>NW_022145606.1:5106884-5804384 GCF_000002235.5 Strongylocentrotus purpuratus | reverse complement strand
AAATTTGCAAAGCCGCTACTGCTTTATTTCGTGGGAAATCAGTTCTCTCTCTCCCTCACACACACATACACACACACGCGCACACACACACCCACACACACACGACACATACACACATAATCTATTTTAAAGACAATCTTATAGAACAAAGGTTTGTCTTGGATTAGGTTCAGAGGAACTACTTCTTTCTTTAAGGATGGGTTCAAGGGGCCCACGGAAGGAGCTCTGTCAGTTCGTTCGAAATCATCTCTCTTTCTCTCTTAAAGACAACTTCATATAACTGTTTTTCTACTGTTCTACCTTCATCCGAAGGATTCGTTAGTAAATGTTGTGCCAATACACCGGCACTGCAATCTGTTTTTGTAAAATTGATGTTTTAGCTTCTTCTTGTTTTTTTTTTTTTTACTTTTCTCTGTCTCTCCATCTATTATCTATTATTTTGGATTATCTTTTCTTTCTTTTCTCTTTTTTTTGTTCCGTCGGTCTCTCTCTCTCTCTCTCTCTCTCCCTCTCTTTCTCACCCCTGAGTTGGGTTGCCAAAGAAAGAGCTCGGATCGGTTATTACAGTCTATATAAACAATGTTTTCCTTTCCTGAATATCTCGTTGAACGCTGCTTTTCAACATGGCCTAACAAATATTATTTTCTTTATTAACTGAACTACTAATCAATGTAGGCATGGCAGAAGAAGAAGAAGCAAGTGTTCCTTCGGAGATTGAAGGCAAGTAAATTCGCGGTTTTTTTTTTTTTTTTTAACATTACTAAAATTAAGATTGGAAAATGATAACAAAAAGAAAAGAAAGAGGAAAATGGGAAAATTTAACAGCTTCAAACCTGCTAGGCAAAACAAGATGGAGAAGAAAGAGAAAAAAAAAATACGGAGAAGAAGAAAAAGGGGAAGCACAGGAGGAGAAGTAGGAGGAGGAGAAATAATAATAACAATAATGATCAAATAATAATAATAATAATAATAATAACAATAATGATAACAATATTAATAATAACAGTGATAATGCAAATGATAACAATAATAGGAACACAATTTTTCAAAAACTTTTCAATTAACCTTTATGATATTTTTAATATCTTATCTCCTTACGGATTTAAGCTGTATATGATTTTAGATGATTGACTTGATGATTGCCCTATTCAAATATGAGAGGTGCCCCTTTTATTTTGTAAGAAGAGCCCCCTTCTCCTTTTAGAGCAACCTCTTGCTTTTACACGGTAAGGGGCACCTTTTATTTACACATGTTCCCCCTTTTCTTTCTATTAAGGGCCCCTTTTAAAATCCATGACACATGCCCCGCCGACGATTGCTCCGCCGACAAATGCCCCGCAAAAAGCGAAAAAATTTTCGCGACAGTTGCTCCGCCGACAATTGCTCCGCCGACATTTGCTCCGCCGACAATAGCTCCACCGACAGCTCCGCCCAAAAAGTGCCCTGTAAAATTCAAATGCTCCAACATTGCTCCTTCCTCAAAGCAGGCGCGGATCCAGGATTTCTTGGGGGGGGGGGGCAAATTTGAAATTATGCGAGCCAAATATTGGTACGTAATGGTCATACCGGCAGTGGCAAAAACAATTGGGGGGGGGGGGAAGGGGGTAGACAAAAAAAAAATCCCCATCACCCCACTTTTACATACAGGCCCCGTTGAACGTTTGTTGGGGGGGGGGTCAAGGGGTGGAGCCCCCAGAAGCTCAGAGGGTAGACTTATAGGCATTTAATTACTGTCAGATGAGCATTTTTTTTTTTTTGGGGGGGGGCCCGGAAATTCGAAAAATTACGTTGTCAGATATTATATTTATATATAAAGGGCCCATGACATCGATATCCATGTAATCCTGCTGGTGTGCAGTCCTGAATTCATCTCATATTTTGATATGTAAACTTCTGAATTTGTTTCATAGATTTTTAAATATTTTTTGAAATATTTGTTTCTCTAACTTGCTAAGCTTCACCCCAAAAACATCCAGATCTCATTCCCCTTGTAAAATCATCTGTCAGTCATCAATGAGCTAACTTGAGAAAGGGGTATGTAAGTCGACCACCTGTTACAATACGTAATACAATATCAACATACAATTTGCTATCTCAGACATGCTGTAGCATCACCAGGAAGACAAAGGCAATGATGATGCATTGCAAATATGTATAGAAGCATGCAATTCTATTATGAACGTGTGCTAAGCTGGGGGAAATAACATACCGTTGTCTATTCCAGAATATTAGTTAAGTCTGACATGTCTGACATAGCAACTTATATGTTGCTATTGTTTGGGGTTTTGTTACAGGTGGTCAATTTTGGCAAAGTTACATACCACTTTCTCAAGTTAGTCATTAATGACTGACAGATGATGTCACAAAGGGAATGAGATCTGGAGGGTTTTGGGGTGGAGCTTAGCAAGTTTGAAAAACAAATATTTAAAAAAATATTTAAAAATCTATGAAACAAATTTAGAAGTTTACATATCAAAATATGAGATGTATGCATGACTGCACACCATCAGGAAATACACTTGTATTTCGATGTCATGGGCCCTTTATAACGCTTGCTCGCCAGTTTATGGTATAAACATGATTTAGGAGAGAAATTTAGCAGAAAGATGCTATTCATTATTAATGATAATTCTACATTTTTAGCTATCTCTCTCCCGCTATATACCATCGCTTACCAAAAGGGAATAAATATTACCTTAAATTTATTAAATTCTGCCTAAGGAAAAAAAATCACTATTTGTGGAAAGAAGGTCGACTCAAGGTTGACAAAAGTTTATCTATTACTTCAAAGGTTCTGTACCTGCTCCCCCCAAGAAGATTGCGTCTTTCGCAAAGGTTTATCATTTTTGTCCATCAGAGTGTCTTCTGATCGGGGAAATAAAACGCATCGGCGGAGCATTTGTCGGCGGAGCAGATATCGGCGGAGCAAATGTCGGCGGAGCAATTGTCGGCGGAGCAAATGTCGTCGGAGCAAATGTCGGCGGAGTAACTGTCGGCGGAGCAAATGTCGCGGAGCAAATGTCGCGGAGCAATTGTCGGTTTTTGCGGAGCATTTGTCACCAGAGTAATCGTCGCAGGAGTATATGTCGGGTTACCCCCTTTTTATCTCTGGTAATTGACCCCTTTCAGATACGAGAAGTTGATTCTTTTCACTTCAGATAAGTGTGCAATTCTTTTCCGATAACTGCCCTTATTCAAATCTGAGAGATGCTCGTTTTAATTTGACAAGTGCCCGTTTCCCTCCACTCAAGTGCTCTTTTAATTTTTGATGAGTGCCCCTTTTCATCAGTTTATTTTAACACGTGCCTCTTTTTCTTCTTGATACGAGTCACCTCCACCTTGTCATTAAAGCCCCCCCCCCCTTCACCTCTGATCAATGCCTCTATTAAAATCTGATCGGTGCCCCTATTTTTTGAACAAATGCACATTTTCCTTTATTGTAAGTGTCCCTTTTTCATTCTCAGGTTTGATAAGTGCACCTTTTCACGTCTAAAAATTTCCATTTTAACAATAATACGTTTCTCCTTTACTAATACGGGATCTCTCCCCTTTTCACCTCTGGTAATTGCCTCTATCAAAATATGATGTATGCCCCTTTTCCGTCGAAAAACGCCCATTTCCCATTTTTATAAGTGCCCTTTTTTCATTTCTGGTGAGTTCCCTTTTTTCAGGTGAAAGAAGTGCCCAATTTTCACCTCTGATAATTACCCTTTGTACTTTGACACTTGTTCCTTATCTTTTCAGATAAGTATTTTTGTCCCTTTCGATAAGTGTCCCCGTTTCATCTCATCATTAAATGTGCCCCTAATTTAAAGCGACTAAGAATAATTTCGCATGTATAGATTTCGCATGTATAATGATATGTTATTTATCAAAGTTCTTTTCAGTCTTCCGTTTTGAGAATGTGCTTATCACCCCATCAGGATTGGGATTTAGGGTTGTAATTTTCAAATGAATATTCAGATCATCTTACCCATCTACAAAGTATGATGCTTAATCAATACCTTGTATGATGTGAAAAAATGAAACAACTATTGAAATTGTTCCTGATAATGTAATCTTAATGTAGAGGTATATACCAATGTCTAAAGTCGCACCGCCGCCCTTGCTGACGCGTTAATGTAATCTAATATCATCTGTATTTTTTCCTTTCCCCTTGTTCTTTGTTCATAGAATGTAAGTAACCATCTAATTTCAAATATTTCTTTGTTATATGTTTTGGTCATTTTTCAGTATCGTGTTCATGCATTCACTTCTACGCTTTTGTTCAGCAAACCACATTAGAATGTTTGGTTGTTGTAGAAATAATACCAATTGTCCATAATCAATTCTAACTAGCGATTAACAAATTCTCATATTTCATCTTTCCTAAAGTCACGGATTGTATGTTGACCTTATGTTTGTTCTTACTTTAATGAACTAACTGGTGTTGTAATTCTTCGGTAAGAAGGGATATTCGTGCCATATGTTAAAGATATAATGTAACCATAAATGTCATGTATAAATAATGGCATAAAAGTTGTCTCTTATGCTTCCAACTGATGATCTCCTTCTTTCTCATTAAGAAAGCTTGATGAAAAAGATGAGTATCATTAGTATATAAAGTGTATTCTAATATCTAGTTTTATCTATATTCCTCTACTGTTTTGTTTCATTCATAGCGGGTAAGTATCCATCTAAATATAATTATAACTTTCTTATGCATTCCGGTCATTTTCTGAGGGTTTTTATTTCATTTTTCAATTTGAGTAATTATTAATTTACCAATATAGAATGCTTGGTTGTTGTAAAAATGCTACCACCTCTTCATGATAACGACCAATACTTGTTTTAAAACTTTTATTTGTCATCTGTTATGAAGTCATGGATTGTATGTTTATCTGATGTATGTTTGTCTTACTTTGATGAATTGATGTTGTATTCCTTGGGTAAGAAGGAATGTTTGTGCAAAATGATAAAGATATATTTCCTAAACCAATGTAACCATAAGTGTCCCTTTAAAAATACACTATGAAAATTGTCTGTAAGGCTTCCAACTGATGATCTCCATCATTACACAATAAAAAGAAAGAGAAATTTAAAAGATGAGCATCATTTGTATAAAAAGTGTAATCTAATATCATCTGCATTTTTCCTATTCCCTTGTTCTTTGTTCATAGAATGTAAGTAACCATCTTACTTCAAATATTTCTTTGTTATATGTTCCGGTCATTTTTCTAGAATCGTGTTCATGCATTCAATTCTACGCTTTTGTTCAGCAAACTACATTAGAATGTTTGGGTGTTGTAGAAATGATACCAATTGTCCATAATTAATTCTAACTATTGATTAAAAAATTATCATGTTTCATCTTTCATAAAGTAACGAATTGTATGTTCATCTTATGTTTGTTCTTACTTTAATGAACTAGTGTCGTAATTCTCGGTAAGAAGGGATATTCGTACACAATGATACCAATAAGCGTCCCAAACCATTGTAACATTAAATTCCACTTAAAATACGACATGAAAACTGTCTGTAAAGCTTCCTACTGGGAATCTCCATCTTTTACTTCAAGCATGAAAAATAAAAAAGTAGAGTATTATTTGTATATAAAGTGTATTTTAACATGTTTTTGTATCATTTTTCCTATACCCTCGGCTACGTTCATAGGGAGTAAGTATCCATCTAAATTTATTCAAAGCTTCTTAATATGTTCTGGTCGTCGTTCAGAATATTTCGATTTGAAGTCACTTTCAGGTCTTTTTTAGGCTTACTACTATATAACGCTAGGTTGTTGTAGAAATGCTACCACTCCATAATCACTTCTCACCATTGGTTTCAAAATTATATTTGTTCATCATTTATCAAGTCATGGATTGTATGTTTTTATAATATGTATGTTTACCTTAATTTGATGAATTGGTGTTGTATTTCTTGGGTGAGAAGGAACATTTGTGCAAAATGATAAAGATATGTTTCCTAAACCAATGTAACCCTAAATGCCCCTTTAAAATACGACAGGAAAACTGTCTGTAAAGCTTCAAACTGAAGATCACCATCTTCCTAATTTAGAAATACAAAATAAAAAGATGACTATTATTTGTAAATAAAGTGTATTCTAACAAATATTGGTATCATTCTTCCTCTATCCTTGGCCTACGTTTATAGGAAGTAAGTATTTATCTAAATTGAATTATACATTCTTTATAAGTTCTGATCTTCTTTTTAAATATGTCAGCTTGTATTCACTTTTAAGGCTTTTATGATCATCACGATAGAGTACTAGGTTGTTGTAGAAATGCTACCACTTGTCCATGATCACTTCTCACCATCAGTTCTAGAATACTAATTTGTCATCATGTATGAAGTCATGGATTGTATGTTTATCTAATATGTTATGTTTGCCTTACTTTGATGAATTGGTGTTGTATTTTTGGGGTAAGAAGGAACATTTGTGCAAAATGATAAAGATATGTTTTCTAAACCAATGTAACCATTATTACCCCTTAAAAATAAGGCATCAAAACTGTCTGTAAAGCTTCTAACGTAAGATCTCCATCTTCTCTTTAAAGAATGAGGAATCATTTGCATATATATAAGTGTATTGTAATACCTAGCTTTATCTATTTTCCTCTACCCTTTGGCTTCATTCATAGCGCGTAAGTATCCATTTAAATGTTATTATAACTTTCTTATACATTACGGTCATTTTCTGAATGTTTATATTTATATTCAATTTTAGTATGTTACAACTTACTGTTAGCATGATTGGGTTTTATAGAAATGCTTCCACCACTTCATGATAAATTCTAAATATTAGTTTTTAAAGTTGTCATCTTTTATAAAGTCACGGAATGTTATTTGTTCTCATTTAGTTGTGTAACTTCACTGAACTGGTGTTGTAATATTTGGGTAGGAAGGGATATTTGCGCAAAATGATAAAGATATGTTTCCTAAACCAACGTAACCCTAAATGCCCCTTTAAAATACGGCATGAAAACTGTCTGTAAAGCTTCCAACTGAAGATCTCCATCTTCCTAATTAAGAAAAAGAAAAAGAAAAGATGACTATTATTTGTAAATAAAGTGTATTCTAACAAATACTTGTATCATTCTTCATCTACCCTTGGGCTACGTTTATAGGGACTAAGTATCCATCCAAATTTAATTAAAACTTCTTTATAAGTTCAGGTCGTCTGTTCAAATGTTTCAACTGGTATTCACTTTTAAAGCTTTTTACCCTAACATGGCCGGGCTATGTGTGGTCATAGGTCGGACGGGGGGGGGGGGGCATTATAACCTCCTTTAATATCTCGTCCGTGAAACTGCTGTTTTCCGCGAAAATGTGCACGCATGTCAATTGAAGTGTATTTAATAATATGATACCCTTGGGATATGTTCATAGCGAGTAAGTATCCATCTAAATTTAATCATAACTTCTTAATATGTTCTGGTCGTCCTTCAGAATATTTCGATTTGTATTCACTTTTAAGTCTTTTTTTGGCTCACTACGATATAACGCTAGGTTGTTGTAGAAATGCTACCTCTCTATGATCACTTGTCACCATCAGTTTTAAAATTCCATTTTTTCATCATTTATGAAGTCATGGATTGTATTTTTATCTAATATGTATGGTTGCCTTACTCTGATGAATTGGTGTTGTATTTCTTGGGTGAGAAGGAACATTTGTGCAAAATGATAAATATATGTTTTGAAAACCAATGTAACCCTAAATGCCTCTTAAACATACGTCATCAAAACTGTCTGTAAAGCTTCCAACTTAAGATCTCCATCTTCCCTTTTAAGAATGAGGAACGATTGATCTAAGTATCATTTGTATATATTAGTGTATTGTAATACCCAGCTTTATCTATTTTCCTCTACCTTTTGGCTTCATTCATAGTGCGTAAGTACCCATTTAAATATAATAATAACTTTCTAACACATTCCGGTCATTTTCTGAATGTTTATATTTATATTCAATTTTAGTATATTAAAACTTATTAGCATAGAATGCTTGGGTTTTATAGAAATGCTACCACCTCTTCATGAAATCTTCTAACTATCGGTTTTTAAAGTTTTTTTTTTTTTTATCTTTTATGAAGTCACGGAATGTTATTTGTACTCATTTATTTTTGTAACTTTACTGAACTGGTGTTGTAATATTTGGGTAGGATGGGATATTTTTTGCAAATTGATGAAAATATGTTTCCTTAATCGATTTCATTATAAATGCCTCCAAAAAATACGGCATGAAGACTGTCTATAAATCTTCAAACTGATGATCTCCATCTTCCTAATTAAGAATAAAGAATGATAACAAAAATGAGTATTATTTGTAAATAAAGTGTATTTTAGCATCATGTATTTGTATCTATTTCTTCTACCATTTGGCTACCTTTATAGGAACAAAGTATCCATCCAATTTTAATTTAAACTTCTTTATAAGTTTTGGTCGTCTTTTTAAATATTTCAACTGGTATTCATTTTTAAAGCTTTTTAACCCTAACATGGCCCGGATATGTGTGGTCATAGTTCGGACGGGGGGGGGGGGGGCATTATAACCTCATTTAATATCTCGTCCGTGAAACTGCTGATCTCCGCGAAAATGAGCACGCATGTCAATTAGAGTGTATATTATAATATGATACCCTTGGGCTATGTTCATAGCGAGTGAGTATCCATCTAAATTTAATCATAACTTTCTAATATGTTCTGGTCGTCCTTCAGAATATTTCGATTTGTATTCACTTTTAAGTCTTTTTTAGGCTCTCTACGATATAACGCTAGGTTGTTGTAGAAATGCTACCTTTCTATGATCACTTCTCACCATCAGTTTTAAAAATTTTATTTTTCATCATTTATGAAGTCATGGATTGTAAGTTTATTTAATATGTATGTTTTCCTTACTTTAATGAAATAGTGTTGTAATCCTTCGGTTATAAGGGATATTCGTACAAAATGATAGCAATAAACGTCCCAAACCATTGTAACATTAAATGACACTTAAAATACGACATGAAAACTGTCTGTAAAGCTTCCTACTGAGGATCTCCATCTTTCACTTCAAGAATGAAAATGTAAAAGTAGAGTATTATTTGTATATAATGTGTATTCTAACATGTATTTGTATCATTTTTCCTATACCCTTTGGCTACGTTCATAGCGAGTAAGTGTCCATCTAAATTTAATCATAACTACTTAATATGTTCTGTTCGTCCTTCATAATATTTCGATTTGTATTCACTTTTAGGTCTTTTTTAGGCTCACTACTATATAACGCTGGGTTGTTGAATAAATGCTACCTCTCTATGATCACTTCTCACCATCAGTTTTAAAATTCTTTTTTTTTTAAAAATCATTTATGAAGTAATTGATTGTACGTTTATCTATTATGTATGTTTGCCTTTAATGAATTTGTGTTGTATTCCTTGGGCTACAATGAATATTTGTGTAAAATGATAAAGATTTGTTACCTAAACCAATGTAACCATAAATGTCCCTTAAAAAGACGGCATCAAAACTGTCTGTAAAGCTTCCAACGTAAGATCCCCATCTTCCCTTTTAAGAATGAGGAATGATTGATCAAAGTATCATTTGTATATATAAGTGTATTGTAATACCCAGCTTTATCTATTTTCCTCTACCTTTTGGCTTCATTCATAGCGCGTAAGTATCCATTTAAATATAATAATAACTTTCTAACACATTCCGGTCATTTTCTGAATGTTTATATTTATATTCAATTTTAGTATGTTACAACTTACTGTTAGCATGATTGGGTTTTATAGAAATGCTACCACCTCTTCATGAAATCTTCTAGCCATCGGTTTTTAAAATTTTTATATTTTATGAAGTCACGGAATGTTTTTTGTTCTTATTTATTTGTGTAACTTCAATGAACTGGTCTTGTAATATTTGGGTAGGAAGGGATATTTGTGCAAATTGATGAAAATATGTTTCCTAACCCGATTTCAATATCAATGCCCCTCAAAAATACAGCATGAAAACTGTCTGTAAAGCTTCAAACTGAAGATCTCCATCTTCCTAATTAACAATAAAAAAAGAAAAAAAATGAGTATTATTTGTAAATAAAGTGTATTCTAACATGTATTTGTATCTATTTTCCCCTACACTTGGGCTACGTTTATAGGGCGTAAGTATCCATCCAAATTTAATTAAAACTTCTTTATAAGTTCTGATCGTCTTTTTAAATATTTCAGCTGGTATTCACTTTTAAAGCTTTTTAACCCTAACATGGCCCGGCTATGTGTGGGCTTAGGTCACTACGATATAATGCTAGGTTGTTGTAAAAATGCTACCTCTTTATGATCATTTTTCACCATCAGTTTTAAAATTATTTTTTAAAATCATTCATGAAGTAATGGATTGTATGTTATGTATGTTTGGCTTACTTTAAAGAACTAGTGTTGTAATCCTTCAGTAATAAGGGATAGTCGTACAAAATGATAGTAATAAGCGTCCCAAACCATTGTAACATTAAATACCACTTAAAATACGACATGAAAACTGTCTGTAAAGCTTCCTACTGAGGATCTCCATCTTTCACTTCAAGAATGAAAAATGAAACAGTGGAGTATTATTTGTATATAATGTGTATTCTAACAAGTTTTTGTATTATTTTTCTTCTACCCTTGGGATACGTTCATAGGGAGTAAGTATCCATCTAAGTTTAATCATAATTTCTTAATATGTTCTGTTCGTCCTTCAGAATATTTCGATTTGCATTCACTTTAAGGTCTTTTTTTAGGCTCAATACGATATAACGCTATTAAAAATGCTACCTCTCTATGATCATTTCTCAACATCAGTTTAAAAAAAAAAAATCATTTACAAAGTAATAGATTGTATGTTTATCTTATATGTATGTTTGCATTACTTTAATGAATTTGGGTTGTATTCCTTGGGCTTGAATAAATATTTGTCCAAAATGATAAAGATTTGTTTCCTAAACCAATGTAACCATAAATGCCCCTTAAAAATTCGACATAAAAACTGTCTGTAAAGCTCAAACTAAAGATCTCCATATTCCTAATTAAGAATACAAAATTAAACAGATGAGTATAATTTTTAAATAAAGTGAATTCTAACAAATATTTGTATCATTTTGCTTTTATCCTTGGGCTACGTTTATAGGGTGTAAGTATTAATCTAAATTTAATTATAACTTCTTTATAAGTTCTGGTCTTCTTTTTAAATATTTCAGCTTGTATTTACTTTCAAGGCTTGTTGGGCTCACCACGATAGCATACTAGGTTGTTGTAGAAATAATACATCTTGTCCATGATCACTTCTTACCATTGGTTTTAAAATTCTAATTTGTCATCATTATGAAGTCATCGATTGTATGTTTATCTTATTTCTTTGTAACCATGAATACAACTTGAACATCAAGGCATGACAATGGGTATAAGGATCCCAACGGATAATCTCCTTCTTTCTCATAAAGAAAGGTGGATAAAAAAGATGAGTATCATTAATATATAAAGTGTATTCTAATATCTAGTTTTATCTATTTTCCTCTACTATTTCGTTACATTCATAGCGAGTAAGTATCCAGCTAAATATAATCATAAATTTCTTTTAAATTCCGGTCATTTTTTGAATGTTTATATTTGTATTCAATTTCAGTAATTTTTAACTTACCAAAATAGAATGATTGGGTGTTATAGAAATGCTACCACCTCTTTTAGATTCCTTCCAACTACCGGTTTTTATTTTTATTTTTTAATTTTTCATCTTTTATGAAGTCATGGATTGTATGTTTGCCTTACTTTGATGAATTGGTGTTGTATTACTTGGGTAAGAAGGAATATTTGTGCAAAATGATAAATATATGTTTCCTAAACCAATGTAACCATAAATGTCCCTTAAAAATACGACATTAAAACTGTCTGTAAAGCTTCCAACTGAATATCTCCATTTTCCTAATTAAAAATAAAAAATCGAACAGATGAGTATTATTTTTAAATAAAGTGTATTCTAACAAATATGTGTATCATGTTTCTTCTCTCCTTGGGCTACGTATATAGGGTGTAAGTATCCATTTCAATTTAATTATAACTTCTTTATAAGTTCTGGTCTTCTTTCTAAATATTTCAGCTTGTATTCACTTTCAAGGCTTTTTAGGCTCACCACGATAGAATACTAGGCTGTTGTATAAATTCTACATCTTGTCCATGATCACCTCTCACCATTGGTTTTAAAATTCTAATTTGTCATCATTATGAAGTCATCGATTGTATGTTTGCCTTAATTTGATGAATTGGTATTGCATTCCTTGGGTAAGAAGGAATATTTGTGCAAAATGATAAATATATGTTTCCTTAACCAATGTAACCATAAATGTCCCTTAAAAATACGGCATGAAAATTGTCTGTAAGGCTTTCAACTGATGATCGCCATCATTCCCATAAAGAAAGAGAAATTTTAAAGATGAGTATCATTTGAATATGAAGTGTATTCTAATATCATCTGCATTTTCCCTATTCCCTTGTTCTTTGTTTAATGAACGTTAGTATCAATAACAATTAAAATATCTCTTTGTTATATTTTCTGGTCATTTTCAGAATATTTTCCATGTATTTAATTCTACGACTTAAAAAAAAAAAAAAAGCTAACCACATTAGAATGTTTGAGTGTTGTAGAAAAGCTGTCACCTATTTATGATAACTTCCAACTATAGGTTTCAATTGTTTTATTTTTCATCTTTATTAAAGTCACGGATTGTATGTTTATATTGTGTGTTTGTATTACTTTAGTGTTGTAATCCTTCGGTAATAAGGGATATTCATACACAATGATAGGAGGAAGCGTTCCAAACTATTGTAACCATAAATGCCACTTAACATACGACATGAAAACTGTTTTAAAAGCTTCCTACTGAGAATCTCCATCTTTCCCATCAATAAAGAGAAATGAAAAAGTGGAGTATTATTTGTGTACAATGTGTATTCTAACATGTATTTGTATCATTTTTCCTCTACCCTTGGGCTACGTTCATAGGGAGTAAGTATCCATCTAAATTTAATCATAACGTCTTAATATGTTCTGGTCGTCCTTCAAAATATTTCGATTTGTATTCACTTTTAGTTCTTTTTAGGCACACTTCGATATAACGCTAGGTTGTTGTAGAAATGCTACCTCTCTATGATCACTTCTCACCATCAATTTTAAAATTCCCTTTTTTTCATCATTTATGAGTTCATGTTTTGTATGTTTGTCTAATATGTATTTTTGCCTTAATACTTTAATGAATTTGTGTTGTATTCCTTGGGTTAGAAGGAACGTTTGTGCAAAATGATGAAGATATGTATCTTAAACCAATGTAACCATAAATGCCCTTTAAAAATACGGCATGAAAACTGTCATTAACATTTCCAACTAAAGATCTAAATTGTTCCCATTAAGAATGAGAAATAAAAATGATGAGGATTATTTGTATATAAAGTGTATTCTAACAAATAATTTTTATCATTTTCCTCTACCCTGGGGCTACGTATATAGGGTGTAAGTATCCCTCTAAATTTAATTTTGACTTCCTTATAAGTTCTGGTCTTCTTTTTAAATATTTCAGCTTGTTTTCACGTTTAAGGCTTTTTAGGCTCACCACGAAAGAATACTAGGTCGTTGTAGAAATGCTACAACTTGTCCATGATCACTTCTCACCATTGGTTTTATAATTCTAATTTGTCATCATTAAGAAGTCATGGATTGTATGTTTATCTGATGTCTTTGTCTTACTTTGGTGAATTGGTGTTGTAATCCTTCGGTAAGCAGGAATATTCGTGCACAATTGTTAAAGCTATGTTAACTAAACCATTGTAACCATGAATACAACTTGAAAATCAAGGCATGAAAATGGGTATAAGGATCCCAACTGATAATCTCCTTCTTTCTCATGAATAAAGATGGATGAAAACGATGAGTATCATTCGAATATGAAGTGTATTCTAATATCTAGTTTTATCTTTATTCCCATTACTATTTCGTTTCATTCATAGCGAGTAAGTATACATCTAAATATAATTACAACTTTTTTTTTTATACATTCCGGTCATTTTCTGAATGTTTTATATTTGTGTTCAATTTAAGTAATTATGAACTTTCCGAGATAGAATGCTTGGGTGTTGTGAAAATGCTACCACCTCTTCATGGTAACTTCTAACTACTGGTTTTTACAATTTTAAGTTTTCATCTTTTATGATGTCACGGATTGATTTCTTTTCACATCTTGTATTACTTCAATGAACTGGTGTTATAATATTTGGGTAGGAATGGATATGTGTGTGAAATGATAAATACATGTTTCCTATACCAATTTAACCATAAATGCCTCTCAAAAATACGCCATTCAAATTGTCTGTAAAGCTTCCAACTGAAGCCTTCAATCTTCCCAATTAAAAATGAAAAATGAAAAAGATGAGTATCATTTGAATATATAGTGTATTCAAATTTGTATTTGTATCATGTTTCCTCTACCCTTCGGCTTCTTTCATAGTGAGGTAGTATCCATCCAAATTTAATTATAACTTCTTTATAACTTCTGGTCTTCTTTTAAAATATTTCAGCTTGCATATACTTTTAAGAAATTTTAGGCTCACCACGATAGAATACTAGGTTGTTGTAGAAATGCTACCACTTGTCCATGATCACGTATCACCATTTGTTTTAGAATTCGAATTTGTCATCATTAAAAAGTCATGGATTGTATGTTTATCTTATGTCTTACTTTTTCTTACTTTGATGAATTGGTGTTGTAATCCTTTGGTAAGCAGGAAAATTTGTGCACAATGATGAAGCTATGTTTTCTTAACCATTGTAATCATAAATACCACTTAAAAATCAAGGCATGAAAATTGTCTATAAGGATCCAAACTGATATGTTAGGTATATAGAACAAAATGATAGACATGCCAGCTGCAATGCATACTAATGTAATGCACATGCCGATGTAACATACATGCCAATGTAATATACATAACAGCCAGTGACAATAGGACAATAGATGGATACCTGAATAGCATACTATTACCATTATAGGAAGAATGTCACTGCTTTGAACTAACAAGCCACTTCACTACCAGCAGCCAAGTAAAAAGGACACTCCCTTAACTCTCAGGTAAAGCACACATGTTATAGTGTGTCAGAGATACAACAGTGTCGACGAGGATGATTGGATTTCACCAAGAATTTTGGCCGCATTGAAGAGTATCACCCAGAATCAGGGGACTTTTCATCCTACATCGAGAGATTTGAACAATTTCTTCAAGCAAATGATCAAGCCAATCACAGTTGGTTTCTACCCTCACTGCTCATCCGTCTCCAAAGCCTTTGATAATTGCTGAGAGATTCAAATTTCATCAGCGTAACCAGCTTCCACATGAATCGGTTTCTGGTTATACAGCTGAATTGAGGCGCTTCTCTAACACATGTGAGTTTGATACTTTTCTTCTAGAAGCATTAAGGGACAAATTTGTGTGTGGACTTCAAAACCGTGTAATTCAGAAGAAGTTATTGAGTGAGTTCGATCTCACCTTTGACAAAGCATTGAAGTATGCATTGGTCATGGAGCTGGCTGACAGGGATACACGTGAAATTTAGGGAGAAGCTGTTGGAGAAAGAGAAGTCAAGAAAGTCGGTTCGAGCAGCGGCAGATACAGTTCTCGAGCAAAGAAACAACCGCGCTTCACAACACCAGTTCTAAGGTGCAAGGAGCTTGTTATCGATGTGGACAGGGGCAACACCCTCCATCAAGTTGTAAGTACAAGTCGTACAAATGCAATAACTGTGGAAAGGTTGGACACTTAGCAGCTGTATGTAAGAGTAAGTCAACCAAATTTGTTGTTTCTGAATTACGAGAGGAAGGTGATTGTGAAATGCATACCCTTGGGTTGTTCACTGTGGCTGAGAAGTCAAAGGATGATGCACTCACAGTGACTGTTGAAATTAATGATAGACCAGTAATCATGGAAGTTGATACTGGTGCGTCAATGAGTGTCATTCCAGCAGACTTGTATCATGATAAATTGCAGCACATAAGACTGGATAAACCTA
The DNA here is from genome assembly GCF_000002235.5 of Strongylocentrotus purpuratus. Taxonomy (NCBI): domain Eukaryota; kingdom Metazoa; phylum Echinodermata; class Echinoidea; order Camarodonta; family Strongylocentrotidae; genus Strongylocentrotus; species Strongylocentrotus purpuratus. The sequence continues at coordinate 5,788,325 of NW_022145606.1, read as the reverse complement.
CTTACAGATTCAAACCCTTCTCAGGGACATTGCCTCTTTTTGGTCAAGCCCAAGTCAAAGTGCAGTATGGTGACAATATCATTTTTGACGTCTTGATTGTAGCAGATATCAAGGACCAGCCAGCAATTCTTGGTAGGATTTGGCTCGAAAGCATCCAGCCTTAATGGAGATCGGTGTTCAGAGTTGGACCAGTGAAGGATGATGCATTTCAAGGAAGTACCCAACAAGGACTGTCTGAAATTCAACGAAAACATCAGGCAGTGTTCGAGCCAGGTCTTGGAAGCATGACAAATCACAAGGCTAAGATTAAAGTCAAATCTGATGCTCAGCCCCGCTTAAATAAAGCAAGACCTGTACCGTATGCCTTGAGAAATAAGGTAGAAGCTCAGCTTGACAAACTTGTTAAACAAGGAGTTCTCATTACAGTTTCACACATCAATTGGGCTGTCCTTTTGTTGTAGTACCGAAGTCTGACAAGTCAATTCGAATTTTTGGGGTGAAAAAGTTTCACCCTTACATCTATGGACGTCAGTTCACACTGATGACGGATCACAAGCCACTTGTTACCATATTATGCCCAAAGTCTGGAGTTCCGACGATAGCAGCAGCTAGGATGCATCGCTGGGCCTTAATCTTGTCTGCATACAGCTACGATATCAAGTGCAAGAGCGGTGTACAGCATATGAATGCAGATGGCCTGTTTAGACTTCCTATGCAGGTGAATCATCCTAGAGGTGAAGAAAAGAGCATTTTTCATTACACTCACCTAGATGAGTTGCCACTGACATCACAAGAGATTGCTACTGCTACAGCTAAGGACCCAGTTCTATCACAAGTGTTACAGTATACACAGAGAGGATGGCCCAACTCAGTGGATGATGATGGCCTTAAACCATATTTTCATCGCTGACATGAGCTTTCAGTGGATCAAGATGTCTTAATATGGGGACTAAGAGTCATTATACCCGACTGTCTGCAGACCAAGTTGCTGACTGAACTACATGAGGGTCATATCGGTATGAGTCGTATGAAGAGCTTGGCTAGAAGTTTCTTCTGGTGGCCTAATTTTAATCACTGGCAAGGAATTGTCACACATGTCTTAATATGAGGAGTCAACCCGCGGAAGCGCTGCTTCACTCATTTAAATGGCCTTCAAGAGTTTGGGAGCGATTTCATGCAGATTTTGCAGAGCTAGCTGGCCAGCATTTCCTCTTACTAGTTGATTTTTACTCCAAATGGATTGAAGTCTTTCCAATGAGAACTACAACAACTAGTGCTATGAATGATGTACTACGACACATATTTGCTACCCATGGAATTCCTGAGCACTTTGTATTCAATTTCAATTTAATTCAAAAATGGTTTTTATTATAGCAGAAACATGGTTCATACAAATACAATTTTACATGAAGGACAGCCTTGGCTGGAATATTCATGTTTACATGTTCGGCACAATAGATAACAATTTTAAATATATACATGTAAAAAACTAGCAATATCAAAAATAAGACTTAGATTCTGTAACTAAAATCCATAAACACATTGCACAAGTTTCCAGAAATACATCTGTAATTGCTTACACATGTCCTATAAAAGTCAATACAAGCATGGTAAAAAGATTAAAATGGGTACATTTAAACAGCCTGCTGAGGGGAGGAGACAAGCACTTAGTATACCTGCAATAACGATAAAAGTACAAAATAAAACATTTTTTTTTTCTTCTTCAACTTGTATTGAGTATGTCAACTAGAAATGACAGTGGGCTATTTTTTAAATCTTTTTGTTTTGAATTGAAATTGTTGATAAATGGAAATACGGCGAAGAGTAATATTAGTTTTTTTTTTCTTAGGTAACCAGGTCTGACAAATAGAGTGATTTGAAAGGGATTTTGCGAATTTTCTACAAAGTGCTAGTCTCCTCTCCTCAAGAGTTGGTAAATCGCATACTTGATATGCATTAGAATAGGTAATGTAACCAGGCCCTAAAATAATCTTACATACTCTACGTTGTATTTTTTCAAGATCATTATTTTGTTCTACTGTAAGACTGCTATGGAACGCTGGAGCACAATATTCTAAAATTGGTCGTATATAACCTACGTATATTGTCACTAAATCCTTAAAAGGTAAATTTAATTTCTTAAGTTTCCTCAACATGTACAGTTTTTGAACCGCAATTCATTTCTGCACAGCTCGCTGAGTTCTTCAAGAAAAATGGGGTGAATCACATTAGAGTTCCACCTTATCATCCATCTTCTAATGGAGCTGCTGAACGTTGCGTTCAAACCTTAAAGCAGAATCTAAAGGCATACAAGGAGAGTGGTTTGACTACTCAACATCAGATTGCCGACTTTCTCTTCACTTCTCACAACACTCCACATTCCCTTACTGGACGCACACCAGCTGAATTACTGTTGAAGAGACAACCACGTACCCGCATGAGTCTAAATAAACCTTCCTTTGCTAAAACAGTGGGCAAGAAGCAAGCTGCTGCCAAGAGAACATATGACAGAGGGCGTACCAGCATTCATCAGTTTTCACCTGGTCAGCGTGTCATGGCACATGCATACAGAGGAAAGAACAAGCGGGACTGTGGAATCATTGTGCAAGCTTTGGGACCAGTAAGATATGGTGTTCAAGTTGGTGATAAACAAAAACAGGTTCATCTTGATAAAATCATAAGATGAACCATTAATGACCTTCCTCCATCTACCTTAGATGATGACGATGATATACCCATTACACTAGCATCACATGACCAGTCTGATGGACCAACATCACCTCCTCGGGAACAAACTACATCCGCAGGGAGAATAAACAGAAATCCTGTTCGTGATCGACGTCCACCGAACAGGCTGGATTATAAGTAACTATAGAGAGGAGCAGAATGCATGCATATTTTTGTTTTAACTCCAAGATGGAACTTTCAAAATACATATGTTAATTCATTGATTTTGTTGGATGTCCGTGTGGAGCAGCATATATGACTTATTTGACTCACTACCAGGAGGCATCAATATTTTGGGCTAAGATGAAAACTTTGGAAGTCCTTTGAAAGAAGAAAATGTAATTTTGACGATATCGTGAGAAATCTATGAGATACATGGAATTATGGAAATTATATTTTGTTTTGATGATGCTGACCAAACAATGTGATGCGGAAAGAGTGTTATGTATATAGAACAACATAATAGATTTGCCAGCTGCAATGCATACCAATGTAATGCACATGCTGATGTAACATACATGCCAGCCAGTGACAATAGGACAATAGATGGATACCTGAATAGCATACCATTACCGCTATAGGAATAATGGCACTGCTTTGAACTTCCAAGCCACTTCACTACAGCAGCCAAGTAGAAAGGACACCCCCTTAGCCCTCAGGTAAAGCACACATGTTATTGTGTATCAGAGATACAACAGGTGTATGTTAATCTTATGTTTTTGTCTAACTTTAATGAACTGGTATTGTAATCCTTCGGTAAGCAGGAATATTCGTGCACAATGATGAAGCTATGTTTCATTAACCATTGTAGCCATACATACAACTTGAAAATCATGGCTTGGAAATGGGTATAAGGATCCCAACTGATAATCTCCTTCTTTATCATGAAGAAAGATGGATGAAAACGATGAGTATCATTCGAATATGAAGTGTATTCTAATATCTTTATTCCTCTACTATTGTTTTTCATTCATAGCGTGTAAGTATACATCTAAATATAATTACAATTTTTGTTTACATTCCGGTCATTTTCTGAATGTTTATATTTGAATTCAATTTGAGTAATCATGAACTTACCAAGATAGAATGCCAGGGTGTTGTAGAAATGCTACCACCTCTTCATGATAACTTCCAACTACCGGTTTTTAAAACTTTTATTTCTCATCTTTCATGAGGTCGTGGATTGTATGTTTATCTTATGTATGTTTGCCTTACTTTGATGAGTTAGTGTAAAAAGGAATATTTGTGTTAAATGATAAATATATGTTTCCTAATCCAATGTAACCATTATGCCCCTTAAAAATACGGCATGAAAATTGTCTGCAAGGCTTCCAACTGATGATCTCCATCATTCCCATTAAGAAAGAGAAATGAAAAAGACGAGTATCATTTGTATATAAAGTGTAATCTAATGTCATCTGTATTTTTTCCTTTCCACTTGTCCTTTGTTCATAGATCGTAAGTATCCATCTTAATTCAAATATATCTTTGTTATATCTTCGGGTCATTTTTGAGAATCTTGTTCATGTATTCACTTTTACGCTTTTGTTTAGCTTATCCCGTTAGAATGCTTGGGTGTTGTAGAAATTATACCACCTATACATGATAACTTAAAACAATAGGTATCGAAAATTTAATTTTTCATCTTTAATAAAGTCACAGAATCTATGCTTATATTGTTTGTTTGTCTTACTTAAAAGAATTAGTGTTGTAATCCTTTGGTAAGAAAGGATATACATGCACAATGATGAAGATATGTTTTCAAAACCATCGAATTATAAATGGCACTACAAAATAAAAGCATTAAACTATTTTCTAGGCTTCCAATTAATAATCTCCTTCCTCCCCGTGAAGAAAGAGAAATGAAAAAGATGAGTATCACTTGTATATCAAGTGTAATGTATTGTCATCTGTATTTTTTTCCTTTTCACTTGTACTTTGTTCATAGAACGTAAGTATCCATCTAAATTCAAATAGATCTTTGTTATATGAAGAGCTTGATTCCAAAAGGAGCTACATCCATATTTTATCAAAATGGATTTATTTGTCTTAAAATAATGATTTCCTACAAGGGGACAAAATGCACTATATCACATTCGAAAATTTCACCAGGAAGTATGAAAAAATGTAGGTACCATATCATGTTTCATTTCAAAAGGAGCTAAATCCAAATCGGTTTCATTCCAAAAGGAGCTAAATCCACTTTGGGTTATTCTGAGTAAATCAGCTTTTTTATTTCTCCTCTTTCCCTTTAGCAATGTACCTTCATGTTGTTATATATTTTAAAGGTGTCGCCCTGGACCAATAATATATGATAAGAAAAAAATCTGCCACTTATTCCTGATTTTTACTAAATTTTTTAGATTTTGCGGATTTAGCTCCTTTTGGAATGAAACATGGATTTAGCTCCTTTTGGAATAAAACGGATTTAACTCCTTTAGGAATGAAAATGTGATATGTTGTTTAATTTCTTTTCAAAAGCTTTTTTGTTGTTGTGATTTCACTATTATTATTTTTAAAGAAAAGGTTTGCTACTAAATTTGAATAAATTTCAGTGACTTTATTGAGAAAATATGAAATTTTCCAGGTACAATATCATGTTTCATTCCAAAAGGAGCTAAATCCACGAAAAAAATAATTCTAAAAATTAAGTAAAAATCAGGAAAAACTGGTAGATTTTTTCTCATCATATATTATTGGTCCAGGGTGACACCTTTAAAATATATAACAACATTAAAGTCCATGGCTAAAGGGAAAATAGAGAAATAAAAAAAGGTGATTTACTCAGAAGTACCCAAAGTGGATTTAGCTACTTTTGGAATGAAACTCTTCATATGTTCTGGTCATTTTTCAGAATCTTCTTCATGTATTCACTTTTACGCTTTTGTTTAGCTTATCCCGTTAGAATGCTTGGGTGTTGTAGAAATTATACCACCTATACATGATAACTTAAAACAATAAGTTTCGAAAATTAAAATTTTCATCTTTATTAAAGTGACATATTCTATGCTTATATTATGTGTTTGTATTACTTTAATGAACTGGTATTGTAATCCTTCGGTAAGCAGGGATATTCGTGCACAATGATGAAGCTATGTTTCATTAACCATTGTAACCATAAATACAACTTGAAAATCAAGGCTTGGAAATGGGTATAAGGATCCCAACTGATAATCTCCTTCTTTCTCATGAATAAAGATGGATGAAAACGATGAGTATCATTCGAATATGAAGTGTATTCTAATATCTTTATTCCTCTACTATTGTTTTTCATTCATAGCGTGTAAGTATACATCTAAATATAATTACAATTTTTGTTATACATTCCGGTCATTTTCTGAATGTTTATATTTGTATTCAATTTGAGTAATCATGAACTTACCAAGATAGAATGTCAGGGTGTTGTAGAAATGCTACCACCTCTTCATGATAACTTCCAACTACCGGTTTTTAAAACTTTTATTTCTCATCTTTCATGAGGTCGTGGATTGTATGTTTATCTTATGTATGTTTGCCTTACTTGGATGAGTTAGTGTAAAAAGGAATATTTGTGTTAAATGATAAATATATGTTTCCTAATCCAATGTAACCATTATGCCCCTTAAAAATACGGCATGAAAATTGTCTGCAAGGCTTCCAACTGATGATCTCCATCATTCCCATTAAGAAAGAGAAATGAAAAAGACGAGTATCATTTGTATATAAAGTGTAATCTAATGTCATTTGTATTTTTTCCTTTCCACTTGTCCTTTGTTCATAGATCGTAAGTATCCATCTTAATTAAAATATATTTTTGTTATATCTTCGGGTCATTTTTGAGAATCTTGTTCATGTATTCACTTTTACGCTTTTGTTTAGCTTATCCCGTTAGAATGCTTGGGTGTTGTAGAAATTATACCACCTATACATGATAACTTAAAACAATAAGTTTCGAAAATTAAATTTTTCATCTTTATTAAAGTGACATATTCTATGCTTATATTATGTGTTTGTATTACTTTAATGAACTGGTATTGTAATCCTTCGGTAAGCAGGAATATTCGTGCACAATGATGAAGCTATGTTTCATTAACCATTGTAACCATAAATACAACTTGAAAATCATGGCTTGGAAATGGGTATAAGGATCCCAACTGATAATCTCCTTCTTTATCATGAATAAAGATGGATGAAAACGATGAGTATCATTCGAATATGAAGTGTATTCTAATATCTTTATTCCTCTACTATTGTTTTTCATTCATAGCGTGTAAGTATACATCTAAATATAATTACAATTGTTGTTATACATTCCGGTCATTTTCTGAATGTTTATATTTGTATTCAATTTGAGTAATCATAAACTTACCAAGATAGAATGCCAGGGTGTTGTAGAAATGCTACCACCTCTTCATGATAACTTCCAACTACCGGTTTTTAAAACTTGTATTTCTCATCTTTCATGAGGTCGTGGATTGTATGTTTATCTTATGTATGTTTGCCTTACTTTGATGAGTTAGTGTAAAAAGGAATATTTGTGTTAAATGATAAATATATGTTTCCTAATCCAATGTAACCATTATGCCCCTTAAAAATACGGCATGAAAATTGTCTGCAAGGCTTCCAACTGATGATCTCCATCATTCCCATTAAGAAAGAGAAATGAAAAAGACGAGTATCGTTTGTATATAAAGTGTGATCTAATGTCATCTGTATTTTTTCCTTTCCACTTGTCCTTTGTTCATAGATCGTAAGTATTCATCTTAATTCAAATATATCTTTGTTATATCTTCGGGTCATTTTTGAGAATCTTGTTCATGTATTCACTTTTACGCTTTTGTTTAGCTTATCCCGTTAGAATGCTTGGGTGTTGTAGAAATTATACCACCTATACATGATAACTTTAAACAATAGGTATCGAAAATTTAATTTTTCATCTTTAATAAAGTCACAGAATCTATGCTTATATTGTTTGTTTGTCTTACTTAAAAAAATTAGTGTTGTAATCCTTTGGTAAGAAAGGATATACATGCACAATGATGAAGATATGTTTTCAAAACCATCGAATTATAAATGGCACTACAAAATAAAAGCATTAAACTATTTTCTAGGCTTCCAATTAATAATCTCCTTCCTCCCCGTGAAGAAAGAGAAATGAAAAAGATGAGTATCACTTGTATATAAAGTGTAATGTATTGTCATCTGTATTTTTTCCCTTTTCACTCGTACTTTGTTCATAGAACGTAAGTATCCGTCTAAATTCAAATAGATCTTTGTTATATGTTCTGGTTATTTTTCAGAATCTTGTTCATGTATTCACTTTTACGCTTTTGTTTAGCTTATCCCGTTAGAATGCTTGGGTGTTGTAGAAATTATACCACCTATACATGATAACTAAAAACAATAAGTTTCGAAAATTAAATTTTTCATCTTTATTAAAGTGACATATTCTATGCTTATATTATGTGTTTGTATTACTTAAATGAACTAGTGTTGTAATCCTTCGGTAAAAAAGGATATGCATGCACAATGATGAAGATATGTTTTTAAAACCATCGAACCATAAATGGCACTACAAAATAAAAGCATGAAACTATGTTTTAGGCTTCCAAGTGATAATCTCCTTCTTCCGCATGAAGAAAGAGAAATGAAAAAAAAAGATTAGTATCATTTGTATATAAAGTGTAATCTTATGTCATCTTTTTTTGTCCCTGCCCCCTTGTCCTCTGTTCATAGTCCGTAAGTATCCATCTAAATTTAATTATCTCTTTGTTTATATGTTCTGGTCATTGTTTTGAATCTTGTTCATGTATTCACTTCTACGCTTTTGTTTTAGCCCACCACGTAAGAATGCTTGGGTGTTGTATAAATTATACCACCTATACATGATAACTAAAAACGATAGGTTTCGAAAATTTAATTTTTCATCTCTAATAAAGTCATATATTATATGCTTATATTGTGTGTTTGTCTTACTTAAATGAAGTTTTCCATTCATTAAATTTAAAATGGTTTATTTAAATACTTTCATTGCAGCAAAGCCGAATTGCGAAAATGTACAATAACACAGTGACAATCGATAAAATGCATAATTTAGAACATGGTAACATCACAATCAAACTATTATTAATTGAGAAAAAAAAGTACAGTCAGGATGGATGAAACAGAAAAGAGACAGAGAAAAATGAAGAGAGAAATAGAGAGAGAAAGAGAGAAAAAAGAAGAGAGAGAGAGAGAGGGTGGGGAAACTGCAACTGGGATGTAGGAGCACAAGGAGACAGAAGCTGTCCTAACATGGACAAAGAAGGTAGAGAAATAATGATGAAAGGAAAGAGTTAAAAAAGGAGGATGGTATGGAGGGAAAAAGAGGGAGAGAAGAGTAGGGGAACACACACAAACACTGAATGCTTGAAATTATCATGATAAAATAGATTACACTACCTTCACATAAATATTCAAATACTGTTATTAACATCTCGGCTGATTTGTAATTTCAGTTAAAAGTATGAGACTAAATCATTGTTAATTGTCATTATATAAAAAGAGAATGTTTTTTGATTAGAGGGGAAAAAAAGATATTTTGAAGAAGAAACAATTTACAATTTATAATCATTCTAGAAAACAATTATTACAAAAAAGAAAATTTAATCAAGGTACTCCAAATAAATATATATTGCATTTAAAAATTATTGAATTTCTCATAATCGTGATCCTGCTTCTCATTAGATAATATTGATGAAAATGTTAAAAAACATAATTTAAAAAACAAACAAACAACACCTTAACAAAATATTCTTTATAATCAATCCTATCAGTGTTAAGATGCCGGATCAAAGAAGGCACAGGGCTGTTTCTAAATCTTGTAGTTCGAAATCGTAACTCTACAGTGGCTATTGCGTTTCTAGTCTGATAGTTACAAGGCCTACTTTTTGGTAGAAGGTGATGCAGTTTACATGAGGACAGTTGCATGGATTTTGCGAACGAGTTTCACCCGTCTATCTTCGAGGGACACTACTTTTGACTGGAGTGATGCACTCTTGTACGAGTAATATTCTGCACCAAGGATGATTCTAAGGGCACGCTTTTGTACCTGTTCGATGGTTTCGACTTGTTGCTTTGTCAGACCTCCTGACCACACAGGTACAGCATATTCGACCACTGGTCTAACGAAACTAGTAGAAACAACAATAAGGCCCTGAACTGGAAGACTGTGATGCTTCAAGGTGCGAAGGACATTCAGACGACTATTTGCACGTTTTACCATATACTGAACATGCGTATTCCATTTCAAATCCGACTGGATAAAAACTCCAAGTAGTTTTAATGTATCGCTACGTTGCAGCGATGCGTCCTAGAGAGTAAGCACCACCAGTCGTGCCTGATTCCTACAAAAGCAGACGTCAATTGTTGAACACTTCTGCAAATTCAAACGCATGTTATTGGTGGCTGACCATTCCTGTAGTTGAGTTAGTTCAGACAAGAGGGTTGATTGTGATCTAGCAGGGCGCGTTTCGACGAAAGTGAGATCATCAACATATTTGAAATGATTAACACATATATCATTGGCACTAGGTACACTGTTCTCATTGACTGCTGCATCATTTCTTTAACCAAGGCCATAAACACAACCGGGCCTAATTTGGTGCCCTGGGGTACACCTGCTAAAGTAAAACACCAATCGGACAGGGCCCCTTTGTATTTCACTCGTTGATGGCGCTCTGAGAGGAAATTCTCAATCCATGCAACGTGACCGCCTTTGACACCCATGTCTAATAGTTTGTTGATCGCTACGGTATGATCCACCCGATCAAAAGCTTTAGAGAAATCGGTGATGAGGATCGTGGAGGATGAGGTACCCTTATCAGCATGACTGTGAACCGTGTGAAGAATGTCGATCAAACAGTGACTGGTAGAAATACCTTTTAAATTACCATACTGAGTAGGATCTAACCTTGACATCATTGATTTGAGAACATCCTTAGCGACAAAGTGGTCTGCCACCTTTGCGAAGGTGTCCGTCAGGGCAATTGGTCGAAGACTGTCCACGTGAGCTGGTATCGTTTTGGGAAGAGGCGTAACATGCGCTCGCTCCCACATTGGCGGAATAGACAACTGGGAGTAGGATGCGTTAATGCTATCAGTCAAAGGGTTTAGTAAGCTCATATGCAAATAGTTTGATATACCGCGACGAGATACAATCTGGACCGCATGCTTTCCTGACTTTGACTTTGCTTAATCCCATGAAGACTTCCCATAGAGATACATGTCGAAGAGGTTGTGCTGGTAAGTAAGCTGGCAAGCGTTCTCTGTCAACTGGTTCAAGATCGGCTGCAACTGAGGAAAACTTCTCGCAGATGGCATTTGCGATTCCTTCGTGGTCTGAAGGCTCTAAATTTGGCTCACAGATTGAGACCGACGTGTCTTTATCTGACATCACACAAATTTGTCGGAACCATTCGCTTGGATTGGTAGATTTCAGACGTTGTACACGATTAACGTAATACATGCCTTGGCATTCTTAATTTCACGCTTGATTTTGTTTCGTAGTTGTCTCCACAAACATGGTTTGTTGTCACGAAAGGCTTTTTGGCGCTTGATAAGGCCTTTAAGGTAAGGGGTGATCCAAAATTCATCAGCTGGGTGCATTTTGATAGTACGAGTTGGGAAGTAAGTATCCATCGACTGATGGATAGTGTCGTAGAACGCCGTGCACTTTTCAGCCACACCATTGGTAGAGAAAACTTCTGACCCATCATAATTGAGTATCCAAGTTCCATATTCCCTTATTTTGCTATCAGTCATTGGGCGAACTATACGCTTCTGTGTCTTATTTCGCATAGGCACATGCGTAAGGGGTGTGTAGAGAACAACACAATGGTTACTAGGGACTTTTAGATTGAGTGGACGAGAACACGACGAACGCCGACTGATCATGCGTGTCAACGTACTTAACTACAATTAGAAATCTTACAGATTGCACTCGACGATATACATGCATGCAGGAAGTAACACTATGAATATCACGGACAAAGAAAGAGGACAAAATATACAGTTCCTCATTCTACCATTAACAAAAGAACATCCCTTCACTGCTATTATGTAACAATGTGTAGAAAAGTTTCTACACATTTTTACATAATAGCAGGGAAGGAATGTTCCTTTGTCTACGTGAGGAACTGAATATTGTATGCGCACGCGGCATACTAGTACCTTGAGCATGTAAAGGCGCTATATAACAATATGTTTGTATGTATGTATGTACTAGATTTAGGAAAATCAAGGTTGACGCATTCTCGATCGCCGACTGAGACGACGTAACGCATGCGCAGTGCCATAAAATGACGTCACACGTTGCAGTCACAGCTGTAGACGTGCAAATTTAAAAGTTCCTATTAAGTCCGAGTGGTGCTCTACTGTTGTAATATTCGGGAAGAAAGAATATTCGTACACAGTGATATAAATATGTGTCCAAAACCATTGTAATCATGAATACCACTAAAAAATACAGCATGAAAACTGTCCATCTTCCCCTTTCAGATGATGGTATGTTTCCGAACCCATTCTAACCATAAATGCCACTAACACATAAAGGCATGACAATTATCTCGCAGGCTTCCAACTGATGATCTCCCTATTCCCCATAAAGAAAGCGAAATGAAAAAGATGAGTATAATTTGTATATCAAGTGTAATCTAATGTCATCTGTATTTGTTTTCCTTTTCACTTGTCCTTTGTTCATAGAACGTAAGTATCCATCTATAACATTCAAATATATATCTTTGTCTTTGTTCTGGTCATTTTTCAGAATCTTGTTCATGTATTCACTTTTACGCTTTTGTTTAGCTTATCCCATTAGAGTGCTTGGGTGTTGTAGAAATTATACCACCTATACATAATAACTTAAAACAATAGGTTTCGAAAATTCAATTTTTCATCTGTAATAAAGTCACATATTATATGCTTATATTGTTTGATTGTCTTACTTTAAATGAACTAGTGTTGTAATCCTTCGGTAAGAAGGGATATGCATGCACAATGATGAAGATATGTTTTCAAAACCATCGAACCATAAATGACACCACAACATAAAAGCATTGAACTATTTTCTAGGCTTCCAATTGATAATCTCCTTCTTCCACATGAAGAAAGAGAAATGAAAACATTGATTATCATTTGTATATGAAGTGTAATCTTATGTCATATTCTTTGTGCCTGCCCCCTTGTCCTTTGTTCATAGTCCGTAAGTATCCTTCTTGAATTAAATATGTATGTGTTTATAGTTTCTGGTCATTTTTAAAAATCTTGTTCATGTATTTACTTTTACGCCTTAGTTTAGCCGACCACGTAAGAATTTTTGGGTGTTGTAGAAATTATTCCACCTATGTATAAAAAACTTCCAACCATTGGTTCTGAAAAATTATTTTTTTATCTGTAATAAAGTCACATATTCTATGCTTATATTTTTTGATTGTATTACTTTAAATGAACTAGTGTTGTAATCCTTCGGTAAGAAAGGATATGCATGCACAATGATGAAGGTATGTTTCCAAAACCATTCTAACCATAAATGCCACTAACACATAAAGGCGTGACAACTATCTCGTAGGCTTCCAATTGATGATCTTCCTATTCCACATAAAGATATCGAAATGAAAAAAAAAAGAGTATCATTTGTATATAAATTGTTTTCTAATATATATTTATCTAATTTTTCCTCTGTTCCTGGTCTTTTTTCATAGGAGGTAAGTATTCAAACAATTTTAAATTAACCTTTGTTACACGTTCTGGTATTTTTTTTAGAATCTTGTACATGTATTCACTTCTACGCTTTTGTTTAGCTTATACCGTTAGAATGCTTGGGTGTTGTAGAAATTATACCACCTATACATGATAACTTAAAAAAACAGGTTTCGAAAATTTAATTTTTCATCTTTAATAAAGTCACAGATTCTATGCTTATGTTGTTTGTTTGTCTTACTTAAATGAACTAGTGTTGTAATTCTTCGGTTAGAAAGGATATGCATGCACAATGATGAAGGTATGTTTCCAAAACCATTCTAACCATAAATGCCACTAACAAATAAAGGCATGACAACTATCTCGTAGGCTTCCAATTGATGATCTCACTATTCCCCATAACGAAATCGAAATGAAAAAGATGAGTATCATTTGTATATAAAGTGTTTTCTAATATATTTTTATCTAATTTTTCCTCTGCCCTTGGTCTTTTTTCATAGGAGGTAAGTATTCAAACAAATTCCAATTAACCTTTGTTACACGTTCTGGTAATTTTTCAGAATATTTTTCACGTCTTTACTTCTACGCTTTGGTTTAGCCCACCAACTTAGAATACTTGAGTGTTGCAAAAATGATTTCACCTTCATATGAAAACTTCCAACCATTGGTTTCGAAAATTTAATTTTTCATCTGTAATAAAGTCACATATCCTATGTTTATATTGTTTGATCGTCTTACTTTAAGTAAACGAGTGTTGTAATCATTTTGTAATAAGGAATATATGTGCACAATTATGAAAATATGTTTTCAAAACCATCAAACCATGAATGGCACTAAAAATATAAGCATTAAACTATTTTCTAGGCTTCCAATTGATAATCTCCTTCTTTTCCGTGAAGAAAGAGAAATGAAACAGATAAGTATCATTTGTAAATCAAGTGTAATCTAATGTCATCTGTATTTGTTTTCCTTTTCACTTGTCCTTTGTTCATAGAACGTAAGTATCCATCTAAATTCAAATATATCTTTGTCATATGTTCTGGTCATTTTTCAGAATCTTGTTCATGTATTCACTTTTACGCTTTTGTTTAGCTTATCCCATTAGAATGCTTGAGTATTGTAGAAATTATACCACCTATACGTAATAACTTAAAACAATAGGTTTCGAAAATTTAATTTTTCATCTTTAATAAAGTCACGTATTCTATCTTATATTATGTGTTTGTCTTACTTAAATGAACTTGTGTTGGAATCTTTCGGTAAGAAATAATATGCGTGCACAATGATGAAGGTATGTTTCCAAAACCATTCTAACCATAAATGCCACTAACACATAAAGGCATGACAACTATCTCGTAGGCTTCCAATTGATGATCTCCCTATTCCCCATAAAGAAAGCGAAATGAAAAAGATGAGTATCATTTGTATATAAAGTGTTTTTTCTAATATATAATTACCAAATTTTTCCTCTGCCCTTGGTCTTTTTTCATAGGAGGTAAGTATTCAAACAATTTCAAATTAACCTTTGTTACACGTTCTGGTAATTTTTCAGAATCTTGTACATGTATTCACTTCTACGTTTTTGTTTAGCTCATCCCGGTAGAATGCTTGCGCGTTGTAGAAATTATACCACCTATACATGATGACTAAAAACGATAGGTTTCAACAATTTAATTTTTCATCTTTATTAAAGTCACAGATTCTATGCTTGTATTGTTTGTTTGTATTACTTAAATGAACTAGTGCTGTAATCCTTCGGTAAGAAAGGATAAGCATGCACAATGATGAAGATATGTTTCCAAAACCATTCTAACCATGAATGGCACTACAAAATAAAAGCATTAAACTATTTTCTAGGCTTCCAATTGATAATCTCCTTCTTCCCCGTGAAGAAAGAGAAATAAAAAAGATAAATATCATTTGTATATCAAGTGTAATCTAATGTCATCTGTATTTGTTTTCCTTTTCACTTGTCCTTTGTTCATAGAACGTAAGTATCCATCTAAATTCAAATATATCTTTGTCATATGTTCTGGTCATTTTTCAGAATCTTGTTCATGTATTCACTTTTACGTTTTTGTTTAGCTTATCCCATTAGAATGCTTGAGTATTGTAGAAATTATACCACCTATACATGATAACTTAAAACAATAGGTTTCGAAAATTGTATTTTTCATCTTTAATAAAGTAACGTATTCTATGCTTATATTATGTGTTTGTCTTACTTAAATGAACTTGTGTTGGAATCTTTCGGTAAGAAATAATATGCGTGCACAATGATGAAGGTATGTTTCCAAAACCATTCTAACCATAAATGCCACTAACAAATAAAGGCATGACAACTATCTCGTAGGCTTCCAATTGATGATCTCCCTATTCCCCATAAAGAAAGCGAAATGAAAAAGATGAGTATCTTTTGTATATCAAGTGTAATCTAATGTCATCTGTATTTGTTTTCCTTTTCACTTGTCCTTTGTTCATAGAACGTAAGTATCCATCTAAATTCAAATATATCTTTGTCATATGTTCTGGTCATTTTTCAGAATCTTGTTCATGTATTCATTTTTACGCTTTTGTTTAGCTTATCCCATTAGAATGATTGGGTATTGTAGAAATTATACCACCTATACATAATAACTTGAAACAATAGGTTTCGAAAATTCAATTTTTCATCTGTAATAAAGTCACATATTATATGCTTATATTGTTTGATTGTCTTACTTTAAATGAACTAGTGTTGTAATCCTTCGGTAAGAAGGGATATGCATGCACAATGATGAAGATATGTTTTCAAAACCATCGAACCATAAATGACACCACAACATAAAAGCATTGAACTATTTTCTAGGCTTCCAATTGATAATCTCCTTCTTCCACATGAAGAAAGAGAAATGAAAACATTGATTATCATTTGTATATGAAGTGTAATCTTATGTCATATTCTTTGTGCCTGCCCCCTTGTCCTTTGTTCATAGTCCGTAAGTATCCTTCTTGAATTAAATATGTATGTGTTTATAGTTTCTGGTCATTTTTAAAAATCTTGTTCATGTATTTACTTTTACGCCTTAGTTTAGCCGACCACGTAAGAATTTTTGGGTGTTGTAGAAATTATACCACCTATGTATAAAAAACTTCCAACCATTGGTTCTGAAAAATTATTTTTTTATCTGTAATAAAGTCACATATTCTATGCTTATATTTTTTGATTGTATTACTTTAAATGAACTAGTGTTGTAATCCTTCGGTAAGAAAGGATATGCATGCACAATGATGAAGGTATGTTTCCAAAACCATTCTAACCATAAATGCCACTAACACATAAAGGCGTGACAACTATCTCGTAGGCTTCCAATTGATGATCTTCCTATTCCACATAAAGATATCGAAATGAAAAAAAAAAGAGTATCATTTGTATATAAATTGTTTTCTAATATATATTTATCTAATTTTTCCTCTGTTCCTGGTCTTTTTTCATAGGAGGTAAGTATTCAAACAATTTTAAATTAACCTTTGTTACACGTTCTGGTATTTTTTTTAGAATCTTGTACATGTATTCACTTCTACGCTTTTGTTTAGCTTATACCGTTAGAATGCTTGGGTGTTGTAGAAATTATACCACCTATACATGATAACTTAAAAAAACAGGTTTCGAAAATTTAATTTTTCATCTTTAATAAAGTCACAGATTCTATGCTTATGTTGTTTGTTTGTCTTACTTAAATGAACTAGTGTTGTAATTCTTCGGTTAGAAAGGATATGCATGCACAATGATGAAGGTATGTTTCCAAAACCATTCTAACCATAAATGCCACTAACAAATAAAGGCATGACAACTATCTCGTAGGCTTCCAATTGATGATCTCACTATTCCCCATAACGAAATCGAAATGAAAAAGATGAGTATCATTTGTATATAAAGTGTTTTCTAATATATTTTTATCTAATTTTTCCTCTGCCCTTGGTCTTTTTTCATAGGAGGTAAGTATTCAAACAAATTCCAATTAACCTTTGTTACACGTTCTGGTAATTTTTCAGAATATTTTTCACGTCTTTACTTCTACGCTTTGGTTTAGCCCACCAACTTAGAATACTTGAGTGTTGCAAAAATGATTTCACCTTCATATGAAAACTTCCAACCATTGGTTTCGAAAATTTAATTTTTCATCTGTAATAAAGTCACATATCCTATGTTTATATTGTTTGATCGTCTTACTTTAAGTAAACGAGTGTTGTAATCATTTTGTAATAAGGAATATATGTGCACAATTATGAAAATATGTTTTCAAAACCATCAAACCATGAATGGCACTAAAAATATAAGCATTAAACTATTTTCTAGGCTTCCAATTGATAATCTCCTTCTTTTCCGTGAAGAAAGAGAAATGAAACAGATAAGTATCATTTGTAAATCAAGTGTAATCTAATGTCATCTGTATTTGTTTTCCTTTTCACTTGTCCTTTGTTCATAGAACGTAAGTATCCATCTAAATTCAAATATATCTTTGTCATATGTTCTGGTCATTTTTCAGAATCTTGTTCATGTATTCACTTTTACGCTTTTGTTTAGCTTATCCCATTAGAATGCTTGAGTATTGTAGAAATTATACCACCTATACGTAATAACTTAAAACAATAGGTTTCGAAAATTTAATTTTTCATCTTTAATAAAGTCACGTATTCTATCTTATATTATGTGTTTGTCTTACTTAAATGAACTTGTGTTGGAATCTTTCGGTAAGAAATAATATGCGTGCACAATGATGAAGGTATGTTTCCAAAACCATTCTAACCATAAATGCCACTAACACATAAAGGCATGACAACTATCTCGTAGGCTTCCAATTGATGATCTCCCTATTCCCCATAAAGAAAGCGAAATGAAAAAGATGAGTATCATTTGTATATAAAGTGTTTTTTCTAATATATAATTACCAAATTTTTCCTCTGCCCTTGGTCTTTTTTCATAGGAGGTAAGTATTCAAACAATTTCAAATTAACCTTTGTTACACGTTCTGGTAATTTTTCAGAATCTTGTACATGTATTCACTTCTACGTTTTTGTTTAGCTCATCCCGGTAGAATGCTTGCGCGTTGTAGAAATTATACCACCTATACATGATGACTAAAAACGATAGGTTTCAACAATTTAATTTTTCATCTTTATTAAAGTCACAGATTCTATGCTTGTATTGTTTGTTTGTATTACTTAAATGAACTAGTGCTGTAATCCTTCGGTAAGAAAGGATAAGCATGCACAATGATGAAGATATGTTTCCAAAACCATTCTAACCATGAATGGCACTACAAAATAAAAGCATTAAACTATTTTCTAGGCTTCCAATTGATAATCTCCTTCTTCCCCGTGAAGAAAGAGAAATAAAAAAGATAAATATCATTTGTATATCAAGTGTAATCTAATGTCATCTGTATTTGTTTTCCTTTTCACTTGTCCTTTGTTCATAGAACGTAAGTATCCATCTAAATTCAAATATATCTTTGTCATATGTTCTGGTCATTTTTCAGAATCTTGTTCATGTATTCACTTTTACGTTTTTGTTTAGCTTATCCCATTAGAATGCTTGAGTATTGTAGAAATTATACCACCTATACATGATAACTTAAAACAATAGGTTTCGAAAATTGTATTTTTCATCTTTAATAAAGTAACGTATTCTATGCTTATATTATGTGTTTGTCTTACTTAAATGAACTTGTGTTGGAATCTTTCGGTAAGAAATAATATGCGTGCACAATGATGAAGGTATGTTTCCAAAACCATTCTAACCATAAATGCCACTAACAAATAAAGGCATGACAACTATCTCGTAGGCTTCCAATTGATGATCTCCCTATTCCCCATAAAGAAAGCGAAATGAAAAAGATGAGTATCTTTTGTATATCAAGTGTAATCTAATGTCATCTGTATTTGTTTTCCTTTTCACTTGTCCTTTGTTCATAGAACGTAAGTATCCATCTAAATTCAAATATATCTTTGTCATATGTTCTGGTCATTTTTCAGAATCTTGTTCATGTATTCATTTTTACGCTTTTGTTTAGCTTATCCCATTAGAATGATTGGGTATTGTAGAAATTATACCACCTATACATAATAACTTGAAACAATAGGTTTCGAAAATTCAATTTTTCATCTGTAATAAAGTCACATATTATATGCTTTTATTGTTTGATTGTCTTACTTTAAATGAACTAGTGTTGTAATCCTTCGGTAAGAAGGGATATGCATGCACAATGATGAAGATATGTTTTCAAAACCATCGAACCATAAATGGCACCACAAAATAAAAGCTTGGACTATTTTCTAGGCTTTCAATTGATAATCTCCTTCTTCCACATGAAGAAAGAGAAATGAAAACATTGATTATCATTTGAATATAAAGTGTAATCTAATGGCATCTTCTTTGTCCCTGCCCCCTTGTCCTATGTTCATAGTCCGTAAGTATCCTTCTTGAATTAAATATGTATTTGTTTATATTTTCTTGTTATTTAAAAAAAATCTTGTTCATGTATTTACTTTTACGCCTTAGTTTAGCCGACCACGTAAGAATATTTGGGTGTTGTAGAAATTATACCACCTATACATAAAAACTTCCAACCATTGGTTCCGAAAATTTACCTGTTCATCGGTAATGAAGTCACATGTTATATGCTTATATTGTTTGATTGTCTTACTTTAAATGAACTAGTGTTTTAATCCTTCGGTAAGAAGGGATATGCATGCACAATGATGAAGATATGTTTTCAAAACCATCGAATCATAAATGGCACCACAAAATAAAAGCATTGAACTATTATCTAGGCTTCCAATTGATAATCTCCTTCTTCCACGTGAAGAAAGATAAATGAAAACATTGATTATCATTTGAATATAAAGTGTTATCTAATGTCATCTTCTTTGTCCCTGCCCGCTTGTCCTTTGTTCATAGTCAGTAAGTATCCTTCTTAAATTAAATATGTATTTGTTTGTATTTGTTTGTATTTTCTGGTCATTTAAAAAAATCTTGTTCATGTATTTACTTTTACGCCTTAGTTTAGCCGACCACGTAGGAATTTGTGGGTGTTGTAGAATTAATACCACCTATACATAAAACTTCCAACCATTGGTTTCGAAAATTTATTTTTTTATCTGTAATAAAGTCACATATTCTATGCTTATATTGTTTGATTGTCTAACTTTAAATGAACTAGTGTTGTAATCATTCGGTAAGAAAGGATATGCATGCACAATGATGAAGGTATGTTTCCAAAACCATTCTAACCATAAATGCCACTAACACATAAAGGCATGACAACTATCTCGTAGGCTTCCAATTGATGATCTCCCTATTCCCCATTAAGAAATCGAAATGAAAAAGATGAGTATCATTTGTATATAAAGTGTTTTCTAATATATATTTTATCAATTTTTTTCTCTGCCCTTGGTCTTTTTTCATAGGAGGTAAGTATTCAAACAATTTCAAATTAACCTTTTTTACACGTTCTAGTAATTTTTCAGAATCTTGTACATGTATTCACTTCTACCTTTTTGTTCAGCTTATCCCCGTAGAATGCTTGGGTGTTGTAGAAATTATACCACCTATACATGATAACTGAAAAGGATAGGTTCCAAAAATTTACTTGTTTATCTTTATTAAAGTCACATATTATATGCTTGTATTGTTTGTTTGTTTTACCTAAATGAACTAGTGTTGTAACCCTTCGGTAAGAAAGGATAAGCATGCACAATGATGAAGATATGTTTTGAAACCATCGAAATATAAATGGCACTACAAAATAAAAGCATTAAACTTTTTTCTAGGCTTCCAATTGATAATCTCCTTCTTCCCCGTGAAGAAAGAGAAATGAAAAAGATAAATATCATTCGTATATCAAGTGTAATCTAATGTCATCTGCATTTGTTTTCCTTTTCACTTGTCCTTTGTTCATAGAACGTAAGTATCCATCTAAATTCACATATATCTTTGTCATATGTTCTGGTCATTTTTCAGAATCTTGTTCATGTATTCACTTTTACGCTTTTGTTCAGCTTATCCCATTAGAATGCTTGAGTATTGTAGAAATTATACAACATATACATGATAACTTAAAACAATAGGTTTCGAAAATTGTATTTTTCATCTTTAATAAAGTCAAGTATTCTATGCTTATATTAGGGGAGCCTTCCAAAGTTGCGACTGTGCCCGGACGCGTCGGGGCGCGATGAATAGAACAGTCCCGTCCCAAGAGACGCATTGAGGCGCAAAGGGGCGCGAAGGGGCGCAATAGTCACCCTCACCTGATTCTTGCATATGAAAAGAAACTGTCTATTGTTGGTATAAACCTGCTCTATTCTTCTTGCGCCCTTTTGCGCCCCACCAGGCGATGGAAGATTATCTCTCCCGTCATTGTTCTCGCTCGTGATGCGCGGTACAGCTTAAACTTGATATACAGAAAGTATTTGTCGGCCAAAGCCTGTGTTCCCCTTCACCGGTTTTCGTTCTGATAAACATTCCATTGTTTGTAAAAAAAAAAAAAAAAGATGTATTCTTCTCGCGTCGCGATCTATTCTTCTCGCGCCGTTTTGCGTCGTAACGGGCGGGGTATTATCTTTCCAATCATTGTGGCGAAGCTTTGCGATGTACATTGCTACAGCACCGCATGAACTTGTCGGGTGGGATCGTCTTTGTTTTGGGGGGCAATCAACACACTCGTTCATCTTGATCAGAATAAATTATGATTTATTTTTGTTAGGTTTAATACGCCTCCTTTTAATTTTTTGTGACGACTGTATGAAATGTGAAATAAATATGACTATGTACGATTAATGGTTGTTTAATTGCGAGCTTGATTGTCCCCAACAAAAACAAAATTAAAGACGAATGGTGTGAATGACTATATGTATGCCGTTATAGTCGGCAAATTGATTACTGTTTGGGTCGCTCGTGTATGTTTGTAATTTGAATGATTATCAACATATTTGTATAATTCCCACATCGCGATATGATTCTAGCGTCGTAATAATGGACAAAGGAATTATCTTTTTCTCCCGTCATTCATATTCACGCTACGCGTTGCACATTGCCACAGCCTGAGCTTGGAAGAATTTATATTTTGTCAGTCAAATCTTTTTTTTTTTCTCCTCCCATGACTTGGTTCTAATACATTGAAGGTTTGCTCATTAGGGATAAGAAGGATAACATCAAACAAACGATCTACTCAAGATGACGCTCTTTTCATTTCACCTCGCGGAGCGAATAGAAAAGAAAAGTTCGCTCTAAGGCGAAATAAAAAAATAAAAAACTATTTATTAGCGTCCTGTTTTTTTGATAAATAGGAAGGAGGAGGCCCTCTTTTTCTTTCTTTTTTCTTTCAAAATGGCCGCTCGGTACATTTTCCCTGACAGTCGGGCTATTTTTCAATATGGCCGCCGACATTTTTTAATTTTGTTTAAAAATCAGCAATAGATCCATTTTAGCAGTGTTGTTCATGTTTTTTTTTCTTAAAAAAAAAAAGAAGAAAATATTTTTTAAAAAATTAAATAAAAAAATAAAAAAATAAAACAAATTTCCACAAAAAATAAGAAATAGGAGGCGGCCCCCAAAAATAAAGCGGGCGGGGACGCTAAACATGTATATTTTGTTAAGTGCCCTCAGGGAAAAAAACATAAAATGCCATGGCAGAATTTCACGCCCGAGATTTGCCTTCGAAAATTGCCCGTCCAAAAGGCGTTTTAAATCATAATAATTCCATAGCTCTTTATAAAAGTGAAATAAATAAAAAAAAAGAGTCTGGGAACTATATCGAGATTATAAAACATGTGTGTCATGAAAATGTTAACAAAAAGCGTAGCCTGATGGTGATAAAGTTGAGCAGCAATTGGAAATGCAATACAAAACATTAATCAGTTCATGATGATAATTTATCATTCGACTTCTACTTTGCGCTATATGTACTAAATGATCGCAAAACGGGCAGGGAAACAAATACAAACATTGATTTCTGCTCTAACATTCGAATCATTTATCCGTAGATTTGTATAATTAAGTGGAAGTGAAATTTTGAAATCATAATGCACAGATACAAAAACATACCAAACATGTTTTGATTCTTATTCTAAAAAAAGGGCAAATTTTAAAAGATCTTTTTAAAAGGAGGGAGGCGCTATAGCCCAGTGGTAGAGCAGAGCAGCTCGTAACCGGGAGCTCCCTGGTTAGAAACCAAGTCGATATGCTATGGTAAGGCATAACTCAACATTACATTTCGTTCGGAGAGGTCTTAAACCGCGCCGGTCCCCTGTTTGCCTAATTCAGAGCATACACATATTTCATATAGCAGTCAGGAAAAAAAAGCGAACGGTACAGGAAGCTACCTTTTATGGATAGGCCTAAATTGAAGGTTTGACTTAACTAGGGAGAAGAAGGATAACATCAAACAATAGATCTACTCATGATGACGCTCTTTTCATTTCACCTCACTGTAAGATAAAGTAGAGTTCTATGGAGCGAAAACAAAAGAAAAGTTCGCTCTAAAGGTAAAAACATAGAATGCCGTGGCAGGATTTCACGCGGCCGAGCAAGGCTATTGTTTGATCGCTATAATTGTCTGACTTGCTATAGATTCTTGTTTAGCTACAATAAGGCTGCGTATTATGTGTGTGTGTGAGGGAGGGGGGGGGGGGCGGCGAAATGAACGGCCGGACCAAAATGGCAGAGGCCCATCAGGAGGCCGGCTCCGCTCGCTAGTTATAAGGACCGCTATTCATTGGACAACTATTCATGACGAGCGCTATTCGTAATTTGAGAACATGGTCATTATGTATAAGGGTCATGAATTCGTAATACGACATCCCCCTCCCCAGAACTAGATAAATAGATAGAAAACATGAATAGATTAATAAACTTAACTAATGATACAATAACAAATAATGCCCGGTAATTGGGAATAGCCGCCTATGAGCGGAACAATGGGCGCAACAACTATTAGCTGCTCAAAGAGCTGTCTTCTGTCATTGCGTTGCAATAACAAAGTGCTTGTAAAAGTTACATGTATTATAATATCCGTATGCTATATGTGAACATAACGGCCCGAATTCACAAAGCAAGGTTTGAGCTCAGACCAAGGTTTACGTACGTCATATGACGCGTTTTAGACCTTGGTTCAGACCTTGGTCTGAAATGCATTTCACAAAGCCGGTTTGTCCTCAGACCAAGGTTTATGTACGTCATATGACGCGTTTCAGGTTTGAGTTCAGACCTTGGTCTGAAATTACATTTCACAAAGCAAGGTTTGTCCTCAGACCAGGTTTATGTACGTCATCAGACCCGAAATTTACAGACTGCTCAGATAGGAGGTTTGTAATTTCTCAAACCTGGTTTGAGAGCTATCAACCAATCAGGATGCAGCACTGGGTGGAGATAATTTATGCTCGATTGATTTTATCCAAATAATTCACCGCCAAAACAATCTGCGATAGCATCTGGTCAGCCCGATTTTAGTGCAATAGGCCTGTTTACTAATGTATTCACGGACCTTTAAATTTGCACACGGTTGTAAGCTCTGGCAAACAAACCGAGCGCAGTGTCTGCTACGGCCCTGCTACACACACTTTGTATACGGCGATGTGGGGAATGCGAGGAAAAAAAGGCTGATCATCGTCCTAATAAACTTCATTTAAAACTGTTTGTTTTCCAACCTTAGGGTATATAATTAAAATAAATATAGTTTTTCTCAGTTGTACATGACAAATCTTCGATTTTATTTTCCGAAATCCGACGAAATATCGCAAAAATGGGAGGTAAGCATTGCTGTTACGGCACGTGTAACAGCGATTCACGGTACGCAGACAGACCCCATATGAATGGACTTCATTGAACTTCATTTGCTCCACATTCCCGTCAGCAAATAGACGATAGTCCTCAAACGATTTATATGCTTTGAGTTTCTTTCTGTCGTAGTCAGTTCTATTTACTATCAGGTAGTTGAAAATGTCGTATAATCCGAAATCTGGTATACTTTCAAAGTTCTCGGTGTAGCCGGTGATTTTCATTGGGTCGTCGAACGAGCACCCCGCACGCTCCAACTTCTCCCGCAGCGACCGTGCGGAGTCGAAGCTCGCAAGGTCCGGGTCTTGGGGCAAAGCGATATCGGCCACAGCAGTCGCAAGTTGAACTAGTTTCTGTTTGTTGTACCCTGATGTCGTAACTCCTCTCTTTCTTAAATAATCGGTAAGCTCCTTCACTGTCCACTGCGAAAACGGCTTGCTGGAACTACAACTCGATGTCGAAGGCGATGCCATTGTAGAAATTAGGGTGTAAAAACGTCGCGGTCGCTAGCAATGGCTTTGTATGTGTATAGCGTAGCGGGCATGGAAAAACAATGTGGCGACCGTGCCGCACCACGCAAAGCTTGCCCTACGTAGTAACAATCGCTAGGGTGCGAGGGATTATGACGTCACTCGCATATCATTAGTAAACAGGCCTATTGAAATCTCTCAGTCTCTCGATCCTTTCCTTAAAATCGTAAGTATAAAACCTGTACATCTAGTCGAATCCATACTCTTCACGTTACTGACATTTCAATATGTGATATGCTTTATAACTTTCCATTTTCCATGAAATGTTCGGTGTTTACATATCCGACGGCCTCTCAATTCCAGAGTTCAGGGACTGAGTCCGAGGGAGCTCGAGTCCAACGCCCAAGGCGGCGGCGGAGCTCGCACCCTCTGACCCTGGGCTGGAGTTGGGCCTAGCCGGGCCTACAGTAGACTATATCTGAGTATGTCAGTATGACTGTCATGTTTAATTTCGTCTTGTTGTCAGCAATGCCATGACACATGCCAATTAGAATAGGCCTAGACCTACACTAGTTATTACAAATTCATGATAATGATAATAATACCAGGCTCTAGCCTAGTATAGGCCTGGCAATGATGTCCATCACTTGACTTGTTTCACTGACACTGGTACCTAAATAAATAGAAATTGAAATGGCATCAGCAATGCCAATGTTCCCCAAAATGAATCACACTGACAGGCATAGACCAAAAGCTTCAGTCTCTCTATATATCGCCGGTTGTTCACTGAGACTACGTCTGGCTCCACTAGACCTCCGATTATAGAATGTCAACAAATGTCAGTTTTAATATTATTTTTATTAAAGAAATGACCCATATCACTCAGACGGTTATTTCTGTCTATGACTAGATCTAGATATAGTATGAGTCATGACAAGCAAAGCTTAGTTTTATTAAATTTAGATCTGGTTCTGATTGTCTTAATTAACTGGCTTAGTCTCCAGAGCAAGGATCACCCACAAAGTCACAAGCACAAGTAATAACATTTCTTTAATTTAAAAACATTGTTTAAACATTTGTTTAATTTTATCTTCACTTTAGTAAAGATGGTAGAAATGCAGCTGATTCAGCATAATGAGCTGGTGTACCTGGAGGAGGAGCTGGAGCAATATATAGCAGCATAACCGGGCAGAGGCCTCCGAGTCTGAGATTGGGAAAACCCGCTGGATGATGAGCCTTTGTTTTAGATTGAGGTAGGCTACTTTGAATTCAAATTCTGTATTGGGAAAGTTGCTGAAAACATGGCCAAACTACTTGATGAATATTGTTAACATAGCTATACAAAAAAGGGCTTCTGTTGTAAAATCCAACCCTAGTGTCGTTATTAAAATGCAGAAATATTTCAATTAATGTTGACCGCCTAAATTCACTGTTCGTTTGCCCCGCTTCGCTGGTCTGCCCACGACTGTGCAAGCCCCCAATGCAATACACATGTGCATTTACATAAATTTATTCAATTTCTAAGCATTTTCTGTCATATTCGATACATTGATAGATTAGTTATGATATTTATTCTTTTACATGGTACTGTAGGTGATGGAAGCATTAATGTTCATAATTTGTGTGTGGGGCATTTCCCAATACTGTTATTTGGCTTTAATACATGAGGAATTATTCAGATTATGTGTTGGAAACAGGTTTGTGATTGCTTGTTTTGTGTAAAACTACTGAACTACTTAAACTTATTTTACAAAAGGTGAAGCCGTGAAGGAGATTAGAAAAGGCATAGACAATTTTGTCTTTTACGTTAAATTGATTCACACCACATCTAGAAATCAGGATTTTTTTTTTTTTTTAAGTGACAGTGACAGTTGGGGATGTAAAAATATAATAGCATAAACCAGCAAAAAAATGATTCATTTGAATGCTTGTTTTTTAATTTTTTTTAAAAAGGTAATTCGATCTAAAGGATGCACCATGAGGAGGTGGCATGCCGTGTCATATTCATCTGTTTGCCGAATGGAGAGTAGTGAGGGATGTTTCCGAAGCTGTTGTCAGAAGAAAGGGACAAGTCATGAAGTTTCCTACAAGTTACAACAAGGCAAATAGTGACTACTATTCAGAAGCAGTTTTTCCAGTACTGCAGATTTCCAGGAGTTGCTGTTGATGGGACACATGTTTACATCAGGAGCCCTGGTGGGGCAAGAGCCAGTTACTACTTCAATAAGAAGAACAGGTACTCCATCGATGTTCAGGTGAGAATAAATGAATACATCATGACTGGATCCAGCACGGCTTTCCCTTTAGACCTTTTTTTTGTACCTTGCAAAATTTTCACATTAGATATATACACTCTCTAGTCTTGTGTGTTGTACATCCATGCTAATTCATTGGTGACCAATGCAAGATTTCTAGTGGCCAAATGGATATTAAAGTAATATTCGCGTACAGGTACTCATTTCACTGCCTTTGTACACAGTTAAGAATATCCAATGGATAGTTAAACTTAAAAATCCTAACACTCGTTAATATCTTTTTAACGAAAGGGAAATTTGAAAAATCAAAAATTGTTCCATCCTTCTATTGGCAATTCGGATATGACCTCTAGATTTCTGATATTTTGTTGATGGCCATGGCAATTGGGCCACTGTTTTTGCCATTGATCAATGAAAGAAAAAACAACAAAGAGAAGCATTTAAACTGATCAATGGCAATTACCGCTATATATTTTAAACTATAGGAGAACAAACAGGTTCATTTCCAATAAAAAGATGCGAGAGTGGGTACCCCCTCCCCCCCCCCCACACAAAGCATTTTTTGTTTTAGGCTCGAAATGTTTTGTTAAAGGCGATATTATTTTTGTTTACATTGTTACAAGATAAACAATGAAAACATGAGTTAAAAATGAAGAAATACTTCATCAGTCAATAAATATAGGGTAATTAGCATTTTCTTCCAATTTTTGTTGTATAAATAGATATTGAAAAGCAATTATCACATATTCAACTGCATTTGCATTAAGTACCATAAATAACAAGTGAAATTTATACATTTCACGGCCTATCTGAAGTGTGAAATGAGTGCGTTTTCATAACTAATGAATGCCAACATGTTATTTCATATTGACAGGTTGTCTGTGATTATGCTGGGAAAATAACTAGTATCGTTGCAAGGTGGCCTGGACTGGTAGCAGCCACGGTGCCAGGATCTTTTCTAAGTGTGCACTGAATTGACAGCTTCATGCTAGGGCATATGAATAACAGTTGATTCTTGGAGATAGACAATAGGGTAGGTAGATTATTTCTTTATATGAAAACATTTGTTTATTCTTTTTCTTAATCAATCTTGTTTCCATTTTTGTATTTGGCCAACATGTGACATGTTAGGAATGTTCATTTGGTAATATAGTAACAACTCGCATTAAGTAATTAATTCAAACGAGCTCATGTGCTTTTAAATTTCAGTTCACAAATCACAATTAATGTTTTTGATATCTGGATGCAACTTGAGGTAGTTTGTTGTCAAGTGGAACCTCATAGTTTTTGTATTAGTGACACAGGATTGAATAATTCCTGATTATGAGTACAATACATTGTATCCTTTCTATAGTATTACCCCCCACCCCCCTCCAAGAAAAAAAATAAACAAGTTGAAATTAAGAATATTGTTTATGATATTGTTTATTTTGTCCATTCGATTTTGCAGGTATCCATGCCTTCTCTGCCTCATCAGAAGCCATTTCTTCATTCAGAGGGTCGACCACAGATGTGCTTTAAAGGCCATCTGTACTAGTTCAGCCAAAGAGGATTAGACAACCCAGCGAGGTCACTGACGGGAGGCTATCTCATCAATTCAGTTCTCAATTAACATAAGAAAAAGAGGATCATGGGGGATTAACAGGCACAGATTGGGGAAGTTTTCTATATAGAGGGAGCAAGTAGCTACAAGTAGTACCGTGGGGCTTTAACACTTCACACACAAAAAAGGGAGATGTGTGATTGAGCGCATATTTATTAAATGCAAGGATGAGGACGTTCCATGCCTCATCAATCTAAGAGAGAAGGTCGACACTTCTTAATTATTTTGATGCTTTCCTTGTTGCCCTTATTGGGGAAATTCACGTTGTGCAAATATAGCATTGGTTTGGCCAAGTATAGCCTAAAACAGCTAACACTGGAACTTACTAACAAGCATTTATTGCTTTCTTAGCTGTCAAGTAAAATAACCACCACTATCTATCTATTTAGTGAGCTATACATTATTTAATTAAGGATTCCACAAAAAATTTCAATGTATACGGTAATAAGTTATAAAATACAGATTTAACTCAATTGCAACTGGAATTACCTCAAAATGTATTTCAAAATACGGCCCCTCCCTGGTGTTCCCACAATACTTCGTAGTTATGCAGCATTACATCAAGAACCTGGGTGTTGAGCTGTTGATTATTTATGAATATTTTTGAGTGTTCTCTATAGATTAAATGCACCCGATTTAACTATAATTAGCATTGTATACACTGCTGAGTTGAGGGGTGGGTCAATATAAATTATTTGGTTGTCAGCTAGGGGAGAGTATTCGAACAAATATTATTTACTGTACTAAGCGAAGTTAGAATTAAAGAACTTTTATGTGCAAATTTGAATTTTCGTCAACCATTTTGTTGTATTTCTGATTTTCTTTCTGCTAATAGCGCTACAGTGAGACTTTTAATTGGCCTTCCAGAGCCTCTCTTAACCTCTAGTGGGCTATATTTCATATAAGCATGCTACAAAATTTACAAATGTGAACTGCATTGTTTGCACAAACGGTAGATTACTATTGTGTTGTATGCTCAATTATTTATGTAAAACATGAAATTACAAATACAATATTCTTGCTTTCATATATTTACAAAGATAACTGAAATAGATATGTGTCGGATTATCTCTCTCTCTTTCTCCCTTTTTTTTGGGGGGGGGGGGGTGCAGATGTGTGTGTTTGCAGTTTGCATGGTTTTGCATTATGTGTTTCATTGCAAAAAAAAGAAGAAGAAGAGAGAGAGAGAAAGATGAATAGAGAGAGAGGGGGGGGAGAAAGAAAAAGAATTAATAGAGAGAGAAAAGGAGAGAGAGAGAGAACAAAAATGGGTATAGAAAGAGAGAGGAGGGACGGGGACAGAGAAAGAGACAGGGAGGGAGAGAGAGAAAGATGAATAGAGAGAGAGAGGGGAGAAAGAAAAAGATTAATAGAGAGAGAAAGGGAGGGAGAGATAACAAAAATGGGTAGAAAGAGAGAGGAGGGACGGGGACAGAGAAAGAGACAGGGAGGGAGAGAGAAAGAAAAGATGGCCATAGAAGAATTTTTTTTAAAATTAATATTATATGGAAACAAATCATTTACCAGTAACAATTTTGATGTGAAAAAAATAGCCAGTTGGGGAAACAAACGGGGAACTAGTTAAAATAATAATTGATTGACCATTCTAACAAAATAACTATATAGATCTATAGTAATTAACAATTGCAATCAAATGAATTAATATATTAATCACAATAAAAACTTAATTCATATTAAATCATTATTATTATTATTATTAGGTGATTTTATTGATAAGAATTTGTAACCCCCAAAACAATAAGACTCTTACAGTTAATTT
Organism: Strongylocentrotus purpuratus; assembly: GCF_000002235.5. Classification (NCBI taxonomy): domain Eukaryota; kingdom Metazoa; phylum Echinodermata; class Echinoidea; order Camarodonta; family Strongylocentrotidae; genus Strongylocentrotus; species Strongylocentrotus purpuratus. The sequence continues at coordinate 5,756,956 of NW_022145606.1, read as the reverse complement.
AAAAGAGCCCTTGACAACCTTAGATGTATTTATCTAACGAAGGTTTTCAGGTGCCGATGTCAATTTGTTCTGGGTCAGATTGAGTGCTTCACCAGCACCACACAAATGTGAGTACGTGGGGCACTTTCTGCATCGGCGCGCCAGTTTGGTTCGATTAATTCATGAAAATGCAATTCAAAAGTTTATTTCAGAGATGTTCTAACCATCATCTTTTCAAGATTGCTCATTAAGATGTCCGGATCGTACTAAGAATGCTTAGTTTAACAGTTTTTTCAATTCTTAACATTTAAACCCTAGCCCATAAAAAATTATGTTAGAAACCCTATGGCTGAGACTAGTTTTACAAACCTTGGTCGGAGGTTTGGGAATTACAGACCAAGGTTCATACAAACCTTCCTTTGTGGAATGGGTTTGAAAATAAACCAGGTTTGAGCTCAGACCGAGGTTTGTACAAACCTTGGTCTGATCAAACCGGGTTTGTCCTCAGACCTCCGTTGTGAATTCGGGCGAACGTGTTCAGGCCTTATAACTATATACAGTGCGCGTTAAAACAAAAGACTTTACTAGCGCTAGCTCACAAATATAAAACGTCAAAATGTCACGAACAATTCGTCGCTGTTTTCACGAAGTGACAGTAGTGAAAAACAAATTGCATTCACTTTGCGTTACGATTTTCCTCACTACCGTCACTTCGTGAAAATAGGGACGAATTATTGACGACAAGAAATTGTTACTACAAATGCCACCACCAATACAGTTTCTTCGCGAAGAAATATTCGATCGAATTTCATGTTTGGAACAGTGCGATTTCGAATTGTTCCATCTACCGAAACGTTTTGATGATGCAGGCTCCCGACAATACGACTATCATTTTTGTAATATCTTTAATTTGCAGATGTTTGTTTGTTTCGTATGACATATTTATAAACGCCCTACAATCTTATTTCAAGCAGAATCTTTCAATCTCTTTGATTATAAGTATCATTTTTAAATCACGGGTTTTGAAATACAATAGCTGATTTTGCGAAGATTTAGAGAACCTACGTTTCTGTTCTTTAAATCGATCTTGCATGAGAAAGAACAGATTGATGATATAGATATTTGACCTATTTTGATCGGATGACAGAACAAAACAAATGTAATATGAAACAAATAATGTGTCAAAACATACAGAAGGAATACAATTATATATATCGTTTTTATTTTGTTCGTGAACAAATTAATATAATACAAGTATTGAACACATTAATGAACAGAAATGAACACTCATGCCAACGTCAACGCCTACACAACTTCGATGTTTGGGAGGGAAATAAACAATCGGAACAACAATCTAAATCAATGTCTTGTACGTAAAATAATAATAAAACATATCAGTAGCCAAAGTGAAAATTTTAGAGTAAAATCTTTCTAGACGAGAGCGGACGCACACGCGGGGATTACATGAATAACGAATGCGTAGGAACGGGCGCGAAAGCTTTTCTTTAAGCTCCCATTCACAAATTAACAAAAAGCGCTTCGCCGTTATGCGCACCGCCCCCCCCCCCCCCCCCCCCCAATGAGTGTTATGTAGGGTACGCATATGCATTTTCCCTCCTTTTGAAAACAGTCCCCTAAGTCCGGTGTGTAAAGTCAATACGGGCCGGATTTGTGTGTACTAGACGAGCCGGACTTTAGTGCGTGAAAAGTACCCCTTTACCAGACAGTAACAATGAGTCTCCAAACAATAGCCAGATTTGATATTCATATTGTGAGCATGTGCTTAGTTATATTGGGATTCCCTGGTTATATTAAAGACGTGGGCTAATATCTGTTCCCCAGTATTTCTCCCTGATTGTTTAACCAACATTAAATTGCTATTGTCCAGCTGACTTTTCTATAGGCTTTTCTACCCTCGGCGCTAAAGGGATTGCGGAAAATTTCAACACTATTTGTGTTTCTTGATGACCCAGTAGAAGAAGAATAAGGACTAGCCACCCCCCCCCCCCCCAAAAAAAAAAAAAAAAAAAATGACCCAAAACAACGCAATCATTATTAATTCCGTTTACTACTCGATACAAACACGTGCATGGTGGATCCCCCGGATGGATCCTTATTGAGACAGTGAGACAGTTCTGTTACGAGAAGCAATTCAACGAATTGCCATGGCTTGTATTTGTTCTAGAACGCACTACGCTCTTTCGATACCACGTGGCCCCAATTCAGCACAATATATACGTATTTTAGTTCTTCTCAACAATGACCTAGATCTAAAACTGCCCCCCCCCCACCTTCTTCGCAAAGAAATATTCGATAAAATTCTTTGGAACAGAATGATAAACTAATTTCTTATTGAGATATGTTCGAGGTGAAATTTTAAACATCATTTCCTGGTAACTCTCTTCTTTTTTAATGCATGCTCTATTCTTACGATTTAGGCATAATTTACTATGTTGATTTGCAATTGATAATCTCCCTGGGAGTTTTGCGATATCCCCGATGATACGGGTACAGTGTATTTTATTTTGTTCGTAACATTAGTGTTTTGCAAAGAAAGAACATTCTGAAAATGAGCGTCTTCCTTCTAACGAAACATATTGATGATGTTCCCGACAATACGGATATCATTTGCATAAAAAATCGTAATACAGATAAAACGCTTTTTAAATCCAATTCAAGGAGAAACTACGACATTCTTGATTAAGGTTCATTTTCAACATCACGGATTTAAAAATACGTTCTCTAATTTTAAGAAGATTCAAAGGAACTATGTATTGAAATAACGGACTGATGATATAATTATATGATTTATAATGATCATACGACAGAACTGTTTACAAGATGCAACGAAAATTAAAGAAAACAAAACAAGAAAACCGAAACATGCGATAACATCGCTAGAGGAAATATACACAATTTTAATGTAATATGAAACAAATAAAGTGTCAAAACATGCACGAGGAAAACAATGTCAGAGAGAGTGGGGTAAGTATAAAATAAAGTTGTTTTTTCGTGAACAAATCAATTTGTATTCAAATTGATATATTTAACACAATCATGAACAGAACAGGAGGAGATGAAATAATGAACAATCATGCCAACGTTAACGCCTACAGAACTCCGATGTTGAGAGGAAAATAAACAATCAGAACAAACAATGTAACCAATGTCATGTACGTAAAATAATATTAAAACAAATCAGTAGCCAAAGTAATGCTTTTCAGAGTCAAATCTCGCAAGACGAGACCGACACACAAGAGGGCACTACATGCATAACTAATGCGCCGGACCGGGCGCGAAAAGGCGCGAAAGCTATTCAAAGTTTAAGCTCCCATTCACAAATGTCAAGTGCTTCAGCGGGGTAATTTCGTAACAATGAGACTCCACACAATAGCCAGATTTTAATGAGCTGGAAACCAACTGAAGTCCTCTCGTATCCGACGCAATAAGGCGCAAATGGGCGCAAAAGTGCGCCTCCTTTGTTCTCATATCCTGCTCTGCGCCCCGACGCGTCGCGGCACAGTCGCAACTTTGGAAGGCTCCCCTTATGTGTTTGTCTTACTTAAATGAACTTTGTTGGAATCTTTCGGTAAGAAATAATATGCGTGCACAATGATTAAGGTATGTTTCCAAAACCATTCTAACCATAAATGCCACTAACACATAAAGGCATGACAACTATCTCGTAGGGTTCCAATTGATGATCTCCCTAGTCCCCATAAAGAAAGCGAAATGAAAAAGATAAATATCATTTGTATATCAAGTGTAATCTAATGTCATCCGTATTTGTTTTCCTTTTCACTTGTCCTTTGTTCATAGAACGTAAGTATCCATCTAAATTCAAATATATCTTTGTCTTTGTTCTGGTCATTTTTCAGAATCTTGTTCATGTATTCACTTTTTCGCTTTTGTTTAGCTTATCCCATTAGAATGCTTGGGTGTTGTAGAAATTATACCACCTATACATAAAAACTTAAAACAATAGGTTTCGAAAATTCAATTTTTCATCTGTAATAAAGTCACATATTACATGCTTATATTGTTTGATTGTCTTACTTTAAGTGAACTAGTTTTGTAATCCTTCGGTAAGAAGGGATGTGCATGCACAATGATGAAGATATGTTTTCAAAATCATCGAACCATTAATGGCACCACAAAATAAAAGCATTGAACTATTATCTAGGCTTCCAATTGATAATCTCCTTCTTCCACATGAAGAAAGATAAATGAAAACATTGATTATCATTTGTATATAAAGTGTTTTCTAATATATATTTATCAAATTTTTCCTCTGCCCTTGGTCTTTTTTCATAGGAGGTAAGTATTCAAACAATTTCAAATTAACCTTTGTTACACGTTCTGGTAATTTTTCAGAATCTTGTACGTGTATTTACTTCTACGTTTTTGTTTAGCTCATCCCGGTAGAATGCTTGGATGTTGTAGAAATTATACCACCTATACATGATGACTTAAAACGATAGGTTCCCAAAATTTAATTTTTCATCTTTATTAAAGTCACATATTCTATGCTTGTATTGTTTGTTTGTCTTACTTAAATGAACTAGTGTTGTAATCCTTTGGTAAGAAAGGATAAGCATGCACAATGATGAAGATATGTTTTGAAACCATCGAACTATAAATGGCACTACAAAATAAAAGCATTAAACTATTTTCTAGGCTTCCAATTGATAATCTCCTTCTTCCCCGTAAAGAAAGAGAAATGAAAAAGATAAATATCATTTGTATATCAAGTGTAATCTAATGTCATCTGTATTTGTTTTCCTTTTCACTTGTCCTTTGTTCATAGAACGTAAGTATCCATCTAAATTCAAATATATCTCTGCAATATGTTCTGGTCATTTTTCAGAATCTTGTTCATGTATTCACTTTTACGCTTTTGTTTAGCTTATCCCATTAGAATGCTTGAGTATTGTAGAAATTATACCACCTATACATGATAACTTAAAACAAATAAAAAACAAAAATCAAGAGAGAGGAGACGTACCTGATCTTGTATGGCAAGTAATTTGATGCGTTCTTGCGACTTTTTGAGCATTATGAACTTTTTAATGCTGATGGACATGTGTATCTAGCCTTGTGGATTAGTTTATAGGGCAAAAAACATGGAGTAATAGTAGTATTTACTGTAACATTAACTGTTTCTCCTGGAGGACTCAACTTGGTATTGGACTCCTATCTTCACAACTGGTCCCATATATTCACTTGTATGGTTGTTAAGTTTGCTTATATGCCAACCAGTACAATATATGCGCCTGGAAAAATCTTCTTTAACAACCTTTTGAGAGCTTATTTTGTGACTAATCACCCATTGATATCAGCTTATACAGACACCAACGACTCTGAGCTCTATTCAAGCTAAGGTGCTTGGGTTGAATAGCCCTATTGAAAGTAAGTGTCCCGTCCATTGACTTCTAGCTTTATTCCATAAGCTGAAGTATCAAGAGCCATGCCACCTACAGGGAAGAAATCTGAGAGAATCATGGCTGCTACTTCTTCTGATGTATACCCTACTGACCAGATCGGCGAGGAAGTTAAGGACTACTTCAGAAGTCTCGAGTTTCGGGACCTGTTCCAGGCATCGCTAACTGATGCAATCATGAAGCAAATGACGGAGCTTCGGGACAAGCTGGAGAAGGCTGAGGGAAATATACTCAAGCTAGAAAACGATGTCAGGGAAAAGGCAGCCATAATAGATCATCTCCAGGAGAAACAGTCGCGCATCATCGGAGACATCCGTGCACTTCATCAAGGACTGAATGATGCAGAGCAATACTCACGCAGGAACTATGGAATTCCAGAGCAGTCCCATGAGAATACCGATGCCTTGACGCTTGACCTCGCCATCAACGATCTCCAACTCAATCTGAGAGCTGAGGACATCGATCGTTCGCATCGAGTAGGTCTTCCGCATCAACCTACGAGAGGGAAAGACAGCAAGTCACTCCCACCAAGACCTATCATAGTGAAATTCACCTCTTATCGCGCCCGCAATCTCATCAGGAATCGCAAACTGTTGAAAGGAAAAAAAAAAGGAGTTTGAACAGAACAATAGGCTGAATGCCGCATGGTCATCAGATGGAAGGTTAACTGTATTGACCAAAGCTACCAATGGGAAGACGACAAGAAAGATAATACATTCCGTGAGTGAACTGGCAAACTTGTGAAAACTGATATACATTTAACTGACTACATGCAAATATGATATTTTTGTAATTATCTCCGTTATTTTTACTGTATTTATGTTTTATTAACTACTTATTGAAAGTTAATTTGTGAATGTGCGAATGAGTGTATGTGTTCATTGTGGTATCTCTTCTTCCTTCTTCCCAACTCAGTCATGGTTATGCACTCAATGTACTTCTAATATTTTTCCATTCAACCATATAGATGATGATAATGAATTTTATTGGACTATGTACGACTTTTTCAATTTAAATAGGAGAATTGATATTGACAATTTATTACAATTGAAATTAAACCCATTTTGTATGAATAAATATGATGTGCATAGCCTTTTTGATTTAGATCTTGAACTTAAAAATTCATGTCAATACACATTTTGTGAAGAATTTAGTCTAAAATTTAGTAAATTGAATTCTAAACTGTCACTTCTCCATTTGAATGCTAGAAGCCTAAAGAAACATTTTGATGAATTCCAGATTGTTCTGTCATCTCTTCAATTTGAATTTGATGTCATTGCCATAACTGAAACTTGGTTCAATTCTTCTACAAATATTAATATGTATAACCTAGACGGATATTTTCTTGTTTCTAAGTGTAGACCCTCAAAATCTGGTGGCGGAGTTGCACTTTACTTGAAAAATAATCTCAATTACAAATTACTACCCGAATTTACTTATTCTGAATGCAATTATGAAACTATATTTGTTGAAATAAGTAAGAAACCTAAACCTATAGTTGTTGGTTGCGTTTATCGTCCACCAGATTCTGACATATCTTGTTTTAATGAGAAAATACAAAGTGTTCTTGAAATACTGGAAAGTGAGAAGAAAGACTTATATATTTTAGGGGACTTTAACGTAAACTTGCTTAATTATGGTATCCATAATAAAACAAATGACTTTTTAGATATGATGCTTTCTTTTAATTTACTTCCCTTAAAAACAAAGCCAACTCGCATTACTGAAAATAAAGCATCCTTGATAGATAACATATTTACAAATACCATACAGGAAGAAAAATATACAGGACTCAATTATAGTGATCTATCTGATCATTTTCCAGTATTTTCAATTGCAAGTGAAAGAATTGTAAAGAATGGTAACAAATACATAAAAAGACGCATTATTAATGATTCATCAATGTCAATGTTTAAAAAAAGTTTATCATCCATTGACTGGTCAGAGGTCTATTCTTGTGAAAGTGCAAATGACTCTTATGATATCTTCTTTACAAAATTCTATTCCAATTATAATAACTGTTTTCCTATTCAATTAGTCAAACAACTCAATGGTAATTTACGGAAACCTTGGATTACGCAAGTAATATTGAATTCAGTGAAACGTAAACATAGATTATATGAAAATAGCTTAAAAAGACCTAGTGTCAATCATAAAAGAAAATATTTAGATTATAAAAATAAATTAACACATATCATAAGAGCGTCAAAGAGGAAATATTACGAGTCTTTGTTTTATAACTTAAAGAATGATATGAAAAAAACATGGTCGCAGATCAATATGATACTTGGCAAAAAGAAACAGAATAAACTACCTCAAAATATGTATCACGGAAATATAAAAATGAGTAGTAGGAAAGATATTGCAAAGAATTTAATACATTTTTTATTGACATAGGTAAACAACTATCAAAATCGATTCAAACACCTAATTACTCTTATGATAAATACCTTGTTAACCCAAATTTAAATTCATTTTGTGTTAAATCAACAAGTATTCATGAAATTATCAAACTATCTTCTCTGTTAAAAATAGATAAGTCAAGTGGACCTGACTGCATTTCACCTAAAGTTGTTAAAAATTGTATTCATTTTTTTGTTAATCCATTGTGTGACATATTTAATAAATCTTTAAATAGTGGAATCGTCCCAGATAAACTAAAAGTTGCCAAAATTGTACCCTTATACAAAAAAAATGATGTTAAAAATATAGAAAATTATAGACCCATAGCCTTGCTTTCTGTTTTTTGCAAAACTGTTGGAAAAAGTAATGCATAAAAGGTTATATGATTATTTACTGAAATATAATGTTCTTATTTCAGAAAAGTTTGGTTTTCGTAAAAACCATAGCACTGATCTGAGTATTGTGAATTTTACTAAAAATATTCTACATGAAATTAATAATGGAATGTTTTGTTATGGATTGTTTATGGATCTATCTAAGGCATTTGACACCATCGACCACCATATTTTACTTAAAAAACTGTACCATTACGGTCTACGCGGTATACCTCATCAGTGGTTTTATGATTATTTGTATAATAGAAAACAATATGTGGTGGTCGATGGTGTCGAATCTGATTATATGGATGTAAATACTGGAGTTCCGCAAGGATCGGTTCTCGGACCACTTTTATTTATCATATATATTAACGATATAATCAGTTCATCCAAATTACTTATGTTTTCATTATTTGCTGATGATACGGTTGTATATTATTCTCATTCTAATGTAGCACGCTTAGTTTCTATTTTAAATGAAGAGTTAATAAAATTGAATGATTGGTTTAAATGTAATAAATTATTTTTGAATTATGAAAAAACAAAATATGTAATTTTTCACACAAAGAAAAAGAAAGTTCCAAATGTCACCAATCCTGTTAAAATAGCGAATGTAAATATTGAACGAGAACTAAGTGTTATTTTTTTAGGTACTAATATTGAAGAAACTCTAGATTGGAAATGTCATATTAATTATGTTTGTTCTACAATTTCTAGAAGTATTGGTTTTTATCTAGACTAAAGAATTTTCTCCCAGGGAACATATTAATGAATATTTACAATGCAACACTTCTTCCCTACTTAAATTATTGCAATATCATTTGGGGTAATACTTACAAAACAAAACTGTTCAAGATTAATATGTTACAGAAACGTGAAGCTCGGTTAATAACAAATAGTCATTATATGTCTCCAAGTTTACCATCATTTATTAAACTGAAAATTATTCCTGTATATGATTTGATCAAACTTAATACATGTATATTTATGTTTAAATTTCATAAAAACCTGTTACCATCTGTTTCAATAATATGTTCCAAACAAATTCTTCTGTTCACAATTACCCCACTCGTCAACGTCTAAATTTACATCACCCACTCTGTCGTTCAACTTCAATGTATAATTCTATATCATTTGTTGGGGGTACGGGAGTGGAATTCCTTGAATTATGACCTAAGATCCAGTTCTACAATTACCAGATTTAAATCAATGTATACAAAAAGTATTTTTCAATCCATGGTTGAGTTAGTACTTCTCTTTCCCATCTTTTTTCTACTTTTATCTCTTTCTGCCCTATTTTCGCTTCCTTCTATTCTTTCTCTGTAACCTTTATGAACGTGTGTGTGTGTTGATGTACGGGTGCGTACTTGTATTATTTAAGTCCTTTACTTTGTATTGTTAATTTATGTGCATTATCTTGTTATTGTTTGTTTGCAGGGCCCAGATTAAAAGCAGATTTCTGCTTCTGAGGGGTCCTAACCATTATATTGTATATTGTATATTGTATTTTCATTGTAAATTGTTTTTATACTGGTTAAATAAATGAAATGAAATGAGGTTTCGAAAATTGTATTTTTCATCTTTAATAAAGTCACGTATTCTATGCTTATATTATGTGTTTGTCTTACTTAAATGAACTTGTGTTGGAATCTTTCGGTAAGAAATAATATGCGTGCACAATGATAAAGGTATATTTCCAAAACCATTCTAACCATAAATGCCACTAACAAATAAAGGCATGACAACTATCTCGTAGGCTTCCAACTGATGATCTCCCTAGTCCCCATAAAGAAAGCGAAATGAAAAAGATAAATATCATTTGTATATCAAGTGTAATCTAATATCATCTGTATTTGTTTTCCTTTTCACTTGTCCTTTGTTCATAGAACGTAAGTATCCATCTAAATTCAAATATATCTTTGTCATATGTTCTGGGCATTTTTCAGAATTTTGTTCATGTATTCACTTTTTCGCTTTTGTTTAGCTTATCCCATAAGAATGCTTGGGTATTGTAGAAATTATACCACCTATACATGATAACTTAAAACAATAGGTTTCGAAAATTCAATTTTTCATCTGTAATAAAGTCACATATTATATGCTTATATTGTTTGAATGTCTTACTTTAAATGAACTAGTGTTGTAATCCTTCGGTAAGAAGGGATATGCATGCACAATGATGAAGATATGTTTTCAAAACCATCGAAACAAAAGCATTGAACTATTATCTAGGCTTCCAATTGATAATCTCCTTCTTCCACATGAAGAAAGATAAATGAAAACATTGATTATCATTTGTATATGAAGTGTAATCTAATGTCATCTTTCTTTGTCCCTGCCCCCTTGTCCTTTGTTAATAGTCCGTAAGTATCCTTCTTGAATTAAATATGTATTTGTTTATATTTTCTGGTCATTTTTAAAAATCTTGTTCATGTATTTACTTTTACGCCTTAGTTTAGCCGACCACGTAAGAATTCTTGGGTGTTGTAGAAGTTATACCACCTATACATAAAAAACTTCCAACCATTGGTTCCGAAAATTTAATTTTTCACTGTAATAAAGTCACATTTTCTATGCTTATATTGTTTGATTGTATTACTTTAAATGAACTAGTGTTGTAATCCTTCGGTAAGAAAGGATATGCACAATGATGAAGGTATGTTTCCAAAACTATTCTAACCATAAATGCCACTAACACATAAAGGCATGACAACTATCTCGTAGGCTTCCAATTGATGATCTCCCTATTCCCCATAAAGAAATCGAAATGAAAAAGATGAGTTTCATTTGTATATAAAGTGTTTTTTCGAATATATATTTATCTAATTTTTCCTCTGCCCTCGGTCTTTTTTCATAGGAGGTAAGTATTCAAACAAATTCCAATAAATCTTCGTTACGCGTTCTGGTAATTTTTGAGAATCTTGTTCATGTCTTTACTTCTACGCTTTGGTTTAGCCCACCAAGTTAAAATACTTGAGTGTTGCAGAAATGATTCCACCTTCATATGAAAACTTCCAACCATTGGTTTCGAAAATTTAATTTTTCATCTGTAATAGAGTCACATATTCTTTGTTTATATTGTTTGATCGTCTTACTTTAACTGAACGAGTGTTGTAATCCTTTTGTAATAAGGAATATGCGTGCACAATGATGACAGTATGTTTTCAAAACCATCAAACCATAAATGGCACTACAAATATAAGCATAACACTATTTTCTAGGCTTCCAATTGATAATATCCTTCTTCCCCGTGAAGAAAGAGAAATGAAAAAGATAAGTATCATTTGTATATCAAGTGTAATCTAATGTCATCTGTATTTGTTTTCCTTTTCACTTGTCCTTTGTTCATAGAACGTAAGTATCCATCTAAATTCAAATATATCTTTGTCATATGTTATGGTCATTTTTCAGAATCTAGTTCATGTATTCACTTTTACGCTTTTGTTTAGCTTATCCGATTTATGCTTGGGTATTGTAGAAATTATACCACCTATACATGATAACTTATAAACAATAGGTTTCGAAAAATGTATTTTTCATCTTTAATAAAGTCACGTATTATATGCTTACATTATGTGTTTGTCTAATACTTAAATGAACTTGTGTTGGAATTTTTCGGTATAAAGAAATAATATGCGCGCACAATGATGAAGGTAAGTTTCCAAAACCATTCTAACCATAAATGCCACTAACAAATAAAAGCATGACAACTATCTCGTAGTCTTCCAATTGATGATCTCCCTATTCCCCATAAAGAAAGAGAAATGAAAAAGATGAGTATCATTTGTATATTAAGTGTTTTCTAATATATTTATCTCATTTTTCCTCTGCCCTTGGTCTTTTTTCATAGGAGGTAAGTATTCAAACAAATTCCGATTAATCTTTGTTACACGTTCTGGTAATTTTTCAGAATCTTGTTCATGTCTTTACTTCTACGTTTTGGTTTAGCCCACCAAGTTAGAATACTTGACTGTTGTAGAAATGATTCCACCTTTATATGAAAACTTCCAACCATTGGTTTCGAAAATTTAAATCTTCATCTGTAATAAAGTCACATATTCTATGTTTATATTGTTTGATTGTCTTACTTTAATTGAACAAGTGTTGTAATCCTTATGTATTAAGGAATATATGTGCACAATGATGAAAATATGTTTTCAAAACCAGCAAACCATAAATGGCACTAAAAATATGAGCATAAAACTATTTTCTAGGCTTCCAATTGATAATCTCCTTCTTCCCCATGGAGAAAGAGAAATGAAAAAAGATGAGTATCTTTTGTATATAAAGTGTAATCTAATGTCATCTGTATGTTTGTTCCTTCCCTCTTGTCCTTTGTTAATAGAATGTAAGTATCCATCTAAATTCATATATATTTTTGTCACATGTTCTGGTCATTTTTTAAAATTTTGTTCATGTATTTACTTCTATGCTTTAGTTTAGCCCACCACGTAAGAATTAGTGGGTGTTGTAGAAATTATACCACCTATACATAAAAACTTCCAACCAATGGTTTCGAAAATTTAATTTTTCATCTGTAATAAAGTCACATATTATATGCTTATATTGTTTGATTGTCTTACTTTAAATGAACTAGTGTTGTAATCCTTCGGTAAGAAGGGATGTGCATGCACAATGATGAAGATATGTTTTCAAAACCATCGAACCATTAATGGCACCACAAAATAAAAACATTGAACTATTATCTAGGCTTCCAATTGATAATCTCCTTCTTCCACATGAAGAAAGAGAAATGAAAACATTGATTATCATTTGAATATAAAGTGTAATCTAATGGCATCTTCTTTGTCCCTGCCCCCTTGTCCTTTGTTTATAGTCCGTAAGTATCCTTCTTAAATTAAATATGTATTTGTTTATATTTTCTGGTAATTAAAAAAAATCTTGTTCATGTATTGACTTTTACGCCTTAGTTTAGCCGACCACGTAAGAATTCTTGGGTGTTGTAGAAATTACACCACCTACACATAAAAACTTCCAACCATTGGTTTCGAAAACTTATTTTTTTATCTGTAATAAAGTCACATATTCTATGCTTATATTTTTTGATTGTATTACTTTAAATGAACTAGTGTTGTAATCCTTCGGTTAGAAAGGATATGCATGCACAATGATGAAGATATGTTTCCAAAACCATTCTAACCACAAATGCCACTAACACATAAAGGCATGACAACTATCTCGTAGGCTTCCAATTGATGATCTCCCAATTCCCCATGAAGAAAGAGAAATTAAAAAGATGAGTGTCATTTGTATATAAAGTGTTTTCTAATTATATATTTATCTAATTTTTCCTCTGCCCTTGGTCTTTTTTCATAGGAGGTAAGTATTCAAACAAATTAAAATTAACCTTTGTTACACGTTCTGGTAATTTTTCAGAATCTTGTACATGTATTCACTTTTACGCTTTTGTTCAGCTTATTTCGTTAGAATGCTTGGGTGTTGTAGAAATTATACCACCTATACATGATAACTTAAAACGATAGGTTCTGAAAATTTAATTGTTCATCTTTATTAAAGTCACAGATTCTATGCTTGTATTGTTTGTTTGTCTTACCTAAATGAACTAGTGTTGTAATCCTTCGGTAAGAAAGGATAATCATGCACAATGATGAAGATATGTTTTAAAACCATCGAACTAAAAATGGCACTACAAAGTAAAAGCATTAAACTATTTTCTAGGCTTCCAATTGATAATCTCCTTCTTCCCCGTGAAAAAAGAGAAAAGAAAAAGATAAGTATCATGTGTATATCAAGTGTAATCTAATGTCATCTGTATTTGTTTTCCTTTTCACTTGTCCTGTGTTCAAAGAACGTAAGTATCCATCTAAATTCAAATATATCTTTGTCATATGTTCTGGTCATTTTTCAGAATCTTGTTCATGTATTCACTTTTACGCTTTTGTTTAGCTTATCCCATTAGAATGCTTGGGTATTGTAGAAATTATACCACCTATACATGATAACTTAAAACAATAGGTTTCAAAAATTGTATTTTTCATCTTTAATAAAGTCACGTATTCTATGCTTATATTATGTGTTTGTCTTACTAAAATGAACTTGTGTTGGAATCTTTCGGTAAGAAATAATATGCTTGCACAATGATGAAGGTATGTTTCCAAAACCATTCTAACCATAAATGCCACTAACAAGTAAAGGCATGACAATTATCTCGTAGTCTTCCAATTGATGATCTCCCTATTCCCCATAAAGAAAGAGAAATGAACAAGATAAGTATCATTTGTATATGAAGTGTTTTCTAATATATTTATCTAAATTTTCCTCTGCCCTTGGTCTTTTTTCATAGGAGGTAAGTATTCAAACAAATTGAAATTAACCTGTGTTACACGTTCTGGTAATTTTTCTGAATCTTGTACCTGTATTCAATTCTACGCTTTTGTTTAGCTTATCCCAGTAGAATGCTTGGGTATTGTAGAAATTGTACCACCTATACATGATAACTTAAAACGATAGGTTCCGAAAATTTAATTTTTCATCTTTATTAAAGTCACAGATTCTATGCTTATGTTGTTTATTTGTCTTACTTAAATGAACTAGTGTTGTAATCCTTCGGTAAGAAAGGATAAGCATGCACAATGATGAAGATATGTTTTAAAACCATCGAACTATAAATGGCACTACAAAATAAAAGCATTAAAATATTTTCTAGGCTTCCAATTGATAATCTTCTTCTTCCCCGTGAAGATAGAGAAATGAAAAAGATAAGTATCATTTGTATATCAAGTGTAATCTAATGTCATCTGCATTTGTTTTCCTGTTCACTTGTCCTTTGTTCATAGAACGTAAGTATCCATCTAAATTCAAATATATCTTTGTCATATATTCTGGTCATTTTTCAGAATCTTGTTCATGTATTCACTTTTACGCTTTTGTTTAGATTATCCCATTAGAATGCTTGGGTATTGTATAAATTATACCACCTATACATGATAACTTAAAACAATAGGTTTCGAAAATTGTATTTTTCATCTTTAATAAAGTCACGTATTCTATGCTTATATTATGTGTTTGTCTTACTTAAATAAACTTGTGTTGGAATCTTTCGGTAGGAAATAATATGCGTGCACAATGATGAAGGTATGTTTCAAAAACCATTCTAACCATAAATGCCACTAACAAATAAAGGCATGACAATTATCTCGTAGTCTTTCAATTGATGATATCCCTATTCCCCATAAAGAAAGAGAAATTAAAAAGATGAGTGTCATTTGTATATAAAGTGTTTTTTCTAATATATATTTATCTAATTTTTCCTCTGCCCTTGGTCTTTTTTCATAGGAGGTAAGTATTCAAAAAAATTCCAATTAATCTTTGTTACACGTTCTGGTAATTTTTCAGAAACTTGTTCATGTCTTTACTTCTAAGCCTTGGTTCAACCCACCAAGTTAGAATACTTGAGTGTTGTAGAAATGATTCCACCTTCATATGAAAACTTCCAACCATTGGTTTCGAAAATTTAATTTTTTATCTGTAATAAAGTCACATATTCTATGTTTATATTGTTTGATTGTCTTACTTTAATTGAACGAGTGTTGTAATCCTTTTGTAATAAGGAATATACGTGCACAATGATGAAAATATGTTTTCAAAACCATCAAACCATAAATGGCACTAAAAATATAAGCATAAGGGCAGCCTTCCAAAGTTGCGACTGTGCCCGGACGCGTCGGGGCGCGATGAATAGAACAGTCGCGTCCCAAGAGACGCATTGAGGCGCAAAGGGGCGCGAAGGGGCGCAATAGTCAGCCTCACCTGATTCTTGCATATGAATAGAAACTGTCTACTGTTGGTATAAACCCGCTCTATTCTTCTTGCGCCCTTTTGCGCCCCACCAGGCGATGGAAGATTATCTCTCCCGTCATTGTTCTCGCTCGTGATGCGCGGTACAGCTTAAACTTGATATACAGAAAGTACTTGTCGGCCAAAGCCTGTCTTCTCCTCCTCCGGTTTTCGTTCTGATAAACATTCCATTGTTTGTAAAAAAAAAAAATTATGTATTCTTCTCGCGTCGCGATCTATTCTTCTCGCGCTGTTTTGCGTCCTAACGGGCGGGGTATTAACTTTCCAATCATTGTGGCGAAGCTTTGCGATGTAGATTGCGACTGCACAGCATGAACGTGTCTGGTGGAATCGTCTTTGTTTTAGGGGGGAATCAACACACTCGTTCATTTTGATCAGAATAAATTATGATTTATTTTTGTTGGGTTTAAAGAGACGGTTGAGTTTTGGGAAGGGGTGAAAAATAATATGTGAGCGTTACTCATTCTTAATATGCAAGTGTGGAAGAACATCAGTTAAGACATGTTCCCTGAAAAGCATGGCTCTTCGAATGCCTTCATATTTTAAATATGCATGTAACATCGTAAAAATCGGGGGCCGGCTTTTTACACCACGTGTTCGTGTAGTCCCATATACATCTTTCTGTGTGCAGTTTTTGTAACTTTACCAAGACTTGGCCAAATTTCTTATCATGTTGATGATTCCAGAACTTTGGAATATACACAAATTCTTACATGCTAGATGATCAACCTTTTCTGCTCGGTTCCACACCGTTTCTTTCACAATGCAATCGCATGACCAGAACTCAACTTCATCTGTTATACGCCTCATTTTAATTTTTGTGACGACTGTATGAAATGTGAAATAAAGATGACTATGTACGATTAATGGTTGTTTAGTTGCGAGCTTAATTGTCCTCAACAACAAAAAATAAAAGACGAATGATGTGACTGACTACATGTATGCGGTTATAGTCGGCAAATTTATTACTGTTTGGGTCGCCTGTATATGTTTGTAATTTGAATGATTATCAACATATTTGTATAATTCCCACATCGCGATATGATTCTAGCGTCGTAATAATGGACAAAGGAATTATCTTTCTCTCCCGTGATTCATATTCACGCTACGCGTTGCACATCGCCACAGCCTGAGCTTGGAAGAATTTATATTTTGTCAGTCAAATCTTTTTTTTTTCTCCTCCCATGACTTGGTTCTAATAAATTGAAAGTTTGCTTATTAGGGATAAGAAGGATAACATCAAACAAACGATCTACTCAAGATGACGCTCTTTTCATTTCACCTCGCTGTTTGATAAAGTAGAGTTCTACGGAGCGAATTCAAAAGAAAAGTTCGCTCTAAGGCCAAATAAAAAAATAAAAAATGTTTTATTAGCGTCCTGTTTTTTTCGAAAAATAGGAAGGAGGAGGCCCTCTTTTTTTTTCTTTTAAAATGGCCGCTCAAAATGGCTCTCGGTACATTTTCCCTGACAGTCGGGTTATTTTTCAAGATGGCCGCCGACATTTTTTAATTTTTTTTAAAAATCAGAAAAACACAGCAGTGTTTTTTCATGTTTTTTTTGTTAAAAAAAAAAATATATATATATTTAAAAAAAAAAAAAAAAAAAAAAATAGGAGGCGGCCCCCAAAAAGGAAGCGGGCGGGGACGCTAAACATGTATATTTTGTTAAGTGGCCTCAGGGAAAATACATAAAATGCCGTGGCAGGATTTGCCCGAGATTTGCCTTCGAAAATTGCCCGTCCAAAAGGCGTTTTAAATCATAATAATTTCAAAGCTCTTTTTAAAAGTGGAATAAATACAAAAAAAGAGTCCGGGAACTATATCGAGATTATAAAACATGTGTGTCATGAAGATGTATAAAAAAAGTGAAGCCTGATGGTGATAAAGTTGAGCAGCAATTGGAAATGCAATACAAAACATTAATCAGTTCATGGTGATAATTTATCATTCGACTTCTACTTTGCGCTATATGTACTAAATGATCGCAAAACGGGCAGGGACACAAATACAAACATTGATTTCTGCTCTAACATTCGAATCATTTATTCGTAGATTTGTATAATTAAGTGGCGAAGGTGAAATTTTGAAATCATAATGCACAAATACAAAAACATAGCAAACATGTTTTGATTCTTATTCTAAAAAAAAACGGCAAATTTTAAAAGATCTTTTTAAAAGGAGGGAGGCGCTATAAGCCAGTGGTAGAGCAGAGCAGCTCGTAACCGGGAGCTCCCTGGTTAGAAACCAAGTCGATATGCTATGGTAAGGCATAACTCAACATTACATTTCGTTCGGAGAGGTCCCCTGTTTGCCTAATTTAGAGCACACATGCTTCATATAGCAGTCAGGAAAAAAAGCGAACGGTACAGGAAGCTACCTTTTATGGATAGGCCTAAATTGAAGGTTTGACTTAACTAGGGAGAAGAAGGATAACATCAAACAATAGATCTACTCATGATGACGCTCTTTTCATTTCACCTCGCTGTAAGATAAAGTAGAGTTATATGGAGCGAATACAAAAGAAAAGTTCGCTCTAAAGGTAAAAACATAGAATACCGTGGCAGGATTTCACGCGGCCGAGCAAGGCTATTGTTTGATCGCTATAATTGTCCGACTTGCTATAGATTCTTGTTTAGCTACAACAAGGCTGCGTATTATGTGTGTGTGTGTGCGTGTGTGTGTGTGTGTGTGTGTGAGGGAGGGGCGGCGAAGTGAACGGCCGGACAAAAATGGCAGAGGCCCATCAGGAGGGCTCCGCTCGCTAGTTATAAGGACCGCCAGGGATAACTCACATATCCCTGGGACCGCTATTCATATTCATGAAGACCGCTATTCGTAATTTGAAAAAATGGTCATTATGTATAAGGGTCATGAATTCTTAGTACGACATACCCCCTCCCCAAAACGAAATAAATAAATAGAAAACATGAATAGATTAATAAGCTTAACTAATGATACAATAACAAATAATACCCGGTGATTAGGAATAGCCGCCTATGAGCGGAACAATGTGCGCAACAACTATTAGCTGCTCAAAGAGCTGTATTTTGTCATTGCGTTGCAATAACAAAGTGCTTGTAAAAGTTACATGTACTATAATATCCGTATGCTATATAACACCCAATGTGAACATAACTTGTTTAAGCCTTTTAACTATATACAGTGCGCGTTAAAACAAAAGACTTTACTAGCGCTAGCTAACAAATATGAAACGTCAAAACGTCACGAACAATTGACGACAACAAATTGTTACGACAAATGCCACCACCAATACAGTTTCTTCGCGAAGAAATATTCGATCGAATTTCATGTTTGGAACAGATAGGCGATATCGAATTGTTCCATCTACCGAAACGTTTTGATGATGCAGGCTCCCGACAATACGACTATCATTTTTGTAATATCTTTAATTTGCAGTTGTTTGTTTGTTTCGTATGACATATTTATAAACGCCCTATAATCTTATATCAAGCAGAATCTTTCAATCTCTTTGATTATAAGTATCATTTTTAAATCACGGGTTTTGAAATACAATAGCTCATTTTGCGAAGATTTAGAGAACCTACGTTTCTATTCTTTAAATCGATCTTGCATGAGAAAGTACAGATTGATGATATAGATATATGACCTATTTTGATCGGATGACAGAACAAAATAAATGTAATATGAAACAAATAATGTGTCAAAACATACAGAAGGAATACAATTATACATATCGTTTTTGTTTTGTTCGTGAACAAATTAATATCATACAAGTATTGAACACATTAATGAACAGAAATGAACAATCATGCCAACGTCAACGCCTACACAACTTCGATGTTTGGGAGGGGAATAAACAATCAGAACAACAATCTAAATCAATGTTGTGATGGGTGTATCGACCGAATCTAGATACTTTGTACCAACCGTCTGAGGACGAGTTAGTCTAGTTTTGGAGTTTAAGAACGAAGCTCGAAATGAAGATCAGCCTTTGAAATCTAACCACTTTGTGTTGTGTTATCTGTTGTTGTGGAACAAAGGACCTGGGGACAACGGGTAGAGGAAACCTCACGTAACAAATGGGGGCTCGGCCAGGTATATAAAGTGGAAAGTATGATTTTCAGGTGATTTTTGTGATCATATTAGCGCTGGCATGTTGCATTACATTGCGTGCGACTAGTTTCATACACGTTACTTGTGAGCGGACTGTTCGGTGTGTACTGTGTGTGTGTGTTGTCGATGTCGGTTCGTTAAGATGATATCGTCGGGCACCGCTGGGGTAGCCGTTTCAGGTTCGAACATTCGTGGTGTGTGTGGTGAGAAAAACATTGTTGTCTTCTCATGTTTCTGCATGGATTTGCAGGGTTTGACTGAGGGTTATAACAGTCAGGTTGTCTAGATTTCTCGGATATTGTAGAATCTAGGTGTTGTAAGGTTGGCTGGGGATTATAACAGCCAGGCTCTAGTTCTTCCTAGGTAATTTAGGAGACTAGGTTTTTTGCATGATGGCTAGCGAGTTCTCGTTGGGAGAGTTTGTTAGGGATCCGTCTGCGGAGCGATTAAGCTCGTTGACTAAAGTTGAATTATTAGATGTAGCAGCTCATTATGAGGTTGTTGGCATTAAACGTTACATGCTGAAGTCGGACATTTTGAACAGGATTGTCGAGTTTCTGGTTTCTGAAGAGGTTTTGTCTTCAGAGGCGGCGGACGGTATCGGTGTGACTCCTCCAGGGTCTAGGTCTCGGTCTCCTGAATTAAATTCTAAGGCTAGGTCTTCAGTTTCAGATGAAGTGAGGATAAAGGAGTTAGAATTAGAGAGGGCGAGAGTAGAGTTGGAGAGGGAGAAACTTGTTGCCGTAAACAGAAAAGAGAGCAGAAATGCTGATAGGCATTTTGATGTAGCAAAGCATGTCAGAATGGTCCCTCCATTTGAAGAGGAAGGGGTGGAAAAGTACTTTCCACACTTTGAGAAATTAGCTCAAAGCATGGGGTGGTCTAGGGAAATGTGGGCTCACCTGATTCAGAGTAAGTTTAGCGGTAAGGCTAGGGATGCCTACTTAGCAATGTCGATGGCCGACGTGTCGGATTACGATAAAGTAAAATCGAGCGTGCTGAAAGCTTACGAACTTGTACCCGAAGCGTACAGGCAGCGATTTCGCAAAGCGCGAAAGGAAGAATCGCAAACTCATATGGAGTTTTCAAAACAAAAAGAGCAATTGTTTGACAGATGGAGCTCGTCTCTCCATGTAGATCATGATTATGATAAATTGCGTGAAATTCTTCTACTTGAGGAATTCAAGCGCAGCGTGCGACTGGATGTTCGTATACATCTCGAGGAGCAGCGCGTCGATTCGCTGGATGAAGCAGCAAGAATTGCAGATGATTACGTGCTCACGCACAAAATCTCACACAAAGTGAGTGTAGAACCTAAGAAAAATGGAAACTGGGGCAAAAGCAAAAAAACTAGTTCATCACAAGAAAAGGATGAAATAAAACCGCAGTCCCAGCAAGGACAGGTAACAGAGGAAAGAATGTGCTATGCTTGCAAACAGTATGGGCACATAAAGTCAAAGTGTCCTTCCCTTCAGGCTAAGAAACAGGAATCTAGTGCACATCCTAATGCATTCGTACAAACTGTGTCAAACTCACAAAGTGGAATTATTCCAGCGAACATGGAAAAAATTCAGAAAGAGTATGAACCGTTTGTGTCTGTAGGATATGTATCTGTAGCAGAGAGTGATGTAGCAAGAAAAGTGAAAGTGTTGCGGGATACTGGTGCTTCTCAGTCCTTGATTTTGGAAAGTACGTTGCCCTTTTGTGATAGTTCTTCTGTTGGTGCTAGTGTTTTGCTCAAAGGCATTGGAGACGGCTTTGTGGAGGCACCCCTTCATGTGGTAGACTTGAAGTCAGACCTTGTTTCTGGTATGGTGAAGATGGCAGTTAGACCATCACTTCCTGTGGAAGAGGTATCCATCATATTAGGTAATGATCTCGCTGGTGACAGAGTCGTATCATGTCCGGTAGTAAGTTCTAGTCCTTGTGAAAGTTCTGAGACAGATGAGTTGGTTGCAGAATTTCCTGTTGTGTTCCCAGCATGTGCTGTAACTCGTTCAATGGCAAAGAAAGTTGAGTCGGAGAAGAAGTCTAATGACGTAGATGTTGACTTGGGAGATTCTTTCTTTTGTCGTTTGGTTGAAGATGAGTCTGATTCCAATGTGGATGAGAGTGCGAGAAAGGATCGTAGTGTAGGAAATAGTGAAACATCTGAACCACTATCTTTGAAAAAGAGTAAGTTGCTAAAGGAGCAACAGACAGATCCTCAGTTGATTTCTTTGAATGAGAGAGCTGTTTCTGAGGGGGAGGCATTGACTGTGCCTGTTTGTTATTACAAGAAAGCAGGTGTGCTAATGAGAAAGTGGAGGCCAGCAGATGTCCCTGCAGATGAGGTGTGGAAAGAAGTCCACCAAATTGTAGTCCCTTCTACATACAGGCAGGACATAATTAGCCTTGCTCATGAAGCTCCACTTGCAGGTCATTTAGGGGTTCACAAAACCCAGGAGAAAATTCTTTCTCATTTCTTTTGGCCAGGTGTGCAAAAAGATGTTGCAAATTTTTGCAGAAGTTGCCACGCATGTCAAGTTGTAGGTAAACCGAATCAGAAAATACCGGCAGCACCATTGAAGCCAATACCGGCGTTCGATGGGCCATTTTCTAGGATCATAGTAGATTGTGTAGGTCCTCTGCCAAAGACAAAGGCAGGTAATGAATACTTATTGACGATAATGTGCGCTGCGACGAGATATACCGAAGCGATACCACTAAGGCGCATTACAGCGAATAATGTGACAAAGGCGTTAGTGAAATTTTTCACTACTGTAGGGCTACCAAAGACTGTACAACCTGATCAAGGGTCAAATTTCATGTCTAGGGTGTTCAATCAGGTGTTGAAGGAACTGGGCGTAAAACATGTAGTTTCGAGTGCATACCACCCAGAGTCCCAGGGAGCACTGGAGAGATTCCACCAGACTTTGAAGAATATGTTGAAAACTTATTGTATGGAGTCAGAGAACAATGGGATGAGGGAGTTCCCTTGTTATTGTTTGCTGTGCGGGATGCTGTTCAAGAGTCGCTTGGTTTCAGTTCTTTTGAGTTGGTATACGGTCACTCAGTACGTGGACCATTGAAGTTGCTGAAAGAGAGACTGTTGTGTGATGATTCACAAACAAATGTGTTGGAATATGTGAGTACTTTCCGTGAGAGAATGCATAAGGCGTGGGAGGTTGCCAGACAGAATTTGTCAGATTCTCAGGAGAAGATGAAGTCGTGGTATGACAGGAAATCCAAAGAGAGGAATTTCGAGGTAGGAGATGAAGTCTTGGTCTTACTGCCGATAGTTGGTCATTCTCTGCAGGCTAGATTTTCTGGGCCGTACACTATTGCTAAGAGAGTTGGTGATGTCGACTACGTTGTCAATACTCCAGATAGGCAGAAGAAGAGACGTGTGTGTCATGTGAATATGCTTAAGCCATATATCCGAAGAAATGACGAGAGTAAAGCACAACCAGTGTTGAGTGCTGTTGAATGTGACTCAAAGTGTGAAGTTGAGAAAGAAGTGTGCAAGATTGAGAGAGAGAACCCATGTGTGAAATTGAAAAATTCAGAGGTTCTAGCACACATCGATAACAAACTAACACACTTATCTGTCAAGGAGAGGAGTGACGTGAAAGAGCTGTTGAGTGAATATCCACAGTTATTTGCTGATGTTCCCTCTCGAACTGATGTTGTTGAGCATGATGTTGATGTGGGAGATACAACCCCAATCAAACAGGCACCATATCGTGCAAACCCGACAAAACTGAAAAATCTTGAAAAGGAAATCGAATACATGCTACAGAACGGCATTGTCGAGCCAAGTAGTAGTGCATGGTCTTCTCCTTGCATCCTCGTTCCAAAACCGGATAAATCTAATCGTTTCTGTACGGATTACAGAAAAGTAAACGCGTGCACGAAGACAGATTCTTTTCCGATTCCGCGAATAGATGATTGCATAGACCGTATAGGCAAAGCAAAGTATGTGAGCAAATTTGATCTCTTAAAGGGATACTGGCAAATCCCGTTGACAAAAAGAGCACAAGAGATCTCTGCGTTTTCTACTCCGCAAGGCCTTTTCCAATACACAGTGATGCCTTTTGGCATGAAAAATGCGCCTGCGACATTCCAAAGACTTGTGAATAATCTTGTAGCGAATATGGCAGGTTGCGAAGCATACATAGATGACATAATCGTGTATAGTGAAGAGTGGGATTAGCACGTACAGAGAATCAGAGAGTTGTTTGAAAGGTTGTCCATTGCTAAAATGACAGTCAACTTGGCAAAGAGCGAGTTTGCAGGGGCAACTGTCCTTTTCCTTGGGCATGTTGTTGGTTCGGGTCAAGTACGGCCAATCTCGGCGAAGGTCGATTCCATCCTGGCTTTCCCGATTCCAACCAACCGGAAGGAATTGATGCGGTTCCTGGGCATGGCAGGCTATTATAGAAGATTCTGCCATAACTTCTCCGATGTTGTAACTCCCCTAACCAATCTGCTGCGCAAGCAGGTTGCCTTTGTCTGGTCTGACGACTGCGAGAGTGCTTTCAACCAGGCGAAAGCCCTCTTATCTACCAATCCGGTACTGATGGCTCCGGATTTCAACCAGCCCTTCAGCATGATGGTGGACGCGAGTGATGTGGGTGCTGGTGCAGTTCTTACTCAAGCAGACGCTGAAGGTATCGACAGACCCATATCATTCTTCTCAAAGAAATTCAGTGCAAGTCAGAAGAACTATTCTACTGTCGAAAAAGAAACATTGGCTTTGATACTTGCACTTGAACATTTTGACGTGTATGTCAGTGGATCTCAACATCCAGTCAGGGTACTAACTGATCATAACCCCCTGACATTCCTCAACAGAATGAAAAACAAGAACCAAAGACTGACGCGATGGAGTTTGCTGCTCCAAGAATACAACTTGGACATTCTACATGTGCCAGGAAAGGACAATGTTATTGCGGATGCTTTATCTCGTGTGTGATAATGGACAAAAGTGAGCAACCCTTGTTTGAACCATATTTCATGAACAGTTGAACACTTACAGTGAAGCATCATACTTGAACAGTTGAACTTTGGTGAATTCATTGGAATACTATGTGAGAAAGGGAACCAGAACTTTTAACTTTGATGGTTTCTTTAATAATCACAAAGCATTGTGAACATAGACTGATTGGACTCATTGAAACTGTTTATTGGACTCAAAGAAAAATGTGTTTTTCTTATGTTTGCTTTCCAGATGTCTGTAAACCAGTGTTATATGTATGTTATATGCTTATCTTATTCGTTGACGAATTTGAACATGCATGATAATATTATTGTGTTAAAACCGTTTTGGTACAAACACAAGGAACTAGAAAGACTAGTACGTTATCATTTTGTCTGTGCATGTATATATATATGAAAACAGAAACAGTTAATTGATTTATATGTTTTATCCAAGGCAGGATAGATATTGAAAGAAAGAATTTTAGAACAAAAAGGATTTTGGTGTTTTACCATATCTTTGGTTATGGATATAAAGTAATCAAAAATATTTTTGAAGATATTCAATACGCAACCAACACAGATGATATGGTTTTGCACTACAACGCAAAACTTCAGATTAATAGTAACATGTTTCTACAACTGACGTGAAGGCTATATTATATTATCTTCCAGACAGGTTTAATGTTGCTGAAGTTTGCTTATTATTATTTTTATGCAAAGAAATATGTTTAGATTCAAAGTTGCAAAGAAGCATGAAGACATATTGATATTGATAGGTCATTTAAGGTGAACTTCTCTGCGATTTGAATTGTATTTGTTTTATGTTTAGTACAAATGACTTCTGATATATGCAAAAGTCAGTGATGAAAATGATATAGCAGGATGATAAAAGAATGGTTAATGTTTTTACTTATAGCTGTTCATACTCAATTTTATTGTATGAACAAAAACCACTAGACAACACTGTGATACCATTTGCATGCTGGTACTGTATAGTTTTACAAGCTGACTTGTTTATCAGATTTCTAAATCTACAAAGACCTCATACTTATAAATACTTTCAGGTTTTTGTATTCTTACAGCAGTTGCTGAAAACAACATTGAAAAATAAATGTTTTTATAGCACTTCTCCTACTGGTATAAGTGCTAATTTATGAGGGGAAGTGTGATGGGTGTATCGACCGAATCTAGATACTTTGTACCAACCGTCTGAGGACGAGTTAGTCTAGTTTTGGAGTTTAAGAACGAAGCTCGAAATGAAGATCAGCCTTTGAAATCTAACCACTTTGTGTTGTGTTATCTGTTGTTGTGGAACAAAGGACCTGGGGACAACGGGTAGAGGAAACCTCACGTAACAAATGTCTTGTACGTAAAATAAAAATAAAACATATCAGTAGCCAAAGTGAAAATGTTAGAGTAAAATCTTTCAAGTCGAGAGCGGACGCACACGCGAGGATTACATGAATAACTAATGCGTAGGAACGGGCGCGAAAGCTTTTCTTTAAGCTTCCATTCACAAATTCACAATTCACAAAAAGCGCTTCGCCGTTAAGCGCACCGCCCCCACCCCCAATGAGTGTTATGTAGGGTGCGCATATGCATTTTCCCTCCTTTTGAAAACAGTCCCTTAAGTCCGGTGTGTAAAGTCAATACGGGCCGGATTTGTGTGTACTAGACGAGCCGGACTTTGGTGCGTGAAAAGTAACAATGAATCTCCAAACAATAGCCAGATTTGATATTCATATTTTGAGCATGTGCTCAGTTATATCGGGATTCCCTGGTTATATTGAAGACGTGGGGTAATATCTGTTTGCCCAGTATTTCTCCCTGATTGTTTGACCAACATTAAATTGCTATTGTCCAGCTGACTTTTCTATAGGCTTTTCTACCCGTGGCGCTAAAGGGATTGCGAAAAATTTCAACACTATTTGTGTTTCTTGATGACCCAGTAGAAGAAGAATAAGGACTAGCCACCCCCCCCCCCCCTAAAAAAAAAAAAAAAAAAAAAAATGGCCCAAAACAACGCAATCATTATTAATTCCGTTTACTACTTGATACCAACACGTGCATGATGGATCCCCCGGATGGATCCTTATTTAGACAGTGAGACAGTTCTGTTACGAGAAGCAATTCAACGAATTGCCATGGCGTGTATTTGTTCTAGAACGCACTACGCTCTTTCGATACCACGTGGCCCCAATTCAGCACAATATATACGTATTTTAGTTCTTCTCAACAATGACCTAGATCTAAAACTGGCCGGATGTAACCCCCTCCCCCCCCTCCCCCCACCTTCTTCGCAAAGAAATATTCGATAAAATTCTTTGGAACAGAATGATAAACTAATTTCTTCTTGAGATATGTTCGAGGTGAAATTTCAAACAGTCCTGGTAACTCTCTTCTTTTTTCATGCATGCTCTGTCTTACGATTTAGGCATAATTTACTATGTTGATATGCAATTGATAATCTCCCTGGAAGTTTTGCGATATCCCCGATGATACGGGTACAGTGTATTTAATTTTGTTCGTAACATTAGTGTTTTGCAAATAAAGAACATTCTGAAAATGAGCGTCTTCCTTCTAACGAAACATATTGATGATGTTCCCGACAATACGGATATCATTTGCATAAAAAAATCGTAATACAGATAAAACGCTTTTTAAATCCAATTTAAGGAGAAACTACGACATTCTTGATTAAGTATCATTTTCAACATCACGGATTTAAAAATACGTTCTCTAATTTTAAGAAGATTCAAAGGATCTATGTATTGAAATAACAGACTGATGATATAATTATATGATTTATAATGATCATACGACAGAACTGTGTACAAGATGCAACGAAAATTAAAGAAAACAAAACAAGAAAACCGAAACATGCATAACATCGCTAGAGGAAATATACAAAATTTTAATGTAATATGAAACAAATAAATTGCAAAACATGCACGAGGAAAACAATGTCAGAGAGAGTGGGGTAAGTCTAAAAATAACGTTGTTTTTTTCGTGAACAAAGCAATTTGTATTAAAATTGATATATTGAACACAATCATGAACAGAACAGGAGGAGATGAAAAAATGAACAATCATGCCAACGTTAACGCCTACAGAACTCCGATGTTGAGAGGAAAATGAACAATCAGAACAAACATTGTAACCAATGTCATGTACGTAAAATAATATTAAAACAAATCAGTAGCCAAAGTAATGCTTTCCAGAGTCAAATCTCAGAGCGACACACAAGCGGGCACTACATGAATAACTAATGCGCCGGACCGGGCGCGAAAGGGCGCGAAAGCTATTCAAAGTTTAAGGTCCCATTCACAAACGTCAAGTGCTTTACCGGGGCGCGCCCCGGCGGGGTAATTTCGTAACAATGAGACTCCAAAAAATAGCCAGATTTTAATGAGCTGGAAACGAACTGAAGTCCTCTCGTATCCGACGCAAAAAGGCGCCTCCTTTGTTCTCATATCGTGCTCTGCGCCCCGAGGGGTCGCGGCACAGTCGCAACTTTGGAAGGTTCCCCTAAAACTATTTTCAAGGCTTCCAATTGATAATCTCCTTCTTCCCCATGGAGAAAGAGAAATGAAAAAAGATGAGATTCATTTGAATATAAAGTGTAATCTAATGTCATTTGTATGTTTGTTCCTTTCCCCTTGTCCTTTGTTAATAGAATGTAAGTATCCATCTAAATTCATATATATTTTTGTCACATGTTCTGGTCATTTTTTTAAATCTTGTTCATGTATTTACTTATACGCTTTAGTTTAGCACACCATGTAAGAATGATTGGGTGTTGTAGAAATTATACCACCTATACATAAAAACTTCCAACCATTGGTTTCGAAAATTTAATTTTTCATCTGTAATAAAGTCACATATTATATGCTTATATTGTTTGATTGTCTTACTTTAAATGAACTAGTGTTGAAATCCTTCGGTAAGAAGGGATATGCATGCACAATGATGAAGATATGTTTTCAAAACCATCGAACCATAAATGGCACCACAAATTAAAAGCATTGAACTATTATCTAGGCTTCCAATTGATAATCTCCTTCTTCCACATGAAGAAAGAGAAATGAAAACATTGATTATCATTTGAATATAAAGTGTAATCTAATGTCATCTCCTTTGTCCCTGCCTCTTTGTCCTTTGTTTATAGTCCGTAAGTATCCTTCTAAAATTAAATATGTATTTGTTTATATGTTCTGGTCATTTTAAAAAATCTTGTTCATGTATTTACTTTTACGCCTTAGTTTAGCCGACCACGTAAGAATTCTTGGGTGTTGTAGAAATTATATTACCTATACATAAAAACTTTCAACCATTGGTTTCGAAAATATAATTTTTGATTGTATTACTTTAAATGAACTAGTGTTGTAATCCTTCAGTAAGAAGGGATATGCATGCACAATGATGAAGATATGTTTTCAAAACCATCGAACCATAAATGGCACCACAACATAAAAGCATTGAACTATTTTCTAGGCTTCCAATTGATAATCTCCTTCTTCCACATGAAGAAAGAGAAATGAAAACATTGATTATCATTTGAATATAAAGTGTAATCTAATGGCATCTTCTTTGTCCCTGCCCTCTTTTCCTTTGTTCATAGTCCGTAAGTATACTTCTAAAATTAAATATGTCTTTGTTTATATTTTCTGGTCATTTAAAAAAAATCTTGTTCATGTATTCACTTCTACGCTTTAGTTTAGCCCACCACGTAGGATAGCTTTGGTGTCGTAGAAAATATACCACCTATACATAATGAATTGGAACTATAGGTTTCGAAAACTGAATTTGTCATATTTAATAAAGTCATGGATTCTATGCTCATATTATGTGTTGGTATTACTTAAACGAACTAGTCTTGTAATCTGTTGATAAGAAGGTATATGCATGCACAATGATGTAGATATGTTTTCAAAACAATCGAACCATAAATGGCACCACAAAATAAAAGCATTGAACTATTATCTAGGCTTCCAATTGATAATCTCCTTCTTCCCCATGATGAAAAAGAAATGAAAAGGACGAGTATCATTTGTATATAAAGTGTTTTCTAATATATATCTATCTATTTTTTCCTCTGCCCTTGGTCTTTTTTCATAGGAGGTAAGTATTAAAACAAATTCAAATTAACCTTTGTTACACGTTCTTGTAATTTTTCTGAATCTTGTATATGTATTCACCTCTACGTTTTGTTCAGCTTATCCCGGTAGAATGCTTGGGTGTTGTAAAATTATACCACCTATACATGATAACTTAAAACAATAGGTTTCAAAAATTTAATTTTTCATCTTTATTGAGGTCACGGGTTCTATGCCATATTGTTTATATTGTTTGTTTGTCTTACTTAAATTAACTAGTGTTGTAATCCTTCGGTAAGAAAGGATATGCATGCACAATGATGAAGATATGTTTTAAAACCATCGAACTATAAATGGCACTACACAATTAAAGCATTAAACTATTTTCTAGGCTTCCAATTGATAATCTCCTTCTTCCCCGTGAAGAAAGAGAAATGAAAAAGATAAGTATTATTTATATATCAAGTGTAATCTAATGTCATCTGTATTTGTTTTCCCTTTCACTTGTCCTTTGTTCATAGAAAGTAAGTATCCATCTAAATTCAAATATATCTTTGTCATATGTTCTGGTCTTTTTTTCAGAATCTTATTCATGTATTCACTTTTACGCTTTTGTTTAGCTTATCCCATAAGAATGCTTGGGTATTGTAGCAATTATACCACCTATACATGATAACTTTAAACAATAGGTTTCTAAAATTGTATTTTTCATCTTTAATAAAGTCACGTATTCTATGCTTATATTATATTTTTGTTTTACTTAAATGAACTAGTGTTGGAATCTTTCGGTAAGAAATAATATGCGTGCACAATGATGAAGTTATCTTTCCAAAACCATTAAACCATAAATGCCACTAACAAATAAAGGCATGACGATTATCTCGTAGGCTTCCAATTGATAATCTCCCTATTCCCCATAAAGAAAGCGAAATTAAAAAGATGAGTATCATTTGTATATAAAGTGTTTTCTAATATATATTTATCTAATTTTTCCTCTGCCCCCCTTTTTTTTTTATAGGAGGTATGTATTCAAACAATTTCAAATTGACCTTTGTTACACGTTCTGGTAATTTTTCAGAATCTTGTACATGTATTCACTTCTACGCTTTTGTTCAGCTTATCCCGTTAGAATGCTTGTGTGCTGTAGAAATTGTACCACCTATACATGATAATTTAAAACAATAGGTATCGAAAATTTAATTTTTCATCTTTATTAAAGTCCCAGATTCTATGCTTTTATTGTTTGTTTGTCTTACCTAAATGAACTAGTGTTGTAATCCTTTGGTAAGAAAGGATATGCATGCAAAATGATGAAGATATGTTTTCAAAACCATCGAACTATAAATGCACTACAAAATAAAAGCATTAAACTATTTTTTAGGCTTCTAATTGATAATCTCCTTCCTCCCCGTGAAGAAAAAGAAATGAAAAAGATGAGTATCATTTGTATATAAAGTGTAATCTAATGTCATTTGTATTTGTTTTCCTTTTCACTTGTCCTTTGTTCATAGAAAGTAAGTATCCATCTAAATTCAAATATATCTTTGTCATATGTTCTGGTCATTTTTCAGAATCTTGTTCATTTATGCACTTTTACGCATTTGTTTAGCTTATCCCGTTAGAATGATTGGTTGATGTAGAAATTATACCACCTATACATGATAACTTAAAACAATAGGTTTCGAAAATTGTATTTTTCATTTTTAATAATGTCACGTATTCTGTGCTTATGTTATGTGTTTGTCTTACCTAAATTAACTAGTGTTGGAATCTTTCGGTAAGAAATAATATGCGTGCACAATGATGAAGGTATGTTTCCAAAACAATTCTTACCATAAATGCCACTAACAAATAAAGGCATGACAATTATCTCGTAGGCTTCCAATTGATGATTTCCCTATTCCCCATAAAAAAAGAGAAATGAAAAAGATGAGTATCATTTGTATATAAAGTGTTTTCTAATATATACTTATCAAATTTTTCCTCTGCCCTTGGTCTTTTTTTTCACAATAGGTAAGTATTTAAACAAATTAAAATTATCCTTTGTTAAACGCTCTGGTAATATTTCAGAATCTTGTTCATGTATTTACTTCTACGCTTTCGTTTATCCCACCAAGTTAAAATACTTGAGAGTTGCAGCAATGATTTCACCTTTATATGAAAACTTCCAACCATTGGTTTCGAAAATTTAATTATTCATCTGTAATAAAGTCTAATAGTATATGCTAATATTGTTTGATCGTCTTACTTTAATTGAAGTAGTGTTGTAATCCTTTTGTAAGAAGGAACATGCGTGCGAAATGATAAAGATATGTTTTCAAAACCATCGAACCATAAATGGCACCACAAAATAAAAGCATTGAACTATTTTCTAGGCTTCCAATTGATAATCTCCTTCTTCCACATGAAGAAAGAGAAATGAAAACATTGATTTGTATTTGTATATAAAGTGTAATTTAATGTCATCTTCCTTGTCCCTGCCCCTTGTCCTTTGTTCATAGTCCGTAAGTATCCTTCTTAAATCAGATATGTCTGTTTTTATATTTTCTGGTCATTTTAAAAAATCTTCTTCATGTATTCACTTCTACGCTTTAGTTTAGCCCACTACGTAGGAATGCTTGGGTGTCGTAGAAAATATACCACCTATACATGATAAATTGGAACGATAGGTTTCGAAAACTGTATTTTTCATATTTAATAAAGTCATGGATTCTATGCTTATATTGTGTGTTTGTATTACTTAAACGAACTAGTCTTGTAATCCTTTGATAAGAAGGGATATGTATGCACAGAGATAAAGATATGTTTCCAAAACCATCGAACCATAAATGGCACTAAAAAAAAGCATAAAACTATTGTTAAGGCTTCAAATTGATTATCTCCTTCTTCCCAATGATGAAAGAGAAATGAAAAGGATGAGTATCATTTGTATATAAAGTGTTTTTCTAATATATACGTATGTCTTTCTTCTGCCACCCTTTGGTTTCTTCCGTAGTGGGTAAGTATCAATCTAAATTCAATTATAACTTCTTTATATATTGAGGTCGTCTTTCCGAATTTGTATTTATTATTCACTTCTGAGCTTTTTATTAAGCTTATAACAATAGAATAGATGGGTGTTTTGGACATGCTATCCACCTATCTATGATAATTTTTGAGCATTGATTTCGAAATTTCATTTCAAATCTTTTCATAAAGTCATGGGTTTTATTTTATTTTAATTGTCTTTTTCACTATTAAAAGCAGCTGTTGTAACACATCGTTGAGAATGGATATGTGTTTTCCTAAAAAAAGATATGTTTCCTTAACCATTCTATCCATAAATGTCATTTAAAAATAAAGGCCTGGAAATTGTCCGTAAGGCTTTCAGCTGTTGATCTCCTTCTTGCCCATGATTAAAAAGCAATTAGAAAGATGAGTGTCATTTGTATATAAAGTGTAATCTTATATCATTTTCTTTTCTTTAATAAAGTCACAGATTATATGCTGGTATTGTTTGATTGTCTTACTTTAATTGAACTAGTGTTGTAAACCTTCGGTAAGATGGGATATGCATGCACAATGATGAAGATATGTTTTCAGAACAATAGAACCGTAAATGGCACTAAAAAATAAAAGCATTAAACTATTTTCTAGGCTTTCAATTGATAATCTCCTTCTTCCCCATAAAGAAAGAGAAATGAAAAAGATAAGTATCATTTGTATATCAAGTGTAATCTAATGTAGTCTGTATTTGTTTTCCTTTTCACTTGTCCTTTGTTCATAGAACGTAAGTATCCATCTAAATTAAAATATATCTTTGTCATATGTTCTGGTCATTTTTCAGAATCTTGTTCATGTATTCACTTTTACGCTTTTGTTTAGCTTATCCCATTAGAATGCTTGGGTGTTGTAGAAATTATACCACCTATACATAATAACTTAAAACAATAGGTTTTGAAAATTGTATTTTTCATCTTTAAGACAGTCACGTATTCTATGCTTATATTATGTGTTTGTCTTACTTAAATAAACTTGTGTTGGAATATTTCGGTAAGAAATAATATGCGTGCACAATGAGAAGGTATGTTTCAAAAACCATTCTAACCATAAATGCCACTAACACATAAAGGCATGACAATGATCTCGTAGTCTTCCAATTGATGATCTCCCTATTCCCCATAAAGAAAGAGAAATGAAAAAGATGAGTATCATTTGTATATTTAGTGTTTTCTAATATAGTTATCATTTTTTCCTCTGCCCTTGGTCTTTTTTCATAGGAGGTAAGTATTTAAACAAATTAAAATTATCCTTTGATACACGTTCTGGTAATTTTTCAGAATCTTGTACATGTATTCACTTCTACGCTTTTGTTCAGCTTATCCCGTTAGAATGCGTGGGTGTTGTAAAAATTATACCACCGATACATGATAACTTAAAACGATAGGTTCCGAAAATTTAATTTTTCATCTTTATTAAAGTCACAGATTCTATGCTTGTATTTTTTGTTTGTATTACTTAAATGAACTAGTGTTGTAATCCTTCGGTAAGAAAGGATAAGCATGCACAATGATGAAGATATGTTTTAAAACCATCGAACTATAAATGGCACTACAAAATAAAAGCATTAAACTATTTTCTAGGCTTCCAATTGATAATCTCCTTCGTCCCCGTGAAGAAAGAGAAATGAAAAAGATAAGTATCATTTGTATATCAAGTGTAATCTAATGTCATCTGTATTTGTTTTCTTTTTATATTGTCCTTTGTTCATAGAACGTAAGTATCCATCTAAATTCAAATATATCTTTGTCATATGTTCTGGTCATTTTTCATAATCTTGTTCATGTATTCACATTTACGCTTTTGTTTAGCTTAGCCCGTTAGAATACTTGAGTATTGTAGAAATTATACCACCTATACATGATAACTTAAAACAATAAGTTTCGAAAATTGTATTTTTCATCTTTAATGATGTCACGTATTCTATGCTTATAATATGTGTTTGTCTTACTTAAATTAACTTGTGTTGGAATCTTTCGGTAAGAAATAATATGCGTGCACAATGATGAAGGTATGTTTCCAAAACCATTCTAACCATAAATGCCACTAACAAATAAAGGCATGACAATTATCTCGTAGTCTTCCAATTGATGATCTCCCTATTCCCCATAAAGAAAGAGAA
The DNA here is from genome assembly GCF_000002235.5 of Strongylocentrotus purpuratus. Classification (NCBI taxonomy): domain Eukaryota; kingdom Metazoa; phylum Echinodermata; class Echinoidea; order Camarodonta; family Strongylocentrotidae; genus Strongylocentrotus; species Strongylocentrotus purpuratus. Next base: position 5,721,603 of record NW_022145606.1, on the reverse strand, counting down.
ATGAAAAAGATGAGTATCATTTGTATATAAAGTGTTTTCTAATATATTTATCTAATTTTTCCTCTGCCCTTGGTCTTTTTTCATAGGAGGTAAGTATTCAAACAAATTAAAGTTAACCTTTGTTACACGTTCTGGTAATTTTTCAGAATCTTGTACATGTATTCACTTCACCGTTTTTGTTTAGCTCATCCCGGTAGAATGCTTGGGTATTGTAGAAATTGTACCACCTATACATGATAACTTAAAACGATAGGTTCCGAAAATTTAATTGTTCATCTTTATTAAAGTCACAGATTCTATGCTTTTGTTGTTTGTTTGTCTTACTTTAAGTAAACGAGTGTTGTAATCCTTTTGTAATAAGGAATATATGTGCACAATGATGAAGATATGTTTTAAAACCATCGAAGTATAAATGGCACTACAAAATTAAAGCATTAAACTATTTTCTAGGCTTCCAATTGATAATCTCCTTCTTCCCCGTGAAGAAAGAGAAATGAAAAAGATGAGTATCATTTGTATAATGTCATCTGTATTTGTTTTCCTTTTCACTTGTCCTTTGTTCATAGAACGTAAGTATCCATTTAAATTAAAATATATCTTTGTCATATGTTCTGGTCATTTTTCAGAATCTTGTTCATGTATTCACTTTTACGCTTTTGTTTAGCTTATCCCGTTAGAATGCTTGGGTATTGTAAAAATTATACCACCTATACATGACAACTTAATACAATAGGTTTCGAAAATTGTATTTTTCATCTTTAATAAAGTCACGTATTCTATGCTTATATTATGTGTTTGTCTTACTTAGGCGCCTTGGATTAATTCGAGTGGCAGTAAACACGCGGCTTTATGCAACGCGGCCTAGTTTGCGTGAAAGCCACAATCGTCCGCACCCCTCTATTCCAAAGCCTGATGCGAAAATCCCGCGTATTGGTGCATACGTTTCAACGACTTAAGAACAGAACGCGACCTACTCGTAGTGCTTTCAACCGATACCAGTCGACCGCCCTCTATAGTCTGCCATGTAACTCTCAAACTATGCAGGGGCCGCGGAAGCGGGTGGCTGGGTCCTACACGTTTTATGCTCAGACCTCCCCCCCCCCCCCCCCCCAGGTATATGAAATGAAACGAATCTTAAAATAAGTGGTGAAGTGTGACGTCATCAATAATCTATGTTTTGAATTTCTCAATTGTTCTTAATTTTCCGAAAGAGCAACAAAAATAATGTCCTAATATTTATAACAATTGAATATGTGAAGTATTGGCTGAGATATGACCATCTGAATAAATATATTTCCTATGGGAACTCAGTGTTATTTGCTCTGGCTCCTAATGATTCTTATCTCGGACATTCAACGTTGCCTTTGCCCAACTCCGCGCATTAAACAGTAGTTATTGAATAGACACCCTCCCCAGTCCCCACCCCCCCCCCCCCTTTCCCCTCTCCCCTCTCTATCAAACTCGCCTTTCATGCTATGGTAATACGTTGCGTTAACATTTTATGCGCCATTATGTTAGTGATTGTGATAGATTTTGAGCAAAAGAATGGTAATTAGATGGGGAAAAAGTATTAAACAGGGAAACAAGACACACAAAATCATATTGCCAGTTGAGGTTGACATAAAAGCAAGCGAAGGAAGATGGCTTTCATATTTAGAGTTCAGAAATAAACAATATGAGTGAGAGGGGTTGGAGAGACAGAAAGTTGGACGAAGTCTGTACTGTATTCATCATTATGATATTTGTCTCTCTTATCACCCCCCCCCCCCGTTGGCTCTTTTTTTTTCTTTCTGTTCTGTTTGTTTATATATTTTCGCTTAAGTATAATTTCCGACGTATATTAACACCATCAGTATAGCATAATGAACATTTGTTGTCATATCAGTTTGATGCAACAGAGAATTATATTCAAAAGTTTACTTCTGATAATTATTATTGTACTGTTATATTCTTCTCTCCGTTCATTTTAGCTTCTTCCGAATGTTTACGTTATATTTCTTAATCTCTTGATGAAATATAAACACCAGAAGCTAGTAGTTAGTGGTTGCAAAGAAAACACTGCAACTGATGGGTTCGAAAATCAAAAACATGAATAGACTTCCTGCTTTTTCACTGCAGATCATAACAAAGCGAATGAAAATAGGCAGACCGTAGTTCAGATAATCCGGCTATTGTTTTCTATCATTAGAATAATCCACCAGCTCCATCTTCTCACGCATACATGCCGGTAAATGGACTGTCGTTGTTGTTGTTGTTTTATTTAGGCAAGTCAGTCAGTTTATGACCATTATTGCCGAATAATATGAACAATTTTGTTTTAAATTCTAATTTAGGTATATGCACTCACATAATATGCGTGTATATTATGAATAATATATAAATAATATTTGTTTTTAAGATATGTAATTATATATTACATTCCTTGGTCACGCTTTGCTTTATGAATTGAATGTGTATTTTCATTATATTATATTGCAAGCAAATGGCGGAATAGAAAACAATATGAAAGATGTAGATGGAAACGACATTGGCAGATATAGACAAAGAGAGACAAACAGACAGAGAGAGAGAGAGAGAGAAAGATAGAGAGAGATGAGAGACAGAGAGAAAGAAAGAGAGAGAGAGAGAGAGAGAGAGATGAGAGAGAGAGAGAGAGAGAGAAAGAGAGAGAGAGAGAGTGAGAGAAAGTTAGACGCTTCATTATAATTGGCTGGTTGTTCAGATAATATTGTAAACAACTAATTGCATTTTTAAACAGGTCGTATTATTTTTAAACAACCCTTTTAATGAGATCACGATTCGACGTACTCCTAAATAAAAATAAAAATCTCTGTTGCATCAAAATAAAATTATACGTTCATTGTATGTTATTGACAGAAGTAATATACATCGGACATTATACCAAAGCACAAAAGGGTTATCTATAGAAGAAGGTGGACAACATTATAAGAGAAAGAATAACGATTTCTCTTTTATTTATACAAAAATTAACAGCATAAATACCCTTACAAAAAACAGAATAAATCTTAAAGAGAGAGAGACAAGAAAAATGTGAAAAGGACCCAACAAATAAAAATAAATAAATAATAGGATTCTAGAGCGGAAGATAATGGGGAAAACGTAATAGTTTGGTAGTATTGGCAAATTTTGACAATAATAGTTTGTAAGTAAATTAACAAAGTATATACAAACAAAAACGACACAAAATATTTAAAAGATTTTAGAACTACCGGTATATAGAAGGATTATGAGGCCTACCTACATCTATGTTACGTAAGAGGAACAATGAACTTGGCCAAAGGTAGAGTTAGTTGTCATGGTTATAAACTCGAACAATAGAAGGGCGGATTATGAGATACTAGGGTGATTGCCGTCATGAGATTTATTCAGGGCAAGCGCGGATTACGCTGCTCCCAATGCAGAATGCGGATATAGAGGCAGACTGCACCCATAATGGGTGGCCAGTGAAGAAACAAAAGAGAGAGTGGGAAGAAAAGAGAGAGAAATAGAAGAGAGGGAGGAAAAGAGATGAACAGGAGCAAGAGAAAAAAATTCCTTGGAGAGGGCTTTATACCAAGTTCAAAGAAAAAAATAATATTTAAAACCTTCCGTAAAATGTGTTTTGCCTCTATGAGTTAAATGACAATGGAATAGCATAGTCTCCAAACAAGAATTCATGAATCAACACATTGGCTTTATGGCCAGCACGCAATTGTTTATACCGGCGAGAGAGAAAAAAACCCACTAGTCTTTATTTCCATTAATTGCTGGAGAATTAAATTTTAATGGGGCGCCCATAACCCGTGTGTCTAGATTGACACCTCCAAGTTACCTCCCCGAAAACAAATCTACTTTTTAAAAATTAATTCGGTTATATATACACAGATAAAACGTAATTGTTTAAAATGCTAACAGTTCATTACAATACAACAGCTTGTTGAATTTTTTAAACAGGTCTTAATACTTGTAAACAACCCTTTTAAACGGTGTTTTTATTGTGCAAAATAATCCGTTCCAAACATACAGAGTACAGTGCTAATTAGACATGAACTCAAGCTAAGCTAAATAACTTAGTTTAGCCGCAGATGGAGCTAAACAAGTATGACGAATCTTTCAATGGGTTGAAATTTTTCTGGCTTGAAAAGGACGTCACGGTGTTCGGACACACACAATGCGTCTTCTCGTGGGCAAATCGTGCTTGCGGGATTAACTCAATACGGCTTTGATGCATGCGCTCTCAGGTTAAAAAGCTGCAGCTTCTTGCACATGAGAATTAATCCAAGGCGCCTTAAATGAACTAGTGTTGGAATCTTTCGGTAAGAAATAATATGTGTGCACAATGATGAAGGTATGTTTCCAAAACCATTCTAACCATACATGCCACTAACAAATAAAGGCATGACAATTTTCTCGTAGACTTCCAATTGATGATCTCCCTATTCCCCATAAAAAAAGAGAAATTAAAAAAATGAGTGTCATTTGTATATAAAGTGTTTTTTCTAATATATATTTATCTAATTTTTCCTCTGCCCTTGGTCTTTTTTCATAGGAGGTAAGTATTCAAACAAATTCCAATTAATCTTTGTTACACGTTCTGGTTATTTTTTTAGAATCTTGTTCATGTCTTTACTTCTACGCTTTGGTTCAGCCCACCAAGTTAGAGTACTTGAGTGTTGTAGAAATGATTCCACCTTTATATGAAAACTTCTAACCATTGGTTTCGAAAATTTAATTTTCATCTGTAATAAAGTCACATATTCTATGTTTATATTGTTTGATTGTCTTACTTTAATTGAACGAGTGTTGTAATTCTTTTTTAATAAGTAATATGCGTGCAAAATGTTGAAAATATGTTTTCAAAACCATCAAACCATAAATGGCACTAAAAATATAAGCATAAAACTATTTTCTATGCTTCCAATTGATGATCTTCTTCTTCCCCATGAAGAAAGAGAAATGAAAAAAGATGAGTATTATTTGTATATAAAGTGTAATCTAATGTCATCTGAATGTTTGTTCCTTCCCCCTTGTCCTTTGTTAATAGAATGTAAGTATCCATCTAAGTTCATATATATTTTTTTCACATGTTCTGGTCATTTTTTAAAATCTTGTTCATGTATTTACTTCTACGCTTTAGTTTAGCCCACCACGTAAGAATTCTTGGGTGTTGTAGAAATTATACCACCTATACATAAAAACTTCCAACCAATGGTTTCGAAAATTTAATTTTTTATCTGTAATAAAGCCACATATTCTATGCTCATATTGTTTGATTGTCTTACTTTAAATGAAGTAGTGTTGTAATCATTCGGTAAGAAGGGATTTGCATGCACAATGATGAAGATATGTTTTCAAAACCATCGAACCATAAATGGCACTACAAACTAAAAGCATTAAACAATTTTCTAGGCTTCCAATGAATAATCTCCTTCTTTCCCATGAAGAAAGAGAATTGAAAAAGATGAGTATTATTGTACATAAAGTGTAATCTAATGTCACCTTTTTTTTCCTTTCCCCTTGTCCTTTGTTCATAGTCCGTAAGTATCCTTCTTAAATTAAATATGTATTTGTTTATATTTTCTGGTCATTTTTAAAAATCTTGTTCATGTATTTACTTTTACGCCTTAGTTTAGCCGACCATGTAAGAATTCTCGGGTGTTGTAGAAATTATACCACCTATACTTAAAAACTTCTAACCATTGGTTTCGAAAAATTATTTTTTTATCTGTAATAAAGCCACATATTCTATGCTTATATTGTTTGATTGTATTACTTTAAATGAAGTAGTGTTGCAATCATTCGGTAAGAAGGGATTTGCATGCACAATGATGAAGATATGTTTTCAAAACCATCGAACCATGAATGGCACCACAAAATAAAAGCATTGAACTATTTTCTAGGCTTCCAATTGATAATCTCCTTCTTCCCCATGATGAAAGAGAAATGAAAAGGATGAGTATCATTTGTATATAAAGTGTTTTTTTAATATATATTTATCTAATTTTTCCTCTGACCTTGGTCTTTTTTCATAGGAGGTAAGTATTAAAACAAATTCAAATTAACCTTTGTTACACGTTCTGGTAATTTTTCTGAATCTTGTACATGTATTTACTTATACGTTTTTGTTTAGCTCATCCCGGTAGAATGCTTGGGTGTTGTAAAATTATACCACCTATACATGATAACTAAAAACAATAGGTTTCGAAAATTTAATTTTTCATCTTTATTAAAGTCACAGGTTCTATGCTTATATTGTTTGTTTGTATTACTTAAATTAACTAGTGTTGTAATCCTTCGGTAAGAAAGGATATGCATGCACAATGATGAAGATATGTTTTCAAAACCATCGAACTATAAATGGCACTACAAAATAAAAGCATTAAACTATTTTCTAGGCTTCCAATTGATAATCTCCTTCTTCCCCGTGAAGAAAGAGAAATGAAAAAGATGAGTATCATTGGTATATCAAGTGTAATCTAATGTCATCTGTATTTGTTTTCCTTTTCACTTGTCCTTTGTTCATAGAAAGTAAGTATCCATCTAAATTCAAATATATCTTTGTCATATGTCCTGGTCATTTTTCAGAATCTTGTTCATGTATTCACTTTTACGCTTTTGTTTAGCTTATCCCGTTAGAATGATTGGTTGTTGTAGAAATTACACTACCTATACATGATAACTTAAAACAATAGGTTTCGAAAATTGTATTTTTCATCTTTAATAAAGTCACGTATTCTGTGCTTATATTATGTGTTTGTCTTACCTAAGTGAACCAGTGTTGTAATCTTTCGGTAAAAAGTGATATGCGTGCACAATGATGAAGGTACATGTATGTTTCCAAAACCATTCTAACCATAAATGCCACTAACAAATAAAGGCATTACAATTATCTCGTAGGCTTCCAATTGATGATCTTTCTATTCCCCATAAAAAAAGAGAAATGAAAAAGATGAGTATCATTTGTATATAAAGTTTTTTCTAATATATATTTACCAAATTTTTCCTCTGCCCTTGGTCTTTTTTCACAATAGGTAAGTATTTAAACTAATTCCAATTAATCTTTGTTACACGCTCTGGTAATTTTTCAGAATTTGTTCATGTATTTACTTCTACGCTTTCGTTCAGCCCACCAAGTTAAAATACTTGAGTGTTGCAGAAATGATTCCACCTTTGTATGAAAACTTCCAACCATTGGTTTCGAAAATATAATTTTTCATCTGTAATAAAGTCACATATTCTATGCAATATATTGTTTGATTGTCTTACTTTAATTGAAGTAGTGTTGTAATCCTTTTGTAAGAAGGGATATGCATGAACAATGATGAAGTTTTGTTTTCAAAATCATCAAACCATAAATGGCACCACAAAATAAAAGCATTGAACTATTTTCTAGGCTTCCAATTGATAATCTCCTTCTTCCACATGAAGAAAGAGAAATGAAAACATTGATTATCATTTGAATATAAAGTGTAATCGAATGTCATCTTCTTTGTCCCTGCCCCCTTGTCCTTTGTTCTTAGTCCGTAAGTATCCTTCTTAAATCAAATATGTCTTTGTTTATATTTTCTGGTCATTTTTAAAAATCTTGATCATGTATTCACTTCTTCGCTTTAGTTTAGCCCAGTACGTAGGAATGCTTGGGTGTCGTAGAAAATATACCACATATACATGATAAATTGGAACGATAGGTTTCGAAAACTGTATTTTTCATATTTAATAAAGTCATGGATTCTTTGTTTATATTGTGTGTTTGTATTACTTAAACGAACTAGTCTTGTAAGTCTTCGGTAAGAAGGTGTATATATGCAAAAATGATGAAGATATCTTTCCAAAACATTATCCCCATAAATGGCACTAACAAATAAAGGCATACAACTATTAATTAGGCTTCAAAATGATGATCTCCTTCTTCCCCATGAAGAACGAAAATAGAAAAAGATGAGTATCATTTGTAAATAAAGTGTAATATAATGCTATCAGTATTTTTCCCTGTCCTCTTGTCATTTGTCAATAGGAGGTAAGTATCCATCTAAATTCAAATACATTTTTGTTTGATGTTTTGGTTATTTTTGATAATTTTGTTTATGTTAAGACTTCTACGCCTTTGTCAGCCCACCACGCAAGAATGCTTGGGTGTTTTGGAAAGTACACCACCGATACATGAAAACTTCAAATAATATCTTTCAAAAATTTAATTTTCATCTTTAAAGTCACAGAGTCTATTCCTTATATTGTGTGGTTCGTCTTACTTAAACGAATCAGTGTTGTAATCCCTCGGTAAAAAGGGATATACATGAACAATGATGTTTCCAAAACCATCGAACCATAAATGGCACTAAAATATAAAAGCATACAACTATTTTGTATGCTTCCAATTGATGATCTCCTTCTTCTCCATGAAGAAAGAGAAATGAAAAAGATGAGTATCACTTGAATGTAAACTGTTTTCTTAAAATCATTTATATCTTTTTTTCCTTTCCCCATGTCCTTTGTTCATAGAACGTAAGTATCCATCTAAATTCATATATATTTTGGTCACATGTTCTGGTCATTTTTCATAATCTTGTTCATGTTTAGACTTCTACGCTTTTGTTCAGCCCACCAAGTGTAGAAAGTACATTACCTTTACATGATAATTTCAAACAATAGGTTTCGACAATTTTATGTTTCATCTTTAATAAAGTCACATATTCTATGCTTATATTGTTTGTTTGTCTTACTTAAATGAACTAGTGTTGTAATCCTTCGGTAAGAAGGAATATACATGCACAATGATGAAGGTATGTTTCCAAAACATCGAACCATAAATGGCACTAACAATAAAAGCACAAAACTACTTTTTTAGGTTTCCAATTGATGAACTCCTTCTTCCCCATGAAGAAAGAGAAATGAAAAAGATGAGTATCATTTGTATATAAAGTGTTTTCTAATATATATTCATCTTTTTTTCTTGTCCCCTTGTCCTTTGTTCATAGAACGTAAGTATCTATCTAAAATCATATATATTTTTGTCACATGTTCTAGTCATTTTTATTAATCTTATTCATGTTTATGTTTTGGTTCAGCTCACCACGTTAGATTTTTTGAGTTTTTTATTAATGATTCCACCTATATATGAAAATTTCCAACCATTGGTTACGAAAATGTTATTTTTCATCTTTAATAAAGTCACAGATTTTATGCTTATATTGTTTGTTTGTTTAACTTAAATGAACTAGTGTTGTAATCCTTCGGTAAGATGGGATATGTATGCACAATGATAAAGGTATGTTTCCAAAACCATCGAACCATAAATGGCACTAACAAATAAAGGCATGACAATTATCTCTTAGGCTTCCAATTGTTGATCTCCCTATTCCCCATAAAAAAGAGAAATGAAAAAGATGAGTATCATTTCTTTATAAAGTGTTTTCTAATATATACGTATGTCTTTCTTCTGCCACCCTTTGGTTTCTTCCGTAGTGGGTAAGTATCAATCTAAATTCAATTATAACTTCTTTATATATTGAGGTCGTCTTTCCGAATTTGTATTTATCATTCACTTCTGAGCTTTTTATTAAGCTTATAACAATAGAAAAGATGGGTGTTTTGGACATGCTATCCACCTATCTATGATAATTTTTGAGCATTGATTTCGAAATTTCATTTCAAATCTTTTCATAAAGTCATGGGTTTTATTTTATTTTATATGTCTTTCTTACTATTATAAGCAGCTGTTGTAACCCATCGTTGAGAATGGATATGTGTTTTCCTAAAAAAAGATATGTTTCCTAAACCATTCTATCCATAAATGTCATTTAAAAATAAAGGCCTGGAAATTGTCCGTAAGGTTTTCAGCTGTTGATCTCCTTCTTGCCCATGATTAAAAAGCAATTAGAAAGATGAGTATCATTTGTATATAAAGTGTAATATAATATCATTTTGTTTTCTTTAATAAAGTCACAGATTGTATGCTTATATTTTGTTGTTTGTTTTACTTAAATAAACTAGTGTTGTAATCCTTCGGTAAGATGGGATATGCATGCACAATGATGAAGATATGTTTTCAGAACAGTCGAACCATAAATGGCACTACAAACTAAAAGCATTAAACTATTTTCTAGGCTTCCAATTAATTATCTCCTTCTTCCCCATGAAGAAAGAGAATTGAAAAAGATGAGTATCATTTGTACATAAAGTGTAATCTAATGTCATCTTTTGTTCCTTTCCCCTTGTCCTTTGTTCATAGAACGTAAGTATCTATCTATATTCATATATATTTACGTCACATGTTCTGGTCATTTTTCATAATCTTGTTCATGTTTAGACTTCTACGCTTTGGTTCAGCTCACCACGTTAGAATGCTTGAGTGTTTTTGAAATGATTCCACCTTTATATAAAAACTTCCGACAATAGCTTTCGAAATTTATTTTGTTCATCTTTAATAAAGTCACAGATCCTATGCTTATATTGTGTGTTTATCATACTTAAATGAACTACAGGGTGAGTCAGAGAGAATGTCGAACTTTTTAAAAGTTGTATTGTTTGAAGTATGAATATTTAATTAAGGGTTTAATGATTTGTCTAGATAGAGTTATCCTCCCAGTACATTTAGGTACCATTTTCATTTGAATCCGTTAACGCATGACTGAACATCAGACAATATTTGCAAAACTGCCAGATTTCACTTGCGCCAACTTACTGGGTGATGAATAAAACAGTGCATTGAACAAATACAGGCAGACAGACAGACACACACACACACATACGCACACACACACACGCACAAACATACAGACACACACGCATACGCACACACACACACACACACACAAGCACACATAGACAAACACACGCTTTTCCACACACAGGCACACGCACCACAGCACACACTCACACAAAAATACCGCAAACATCGGTTAGTAAAAAACTCAATCAATTTTGGTATTTTTTGAGGTATTTTATTTTTGGTAGTGAATGTGTACTAAAGGGAAAGATTGTCAGGGAAATGCCACTTAAACAATCAGGGATCTTGATAAAAATCAATGCTTGATCAGAAAAGAAAAAAGGAAATAAAATACTGAGACATTTGTAACCGTGTGTGTTGTCTGTTTGTGTGTGTGTGTGTGTGTGTGTGCGCGTGTTATATGTGTGTATGCGTGTGTGTGTCTGTCTGCCTGTCTTTGTTCAATGCACTGTTTTATTCCTCACCCAGTAAGTTGGCGCAAGTGAAATCTGGCAGTCTTGTAAAGATCGTCTGATGTTCAGTCATGCGTGAAGGGATTCAAATGAAAATGGTACCTAAATTTACTGGGAGGATAGCCCTATCAAGACATATCATTAAACGCCTAATTAAATATTTATACTTCAAACAATACAACTTTTCAAAAGTGGGACATTCTTTCTGACTCACCCTGTAGTGTTGTAATCCTTCGGTAAGAAGGGATATACGTGCACAAAGATGAAGATATGTTTCCAAAACCAACGAACCATAAAATTGCACTACAAAATAAAAGCATGAAACTATTTTCTAGGCTTCCAATTGATAATCTCCTTCTTTCCCATAAAGAAAGAGAAATGAAAAAGATGAGTATCATTTGTAATCTAATGTCATCTTTTTTGTCCCTGCCCCATTTTCTTTTGTTCATAGTCCGTAAGTATCCATCTAAATTTAAATATGTCTTTGTGTATAAGCTTCCAACAGAATACATGGGTGTTTTGGACATGCTATTACCTATCTAGGATAATTTTTGAGCATTGATTTTGAAATTTTATTTCAAATCTTTTCATAAAGTCATGGATTTTCTTTCATTTTATATGTCTTTCTTACTATTATAATCAACTGTTGTAACCCACCGTTGAGAATGGATATTTATTTTCCTAAAAAAAGATATGTTTCCTAAACCATTCTATCCATAAATGTCATTTAAAAATAAAGGCCTTAAAATTGTCCGTAAGGCTTACAGCTGTTGATCTCCTTCTTGCCCATAAATAAAAAGCAATGAGAAAGATGAGTATCATTTGTATATAAAGTGTGGTCTAATATCATTTTGTTTCCTTTCCCTTTGCTCTTTGTTCATAGAACGTAAGTATCCTTCTAAATTCATATATATTTTTGTCACATGTTTTGGTAATTTTTTTTCAGAATCTTGTTCATGTATAGACTTCTACACTTTATTTCAGCTCACCATATGTTTACAAAACCATCGATCCATAAGTGGCACTTTAAAAATAAAAGCATCAAACTATTTTGTAGGCTTCAAATGGATGATCTTCTTCTTCCCCATGAAGAAAGTCATTTTCACAATCTTGTTCATTTTTAGACTTCTACGCTTTGATTTAGCTTACCACGTTAGAATGCTTGATTGTTGTAGAAATTCACCTTTATATAAAAACTTCCAACCATTGGTTTCGAAATTTAAATTGTTTATCTTTAATACATTCACAGATTATATGCTTATATTTTGTGTTTGTTCTTACTAATGAACTAGTGTTGTTAGTCTTCGGTAAGAAGGTGTATACATGCAAAAATGATGAAGATATCTTTCCAAAACATTATCCCCATAAATGGCACTAAAAATAAAGGCATACAACTATTAATTAGGCTTCAAATTGATGATCTCCTTCTTCCCCATGAAGAACGAAAATAGAAAAAGATGAGTATCATTTGTAAATAAAGTGTAATATAATGCCATCTGTATTTTTTCCTGTCCCCTTGTCCTTTGTTAATAGGAGGTAAGTATCCATCTAAATTCATATACATTTTTGTTTGATGTTCTGGTTATTTTTGATAATTTTGTTAATGTTAAGACTTCTACGCTTTGGTTCAGCCCACCACGCAAGAATGCTTGGGTCTGTCTTGGAAATTACACCACCGATACATGAAAACTTCAAATAATATGTTTCAAAAATTTAATTTTCATCTTAATTAAAGTCACAGAGTCTATTCCTTATATTGTGTGTTCGTCTAACTTAAACGAATCAGTGTGTAATCCCTCAGTAAAAAGGGATATACATGAACAATAATGTTTCCAAAACCATCGAACCATAAATGGCACTAACAAATAAAAGCATACAACTATTTTGTATGCTTCTAATTGATGATCCCCTTCTTCTCCATGAAGAAAGAGAAATGAAAAAGATGAGTATCACTTAAATATAAACTGTTTTCTTAAAATCATTTATATCTTTTCTTCCTTTCCCCTTGTCCTTTGTTCATAGAACGTAAGTATCCATCTAAATTCATATATTTTTTTGTCACATGTTCTGATCATTTTTTATTAATCTTGTTCATGTTTATGGTGTGGTTCAGCTCACCACGTTATATTTCTCCATGAAGAAAGAGAAATGAAAAAGATGAGTATCACTTAAATATAAACTGTTTTCTTAAAATCATTTATATCTTTTCTTCCTTTCCCCTTGTCCTTTGTTCATAGAACGTAAGTATCCATCTAAATTCATATATATTTTTGTCACATGTTCTGATCATTTTTTATTAATCTTGTTCATGTTTATGGTGTGGTTCAGCTCACCACGTTATATTTCTTGAGTTTTGTAGAATTGATTCCACCTATATATGCAAATTTCCAACCATTGGTTACGACATGATACATGATAATTTCAAACAATAGGTTTCGACAATTTTATGTTTCATCTTTAATAAAGTCACAGATTATATGCTTATATTGTGTGTTTGTCTTACTTAAATGAACTGGTGTTGTAATCCTTCGGTAAGAAGGAATATACATGCACAATTATGAAGATATGTTTCTAAAACATCGAACCATAAATGGCACTAACAATAAAAGCATAAAACTATTTTTTTAGGTTTTCAATTGATGAACTCCTTCTTCCACATGAAAAAAAGAGAAATGAAAAAGATGAGTATCATTTGTATATAGAGTGTTTTCTAATATGTATTCATCTTTTTTTCTTGTCCCCTTGTCCTTTGTTCATAGAACGTAAGTACCTATCTAAAATCATATATATTTTTGTCACATGTTCTGATCATTAGGTGATACGTACGTAGACGTATCACCTTTTGATTTCGTCAAGATTTTTATTATTATTTATTTATTTATTATTATTCTTCCTCGAATTTGTTCGCAGGATATCTCAAGACTGAACGAAGCCATTGTTATGAATCTTTCAATGATGATAGATCTTAGTCTAACTTAGAACTGCGTGACTTTTTGGAGAGTCAAAATGATCGTGACGTCATCCAGGCGCCATTTTGTGAAAATCAACTAATGATCATATCTTCATAACGGAAAAGTATTTCTCATTCATAATTATCACGATTAAGATAAATATCCGTCCGGTCAAGTTGAGGTCAATAAAAGTGCGCAAATGCGCGCGTGCGCGTTCGTCCGCGCGTTTACGCGCGCGCAAAAATTTAAAATGCTCCAAATCATCCCAATTTTTTTTTGCATACGTTTCAGGCCATATGGAGCATTTGATAAAAAAATTACGCACACGCGCATGCGCGCGCGTTTTCGCGCGTACTGGCATTTTGCAACATAGAATCGCCGATTTTTTTCTGTCATCATATTCGGTACATTTTTCCAAGCATTTTGATAATTTGTTCACCTTTTATTAACGCAATGAGCGTCCGTCAAAGTTGACAGCACGCGCGGATTTGCGTTATCTTTATCCACAATACATGGGCAAAAACATGCCTATATAAAATTCATTGTAACTCTTTAGAATAGATAGAAACTCCTAATATTTTTTCATATTTATATAGATTATGAGTCGGAGATATGATTTCATGTCTCATTTTATCCTCAATTAACTCATGACGTCATCATAATGGCCTCCAAACTCAAAATTTTAATTTGCATATTATGACGTCAGCATATTTTTGGAAAATTGATTGTATCTCTGTAAATATCGATCAATTTTCTTTTTAATTATGATATGTTCTAGCTGAGACAATTTTCTACAAATGTAGTATTCACAATTTTTATTTTTGACAAAAGTATCATGGTGTATTTTTGCGATTAAATGAGGCATGTCAATTTTTCGCATTTTGCGTGTATTCTCTATGGGACATGACTTTTTCTCAAAACTGGATTCTACACTCCTGTCTTTCGCGAGCAAAATCTCCGTTGTTTTAGCTTTGTTTTCGCTGAGCTTTGGATATGTTGTAGCTGAGACAATGAGCTATCAAAAGTGTTCCCTTTATTTTTCGATTAGATGCCAGAATTATGCTCATATTTCACTTGCAAAGTAGGATTTCTGAATTCCATTTCCCGTTTACGTTTAATCGCTATGGGAGATGTTTTGGTATATCGGTAACGCACTTGACTTCCAACCTCGAGATCCCTGGTTCGAGTCCGGGTGTCTCCAACACTTTTTTTTTCTCACTTTTTTTTCCTTTTGACCTTCACTGTACCATCTCCTTTGATTATTTAAACACGTAGATTCGCAAATAATGTCATAAATAACGCTTTTTACTTTATTATTACCCTATTTTTACTTAATCCATTACTTTTTGCGTGTAATCCCTATGGGAGATGACTTTTTCTAAAATCTGGAGTCTACATTCCTGTCTTTTGCGAGCAATATCGCCGTTATTTCGGCTTGGATTTTGTTGATTTTTGAGTATGTTGTAGCTGAGACTATATGCTATCTAAATCAACCCTCATTTTTTCAATAAGATGTCATGATCGCGCTCATGATCATGATCATGATCATTATGATCATCATTATCATAATGATGATAATCATTTATCAGTTACATTTTCATTTCTTTGAATAAGATAAAAATCGTCAAAAGGTGTTCTTCATGATGTAAATTAGAGTCAAATGTATAACTGGTTACTGCACAGGGTCAAAGGTCATATATTGTTTCAGTCTATCTTCCCTAGATCCATGATGATCAAGGAGACACAATTTAATCTTGACATATGACTAGATCATAATGGGAGAAGCATATGAATTGGAGAAGCATTTTACAAAATAATATATCGTGTAATGCATTATTCGTTATGTAGACCATTATCATACAAATCACCTAATTCGTCTAAGTGACGAATTAAAGTCTAGTTTTTTATTAATCTTGTTCAAGTTTATGGTGTGGTTCAGCTCACCACGTTATATTTCTTGAGTTTTGTAGAATTGATTCCACCTATATATGAAAACTTCCAACCATTGGTTACGAAAATGTTATTTTTCATCTTTAATAAAGTCACAGATTTTATGCTTATATTGTTTGTTTGTTTTACTTAAATGAACTAGTGTTGTTATCCTTCGGTAAGATGGGATATGCATGCACAATGATGAAGGTATGTTTCCAAAACCATCAAACCATAAATGGCAATAACAAATAAAGGCATGACAATTATCTCTTAGGCTTCCAATTGATGATCTCCCTATTCCCCATAAAGAAAGAGAAATGAAAAAGATGAGTATCATTTGTATATAAAGTGTTTTCTAATATATATATTTATCTCATTTTTCCTCTGCCCTTGGTCTTCTTTCATAGGGAGTAAGTATTCAAACAAATTCAAATATATCTTTGTTTTATGCTCTGGTCATTTTTTAGAATCTTGTTCATGTATTCACTCCTGCGCATTTGTTCAGCTCACCACGTAAGAATAATTGGATGTTGTTGAAATTACACCACCTATACATGAAAACTTCCAATCATTGGTTTCGAAAAACAAATATTTTTCATCTTTGATTAAGTCACGGATTCTATGCTCATATTGTGTGTTTGTCTTACTTAAATGAACTACTGTTGTAATATTTTGGTAAGAAAGGATTTTCTTACACAATGATAGAAATATGAAAACTGTCCATCTTCCCCATTCAGAATGAGAACTAAAAAAGATGATTATTGTAATATGTATTTGTATTTATTTTCCTCTATCATTTGGCTTCGTTCATAGTGTGTTAGTATCAGTCTGAATTCATTCATAACTTTTTTATAAGATCTGTCAGCTTCCTGATTTTTTTCTCCATTTTGTATTCACTTTTAATGTTTTTGTTCAGCTCACCACGATATAATGCTCGGGTGTTATTGAAATGATACCACCTTTATCATAAAAACTTCCTACCATAGGTTTCGAAATTGTCATTGTTCATAATTTATGAAGCCACAGATGGCATATGTTTATGTTTTTGTCTTACTTTAATAAACTGTTGTTGTAATCCTTCTTTATGATGGGATATATTGACATGAAAATTGTCTGATGAAAAATAAATAAAACATGAGGAGCATCTTTTGCATACTAGATGAACTCTAATATAATCGTTATTTTAATCCCACTACCCTTTCTTACGTGATAAAATAATGATGAAAATGTGAACCATTAAAACAAGTTTAGAGGCGATGAAACTGATGTTGTACAATATTTTGTTGAATAACATGCACCACTTTTGATATGTACACCTTTTTTGTGTCTTCTTCAGTAAACAAGATGGGGGGGGGCACTTTGATTTTTTTGATTTTTGGTTTTTTTGTTTTTTTTGTTAATGTATTTTTTGTATTTTTTCTTCTTCTCCAAAATTACAAACTAATTAATCACGAAGACAAACAAATTTTATAATTAATACATCATCAACGTTAAATACTTACAATGTGATACTAACATAAGATAATCATGAATAGAGATTGTCACATTAGCTAAGCTTGAATGGGAGGTAATCCTTTATTGAACTTAATGTTTAAGAACAAATAATGATATTGGGGATGAGAGTGAAAAATGATGTACGATAAGATGACAGGAGGAGATGGTATATAAAGAGCGATAAAAGGTGATTCATCAAGCTGTGCTGAAGAGATAAAAAGAATTAGGCAGAAGGTAGAAATGAGGGGCAAAATTAGGGAAGTACAGATTTAGAGAGAGGGAGGAGGGGATCGATAGAGATGGAAAGAGAGAGAAAAAGAGATCGAAAGAGAGAGAGAGAGAGAGAGAGAGAGAGAGAGAGAGGATGGGAAAAACAATATACATGTAATGTTTCATTTCCATTCAGAGTCATCATACTGCTTTTTTGCGGCTGTCTTGAATGAATAGAAAGAAGTGTGTGACTTGACTGCATCTGTTAGCGGGTTCCATATGTCAGGGCCGGTATGCCTGATATATCTGCGTGCTTAAAAGTGTTGGGATTATTTAAGTGGTGTTTATTAGGGTTACGGGTTGGGTATAAATGAATAAGTCTGTCAAGCATAAACATATCACTAAGGGGTGGAACCTGGTGTAATAATACTTTAAACTTAAGTAAGGCTGTTTGGAGAGTATTTGTTTTAACGACTTAAAGGGTATTTAGTTTATGGAACGATTGTTCTCATTTTGCTGTATAGTGTAAACCCGTGCAAATACGTAATGATTTCTTCTGCAAAAGAAGAATTTGATTAGTCTTGATTAGGCTTGAAAAACGGCTTGAAAAGACAAAATGGCGCCTGGCTGGCCACGCATTAATGATTTCGGAAAACAAAGAGTGAGGCGACCTCGATGGGATGCCGGAGAATATGCCTACGAAGTTTGGAAACCGTAAATTGCCATAACTTTCTGATACCATTCCGTTTTATCCCTAATTCATATAGTATCTTGATCTTATCAAAAAGTTCTAAATCAGTAGTCACCATGATTTCTTAAATTTTTGACTCAAAATTTCTATGAGAATTATCCTCACACCTATTAAATGTGATATCATCTTGATGAAAATTTTAACTTTCTTTCATATGACACCCCACATATGGTAAAATGAGGTTCCCTTAAAAAATAATCTCCAAAATCACCCAACAATAGTTATATATAGCGGCCATTTATATTTCAGCAGCATCATTTCAAGTTAGTCCACCTACAAACTGTGCAGGGAGGTGCCCTCTTACAACATTCCATGATAGCCGGGCATGCGTATTTTTCTTTTATACACACAAGCCCAAGGAGTTTGACGATTAATTATGATGAAACTGTTCGCAAACAACCTAGACTCTGGTTTAATCCATTAGACTCTGGTTTAATCTATATATGTGTGTGTGTGTGTGTGTGTGTGTGCGCGCGCGCGCGTGTGTGTGTGTGTGATTGTGTTTGAGAAAGAAAGAACTGAGAGGGAGGGAAAGGTCACTAAAATGGATACATTGAAGTTCACGGAAATGTATGTGTTGAAATACGTTTTAATTTCCCATTCTTTGTTTTCTAAGGCCCTAAAATTGGGGTAGATAGAAATAAATCAAAACATTTTCTGTTTGTCTAATTAAAATAAGTTTTACTCGATGTTTCTTTCTTTTCATTTTTTCCAAGACACGTTTGATTGTTTTCAGCGTCTTATCTAACATTCTAAAGCAAAATTTGTAAGAACAGTGGAAAGTAATTTGAGGATATTTGCGTCTATTCCTCAAGTGCTAATATGTAATAAACGTAATAGTTTTATGAGATATTTATTTATATTAACAAGGTATATTTCTTATTCAGCAAATGCTTTTTTATATTTACTATTTTTCAAACAACCAGGGGCCCATCTTATAAAGAGTAACGATCAATTAAAATCGATCGCAACTTGATATCAATTACAAATAAGTACTAAAGGAGATAGAAGTATGTATTAAGCGTTTGCGATGGATTTGTTTGGAGGACTTACGAGACAAAGTCCAGGTCATCCAACATATGTCTATTTCAGGGGGATTTGCTTGGAGGATATAGTGTATCTGCTACATATAATACCTCAGTCATACGAGTAAGGCCGACCTAAGACCAATAACATCCTCCCACCAACAAAAATATATCACACTACCCAAACGGCCATAAATTGGTCAGTTTTGAGTTGCTTTGGAGTCGGTTTCTGCGATGTGGCAAAGGTGCAAGCTGCAGAGTGATACGGTCATGTCAAAACCCAAACTTTATTTTCTACCATGATGGTTGTCCTCGCATATTTTTAAATTTTTGTATAGTTTAGGAAGGTCTTGCTTTCTGTGGCAGGCCAAATTCGTGTCTTTATCCTGACTTGTTTTGTTTTGGGTGTTATTCTTGGTTTTCCTTATTAAAGATGAAACTGATACAAACGAGGGAAACGACGACCAACTGACACCTCTCAAACATGACTGGGGGAGCAATCGGGATGATATTTCCTTCGGTGGCCTTTCGGCACCCCCCGAGATCCTGGCTCGGGGGCCGAGAGCACAGCGAGCGTTTGCCGAAGCAGCTAAAGCTGGCAAGAAGAAAGTATTCCGAACGCGCCTGATGCTTGTGGGACAAGAACGTGTTGGAAAGACCAGTCTAAAGAAAACTCTTACAAGACAAGGGTAATCTTTGTAAATTAATTTTCTGTCTCTCTTTCCCTTACAAAAAAAATCTCTATGGTACACCATACAAACACCATAGCAAATCTACCATAGATTACCATACAAACACCATAGCAAATCTACCATAGATCTACCATTCATTTACCATAGAACTAATTAAAATAATTGGGACAAATTTATTCATTTATTCAAATTAGGCCACACCTACATATTCTACCATAGAGCCACCATTCATATACCATAGAGCCACCATAGAGTCATCATTCATTTACCATAGAGCCATCATTCATCTACCATAGAGCCACCATTCATCTACCATAGAACCACCATTCATCTACCACAGAGCCACCATTCATCTACCATAGAGCCACCATTCATCTACCATATAGCCATCATTCATCTACCATAGAGCCACCATTCATCTACCATAAAGCCACCATTCATCTACCATAGAGCCACCATTCATCTACCATAGAGCCACCATTCATCTACCATAGAGCCACCATTCATCTACCATAGAGTCACCACTCATCTACCATAGAGCCACCATTCATCTACCATAGAGCCACCATTCATCTACCATAGAGTCACCACTCATCTACCATAGAGCCACCATTCATCTACCATAGAGTCACCACTCATCTACCATAGAGCCACCATTCATCTACCATAGAGCCACCACTCATCTACCATAGAGCCACCATTCATCTACCATAGAGCCACCATTCATCTACCATAGAGCCACCATTCATCTACCATAGAGCCACCATTCATCTACCATAGAGCCACCATTCATCTACCATAGAGCCACCATTTATCTACCATAGAGCCACCATTCATCTACCCTAGAGCCACCATTCATCTACCATAGAGCCACCATTCATCTACCATTCACTACCATACGCAACAAAATGTTACGCTTAATTGTAGCATTTTGAAATGGTATATTCAGAATGGTAGTTTGGATCTTGATCTATGGTTAGCAGAATGGTGGCTGTAGTGCGTTCTATAGTACACAGAATGGTGACTATAATATATTGAATTTTTGAGAAATCTAAACTTAAATGTTAACTTACAATACACACATGATGCTTATTAAAAAAATGAATTGAATGAAAGTGGCAGGATGTATTTGGTTTATATCAAAAGTTGTATGCATGTACATATGCTAAAAAATAAAATAAAAGGCAAGTAAAAAAATATATCACATAAACATGTACACTACAAACTAAAATGAAAGGCAAGTTCGTAATTGCAACACAAATTACTTGGACTTATTCTACTAAGATGTAATAAATACCCACATATATATCACCCTAGTTCCTCTAAATAATCGGCAAGTTAAAAAGAAACAACTGAAATGTCACATACAGTGTGTACGTAAACATGACTAAAATGAAAGGCAAGTTAAAAATATATAAACATGTACAATAAAAACTAAGGCACTGAGTTGCAGCACAGGATTGTTCTAAAACATTGTATAAACATGTACAATAAAAACTCAAATGAAAGGCAAGTTCATAATTGCAACACATATTACTTGGACTTATTCTACTAAGGTGTAATAAATACCCCCATATATATCACCCTAGTTCCTCTAAATAACTAAAATGTCATATATAGTGTGTATGTAAACATGACTAAAATGAAAGGCAAGTTAAAAATATATAAACATGTACAATAAAAACTGAGGCATTGAGTTGCAGCACAGAAATGTTCAAAAACATTGTATAAACATGTACAATGAAGTTCAAGTCAAAGAGGTTGTATATGTGAGTTCGAAGAGGAGCAGAAAATACAAGCCTTGCTGCTCATTTTTGGAGTCTCTGAAGGCGATCAAGGTCCCTCTGGCTGAGAATACTGAAGACCCAACCCTTTCTATACTCAAACTGTTTACATGATTTTGATAGACCTTCTGTGTCAAACAATCTCCCCTGTATCGATCGGTATCACTACCCCCACCCCATGATTCGATGTGTAACCTCGTCTATGCCATGTTCCATCGTAGGGCACTGCCACGTCCACATGATCATTTTCCCTGATGGTCAGATCCTTGTCCATGGCCCTTTGACGTAGGCATGCTGCTACATTCTTCTTCTGATCCTTACTGGTCTGCAAAAAAAAAAAGAGTTTGTAATAAATAACAAGTAAATTTCAAGTTCCCTCAGGCCCCTTACTTATTAGACCCTATTACAAATATTTAGATTTGATTAATTTTCATCCCTTGATTTGACAAGAAGGGATATTGATGTACATGTATTATACTGTCTATCGACCATAACTAAGAAATAAAAATATGTTTGGATTAAATGTACGTACAGCTAAGATAATGTAATGAAGAAAACACAAGGCTGGTGACTAACCTCTTGGGATAAGGAAGATAAAGTGGCTATGTGCCTGTTGTAGCTAGGGGCTTCGACTAGTGGGGCTGTTCCGAGGATGGTCAGCAAGTCGCACAAGCTATCCCGTGCCAAACCAACCTCCGTTGCTGCCAGAGTAGCTCTGCGGTTTATTTCTGCAGACTTTCCACGTCCTTCGCATTCATTTTCTGATGAAGAGAATGTCCTCTCCTTCTTGCAAATGAAGCAACCAAGGACCATGGCGCAGTTCAACCCATTCCTCTTTGACAAATTCTCCAGAGGAATGAGATGCCCTGTAAAAGATATCCAAAACACTTTATGGAACAAAGAAAATATTTTGAAAAGCACAATCCCCAAATAATAACAAAGTGCTAGTTATGACATACATGTAGTATATTACACAAATACACATTTTCACAGATTTCACGACGATTCCGATGCCCCCACTTCGATTCACCATAGAGTAAAGGAGGGGTTTTTCGGCCACTTAAGACAAAATCCTATTTTTTGGACTCTTTACTTCCTATTTATTATCATTTCTTGTTCAAATCATGAAGCAAATACTATTATTATTTAAACAAAGAAAGAATCCCAGAAAAAAAATCATGAATTGCCATGACAACATTCATTTCAATTTTCACTGTTTCGGAGGTAGTTTTCGGCCTAGTGAGGCAGTTTTCGGCCGCATGTACAAAGTCAATAGGAAGCAAGCAAGCGCGCCATGCGTTTCCCCACTGATCTATAGCACTAGCGGCCGGAGCAGGTATCCCAAGCCGGAGCTTCCCGTGCTGAAAACTATCTCTGCGGTGATCAGAAATTGGAATCTGAATTAGACAGAGATATCGTGTGTGCGCTGCGGTATCCGGCTGCATTGATTAAATACATGCGATGAGATACTTTTGAGCTTGCGACTCACACAAAATCGGACTCTAAATCTGAAAAATACTTGAAATAAAGCTCATTTTATGGTACCCATATACACGCTTAAGATACTTAATTTTTCAGATTCGGGGAGCGGGACCGCCGATTACATCGCTAAAATGTGATATTTTAGGACATATTTTCCATTGCAAATGTGGTTCTTCAGTGACTCTGGCATGGTATGGTATGTGTGGGATATATGATATGCTGTTATGCGATGGATTTTACAGGGATTTTACCATGCATCCAACGGATCGGCCGAAAACTGGTGATGGTCGATTACCCCCTCCTTTACTCTATTCTTAATCATTTGATTTGGCTTTTTGAGCCATTCACCCCTTGAGCATGCAATACAATCTCAAAGTAACAGTTTGCAAACTAAAAATATTGTTTGATAGTAAGTACATACCTCCCAGACACACGTGAGCCTTTTGCAAAGCAGCTGCAAGTTGTGGGCCACTAATGACGCGGATCTTCACATGTGGGACCAGGGCCAAAAATAGGGCTGTCCAAACACTTATTCAGGGAAAGCTTCCTCGATCTCTGAATTAGCTGTTAGTTCTTCTGGCACCTCTCCAGCATTCATGTTACTCTTCTGTAATATCTGGTAATGATCTCCTTTGAACACCTTCCTCTTCCTCACATATTTTGGAGTTTTGCGAAGCATTTTCAGTGAGTAGAAATTGGAGACCAACGGCTAGAAGAGTTATTCAAATCTTGGGCACAAGGTGGCAGCAAACAGCCCTTGTTATCTACTTTCTGCTGATATACATTACTTGTTACAATTTGGTTTAGAATTTTTTATTTAATGATTTCTTTAATTGATTGAGACTAATTGAGTGCAAACAGAGGCAGTGGAGCGACTTCCTAAGTGGGGGGGGGGGGGTGCCGGGGGGGGGGGGGGCACCAACAAAAAGGGCACTTTCTGGAGAAAATAAATAGGGCACCTACAAAGGGAAATCTCACAGCGAAAATATATATTTAAAAAAAACACATTTGTATATACCCCCTATATTGTGATTAGATTATCAGGGATGATTTCAATATTTTTTTTATCTTTATAAATAAGATTTGTGAGGTCGCAGTGCGAAAAATTACATCAATTATAAAGAAGAAAAACCCAATCCTGATGGGTTTATTACATTATCATAACAGAAGACTAAAAAGACCTTTGATAAGTACCATAATTATAACATCTAGAAATGCGGGTGTGCTTTGGGTGATATTGCTCTTAGTAGCTGGAAATTAGGGGCACGTGATGAGAGGAAAAGGGGACACTTATCGAAAAGGGCGACACTTATTAGAAAAAAAAGGAGCACATGTCAAATTACAACGGGTAATTATCAGAAGGTGAAAATGGGGCACGTACGTATCATTGTTAAAGGGTAATTATCTTAGGTGAAAAGAAAAGGGGCACTTATGAGAATGAAAAAGGGGCACTAATAATAAGGGGAAATGTTGATTTGTTGTACGAAAAGGGGCACCGATCAGTTTTTAATAGGGGCATTTAATACGAGGGGAAGGGGGGGGGGATTTATGAGAAGGGGGAAGTGCAGGCTATTATTAAAAAGAAAAGAGGCACATGTCAAGATAAACGGGGCACTTATGAGAGATGAAAAGGGGGTAATTATGGGTAGGGGATGGGGCACTCTTTTAAATGGGGCAAAATAAAAGGGGCAGTTATTGAAGATGATAAGAGCACTTATCAGGAGGAAAAGGGACACTTGTCAAAAATAAAACGAGTACCTCTCAGAATTTAATAGGGTCATTTACTAGAGATGGAACGGGACTATGAGAATGAAGAGGGACTTAAGAATGAAAAGTAACTGTTTTCATAGATGGAAAGGGGGCATTTATGATAAAGGGAAGGGGCTCTCTTTTAAATGGGGGCACTTGTTAGAAAGGAAAGGGGGCACATGTGAAAATATAAGGTGCGCTTATCCGAGTTAAACAAGGGGTAGTTATTAAAAGGGGAAAGGCCCCTCTCAGATTTGAATAGGGAAATTATCAGAGGTGAATGGGGCACTTATCAAAAGTGAAAATGGGCACTTCTCGTATCTGAAAAGGGGCACTTATTAGAGATGGAAAAAGGGCACTTATGAGAATGGAAAATGGACACTTATTGCAAAGGAAAACCGGAACTTATCGAAGGAAAAGGGGCACTTTAAAAAAAATAATAGGGGCACTTTTTAAAGTAAAGGGGCCCTTTTTATGTAAAAAAAGTGCCACGTTAGAGCCACCATGGGGTCACTAACCACTAGAAATATATCATAAAGTCATCATCCACCATAGAGCTACTGCTAAAATATCTTACACCACAGGTATATACCATTCAACGGAAATACCATATAATATACTCTACCATATATCATACCATAGAAATACCATACACCATACCCCGCACCATACAGCCACCATAGAGCTACCATAGATCTACCATTCACTTTAGACCCACCATAGAGTCACTAACCACCATTAATGTACCATAAAGTCATCATCCACCATAGAGCTACCACTGAAATATCCTCCACCATAGGGATACCATTCAACAGAAATACCATAGAAATATATTCTACCATATAACATACCGTAGAAATACCATACACCATACAGCCACCATAGAGCTACCATAGATCTACCATTCACTTTAGAGCCACCATAGAGTCACATAACCACCATAGATATACCATTAAGTCATCATCCACCATAGAGCTACCACTGAAATATCCTCCACCATAGGGATACCATTCAACAGAAATACCATAGAAATATATTCTACCATATAACATACCGTAGAAATACCATACACCATACAGCCACCATAGAGCTACCATAGATCTACCATTCACTTTAGAGCCACCATAGAGTCACATAACCACCATAGATATACCATAAAGTCATCATCCACCATAGAGCTACCACTGAAATATCCTCCACCATAGGGATACCATTCAACAGAAATACCATAGAAATATATTCTACCATATAACATACCGTAGAAATACCATACACCATACAGCCACCATAGAGCTACCATAGATCTACCATTCACTTTAGAGCCACCATAGAGTCACATAACCACCATAGATATACCATTAAGTCATCATCCACCATAGAGCTACCACTGAAATATCCTCCACCATAGGGATACCATTCAACAGAAATACCATAGAAATATATTCTACCATATAACATACCGTAGAAATACCATACACCATACAGCCACCATAGAGCTACCATAGATCTACCATTCACTTTAGAGCCACCATAGAGTCACATAACCACCATAGATATACCATAAAGTCATCATCCACCATAGAGCTACCACTGAAATATCCTCCACCATAGGGATACCATTCAACAGAAATACCATAGAAATATAGTCTACCATATAACATACCGTAGAAATACCATACACCATACAGCCACCATAGAGCTACCATAGATCTACCATTCACTTTAGAGCCACCATAGAGTCACATAACCACCATAGATATACCATAAAGTCATCATCCACCATAGAGCTACCACTGAAATATCCTCCACCATAGGGATACCATTCAACAGAAATACCATAGAAATATAGTCTACCATATAATATATCATAGAAATACCATACACCATAGGACGGCATCAATGATATACCATTGACCATAGAACTCCACCATTCAGCAATTGTGTGGTATACCATAGAAATATATTCTACCATATAATATATCATAGAAATACCATTCACCATAGAGCCGTACCATAGGAATATCATAGATTTTTTTTGTAAGGGTTCTCTCTCTATTGTTCCTTGTTTACCCGTCTCTGTATTATGTATTTCATCCACTCCCTTGAGAAAACAAATAGACGACTTTATTACCAGTCATGTTGACTTAACGCTTTCTGTTTGGATGCATGAAATCTCTTTCCAACATAATAAAGGTTCAGGGAGCAAGATGATTTTGATGTGGGTTATTCTGTGTTATCGATAATGAAAATGATTCCCTTTGTGATTACTGTTACGATATACGATATCCGAATATCCGGTATCCGTCGTAGTTGAATAAACCACATGCCTACCATAACAAACCAGTCTGCTGACTCTCTATTATCCTGAGTTATCTACCATTACCAAGACCCTCAAACTCATCAATTACTCGTCCTTTTTTTAACTGCATTTATCTCTTATTTTCTTTTTTTGTTGGTAATATAATCATTTCTAATCAGTGAACATGTACATGTAGTATTCACTGTAGTCGTTTGTGATCAAATTTGTGAATGTGCTAAAAAACAAACTGCAAATTATTTGTTGATTTGTTTTATTGGTTTCTGCATCTTTTTTCTTTTTTCATCATACATTTTCCTGAACATAATATGGTTTGATACAAAATTTTATACAGATAATAAACGAATTTAAACAAATATATTGAATGCATAATTAACATACATTATATGTAGGAGGGCTACAGAAATAAGCAAAGTAGCTTGACGTACCCGCAGCCCTAAACTTAGATACAACAACAATAACACATACAAATAGAAAAGACTGACTTGCAGAGAAGAAAAGGAAAGGGGAGAGAAGGAGCGTTGGTAATAATACAATACATCTCGTACATCTGCTGATTGAATGCAGGTTCATTCATGAATTGCTAAACGATGCTAGGTCATGGACGATTACACATCATTGTTGAATATACAGTCAATGTACACACGAACATGAATATAGTACAATTATGTCTACAATAATGTGATAACTGTTATTTTTACACCATGTCTACAATGTTTATAATCAAGTTGTGATGTCTATTTTCATAATACTTGTTGATCACTTGAGGAAGAAGTGAGATGACACATCAAAACATTGTGGAAAACATTGTATATGTTGGAATCTAAATAATGTAAACATTCTCTGGATTCATCTTTTAATTGAAAGATATTGAAATAATTAAAAACCGTTGACATAATTATGTATCCATATTTTCTTTTAACAAGACAAATATGAGAAAATAAAGAATAACAATTTGAAAACATTTCAAACATTTGAAATATTTGTAATCTGTTATTCCAACACTCGGACTTGATAATGGATATCTATGTTAGATTTTATTGGAGGACATCACTCTATATTGTAAAGACGTCATAATTCTTTTTTTTTCTGATTTGAAGGAAATAAATCTTATAAAAAGTTATACAAAGTAATGATTTTTGTATACATGATTTGCCTGTGTCTCTTTTGAAGGGCTTTCCAATCTGTATAGCATGTTGCTTTGAAGGAAAGCAGACATATTAGACAAACAGATTGGTGAAAGTTTGAACCAAATCCGGTAAACATTGAGAGAGGTATGAAGTTTTAAAAGTCGTAATGTCGTGTGATGTCGTTGAAGGCAACTTCTCCGTTATGGTACACAATAAATGTGATATAATTTTCCAATATGAAATTCGTTTCAATTTAATAATGGTTTATTAGACATGTTCCACGAGTCGTGTGTACACATAATAAAATATAATAAACAACATACTGTCTTGAGAGG
This sequence comes from Strongylocentrotus purpuratus, assembly GCF_000002235.5. NCBI lineage: Eukaryota > Metazoa > Echinodermata > Echinoidea > Camarodonta > Strongylocentrotidae > Strongylocentrotus > Strongylocentrotus purpuratus. Next base: position 5,692,573 of record NW_022145606.1, on the reverse strand, counting down.
TTCTGGTTAAAACTAGGCGCAAGAGGTGACTCCAATAGTACTATTTGCTGAGGGGCGCAGCCCCGAATTAAAGGGTACTTTTGGAGTCACCGAGGCCCATATTTTTAACCAGTACCTCGAATAAAAGGCATGGTATATTTGTTTTATATATTATAAAATATTTTATTTAAAAAAAAATCATTAAATCAAGATTTGAAAAAGAAGAAAAAATTCACATTTGTTTTTCAACTCCCAAATAGTACTCCTAAATAATACTCTCGAGCTGTATTTCAAGTATTTTTTCAGATTTAGAGCCCAATTTTGTGTCATTCGCAAGCACAAAGGTATCTCATCGCACTAAATCAATGCAGCCGGGCACCGCAGCTCACACACGATATCTCTGTCTAATTCAGATTCCAGTTTCCGATCACCGCATAGATAGTTTTTCGCCATGGGGAGCTCCGGCGAGCTCCGGGGTGGGATAATTGCTCCGTCCGCTAGTGCTATAGATCAGCGGGGGAACGCACGGCGCGCGCGCGCTTCTTATTGACTTTGTACATGCGATCGAAAACTGTCTCGCTATGCCGATAACTGTCTCCGAAACGGTGAACATTGAAAAGAATATTGTCATGGCAATTCATGATTTGTTTCTGGATTTTTTGTTTGTTTAAGTAATAATGATAATATTTGCTTCATGATTTGAGAAAGAAATGATAATAAAAAAAAAAAAAAAAAAAAAAAAAATAGGATTTTGCCTTAAGTGGCCGAAAACCCACTCCTTTACTTTAGTACTTTCTAAAAATAGTTCAAATATTTCTGGTCATGTGACGAGCTCTCAACCAATCAAAAGCCAACATTTTTTTGATGCAGGATATAAAATTGAATATGTGATGTACAGTCAAGAGTAATAAACTTTGGTAAAAGTTTTTCTAATGTAGATGATAATTGTTGCTGGATACAGACGAAATACATTACCAAAGTAACATATATAAAAGTGCAATTGATTATAAGCACTATCAAGAACATAAAGCACACACTTGAATAAGATCAGAATATAGTATAGATGTACATGTATACTGGATAGGATCTCTCTCTTCCTTCTTCTTTACTTGATGTAATAATAATAATAATAATATTTATTTGCAAAGCGCAATAACTATCTGGATATATTCTACTGCGCTGCAAGAGCTCGTAAATGCTGTGCTATACATAATATATGAACAAGTTATTTTTCAGTTTTTATTAAAATTATCTAGTGATGGTGCTTTCCATATTTCTAGTGGTAATTTATTCCATAATCTAGGTGCAGCACAGAGAAATGACCGGTCCCCGAGGGTTACTTTGGTTTTATATGGGTGTATTTGCAACATAAATGTGTCTTGTGTACTACGAAGGTTACGACCATGAGTTTGAAACTTGATATGTAACATTTAGTAACATAACTAGGAGCTTTGTAGACTATCATTAATATTTTAAATGTAATTATCTGGCGAACTGGCAACCAGTGTAGTTCCTTTAGAAGTAGGGTTATTCGAGAGAATTTTAGGAGGCTGCAAATTAGTCGTGCACATGTATTTTGGACCCGCTGCAACTTGGAAATTTGGGAGTCTGGCAATCCATACAATAAACTATTACAGTAATCTAGTTTACTAGTGACACATGCATGCATGATTGTTTTCATGCTCTCCTGATCAAAGTATTTACGAATGCGTCTCAAATTATAAATCATGAAATAGGCTGATTTGCTTATTTTAGTGATTTGTGAATCCATATTCAGGTGGGTATCAAAGGACACACCTAAGTTTCTAACAGTATCAGATGGGGGTAATGGTGGAGTCACCAACTGATACACTACGCGATCTAAATTTAGAAACCTGGTATGGAGGTAAACTGACCAAACGTTCTGTTTTGTTATCATTTAACATCAACTTGTTTGGCAACATCCAAATCTTAATATCAACAACACATGTTTCTAATTCAGAAATACAATGATCTTCAGCCGTGGGAACAGGTGTTATGGATAGACCTGAAATTCATGATTGTACGTGGCGATATATGGGAGAGCTCTTCAACCCAACTAAGTCAAAAATTATTTCACAATTGCATTCACTAATTCATCAATTTGAGATTCACATAGCTTGAGTGATTTTAACTTCGGAAACTTTATAATTTATCATTTATTTATTGGATGTTGTTACTTGTACTCGGATTTTTTTCTGATTTTACCCAATTCAGCTTGTCGAACGTTTAGAATACTTTGTTTTGTAGGTTTTACTTTGTGCATCGGAATATAAGTGTGTAGATATAATTATAATTAATTATATTGTTATTAATAGTATTACTATTACTATTATTATTATTTAATTTGCCTCAGATTTGATAAGAATGAGGCAATAACGGACGGTGTAGAAACAACAGATGCATGTGAAATTAGCATCGAGGTTGCAAAGGCTGGCGGGAAAATGTGGTCAATTCACAAGAAAAGACATGGGAATGAAGATATAAAAGGTAAGCAAAACTTGAACAAAGATTTTGCCCTTTACTAAAAAAATAAAACAATTATCTGCATATTTGTTTTTTTCAAGTCTGACATTATAAATTTGTCAAACTGTTGGTAACAAATGACAATGTTTTTTTTTTTTTATCAAAACGTATTTGTTACTATTTGTAAGCACATATTAGTTCAGGTTTATAGATGTATTTTGTTCTTGTTGCTCTTATTAATCATTCAATTCAATTCGAAATAATATTTCAGTCAAGATGTATATTGGAAAAATTGAAGGACTCGCATCACATCACATCGTATGTCTAGCCATCTGGTAATTGTTAACTTCCTATAAAGGCAGGATTGCCCTGAAATCATATAATTAAAATTATTATGGATCCATACAGTCTAATATTAAGATATGATACAATTGTAGAATATGATATATGACGATTTACTTTCACAGAGGATGAATATAAAAATGCTCTTGCGAATGAAATAGCAAAGAGTCTGACCGTGACCCCACCACAGGTAATTATAATCTTCATCCAGGTATTGTTTTTCTGATTTGAGGTAAACCAGTGAGAGAGTCAGAGAATGAAATGACTATCTTACTTGTTAATCCAAATAAAAATATCTACGGAAGTAAATGCAGTAGTGATTTGTAATTATAATGGAGAAGTGAAAGTCTGCCAGAAGAAAGAAATGTGAATTTATGTTGACCTTCGGAACAAATAAAGGATGTCAACAATTCGCTAAACGAATTTAAAAGCAATATACTTGAGTAGTAAGTAAAAAGTGAACATTTAAAGGGCTGTCTTAGACTACGATGCACTACAGAAGCCTTTTTAATTTGGGATACGCATTTTTTCAACATCTATCATTTGATCCATTATGAAATAAGAATCAATTTCGTGAGAAAAAATTATTAAAAACCGTTATGTATTTTCGTGAAGAAATAACGTTTTGTAGACAATTAAGAGTATGTTCTTTTCCTCACTCGCTGCACTCTCTCGCAACACATAAAAACAGTAGGATTTTAGGCATTGACGTTTCCGAATAGCTACATACTTAGTCAACGAGGTGCCAGTATATATCTTACATTTTCATATCGAAATTGCATTTTTACCCTACTTGTTCACTTCACTCGCCCAGAACATTTAGAAACAGGATGATTCTGACACAAGATGCCCGAATATCTATATTCGTGCATCGATGTGACCAAATATATGACTTTGAATTCATGTATTATGCAACCAGTTCCCGCATACATAAGACCATAATTTTAACTAGTTTGTGTCGTTTACAAAATAACATTTTTTGCACCTTAAACAATTCTTTGGTTTTGCTCGCTCCAAGAAACAGAATGTGTCCATAAAGGTGTACCTAGCACTTGAGGTGTACCAGTGATGGAAAATGAATCTTCTATAAATAATTTGAGAGAAAGGCTGACAAATGCTGCTCTACAGTATGTCGAGGTCGCTGTTTACTTTCCATATGCATTACATTTGTAAACTAATAAACATAACCTCTCACCAATATAAATTAAAACTTACCATATGCATTATATTTCTAAACTAATAAACAAAACCTCTCACCAATATAAATTAAAACCACCAATCATCAACAAACAACAGCCCAAGGTAGATATTAGCTGTTTGTATCTGGAATATCGAGTTTTTAGTTAGTCATGCAAATACACAATAAATTACTCTAGGCCAGTCTAAAATGAAAGTCTAAATGAATACAGATCGAGTGTACTCATCTCACCAACCACTTAAAAAGTAGTTCTAGTTGTTAGTTGTAATGTGGGTAGTGCAGGCTGCTCGGTGGCAATATTAATACTGGTTTATTTTGTACAGGATGAGGAAAGTTTAGAACCACACAGCGATACTACTCTCGCCAGAGGCCTGAATTCATCAGAATCAGGTTTGTGTTTTTGTTTTTGTTTTTTTTGTTATTTTTAGTTTAGCTTGTGTTGTTTGTTTGATTTCTTTGATACCAGTCGATCTATCCTTAATGTATCATCCATAAGATAAACAGTATCACTAAAAGCTGATAACAAATAAGTATAACATCCCTATAAAGTGTTCCCACAGAAAAATTCTTATAACCCAGTGATCAATTAAAACTGTAATCAATTTTGACTCGTTAAATGTCACTTAAATTTAATATTCTCACAATTTTAATGATTATGATAAAAACATAGTCACATTTGAAGGCCATTTTAAGAGGTAGGATGATATTTAACATGATCCATTTACAAACGCAGACATGCCAATATAGCCACTCTAACGTTCGCATTCTTCTTGGTACCCACTTAACACCTGGGCGTAGAGTGGCAGATGTAGAATAATTATGCATGTGTTTATCCTACAATTACATAATATTTCTCCTTTTTTACAGAAGAATTTGTCTTGGATAATGTGGAGGTGCCCAAGGATAAAGAGGAGGGTGACAATATGCCAAATCAAGTAGCAAGTCTGGTGGAGAAAATGCTTAAGGAACAGGTTAACCTAAAGGTAGAATTCATTTTTGAACCCTCTTTCTTCATGTGGTATAATATGTTTACAATTTTCTACAATGCTTTTGTTTTATCCTAGAATCTTATATTAGACCTAATGTATGTTTTGATCTCATTTTTATTTGTATTATTATATGTGCATGATTTATTGAATAAAGAACTGATTTATAATGTGTGTTTTTTATTATAAGTTTCGTTTAATATTGTTTAACTCATAGCCTGTCACAAGGCTGCATGCACGCTATCGTTATAGTGATTTATATATGTGAGAGAGCCATCGCTTGAGTGCCATGTGCGTGCGAGGGCGCACTCGTAATAGTCTTTATTGTTCATGCTCATTGGACTGTGTTGTGTGTTTTGCACTCGCTATTCATAGAACCATTGCGTTAATCACATTATCTCCAAAGCAACCTGGCACGGGGGGATTTGGAGCTTGGCACAATGGGGGTTAGCCCTGTGGCATGATAAGAGTTAATAAGACAATGGTGCGCTTAGAGACACCCGTATTAAGCGCCTGATAAATGTTGTGTATTGTTATTATTATTATTACTACTTTTAATGGTATCATCGAAATCTGGTGTGTTTCCACACGAGCGTATAGCGGCAGATACTCCATTAGACCCTGAAAGATGGAGAGATGGAAAGTAACAGTACTTCAAAATCCAAGAAAACATACAGATTAGCATACCAGCTGATCTCAACCTCATTTGGTGTCAGGAGTGGGGTTAACAATCTATGTTAGATCCTGAGGAACATGAGAGTGAGAAAGATCTATCAAGGAAAGGAAGAAAATTTGCCGTTTTGGAACATGTTTCCATGGTGTAAAAAAACCTTGTGAATATATATATACATGATACTCAATGGCTATATGCTTACTGGATGTTTTGCTCATTCTTTGTTAAAAATGATGCTACAGTATGTGATACAGAAGATCTCTTCATGATACGCGTTTGGATAAAGTTGTTTTGTGATTGTCTTCAGGATAAGTACTGATGTTCCTGTTATTTTTTGTAAAATGTTGTTGCCAGTTGTTCATATAGATGTGTATTAATTTTCCTCATTCCTTAGGAGATAGGAACAGACATGATTGATAGCGGCAGAGGAGAAGGAGTCTCACTAAGTATATGGGACTTTGCTGGACACGACATATATTACTCAACCCATCAGGTAAAATAACATTTTAAGAACATTAGATTCCTTGCAAATTATACCGTGGTGCCATGAAAGCAAATTTGTAGAGTATTGTTAGATTCTATAGAAAATTTGAATAAATTGTATTGACAACAGTTTTCCATACATCCATTATGGATTTCATATCCTAACTATATGATCTTTTTATTGTGATTTTGTTCTGATCAGTTTCAGTGTAGATATCTCATTCTCAAAGAAATCACTGTCTCAGTTTGCAGTGCAGTTTAGAGACCTCTTGCCTAATTCAACCAGTCCACCTTGCATTCATGAGTTACGAAAAACACACACACACACGCACACAAACACACCAAAGGGTATGAATCATTTAGTTGTTAATCGTATATAAACAGTGCCTGAGGTTCTTTATTATTATAGAAAATATAAGAGCATATAGAAATATCATAGCATTGTAGTTATTAAATACTTATGCATCACTTTTATTCCCTCTCCTGTAGGTATTTCTGACGTGGCGAGCTATTTATGTGATTGTCTTTGATCTCAGTAGAAGTTTGGATTCTGTCGTTCCCCCTGAATCCAGAGACAAGAATTATGAAATGGTATGTTTTTCTTTTATTTTATACTGCTTAGCAAAAATAAATTATGCTTTACAGGGGATAGATAAATGTTAACTAGTGTTGTGCTTTCTTTGCCAAACATCAGTTATTTTCCTAAAGTTATTTTGTAAAGTTTTACTTTTGCTCATCATCCATTAATCGTATACAATGTGTTTTTAAAGTATAGATGCTATGTATTAAAGCTCTTGTTCCTTTTGACTATTTTTAAACGTAGATTCAACCTGTTTCCGTCTGGATTAATACTTGTGTAAATTGTGGGTACGATTAAATCAGTGATATATTACACTTTGTTTTCCTTTACTTTTTAAGAGCAGGGTTTTGAGATTACATAGTTGAAATTTCTATCTCTTTGAATGTCCACTTATCTCTGTTCGAAAATACACGTAGGCCTACAATGTCATCCTGCCAATCACGTCCACACTTGGGCATGACATTAAAGTGATCAGCTTTTGAGAAGAAAAAAAAAAAATTAGCAACTGTAATGTTTTACCAATTTAATATCAAGGATTACTGCTATTTCTCTTCATGATTAATGTACCATCTCCGCATGTCATCTTCTCATACATCTTATTTCATCCCTATTCTTTAATGAATTCTAATTCTTTTACTGTAGCATAAATTATTTTTACTTAATATCCCTTTTGTATATACAGTAATTATGGAGTAGTATAAAGGATTGCAAAGGTTCAAGCTTAGTTTATGTTGCAAGCCTTCTTCGTGATTATGTTATGAATATGTTGGACGCAAGGAGTGGGACATGTATGCGTTACACTATTATAATGATTACCAAATATGATTTTTCTGTGTGTTTTATCGTTGGCCTTACCATGCATACTTCTTTACAATTAAAACGCAGGTTAAAGGAGGTGCCAAATCAGAACTGACATGTCTAGAGTTCATCAATTTCTGGTTGTATTCCATCTACGCCCATGCGGTGGCGCCGTCTTCAGTCATAAATAAGAATACGCGGTCTAAAACCGCCCAGAAATCTCCACCAATATTCATCGTTGGAACGCATCGAGAAAGTGTGAAAGGAGATGCAAAAGAGAAAAGGGAAAAGGTAATGGTTTATGATATAAACGTTTGTTTATAATGAAGTAACAATTTTGTTTACCCCACCTGTTCGTTTTCGCGACCAGCACACAGCATATTCTCAGATAGGCCTACCCTTGATACTCGATTTACACCGACTAGACTGACACCAACACGACAAATATCGAACAAAAAGTACCATACCCTGAGTCAGACTGAACGCTTTAGTCTCTGATATCAACGGTTGTTCCGATGAGACTCCATCTCGCCAGACCTGGGATACTACAATTTGTTCAATCTTTACATCTTCACATATACATTTTGGCTGCAAAATTACACTTTCTGTTATTTTAAAAAATAACACAAACTGAAATATATACTTTAACTTACTATAGCTTGCTCAATTTAATAGCTCCTACATTTAATTTTTAATTGTTTTGCATTGATTATAACTTAAAAAATGAAATATTTGTATACAGATTTTGTTCAATTCTTCACTGATCTGTTTGTCGCATTTTCCCTCTTGTATTAAAACCAATGAGATATCATGGTGTACTTTAATTGCGTTATGCTATTTCGTATCGGCATTCTCTAATTGTGCATAGATTATCGTGTTCTCATCTAAAGTGAGGTATGCATGCATGTTCAACATTATGACTAATATTTGTATTTTCTGTTCATTTCATTCTTTTGGTCTTCTAGATCGGCTCTGCCTTTAAGAAGATCCGTGAATCTATCATGGAGAGGCCGTTTCAATGCCATGTGGTTCCCGAGTATTATGCCATTGATAACAGCTTAGAGGACAAAGACGATATGGTACATCATAAATAATCATCAACTTTTATAATTTATATTAACCTGTAAACAAAAGAGTGTTACTGATTATCTATCAAATCCAGTTGCATCCAATCCAAAATGTAAAATTACTTTTCCTTGCAGTTATGAAGTGCTGCTCAAATTGATCCACATCTTTGGACCACTTTAAAAATAATATATCACTTAAAAAAGTTAAGCTAATGCAGTCCATTGTTCTGTAACAAAATACAAAAACAGCTTGGAGTCATGGGACGAAATGTGATGGATTTTAGACTCAGGGTTTTTTTTTATCTTAAATATTGTCCCAATCGTTTAACTATGGCCTATATTAAGATTTTTGTTTCATACACAAAGAGCTGACATAACCATCTCCTAATATCTAACTTTTTACTAAATTGTTAAAAGCTGCTAACTCTGCTAACTAGGTGCGTATTCCTTTTGACATCTAACCTCAATATGATTCTATGACAATGTCCAAAACATTTCAATGCAAGTTACCGAGAAGTTATTTAGATAAATAATATTTCCTGTAATTTAATCGACTGCGCATAAATATTAAGGTAGTTCATATTTATACATAGTGAAATTGATTTCCATTCACTGTGCTCGACGAAAATCAATTATAGGCATTTACTCTTAACCTAAAATCAAATGGCATTGGTAGTTATTCTTTGTAGAATACTTGACACGAGCTATTGGCTTCATGGTTTAATTGTCTCGGGTAATAATACAACTGTACAAATATGTGTGTTTATATACAATCAATGTGGAAGAGAAATATCACTTCTTTCATTACCCATTGGCAATTCTTTTCCACATTTATGCGCTACATCTGTGCAATTATTCCCTCTGTTACTCTATAGTGATATGTTTGTGTAATTAGCTTAATATTCCTGAACATGCTCAATTAAATTTATCATTGAATATTTAATGACACTTCCTTAACACATTGCTTACTGGAACCTGGTGGTCCATGTGTTAAGCCTATGGGATTAGATACAAAAAATTCAGTAGCCAACGTGTTAATTATTCATCAACATCTTCGTAATATTTTGTCTGAATCTTTCCTAATTTTACTGTGTGATGTAATCCCTATATTATTTATTATATGGTTTTGAAGTTTTTATTATGATGTAAATATCTTGAGGTGCATGTCAAGTAACACAAAACACACCAATAAGTACTTTCCTTTGTAGCTGGTTGCGTTGAGGAGACATATTGAGAGAGTAGCGATGGCAGAGCCTTACATGGGAGAAGAGATTCCACTCAGATGGCTCTTATTTGAAGAAGCTCTAGCTGCACATGAAATCAATTACATGTCGTTAGATCAGGTATGACTGCAACGTTTATTCTTGTCATTCTCATGTATTTTGCGTTCGGTTTATTGTAGTGGTAGAAAATTGGAGATTAATTGTATGTATGCAGTTCATATTTGAACTTCAAGTTTTAAATGCCTAGTTTGGTTTTATTCCTTTTGTTTTTCTTTAAAATTTTCCATTTGTTGGTACCGAATTTTCTAACAAATGTATTTATGTATATATTTCATTTTCAAGGAAAATTAAGTTAAGTCCTTATTTCATTTCTTCATAGCTACCTACAAGTCTCCTGGTATTGTTGGGAATATAAAAAGCTACATTTTTTAAATGCATCCATCAATGATGCCTTTTCAATTTTGTAAATAAGCCACTTCATGCCTGTTTCAATAAATTGAAGTAGTCCCTTTGAAAATCATGGGATAAGACTGAGGCTTCGTGTTGCATTCTGTAACAGATTTGCTTGATTAATATATTCACATTCTGTGTATGCCCTGTGTAAATTGAATGTAGTGTTACTGTTACGATATTTATTCATTTAATAGCTACTCTTTGTGATGTTTGTCACCAATCATATGATGATTTTGAAACCGTTTTTTTGCATTCTTCCAGGCCAAGGAGCTGACACAGTCAGTAGGGATGGAATTGGAGCATGAACTTCTCACGATGCTGACCTTTTACCACGACCTTGGTAATGTAGTCTACTACGGAGGCATTGAAGACCAGACGTCTCTACTACGAGACATGGTGATCCTGAATCCTCAGTGGCTAATTGATGTCTTCAAGCAGGTCATAACCATCCTTGATCCCGCAAAGAGGGTGAGAAACCTCCTCCTTTACAACCTCATTCACTCTTGCTGCAGTAAGCTGCAGATTTTTTTTTTTGATATAACGAAATGCATGGGAATTTGGCATTCAAAAGTAATCGCGTGCCACAAAGGTCCTATGCAGTCTGTCATACAAGACATCGTAGGAGAACACGTGGCTAATTGATGTATTCAAACAGGTCATTATCATCTTGGATTCTGCAGAGAGGGTGAGCAGTCTTCCCCTCCGCTTATAATCATATTGTGGGTTTATATGGAGCTCAATACATCAACAATGTCCGTAGTGTCTATGTGTTAAACAATCGAGAATTAGAAGTGTAGTATAATTAAAAACATAATGCAGTAAACTGCGACATTATGATCTATGTGAATATGCCTGTAAAGAATTATTTTTAGAGACAGAGTTTTATAGTATTAATACAAATGATAGGGCATACTATTTATAATATTGATGTAACAAAGCTCTCTGTTTACCACGTAGTAATGGTTTCCAATCTATACTCCTATGTCCAGTTTATATTCCAACTGCCATTAAGTTGACATTGTGTTTTAATTATAGGATGGAATCGTGAGTGATGCTTTGGTCACTCTTGAGAAGGATGGTATCTTAGAGGATAGGTTGATTCAGCATATGTGGCAAGGATTCTTGGAGCAAAAGGAGGCACTAGTGCAGCTCATGGCCAAGTTCGATCTCATATGTGACGCTTTTGTAGAACGACCCCAGCAGGATGGAGTAGACACTGAGGTAAAATCTCCAGCTAATTAGTGTCCCGATCCGTGCTCCCCCGGCAATGCCCGAAAAGAAAAATATTTATAATTAATATAGGATTAGATTTATGGTTGCTATTTGGTTTTTCGGTCTAGGGTTAAAATAAGGGTATATTTGTAGTTTCATTGCTGAAGTTATACATTTAGTTAGGATAGGACATTAAAAAAAGCAATTATTGAAGGATCTTGCTTCACCCTAACCTCTGAATATTGCGACTAGAAATATTCAGACAATATAGAAGCAAACACGGGACATTTACCAGCTTTTGTAAATATTAATATATATATATATATATATATATATATGTAGATATTTACTCAGGGTTGAAAATGGGTACATATGCTGTAAAATGTAAAGATTAAGGAGAGAAATGTATATTTCTGAAATTGGAAATCAGAATTGCTCAATGGGTCGATGTTGTTGTGAAACTTCCCAAAATTTAGTGGCCGGAATGAATGTGTAAAACTAAATGATGAGTAAAATATGAATTGTACTGTTTTTTGCATAGATTTATAGATTTCTTGTTTGTATCTTGCTTTATTTTGTTTTGTATTTATGGTTTAAGTGTTTGGATATGTTTTTATATTTTAGGTATCAAATGAGACAGAGAAGGTGGTAAATAAGCGCTACTATGTTCCTTCCAGACTGACGTCCCCTTGTCCCCAAGAAGAGAAGGCACAGATCAAATCTTCTACAGACTTTTATTTGGACTTCAGAGGCTTCTTACCAGGTGAGGATGAATTTATCATCTGTTTACAGCCAGGAGGGTGTTAACACATGTAATGTATCGTAGAGTTCTTCTTGCTCCAAAGAGACTATATTGCAATTCGATTGCAACAAGGTGGGTATAAAGTCAAACCTGTCTAAGTGGCCCCTTCCTATAAATGCCACCTGTCTAGGCAGGTCATACATTTTGTATCCCTTGAGAAAGAAATGTGTGTCCTGAAGGAGAACACCTGTCTACAGTGGCCACTTGCTCTATTTTTCTTGAGTTGCCTAATGAAACAAGTTTGACTGACCTTAATAGGTTCTTGCCAAAGGTGACCAACGCATCAAAAGTAAACACAAAGTTCACCATGTCCAACTCACGGATAGATTTTAAAATTCTAGGATCGGCTTCACCCTTGAGTAGAAAATTGATAAGCTACATACTATTTATGATATTTCTTTGTATCAGATTAGTCTACAATCTTTCTTTGATTTGCCTAAATTCTAATGATAATATCGATATTGAAAATTTCAGAGTGAACATATCCACCACGCAAGTTGCTTAGGGTGCTCCAATATTACCACAGCTCTTCTGGGTTACTTGTTGTAGGTTGCCCTTAGCGAATCAAGGGATTCCTCCATGTCGGTACCCTTTTAACACCTTGGTGGACAGTGGCAAATGTAGATTAATGTCCTGCCAAATGACGTGTCAGGGCGGTCAGGTATATAAACCACTAATAAACCACTATGATTATGTTTATAGTCAGAGTTTAGTCCATCTTGTTAGAAACTCTTTTTTGTTTTTCTTAGAAATTTAAACTTGTCTTTAAGTATTATTGCAGCTAATATATCTATTGGGGCTGGCTTTTAAAACGTCACTTGTCATACTCTTTTTTGTCATCTCTCTTGTTTGCCATTTCCACAGACGGGCTGTTTCATCGGTTGATGTCGAGAGCAGTCAGATGGATGGGTGAAAGAGATGAAACCCCAGTCACTCTATTCCATCGTCACATCAGTCTAATGGTTGATGGAGTGCACCATGCCTTACTAGAGATGTCACCTCCATGTGAAGCAACTATCAAGGTTTGAGTCAAGCGTCAGCGATACCTTTTTGTTATCATGGTGGAGATACTAAATTGTATGTAAAGTTTTTGAGGCCGTGCATCGGATACCTTCAAAGGCAACGAATAATCTCCGCCGGGCAATGTTATAGTCATTCTCCCAAAGACAATAATACTGTCGATACGTAATGGACCAGTGCTCCTATTTTTTTGATATATATTTGCATTGTGTAACCTTTTAAATTTTACCTATAATTTAGTATCAAGGTCTGGTTCTTAGTGCTCCAATCTGAAAATGGAAGCTCATAATATCTCGCCGTTTCTATTGGTTTTAAATACACATACATTCGTAGCTGATGGTGTATTCAAGAGCTGATCAGAAGCCATATAATTTTTTTTCAACCTATCTTTTTGTTCTGGTTTCGTTTTGTAATGTATTGTAATATTCTGTCATTCTTTAATTGTTTTGTTTGTTTTAAATTTTATTTTAATTGTATAATTGTATACACAATCTCTTTCAAATAAGGTTATGTGTGCTGAGGAACATACTCTGTCAAACGAACACAGACTAAATAAATGTATAAATAAATTAATAAATAACTATCACAAAACTGAGGGAAACTGAACACAATAACACACCATCATAATATTAATTTCTTAAATATATGTCCCTTTACCTTTGATGGTGAACATATCAGGTCATTGTATATCAAGGAGCGGTTGATGATAATGGGGAAAATAATACATCTCCAGCCCCAAGTGCTGTCAAAGAGGTAGGTAGCTCAACAGGATTGTTTCAATTACTACACAATATAAATAAAGAGAGAAGGAGGCGCAGACCAGTTCTTTGACATTTACTATGCACGTTCACACAGTCATGTTTGTTCGATTGGAAAACTGGTAGCTTGCTTGAGTCTACCAGTACACATCTGAGAAAGGTCTCTGAACCATATAATTGAAGTTGTCACCGGTAACATAGTCTCGGATATGTCATATAACAAAAATCGTTTGACTCAATAGGTTTCTCAAGAAAATGGATTTAACTATCAAAAATACGACGTGTAATATGCGAAGTTAACTGTAATTGCTTGCACACTAACAATCCTATGTACTAAAGTGTGGTGAAACTTTGAGTCCTGTTAGATTGGAGGACAATAAAATTAGACCAAAGGGCACTTAAATTTGACTTAGAAATCATCTACAGTTGAAGGCCGGATTAACTCAAATTACATTTCTTAAAGTCTGGTTAATTTAATCCATATTATACATCTAGTTGATGTGGTAACTCAGTTCAGTTATCAAACTATGAAACTTGGTGCTTCGTCAAAATAGTAGACCTTTCTGAAACCGTTCTGTGTCAGTAGGTTTATGGACAATTTTAAATCAACTTCCAAGAGAATATCAATAGTTCGACTAATTTGGGTAGAGATATATTGGAAACAAACCTCAACATAAATGTACTGTTTGTGGATAAGGAAGATAAGAGGAACATTTTTTCCCTTCACCCAGAACGGCAATACTTGTTGAAGTGTCTCTGCAGACTTTGTTAGGTTAAGAGAGAAAATAAGCTAATGTGACGTGCGATTCATGCACTATCCGAATGACAGTTTCATTGCAGATCCGTCTACTGTGAATTTAAATCAAAATTAAGTAAGCTTGAAGTAGCCAAAAAGAAAAACTAAGATATAATATATGTCTTGCGGCTGTTTGTGTATTTATGGCAGGTGATGGACTTTGTAACGGAAACCCTTGATAGCCTTATTCAGCACTGGGCTAGGAGGATCAAGTATGATGTCTGCTTTCTGTGCCCGGGGTGCAGTAGGAAGAAACGGCTTAAAGACTGCTTCAAGAGAATGTCACTCCAGTGTGGACTACATAACATCCCTACAGCTGCAATCAAGTTCAAGTTTGGTAGGTCTATAAGACTTGGTACTCCACAAAAAACTATTTTACCCTCTATTGAAACAAATCTTCCACACAGCAAACTGATGGTGTCATTATTAAACACCTCCTAGTCTCTTGGAGAGTCTTTGAGTAAGGGAAATGAAAGGTAATAACTTTTCCATTTGGAGTGATTGGTGGAAAATGCAAAGTATTAAATAATGCCTGTTGGTAATAACACTTAAGGCTGACCCTGGTGATTGATAACACCTGTTATTGGGAAACACACAAATGGTGTCAAATTTTCCATTAAAGAGCCCAATTTACTATGCGTCTTTAATATAGATAAACATTATTCATGTTTAGACTCGTTGACACACCTAAACACACTGACATAGAATAAGACCTGCCCAAGTCCAACTTTAGTTTCGTGAGTGGGGGATTATGTTATACTTAATTTTCTTCATACTCTTCAACTATTAATGAATATAATGCCAGGTAAAATTTTGTTAAGTTCACCGTGTACCTTCAAGCTGTACACCAATGATATGTTAGCCGATTGGCGCACTTTAGGATTATTGGTGCAATAATTTTACTTCTGTGTATAAAGGAATTCTTGGTACTCCTGGAGTTGTCAAACATCCCTGATTCTGTTTTTATTTGTTTTAAGCTCACAAATATATTTCCATTATGTATACATAGTATAGAATATTATTTCTTATTCTTTTTGGTGTCAGGAGTGGGATTAGGTTCACAATTATTTTACCTCAATTGTTTATGGCCACCGAATAATTTTCTCGATATTTCCAAACCGACCTTTTGATCGTCAGAGTCATAGAAGGTCGACTACATGAAAAGAAGAAGAGGGGAAGATCTCGTAAAGTCTTTCTAGATGATTTAATCGCAGAATGTGGAGCAACAGGATATAAAATGCTGAAACGCATGGCTCGAGACCGAGCTACTTGGACAGACACTTGATGTAAGTCACTGAACCTGTCATACTGACAGATCCCATTTGATGATGATATATATTTCCAACCCAATACATTGTGATCCATATAACTCCGGTTAATATCCACTCGACTTTAACTCTTTTTAATTTGAATGTATTTCTTCATGTATTTTGATGCAGGTATGAGTGAGAAAGGAGTGGAGTCAGGGAACGAAAGTCCAAAAAGTAAGTATACAATCACCTCATCCTCTTTTTACCGTATTATCCTCTGCAGACAAAATGGTGTTGTCTCGTTATTTCAGAGACTACGGATTATCAATTAGAGACAAGAAATGAATCATGTCGGCTGTTACTCGTTAACTAGTAACACACGCAAGACAATTATTACAATATATCTCCCAGCCAATCAAATGCCATTATTCCAGTAGCTCATAACAGTGATTGTTACTTGACAATGATAACATTTTTTATGAAACATGAACAAGATTCTAAAAAATGTTATCATCCAGGGGTGGATCCAGATTTGTTTAAAGATGAGCACTTCAAAAAGCCAATAAAAGGGTCATCAGATTGTGTAAGGTGTGGTTGTTATTGATGCTGTTTTCATGGCAAATGTTTTTCAAATATGAATACTGCCGCCTTTCTTTTAAAAACATATCTGATAAAGAAAAGCAAAAAAGGGTACTATAGTACAAAACAGAATGGAGGA
The DNA here is from genome assembly GCF_000002235.5 of Strongylocentrotus purpuratus. NCBI lineage: Eukaryota > Metazoa > Echinodermata > Echinoidea > Camarodonta > Strongylocentrotidae > Strongylocentrotus > Strongylocentrotus purpuratus. The sequence continues at coordinate 5,675,751 of NW_022145606.1, read as the reverse complement.
CAGACCAGATGCATCCTCGCACCCTGTAAAAATCGTGTAAATCTTGATTGTAACCTGGAACTATTTAATCCTGTGCAAACATAATATTTTAGCTGCAGTTATTTATCATTAATAATATGAGGCTTATATAGCACATAAATATGTTGCCATCTCCATGCACTTTAAAAGATTTAAAGATTACAAATTAGTTTTTGGTAATTCTATTGCACTGAGAAAGAAACTCTATCTAACTCAATCTAACGGATTCTAAAACTTACCAATTCTGTTGTAAATTAGCAGGGGAAAAAACAATATTCATCATTTTTGTTTGCCTCATTAGAGGATTTATTAGGTATGCACGGTTTACATGCATACTATGAAACAAATAAAACCTATATAATCACAAAAGCATCACAATTGGCATAACAAAGACTTAAAGTTAAGTTTTTGCAAAGCATTTGAATTATCATTTTACATAAGAATTATACTGATCATTCTCCTATCCCCCTTTTTGTTTAATAACACGCGGTTGTGTCAATATTTGACAGATTTGACAATGTTTTTAATATTTCTCTTTGTAAAATTTGTTTTGAAGCAAAGTTTCGTTTGTTTATTCCTGTAATATTCCGATCGACAATCCATTTGTAAATGGTCCAAATAGATAGAGCTACTATGACGTTATATATACCGCTCTGTGCGGATTTCCTCCGTGACGGTGAGACCGGCCGCCCATCTCCCAGTGCTTCATGCATAATTCAGTAGGAAATCGGGACTCAAGAATATATAATTCAGATCACTTGTTAACGTTTATGCAGGACTAGAAATTATTTTTGTGAATGAATCATAATTATGAGTTGTTTGTCATGTTGTCAATTAATTAATTTAATGTTATTTCCACATTTCCAGCTTGAAAAATAAAAGAGGAAGAAACAAAAGAAGCACTACAAGTAGTGTCAGCTATGCATTTCTACACAAAGTTATGTTTTTCATTATAACTGTTTATGCCAGAGGACTGTCATCGTCATCATCATCATTATTCAAATCAGAAATGTTCTTCATACAAGGGGCTACTGACGCTCCCAGTGCCATTTCTTCTTGTTTCGAGCATCCTCCTCATTTTTACCTAGCTACCTTACCGCTTTATTTCTACACCATTTCTTTTCACGAAACCTTCAGCCTTCATTTTCCTCTTAGGCCATTAAACAGTTCTATTTTGTTATGATGTGCTTTGCAAATCATCTTCAATGTTATCATATTTTTCTTCAAGGTACTAGCTCCACGTTGCCCACAGAAGGATCGATTGCACACCTAGTGACCTCTGACCTCGGCACACAGCCTCTAACAGCGGCACAGGTTGCTTCAGAGGTTGAGCGGATCCTCCCGCGAATCAAAGATCTGCCAGCTGTTCCAAGCTCCTCGGTGAACATACATGGGAATGTTTTTAACATGTATGTTACAGGTAGACATGATCTTGTGCCGCCTCACCCAATGATCATCCCCCTTGCGGTACGACAAGAGCTGAGTAAACTGTTAAACGGTCCCCGTGTTACTCATGACGACTGGACGGGACTTGCTAGTGCCCTGCGATTGGATGACTACATCGCTAGTCTGACCAACAAGCCAGACCCAACAGCAGATCTGATTGACCTGGCGGAGAGACAGAAGAAGATTTGCAGCCTCGAGGATCTGAGGCAGATTCTGAAGCAGATGAAGCGCGATGATTGTGTGGATGTTCTTGATGCCGGAGCATCGGTAGAGTCAAACAACCGTCTGATGATTAAAGATCGAGACAGGAGTAGCAGTTCTAGTGATGACAGTTACTGAACCACGGGGTATTGAGTTTTAATCCCTGCCACAGTACTAACGTCATTTGCTAATACGCTAATATACATTTGCCACACTCAACCCAGGAGAGTTAATTATGTTTCTAGTAGGTTTATTCCTTGAAACGCACTGTCCGCTGATAACAGCTGCTGGAGCTAAACCGAGGATATCAATTCCAAAGCTGTCTGAAAGCACACAGGACGGTATAGTGTGGTGTGCGCTTTACGATAATGACATGTGACTATTATCATTATTTTGTTCAGGAACCGGACATTAAGTACATTAAATGGTTATTAAGGGAGCTTCGTGAAATGTATTGTCTTGGAAAGATGCACCCGGAACGCAAAAGGATTTAATTATATTATAGTTTGTCATGTCTGATAATGAATGTCTAGATAGATTTATATGAAGATAGTGCATTTGTTTAAAGGCTTCATATCATAAAGATGTGGTCCTACATCTGAAAGATAACAATATAATGTGTAACAACTAGACATTTTGTGTTCCCCGTGCGGACTCGTCTTTCCTACCCACTACATTAATATAATGTAAATTATTGTGCACATTCTCTTAATTCATTTTTCACAGGTATCATTTATATAAAATTGTTTTTACAAATAACCAGAAGTAGCTATCTATCTTTGATACTTGGGAAAAGTGATTCCTATTTTCGAACCTTCAAGCTATGTTTTGCATAGCTGATTTCCCTCTTTCTGTCTGAAGGCTTTTGTGTAAAAAGTAAACAAATTGCATTTGATCCCTAACTTTCCAATCTTTAGCTGTAAAGCATTAGTAGGTAAGACATAAAATAATAGTAAATGGTTAGGGTTTTTCGTTTGGATTTATCAATGTAGAGTGGTCATGGTTTACATTATACTTTGAACTCAGAGATTGATTGTTTGTTGTTGTCTTGTGCTCAATATAATCATTAAAATGTTATTGTATATATGTATGATATTTTGACGAGGGAAGCCGTGCATAACATGTTGCCAATGTTTTATTCAATTATATATGGATCTGCATTATCTTAGATGCTGCTTATAAGTATTGGCTTGCACGGTGATGTCGAAATACAGGAGATTTGCAATTACACCATGTGAAAGAGGGGAGGATTGGAGCAACTCCTAGGGCCACTCCTACCACCCATCTTCTCCAACCGGTGCTATGATTCTCCTTAGAATTATAAGCTAAGAAGGAGGATAACCAACAGTCATTTTCGAGACTATACCAACAGTCCTTTTCAGGACTACACACACACTCGAGAAAGGAAGATTACCGAGAGTCCTTTTCAAGACTCCCCAATCCTCCCCCTCCAAGTCCAAGTGAGTTTCTTTTGTAATGCCTCCCTCTACTGATGGGCTTTAGTCAATGTTTAGACCTTGATCAGATAACCATAAATATGTTGAAGCTGTTACTCAGATTGGGGGAATGGGCTTATTATCTGAAATGAGTGTTGTTATGAATAATTAAACGTGCTAATTGCTCAATAACCTTTACAGGCAAGTTGTATGAATTATATTTTTAAAGAATTGTAATTTTGTATGAGTAATATTTTTGAACAATCGTGATGTTTGTAAATATTTGAGGTTCCCGTTTTCTCCCTTTGGTAAATTGTGTGATCTATTAAGTTCATTTATATATATATTTTGTTTTTTTGTAACATAAAATGTATTTAATACATGTACTTAAATGTGCTAATACAAAAATAAAAAATTACATAAACATGTCACTTCCGAAAATAAATTATTGTAATATTTGTGAGAATATTGACATGTACTATTAAAGATAGTCAATTCAAGAATCAAGTACTGTATCGGTGATTGATTTCCTAATTTGTCAATATGCCTACAATGTATTTCTAAAGTAGCAGTATTACGTTACTGTATGAAGCCGAAGACATCAGCTGCCTGTAAATCATCAAGTCATTGCGTTGAGTCGAGTGACTTTGTGTGAATACATGTCCCTTTATTCACAAAACTTGTTTTAAATACCATTGCCGATTGAATTCTATATGCTTAATATGTGAACCAAATGGTCCAGTAGGCAATGTGTTATACAGTGCGTCCCAGAAAAAACGAAACCGAGAAGTATTGATGTTTTATCATAACTTAATCACAACCATAATTAATGAATGATACATATTTGGAAAGCTTAGAGTCTCTTCTTTCAGTTAATGCTACTCACGTGATGCATATTTTACGCATGAGTGATTAAAAGCAATTTGAAGGAAGGAAACCAAAAAGTAATTTGGCGGGCGGTATCTGAGTTTCAAAGAAAAATTAATATATCTAGAAAGTTCATTTTCTGCTCTTTCATATGATACCTCAATCAAGAAAAATGAGCCAGGAATAACAAAGTTCTGTTTGTTTAAAGTAGTTCTTACATTTTCATAATTTTAACAAACGAATTCGTTTTCACTGGGTGCCTGCCGTAGCAAAAAGCAGATTTGACAAAAGACTTAACTCCGTTTCGTTGACAATCAGCCATGCATGAAGACTCTCGTCTACGGCTGATTGTCAACGAAACGGAGTTAAGTCTTTTGTTAATTTCGTTTATTGATACGGCAGGCAGCCAGTGAAAACGAATTCGTTTAATAAAATTATGGAAATGCAAGCACTACTTTAAACAAACAGAACTTTGTCATTCCTCGCTCATTTTTCCTGATTGAGGTGTCATATGAAAGGGCAGAAACTCAACTTTCTAGAAATGTGAATTTTTCTTCGAAATTCAGATACCGCCCGCCAAATGTCTTTTTGGTTTCCTTCCTTCAAATTGCTTTTAATCACTCATGCGTAAAATATGCATCACGTGAGTAGCATCACATGAAAGAAGAGACTCTAAGCTTTCCAAATATGTATCATTCATTAATTATAGTTGTGATTAAGTTATGATAGAACATCGATACTTCTCGGTTTCGTTTTTTCTGGGACGCACTGTATATCTTGTCACATCGTCATTTCTGTCATGAACAGAGAGAACGGCAGATATTGATAATGCAAGAGGTTGGAAAATGTTATGGCAATGTTTGTGTTCAAATAGATTTATACAATTTTTATAACACATTGAAATAAATAATACAAAATACCTTTATGCATGTAGTGACAAATTTTACAGTTAACTTTAAAATTAACTTTAAAATTAATGATTTCATTAAGATATACATGTGGGCCTACAATGTATAATATGTTAGTAACAATGTCAATAACAAATTTACATTTGTTCTAAGGATAAGCCATGCGTTTTGTATGCAGCTTTTGATTCTTGTAAAAATATTTGGGAAACAAAAAATTATTGTCGGGAATTAGAATTTCCGTCGTGATATTATTATTATAGGTGATCATCCCCCCGGGAAAGGGTAGGGTCACGTTAGGGCTGATAAGATGTACATTCACACAAAATGTAGTTCACAAAATATGCGCATGGTCAGCAGATGCGCTTCTTTCGTAATGAATCTGAATAACAATGCATTTGGATAGGCGCACTGATTTAGCCAGAGTATAGGGTGTGGTACGGTCTTAATTAAGCGTAACACGTGTTGTGTAATGGTAATATTTTCTAGTGTGTAGGCATTTCACGTCACTCTGCAACTTGAAGTCGAGGTGCCTGCAACGTCAACGCATGTGCCAGCCAGGATGAGTTGAAAGCATTATGATGTTTTGGCAGTTTATTACTTGGTATTTAGAACTCTGGCTGGTATATGAATATATTCTTTACATGTTTAGAGTCAGTTTTTATGAGTAAATGGTGTATTTTGTGCTTACACAAGTGAAAAGGAATTCATGTGTTAGAGAATCATGTAATACATTTTCTTACTCGATTGAACTGATAATGGATATTCTCAAAAATAATATTTGATATTAGGCTTATTTTATGCTCACTTGTATACTGATTAGTGATATTTGTAGAGAATTCAGAGTTTTAGCTTTCCAAGGAGATATAACAGATTTCTTTTTATTGCATTGAATTGGTTGCTGGTTGTGCATTTATAATTGTTGTAGAGGGCGGCCGAATGTAACAAACCTTTAAAAATGGCGGCGCCCATGTGCATCGATTGTCGATAAATAATGCTGTTGTTAGGGACTTCTTTTGATTATCCTAGATGTTATAATGAGATACAAATTAGTTGATTATGATGGAAGAAATGATGTGTTGCTACATTTGTAGTTATAAATGTATAAATAAGTATGAATGCCATGAATAAGTACTTTAGCGGTGCAAAACATTTCATTGGGTTTGAATTTACTTATATTGAAATGCCATATAGGCCTAACATGCAGATTATGCTGTTAGAATAGCCAGAAAAAAATGCATGGTTGTTTTCATTGATTGTAACTGTTATATGTTGGTTATTGAGGGATTCTGTCTCTGTTCACTGACCTGGGGTAGGCATCTTGTATATGTATACAGTATTGAATGATCCAGTTGCCAAGTAATGTTCTCTTTGATTTCATTAATATTTTTAATTTTGATATAACTCAATCATTCATAGTGATGTTACATTTCAGAGTTTGATTGCATAAACTGAGGATATTTCTAGACCGATTGTTGTCTGTTTGATTACAGTATCGTGACGTTACAGTGCAAATGTATTGTATGAAGTTTAGTTCAAATGTATACCATGTTTGTAATTTAAATGAGTACAATCATTTACTCGGTATTTAAGATTTGCACCGTGCTTGTAAAATTGCTTCCTTTTGTATAATGCTAAGGTAATAAGAAATACTTCAGCATTTCAAAGTGCACTTATGCAATTACTTCAGCTCATAGCCAGGATTTAAGAATGACAACTTGTATTTTATTGTGATCAAATGCTATTTAGATAATTGATTTCTTGTTGGGATTTTAATTCAGATTAATTTCCATTTGAAACTTAAGGAAGAGTTTATATTACCAGGGGGTAATTAGTGAAGTTTAGTTTGAATAGTGATACAAATTAGGAGTGTTTGTAGATATTTACAGTGTTCCCATGAGGCCTGACAGTTGGAGGCCTTTGGTGGAATATGCAATGATGTATGCATATTAAGTATTGTAAACTTGTCATCAATTCCAGCAAATGTGTGGAAATTATACTGAATGAATTTACCTTTATCAATCATTGTCCTAAATTCATAGTGTTATATCTTGTTATTCTGATATGACATGTAAATGTTCACATTGTACTATGATATATAACTGTCTTTTGCAGATATCGTGTATGTGATGTACTATTTTGAACATGTAGTTATTGATGTCTTAGTTTTCTGCCTTTGCAGGATTTTGTTTTTTATTTTTTGTTTGCGAAGTGTGAATAAACTGCGCTACATCGCACTACACCTTGTACGATTTTTGTATTGGGTCACTCCAACTGCGAAGTTATCAATTATTCCTGACTTACTTGTTTTTGTTTTTGTTCATTTTTTCTCTCCATTTGTTGGCATATTGAAACAAAACATGGTCTGTGTACATATTAATGTGTAATACAACCCTTATAATAATGGTTTCATATGTATGAAAGCAGAAAAAACACAATGACGAGAGTTTGCAGTAAATCAGACCAACATATTTGAATTTACGTGATCACAACATTTTAGTCGCGTTGTGTGTTTAACCAAATATGAAAGTTGTACGACATTATTATGTTACAGTGTAATAATATATTGAGCCCATTTAAAGTGCCAATACATATGTAGGCCTATAGGAACTATAATTAACTTTCATAAATTAATTACCATTTCATTTAAAATATTACCAATCTACTTCTCTGATTTGTCTGCTTTATTCTTTAATTAGTTGTATGCAATTAGATTTCCCTGTCTGTTTATTGATGGTTTGGGAATTTACCAAAGACAATTACAATAAACAGGTTTGAAAAGAAAAGGGAAAAGAGGATAGGAGGCAAGGATATGCAAGAGATGCTATATAGAACTAGACGATGAGAGAATAAAAAAATAAGATAAGATTGTAAGTGATGAATAAAAAGAGATGATACATTACGGTATGTACAATGCTTCCAGAATATTTGTGCAAATGGTATACAGTTAACTATGCATGAGTCGAAGTCGCACCATAAAATGTCCCCTATAAGTATTGTATGCGAAATCATTTTCGAAATCCATAACCAGCAACATTCCCTTTCAGTCTATAAGCTATACATCCGGATGCTTGTTTATAACTAACATTTGACAATGAGATCGGTATCCAATATTTAAATAAATGCCTAAATTTGCTTTCCTTATTATTACCCCAATCTATTGAGTGTTTGACAATATTGTCCTGAGAAACACGCATAGTTCAACGATCTTACTATGAAAGGTTTGATCCCCTACCCCCTCCCCCTCCTCCACAAAAAACAACAACATTGAATAGACTTCATCAAAATGGACCTACCAACAGTGGTGAAAGTTGTGAAAACAACTTGGGAATATTATAAAATAACATAATAATGTTTCTGAATATGTTTTATGTATTTCTTTAGCTACATACAGATTAAATAGTAGTTAAACGCCTCCTTAACTGTTGTCTTTGTAAAGTATTCCCCTTTTTAGTAGATGATTGACGTATTTTTTTGTTAACCTCATTTTGTTTGTTCATATTAAAATATAATTAAGATGATTATTCTCCACACTGTATCAATTTTTTATCCGATATTTTATGGCAATACCTTCGTATTCTAAAATCATAAAAACAATCACTTTTCCTTGACCAAAAAGTCGTGAAAAAGATGTTACATTTGGTTCAATAACGGCCTTCAGTTTGCCAACGAAGATGGCTGTATTTGCAATTGATGATCGGAGCCGTCAATACACAGAGTTTGGCCAACTTGTTTTCAGTTGGTTACATCATGGCGTACATTTTTTGTTGTGTGCTTGCCCACCGGACCAATTTCCCCATTATTATTGTTGTGAACCCGAACTGAGTTGGCCAAACCTTCCTAATCCATGGCCATGTTGATGATAATTACACGCACTTTAAACCTAAGTAGATGCATTTTGATTTCAAATTTGCAATCGTATCTCTAAAATGCTTTAAAAACTGGTCAATATCTTTTATTTTTATTTTCACCAATATGTGGGGTATAAATCGATTTTCGATGATGACCAACCACTCGTAACGGCAAGTACTGAAGTCTCCACATTAGCGAGATGCGCATGCGCACTATTCTTACTTCTGATTTGTCTTGGGTGTCTAATCGGTGCTGGTATCGGTCTCTACATTAATATTCATAACCAGGCATATCCTACTTTGATCATCACAGCAGTAGGCCACCCAGTAAGTCAATACCCTTTTTAATCATGATAATCGTTATCATTTTGTTATTATTGTTATTATTTATTTGACCAATCAGAAAACATACAATGAGTATACCAATCAGAAAATACATTGAGTCATAATGCATGGAAATAGTTTTAGAAAAGTGGAGAGAGAGAAGGATACAATCTGCTGGTCAGGGGTTACAAAAGCAATTGAAATTGCCATTACTCGGAAGCATGTCGCCCCCCAGTACATATGAAATAATGTGGAGATCAAATAATGGAAAAGACTATACTGATAACAAGTCGCTTATACATATACATTTTTTACTAACTGAAAGCAAAAAAACTGCATGATAAGCCAATGACAGTTCACTTTAAAAAAAAGTCTTTGTAAGAAAAAAAACGTTAGTAAGTCTTATTTAGTTAGAACAAGAACCGTCGATTAAAATTTCACAATTTAAACGACAGAGGTGGTATCAGAAGATTATTTATTTATGCATTTTCTTTGTGTATATAGTCAGTAGGGGGATGCTTGTGGTCTCGGGGTTGGGGTTCTTGCATTTGCTTGCTACATGTGCCGCTCTTAAATTAAATGTTAATCTTTTTTTAGGGGGATTTCAGTCTCCAAGGCCCCCCTCCCCCTCTATAGAACCGCTACTGGTAAAGGATTGCAAACAGTTGCCCCTAACAATGACATAATCCATATGCTTGGTTTAGATATTCATTTGAACCGATATTGCAATTCATAACTTAACGCTTACTATTTCCCCGGACCACTATTTTCTTTTAGTATGGAAATGACGCCCTCTATCCGCCAGACTTCCACAGGCCATCTCGCTTCGGAGGCCACATGGATCGTCACATGCCTGAGTTTCACCACGGGTCACGTGGTTTCGAGCCGATGCGCCCACCACCACCGCCACCTCACTTCCCTCACGGTCACCCGCCTATCATGGAACGCCCCTTTGGTAATGACGGTTTAGAACCACCCTTCGGGCACGACGCGCTGGAACCTCCCGGCCCTGACGGTCCCCGGACTCGACTACACGAGAGACCCCCTGCTCCACCTGGACCTCTCCCTGGTGGTCCCCCGCACGGCAGGCGGCCTGGATCAGAAGGTTCCCGTAGGCTCGGACCTGGGTATGAACTACACCACGGCGGACCCGTAGAACACGAGCACGCGAGACGAAGGGGGAAAGTCAACAGAGCCTACTACCATAACAACCTACCATAATCGATACATCGTAAGAAATGAAATACGCTCATTGATTCATTAATTGATTTCATTTACCAAATGTAAAAAAAGGCATAAACGATGATACGACAAATTAATTCGGAAGAAAGACCCTAATTACTGACCAAGTCCATTGAGGTTGATTCTATACATTGCAGCGATGCACATTTTGTTTATTTTCTTCGGGTTATCATTATACTTTAAAGAGTTAACGCTATTCCACATGCTCCAATGTTAAAAATGAAACTCCTATAAGATAGCTTAATATTTGATCATTATTTTAATAACAAACTGAAATCAACTACAACTTATCACTATATTGTATTTACTATAACTAGGCTCTAGTACATTTTGGCTAGCGTGATACCTTACACATAAAGCACAGTTTATGTTTACATTATCAAAAACGGCCTGATTTATAAATTGGGTAAATTGTGATTCTCCTAGTGTGATATCAAGGGTATTCACTTTAACGAACATTTTTAAATATCTTTCCATAATGCCATTTCTTATGTTTAAAATGCAACATAATATATAATTTGCAAGAAAGATTGAAGAAAAGAATTCGTGAAAGCCCACAAATTAACCACATCCCTCTAACTTCTTCTTCTCCTTCTTCTTTTTATTCGTCTTCTTCTTCTTCTTCTTCTTCTTCTTCTTCATCTTTGTCCTCTTCTTCTTCACCTCCTTCACTTCTTTTTATTCCCCCATCTGTTTTCTTATGCAGCTTAGATCTTGAAGATTGTCAGCCTTCTGAACGTGGAGGGCGCTCTTCGTTCTTTTCTTTCTTCCGGTCACAGACAAGAGTTTATTGCTCCTCGTGACGTCACTTCACCACCACTCCACAGTATGGCGGTCTGTACAGAGGGTTTAGCCAAATAAGTTTAAGTTGGATACAACATGGCGTCTATTTTTTTCGTTTTGTGATTGTCCCACAAAACAGTATTCGCCTTATTGTGCCCAATGCAAACGGGTTGGCCAAACTGTTCTAGTCAATGGCTCTGGTTACCGATATTATGGAGCGACCTCAACGGCCAGAGATGGGCGCACTGGCATTACATTTTAATCACTAAGAAGTGCCTTGTAAATTTGTTGTATATTACAGATTTCAATACAGATTACAGATTTAAAACTCCTTTGTGGATTCGGGCTATTGTGTGTATGCCGATAAACTGGAAATTAGTCGTAAAAAAGAAAGCTACTGATCTTGATGTCACGAGGTTATTCCAGTATTTTTAGTGAGGGAGTATATCTCTTCCTCCTATCTGTTCCTTTTCCTTTCAAGCTTGTAATATGAGATTGAATTCAAAAATAAATATTTCCTCCATTTTGTATCATGTATCTAATATGCTATCGCTCATAAAAAATACAGCACACTACTTTTTAAAGTTTCAGTGGAGTAGTGGTCAAAAGATTATATCGTGAAAAAAACTAAAAGTAACAAAGAAAGTAAAATGAAATTGGTATATAATGCGAGAGTTAGGAATTACCAAAGTTATAAGCTACTTCTCACCATAAATCTATTATTAAAGTTTGTTTGCTCACAATTAATTTACGTTTATGATATTTAATCTAAGGATTGCTATGCATGTCTTTATCAATCTCTGGTGATTTGTATGTATGACGTAACTGTTGAATATATAAGTTAACCTTTAATATAACTTAAATTTCTCTTACGCGAACCATCTCAGGTGAAAATCCGAAGTAGATAATTCCAATTAGAAAGATAGTTTGAATGTTCTGTTTGCACAATTCTAAAGGCTATTATTGGACAGACATAATTGTGATATTCGCTTGAGAACTTGAAAGAATTATTTGGAAATACAGAGAATCGGGAAAAACATACCTAAAACCTTGTAATTCTATCCTACGTGATCTCAAATCAAAATGTTGGTCTGACTATCATCTTGATGTTGAAGTTCGGACCTCACAACCATTATTATGACGTCACGAAAAGTAGAGGCAAAGCATTAGCGGAAATGGTAAAGACTTTCACGGGGCAAAGTTATGCAAAAACATAAGATTTTGAATAAAAAGTAAGAACATATTAATTCCAAAAACATTGTGCAATATATTACATATAATTTTGATCGATCACATATATATGACGTCATCCATGGTATGGTGCCATGGATGACGTCACGATTACATCATAGCAATTTTATGTTTGGTCACATGATGCTATGTTCACCAATCACTGAACAGGATTTCATTGATCAAAAATATACTGTGCAATATATTACATATAATCGTATGTAAATGAATATGATTCCTCTCAGTTATTTCAATATAATGTACAGATAGCATGAAATATACACGTTTAAATTGGTAAATTTCGTTGAATGTTATTGCATGTGAAGTGAAATATATATGTTGTAAATACAGTAGGGCACTTTTAGCGATCATGTTATGATCAAACTCACGTAAGAGTTGATGCACCTTTCTTTTAAATGTAGATATTCCCCCTCCAAAGAGTTAAGAGACTCAAATTAAATTAATGATATCTCTCTTGTCATAAGATGATCATCACTTTGTTTGGGATTATTATAAACTCTGCTTATTATATTTATAATAATGACACCATATTTGATATGACTCTGCAGCCAAGGAATCAGCAGTATATCATAATAAGGGGCGTGATCAGAAATAATAATGACGTCACGAAGAGTAGAAGCAAAACACGTTGGCAGAAATGGTAAGATCTTTCTCAGGGGCAAAGTCATGCAAAAACATAAGATTTTGAATAAAGGGTAAAAACATTTTAATTCCAAAAATGTTGTGCAATATATTATTGATATTGTTTATCGTGCACTACGTAGCAGCCTTACACTCTTCAAAGAAAGAATAATGCACAGTCAAACAAGAGCAATGAATTTTGCTTCATTTTACTTTTAACCTTATTTTGATGTAATGCACATTCCATGACTACAAATCATAACAAATAGAGTACCAGTATAAGCAAGAATAAAGAAACTTTTTTAATGATACTTAAAGGGAGTGTATCACGACGAGACTATGTGTCTTTCCTGTGGCCCTACTCGGGGCCAATCGGGTATAATACGACTACAGACGACGCGACCGCAGCATTCACGTGCGTGCAACATACGCGAAACCGAAGCGTGAGTAGACCCAGTTTAGCACGCACTGACTCACTTAATCAAGTCCACTCGTTTACGTGCAGTTGTCCAAAAGAAATTGTAGATGGCGTTAATCAGTATTTCACATGGTACACTCCCTTTAACGTACCGATGGTTATGGTTATACAAGTGAGATATAATCAATCAAACTTGAGATTCCAAACTTCATTTGATGAATTTAGTTTATTCCGTTGTTTGACTTAATTACATGCCTTAATTACGTGAGTTGCATAGAAATAGAGAAACAGTAAGGATAGAATCCCAGTTTAACAGTTGTTCTTTGATATATATCAATATGCATACACTATCGCCTTTATTGTTTAATGTGCACATTATATGTTAAAGCGTGTAATCATATATTTTTCTTCTGTAGTTATTTAGCACGTAAATATTATTTCGGTAGTTGCTTATTTTTGTAAATAAAATGTATTGATCTAAGAGAATTTATTAAATTGTACAAACAATCTAAATACTTTTTGTTGGTTGTGTGTTTCAACAAAAATGAGTCCTTTGTAGAATAAAGCAAAAAGTACACATGTCATTTCCCGGAGAGAGAACAGACAAACAATCAGCAAATATGGTCATCTAATATACAGCAATGGGAAATAAGTAGAACAGAAGAAAAACATGTACAGATAACAATATCAAGAAGCAAATACATACACAAACAAATAAATGAGTATATTCTAATGAGTAAAATCACAGAGAAATACAAATATAAGCCACCCCCCCCCCTCCCCAAAACAAATAACTGCACTGTAAATGAAAGCAAAGATATAACACTTTTCTTGTTCTCAGAACTTAACACATTTATAATTTGCTTTGCAAACAAAGCCAATCGAAGTCAAATTTCCTCATCATAATTTTGATTCATATTCCCTTTAATTTGGGTGTGTGCATATATCTTTGGGGGAGGGAGCGTGTGTGTGTGGGCGTGACGTGTGTGTGTGTGTGTGTGTGTGATGTATGGGCGTGAAATTGTTTGTATGTGTGGGCGTGGAAGAGTGTAAGTGCGCGTGTGTGTGTGTGTGTGTGGAGTAATAAAGAGAGAGAGATGGAAAGTAAAAGGGAGGGTAGACATGAATTTATGCCCGTTGATTGTGAGTTTGTGTTGCTGAATTTCGACTGTTATTCAAACCTGCTCTATAAACTTTCAAATAATGTTTTGATCGCATACGACAGCTAGAAAAAGAAGACGGTACTGCCAAAATATGAAGGTGACGTTTGCTTTTCACTCCATGCTGTTCTGGAAGCTCCACCGCGAAATCCCCTCTACGGCGCCATCTCAGGTCATCTGTAGCATTATTATCCCGTACCTAGCTGCACTGTTGGTTTTCACATCGAGTCCTCTGTAAACAAATCAGATATTATGTAGTGGGATATGCTGTGATATGCTCTCTCACTTGTTGGTATTACAGGCCGGCTGCACTAGTTCAGCCAGAAGGGATTAGCCCACCCAGCTAGCCAGCGAGGTCACTGTGACAGGTGGCTATCTCATTAACTCAGCTCTCAATTAACATAATAAAAAGGATCATGGGGGACCAACAGGCACCGATTTGGGAAGTTTTCTATAAAGAGGGAGCAAGCAGCTTCAAGTAGGACATTGTGGCTTTAAACCGTTCTTTCATTAAACTTAAGCTATACATATACATGTAAATATTCATAGCCCCCCCCCCCCCTCTTTCACCACCGCTCCGAAAGTTTCTTCCAGAACTAATCATATGGGCCGGGACTTTCAAAAACGCTCCGTGGTTCATTGAAAATGCTGTATGGTCATCAAACTAAGCAGGATATTAGCGCAAACCTAATGGCCTGTATCTTAATATTATTTAAACCGGACATGAATCTTGTATTTTGTTCAAGATCAAGTTCAACATAGGGAGTTAGCCTGGGTTTTAACTGTTTCTTTATAAAACGTGATCTTAATCAAGGGTAGTATGGACCCATGTGTTTCTTTGTTCCCCCAAAACACATCGGTTGTTTTCTTCGTGTCTCTGCACTGTCACTCATTTGCCTACGTGCATTTCTACACAAAATGATAACTGACCATTAATTTAACGATTGCTTTATGCAATGCAACAAAATGGCTTCGCAAAATCAGCCATTTCCTGTCTCGATGATTATTATTGTTGTTGTTGTTGTTGTTGTTGAAATTAATGGCGTTTTCCATCATCTTTGGATGATTTACGCCAGGCAATGTGAGAGGGCGTAATACTGGTCATCTCTTAGTACGTTTACTCTGTTGGATTGACAATAACCTAATCATTACTAATATACTAATAATTAGGCGAATATAACCGTTGTGTTCATGAAATTAATAATGTCAGTAAAGTGTTGGTATTTTTTTCTTCTGTATTTTTATACAGCTTGTTATTTTAAATAAATAATTAGGAAGGAAAGGATGAAGTGGTTGAATATTAGTTGCGATCAGTTCATTACGTTAGGACGTTAGTTTAAAGCTTCTCTCCGTATAATGATGCAATTTATACAATTTATATAATGAAGCAATTGATACCGAGGAAAGTATCACTGTCATTAATAGATTATGTAGCGAAACGTAATTAATACTAATAATGAGTTCCACGACATAAATATCAGTATAGACCAATATACTCTGGAAGAAGGTGAACACTCTTGAAGACGTTCGTATACATACATATACCGTGTGAGTCAAACAAAAGTTTACACCTAGAAAGTTGCTATTTATTTAAAAATCATCTCTGAACAGTAAATTATTATACATCTTATGAAAGAGTGTTTTATCCCAAATCATTTGGTATCATTTTTGTGTGGTATGTGTTCACGCTTAGATGAACAGAAGGCATTGTTTACGAGAGTGCAAAAATTGACTTGCGCCAAAGTGAGGCCTACAGTATGTATTATGTTGGGATTAGCGGAGTGAGAGAATGAATTTAATGTATCAAATGAAATGCATTGCATATGAGTTTTGCAGAAGCAAAGTCACACACACAAACACACACGCGCACAAATGTTCGTTGATATTCGATATTTGATATGTGTGGCATGATTAATTTTGTTAGGGATGTTATTTGGATCTGCAAAGACCGAATTAATACCCAAATCCCAATTGTTTTCTTCAAACATCACATAAGCAACTTTGGCGCAAGTCGATTTTTGCACTCTCGCAAACAATGCCTCCTGTTCACCCAAGCGTAAACACATACCACACAAAGTGATATTAAATGATTCGGGATAAAACACTCTTTCATAAGATGTATAATAATTTACTGTTCATCGATGATTTTTAAAATAATTAGCAATTTTCTAGGTGTAAAATTTTGTTGTACTCACACTGTATACATATATATATATAATGTGGCACAGGGATATTATTTTTGTTGTACATGTATATAACGGGCCGAGGACTTTGCTCCATAATTCTTCATCAGTTCCTAGCCATACAGATACAATTCACTCCTTACATATTGTATCCTGCCTGTCTTTATCTATGCAACTAAACCAGGAATCTGTAGCTCCAACCGGAAGTGATTTCCTGTTTCCGGTTCAATACAAAACAACATACGGGGAATGAATCATACCAAAATGGGTTCAAAGTCCTTCAATCAAGTTACCATGGTAATTTATTGAGATAATGGTCTCTTCTTTACTCGACGATGAACATAACTTTGTTCTGACTGGTCGGTGTCTATATGTTGTTCCAGGTAATAGCTTCAGGCCTACGAAGAGACGAAATCTTTTGTTCTGATCGCATTTTTAACATTTTTTTTAACTAAACCAAATATGTTAAAGGCGACGGCAGAGGGGCGGAGCGACTTCCAAAGTGGGGGGGGGGGGGGCGGGGCACCAACAAAAAAAGGCACTTTTAAAGGGAAATCTCAAGGCGAAAATATACAAGTGTTTAGACATTGGTATATACCCCTATATTGTGATTACATTATCAGAGATGATTTCAATATTAGTTTATCTTTATACATCATATAAGATATTGCTTAGGCATCATACTTTGAAGTTGGATGTGATGGTCTGAAAATTCATTTGAGAGCGATACAAAAATTAAGATTTATGAGGTCGCAGTGCGAAAAATTAGATCTTATAAAGGGTAAAAATCCAATTATGATGGGTTATAAGCACATTCTCATATTGAAGACTGAAAAGACTTTTGGTAAGTAACATAATAATACCATCTTTAAATGCGACCGAGCATAGCGAGCGAGCTTTGGGGGAAATTGTTTTGAGTCGCTTGAAATTAGGGTAAAAAAAAGGGGACATTTATCGATAGGGATAAGACATTTTTAGAAAAAAAAAGGAGTACGTGTCAAAGTACAAAGGCTAATTATTAGAGTTGAATATCGGGCACTTCTTACACCTACACAAAAGGCACTTACCACGGATGAAAAAGGCACAAATGAGCATGGGATATGGGTATTTGTCGACAACTTATTGACAAATCATTGCTGTATCAATCGTAACTGCTAAACTTCTTCCCCTCTTCCATTCTCTCCTCTGTTTCTAGCACTCTTTCTCCCCACCTCTCTATCTCTCTCCCCTCCCCCTCTCTCTCTCCCTCCCTCTCTCCTATTATCTTTCTTTCTTTTCTCTTTCTCCTTCCCACCTTCTCTCCTATTGTATCCGTCACTCTGTACTTGTCTCTCAATCTGATCATCTATCAATCTATGTGCCTTTATACCATCTGTCAATCCGAGCTATTTCGGTTTAAAATGTAAAAGTATATTTGTTGAATATATTATGTTACTAATTTTGTATATAGTTATTAATTTGTGTAATGCTTTTACAATGTTCATTATAAATTGGTTTTATGTCAAAGATTTGTAAACAGATCGTGCAATTCAGCCTTCGGGCTGAAATGTGATTTTTGAATAAATAAACCATTATATATATGTATATATATATATATATTTATATATATAAAAGAGGCACCCATCATATTTTGATAGGGGCTATTATAAGAAATAAAAAGGGGAATTTATGAATAAGGAATAGGTTCCTCATTAAAAAAGGACAAGAGGCACGTATCATTGTTAAAAAGGTAGCGACCAAAGGTTAAAAGTGGCTTTTATCGTACCTGTAAAGGGTCACTGAACATAAATGAAAAGAGGCACCTATGAGAATGAAAAAGGGGCACTAATTATAAAGGGAAATGCGCACTTGTTGAAAATTAAGGGGCAACGATCAGATTTGTTTTGATAGGGGCATTTATTGGAGGTAAAAGGGGGCTTTTATGATAAGGGGAAGTAGCTCTTATTAAACAGAAAAAGAGACACATGTTCACATAAACGGGGCACTTATAAGAGATGAAAATGGGGTCATTATTCAGTAAAAGGAAAAGGGGCACTTATAAGAAGAAAAAAGAGCATTTATTAAGAAGGAAAAGATGTCAAAATAAAAGGGGCATTTATTATAGATTAAAAGAGCACTTATCAGGAGGGGAAGTGGCACTTGTCAAAGTAAAACGAGTATCTCTCAGAATTGAATAGGGTAATTTACAAAAGGGGAAAAGGGGCACTTTTGAGAATGAAAAGGAAACTTATGAGAAGGGGAAGATTTATTTTAATGGAGCACTTATCATAAGGAAAAGAGTCACTTAGTAGTAGTAGTAGCTGTCTGTCGCGAAGCGACAATGACCGCCTTCATTTTCACTTTACAGCTGTTCTCCATACAGCTCGCTGGCCTGCAGCAGTTGTCCAAGTCTTGGTTTCAATTTGCCTCCGCTTAAGGTTCCTCTTGATCGTGTCCTTGTAGCGAAGCCGTGGACGACCAATCCCTCTTTCGCCAGCGGGTAGTTGCGAGAATAGTACTTGCTTTGGTAACCTCTCTGAGGGCATCCTGATGACATGGCCTGTCCATCGTAGGTTCTTCCTGATGAGCAGGTCGTCCATAGAAGGAAGGTTTGCTCGCTCTAGTACCTCTTTGTTGGTCACCTTGTCCTTCCAACTGATTCTCATGATTGCTCGAAGGTGTCTCATCATGAACGCGTGAAGTTTCTTTACTTGACTTTTGTAGAGAGTCCAGCTTTCCGCACCGTATAAGAGAGTGGATAGGACGATAGCCCTGTAGATTTTGCACTTCACTCTTGTTGAGACATGATGGTTGTTCCATAGCCTGGTTCGCAGTCTTCCAAAGGCACTGCTGGCCTTTGACATTCTTTTCACCAGCTCAGAGTCGATGCGTCCGTCTTTGGATATAGTGCTGCCGAGGTAAGTAAAGTCATCTACCTGGTTTAGGGCTGTCCCATCCACTAGGATCTCCTCCTCCTCTCGGTGGTCTGTACCTGGTTGGAATAGTACTTCAGTCTTTTTGATGTTTATTTGTAGACCGAACTTCTTTGATGCTGATGAAAATACATCTATAACATGTTGCATCTGCTCTGGTGTATGAGAAACAAGAGCGCTGTCATCTGCAAAGAGGAGTTCCCTCACGAGAATCTGTGTAGACTTCGTCTTAGCTTTGAAGTGTGCGACATTGAATAGGTCGGCGTCTTGACGTGATTGTATGTAAACGCCTTCCTCAAAGTCCGCAAAGGCCTCCTCCAGCATCGCCGAGAGAAAGATGGAGAACAGCGTAGGGGCCAACACACATCCTTGTTTTACACCGTTACTTACAGGGAAGCTATGGGATGTTTCGCCTGCTTCCTTGACTTTAGCCATCATACCCGTATGTAAGGACTCTACCATTCCGGTGAACTTCTCGGGACATCCATACTTTCGTAGTAGTTCCCAAAGACCTGTCCTACCAACAGTGTCAAAGGCTTTCGTGAAATCGACAAAAACCACATAGAGGGATCGGTTGTGCTCAATGCACTTCTCCTGTAGTTGTCTGAGGCAGAAGATCATATCTACTGTGCTGCGGTTGTTCCTAAATCCGCATTGCGTCTCCGGCAATATATCTGGTGCTATGTGGGCATTCAATCTGTTCAGAAGGATCCTGGCAAAAACTTTCCCTGCTATTGACAATAGCGATATTCCTCTGTAGTTTCCACATTGAGTTCTATCTCCTTTTTTGAAGATGGCGACAATATTAGCATCCTTCCATTCCTGAGGTACGGAGCCTTCTGCCCATGCTTGTTGTATCAGCATTAGTAAACTGTTGGTTAGTGTGGCTCCTCCGTGCTTCCATATCTCGCTTGGTATCCCATCCACTCCGGGTGCCTTGCCATCACCCAAGGAGGCAATTGCCAGGTTTAGCTCTTTTCGTGTTGGAATATCATCGAGTGCAGTAACTACAGGTCGCTGGTTGATCCTATCACGCGCTGCAGGCTCGATATCTCCTGGCTGGTTGAGTAGTGTCTCAAAATGCTGCGACCATCGTTCAAGCACCCTTTTGTTGTCTGAAAAGGTTGTGTTACCGTCCAGGGACTTGAGATGAACTGTACTCCTAGTCTGGGGGCCCCAGACTTCTTTCAGTCCAGTGTAGAAGGACTTCATGTCATTATTGTCTGCGGAGCGCTGCAGGTCCTCTGCCTTTTTCTCCCACCAGGTGGTTTTCATTTTCCGTGTGTACCTCTGCAAGTGTCTGCAGGCTTCCTTGTACGCGGTGGTGGTGGACCTGGTGCTTCTAGTCTGTAATACACGTTGGTGTGTTTCATTCCTTTTCTTCATGAGTATCAGAAGCTCGGAGTCTTCTGGGTCAAACCAGTCCTCGTGTTTTCGCTCTGGTTTACCGAGGGTGTTGCTCGCTGTGTCATATACTACTTTGCTGAGTGATGCCCAGGTCTGATCAACTGTCATTCCCTCTTGCACTCCCCAAGTCGCCAGAGCTTTCTCCATATCTTGCTCTAGCTTTAGCCGTTGTGTGATGACGTGTAGCCGGTCTGTGTTCAGCTTTGCAAGTTTAGTAGCTCCTTGCTTCCTACGCTTTGAACGTAAAGCAAATAGTCACTTATTAAATAGAAAAAGGGGCATATGGGAAAATATAAGGTGCGCTTTTCCGAGTTAAAATGGGGTAGTTATTAAAAAGGGAAGGGGTACTTCTTACAAAGCAAAAAAGGAACCTCTCAGATTTGAATAGGGCAATTATCAGAGGTAAAGGGGCGCTTATCAATAGTGAAAAGCGGCACTTACTAGAAATTAAAAAGGGCACTCATAAGAATTGAAATTGGACAATTATTGCTAGAAAAATGCGAACTTGTCGAAGGAAATGAGGTACGTGTTAAGATAAAAGGGCCAATTATCTGAATGGGCGCTCAAAAAAAAAACATGAATATGGGCATTTATCAAAGTAAAAGGGGGCACTTAACCTTAGATAGGATGTCAGGCATAACATTTGTTTTCTTTATAAGTTTGTCTTCCGTTCCTATTGCTCGTCTGAATATATCATTACTAATATACTAATAATTAGGCGAATACAAATAATGTCATATCTTCAATACTTTGAACATTAAAGAGAAGGTTGAGTTCTGGGAAGAGGTGAAAAATAATTTGTGAGCATTATCATTCTTATTATGCAAGTGTGGAAGAACATCAGATAAGACATGTTCCCTGAAAAGCATGGCTCTTCAAATGCCTTCATATTCTAAATATGTCATGTAACATCGTAAAACTCGGGGCTGGTATTTTTACGCCACGTGTTCGTGTAGTCCCATATACATCTTTATGTGTACAGTGTTGTAACTTTACCAAGACTTGGCCAAATTTCTTATCATTTTGATGATTCCAGAACCTTGCAATACACACAAATTCTTCTATGCTAGATGATCAACCTTTTCTGGTCGATTCCACATCGTTTCTTTCACATGACAATCGCATGGCCAGAACTCAACTTCATCTTTAAGTTTGTTTCGTAGCGCGTTCTTATTAAACTCATCACTTGTGTACAAATTCAGAAGAAAACTATTATCTATCTTTCGTCCTATGTAAGAGACTTTATGTTGAATAAAATAATTACAAGTATTTTTTGTTAACATAAAGGAAAAATACAAACAATTTGTCTATATTATCCCGTTGCGATGAGAACCTCTCGACCGTACGGAAAAAAAACGATCAGTTTGCCTGTAGCAATTGAAAAAGAGACGCAGTGCGTATTGCGAAATATCGGTCGAATATTCCCCAACTTTGCAGGAAGTGCGTGGTTTACTCATCGGAAATATATTTCCGTTCAATGCGTTGTGATGGTTGTGTTAACTGTTTTTGCCTACATGCATAACCCCCACACATGGACATGGAGTGATGTTAGCCAAACGACTCTCATGTTAAGTTTCTCAAATCTATCATCTTTCTAAATAGCATTTTGATAACAAGAAATGGTGTGGTACATAATGTCACAGTTTGCTCTTCCGTCAAGGCAAGCAGTGGAATGCATATTAAACGGGTTCCCACATTCACAATCAATGGATTTCGCACAGGTTTAGGAAACTAACCCCCTGGACGCCCCCCCCCTTCCTCCCCGGCCACTTACCAGCGGGACAATTAACCCACGAGGAAGTACCCCCGTAAAATTACCCCCCATTACAATTACCCTCAGGAAAATGCCCCCTAGGCCCATTACCCCCGATGTACACCCCCCCAAGTTAAACCATCCCACAGAAAATTACCACCCATATATTATCAGCGAAACACAAATTGGCAACACTGTGGCTTATCATGCGATCTCCGCTTCAAGTCGCTCTCTACATAGTGGATTATTGTCAGATGATACAGCATAGATATGCAACTAGGAGAAAAGAAAGTGGCTTACTTTATCAACCAAAATGTAAGACAACGCAAGGGCAATTTTGTATTTCGTTTGTAGGAACAAAGCTGTGGAATGATCTGCCAGATGAAATTAGATTAAAAACATCAAGGTTATCTTTTCGGAGACATCTTTCCACCTACCTTCTATGTAAATGACATGGGCTCAATCCCACCCCTTCGTTTTTTCCTTTTATATTACTTGTCTTCCTTTTATATATGTATACACTTATAGCGACCTTAAGCTTTTACAGGATTTGTGCATGTACGTACATGTGTATGATTATTTTTATTAATACATCCTTTTCATTTTTATGAACACATTGATGATTTTATTTTTTCAAAGATTTGTTTTCTTTCATTATAATGCTTTAACGCTTAAGCTTTTTTATTTTTATTTTTTCATTTTAGTAAAGAAAAAAAGTTACATGATATTGTATTATTTTGCTGTATATATGTAAATACAAAACAAACAAGTTTTACATTCATATGTAAAAACAAATTTACAGAAAAAAAACTTGCCAAAGAATGGAACTAGGCTCGACTAGCACTTGTGCTAACTTCTAGTTCCCATTAACAACTTCACCTAAACATAGTAATATACATATTTAAGTATATATCTTTTGTACATTTAATAGTATGCAGATATATGTCTAAAAAATATCGTTTTAAAACCATTACTGTTCAATCGACATTACTCTTATGTTATGTATACATGTATCAGTATTATTTTTTGTTTGCATTGTATGATTGTTCATATGTACTGTCATTATTGTGATGTGTTGTTGTTAATAAATTCAAATTCAAATTCAAATTCAACATAATATTTCTATAAACTTTCATTTTCTAAATTAGTTATGACGGAATAGCTTTGCTCCATCAGGTTTTTGTATTCAAAGAATATTGTCAATAATTATGTTTATGTTGAATGTATGATTGAATGTTTTATTGAGGAAGAATATAGATTTTTAAAGTTTTGCAGTACAGGGCGATTGGGAAGAGAGGTCGCAAGATACGTCACAGATCGAGTTGCCAATTTCATAATTTTTTGTTGTTTAATAGGTGGAAATTTGTCAAACTCTACGCCAAATGAAGGCTAGAAACAATTTGAATGCAAACACATTCATCCTATCAAAAACTCTTCTAACTGAATCTTATATGCAGCTCTCATTTTTTCACTACCTCCACGTGAAATTCATACTGAATATTATATTAGTAAAGGTTTAAACCAGCTGTTTTTACTTTCCCCCCCCCCCCCTCCCCACCATTAAACGCGGTCATGGTGATTTATATGCTCTGTTCGAAATTGACAAGCTGTCGTACTTAATGGCCCGAATTCACAAAGCAGGTTTTTCGACCAACCTTGGTTTATGTGCGCCACATTAGGCGTTTCGACGCGTTTTTACAAACCAGGTTTGCCTTGAGCCATAATGCATGGCCCTACAGTTTTTCCTGTTGGGGGGGGGGGGCGGGGTAAAATGCAATGAATTATTAATAATTTATTGCATTTTCCTTGCTCTTTTATTTGTGGGAACTGCCCCCTACCCTAGCTCCCGTTGCATACAGTCATGGTTCAGTGGAAAAGCAACGGCCTCGTAACTGTGAGGCCCCAGGATCAAAACCGTGTCGATATGCTGTATTAGTGCCCTTCCGTGGGGCATTAATCCTCATTACTGTCATTTATGACTTAAGGGCGTCAGTCCCCTAGTTGATAAGCATAGTAGCATACACATGCTTTAGCAGTCGCTCAAAACAAACACTGGCAAATTGTCATTCAATAACATCTGAGAATGTAAACTATTATCTAGATCTATTAGGAATAAATCATTGTTAAAATATTTCCATAAATTGGCGTAAAAAAAATATATATTCCAACTTTATGAGCGACAGTTTACATGGATCTACTAAAAAGCAGGGCTTGTAGAATGTGGATTCCTGAAATAACGATAATCATAAACTTATACTTATAGTTAATAAATTAATATATATTTGAAGAAAACAGATTAATTTGTAAATACGGAATGACAACATAATTATAAATTCATAGATTAAAAATGTATTACAACCTACTTCTCCTACATCGGGTGAACTGGTGAGCCATCAGAGACTTACGACGAATAATGACACGATGAGACAATTACACAAAAGCGTAAAACAAGACAAATGAACGGAAACAGTGGAACAAGAAGGTACAACGGTATAAATAAGGCTGCACATGATAATAGAAACGAAGAGGAGAAAGGAGAGTGCTATCGATTTAAATGATGCAGAGACAGTGACCGGTTATGTGTTATATTAATAAAGACAATAGAACGCGACAGGAGATAAAACAAGATTAAAACAAAATGGGGGGGGGGGCAGACACGAATTGACTACGCGAAAATTCTATTTGTTTTATAAGATTGTAAAAGTAATGATTTTGATTTTTTTTTCTTGAACGAATTGAGCGATAGGGCAAGTTTGATATAATAACATTTTTGGAGCCTGTGTAGGTAACTGTATTTTTACAAGAGGTAAATAAAAGTCACCACAATGTCTAGTTGTCTAATTTTCAGGGGGTAATTGTCATCAGGGTTTGTTGTCCTTAGGGGTGATTAACATCGGGGGATAATTTTCCTAGGAAGGTAATTGACCTCGGGGATATTTTTCCGGGGGGGGGGGGGCAATTGTCCTAGGAGGTAGTTTTCCTAGGAGATAGTAGGTTTCAAGGTCACATTGATTTTGACGTTCTTATTGTAAACTACCAAATTTGGCTCTCCTTTATACTTGATACGCACTGTCTATATAGAGAGATCACACTTTGAAGAAATGCATTTTAAGCCAACTTTGTAATTAAACATACAAGTATAATTATGTTTAACCTTTTCCGCCAATGTATATATATATATACAGTTGTTTCAACCGAATACTGCGTTTATCTCTTTGGTCTTTCTGCAAAAATAACCTCAAAGCTCCAGCGTATCCAAAACACAGCAGCTCGTCTTGTTGTTTATGTTCCTCGTACTTCTCACATTACTTCAACAACTTCACTGGCTCGCATCACCTCTTGCATTACCTACACAATCCTCCTCCTTACTTTCTAGACTTGTCATGGTTTCGCTCCTTCATATCTTTCTGAACTCCTTCCTCGATACACTCCTGTCCGGACTTTGCGATCTGCTTCTCAATCTCCCCTCTTTCGGTTTTACACTATTTCATACAAAGAATACGGTCAATATTCTTTAGTTTATGCAGCTGTATTTCTTTGGAACAATCTCCCTCCTCAAATTCATAATGCTAGCTCTTTAAATACATTTAAAACAATGCTAAAAACGCATATTTTTAAGTCTTGTTCCTGAATAGCCCTTTTGACCTGTTACCATTTGTTTGTGTGAGTGTAGGATTAACGTAGGATACTATTCATTTATGAACTATTTGTATTTTGATTTTCATTTGCAAAGTTTTAAAGCCCCACTGTCCTACATGTAGCTACTTGCTCCCTCTATATATAAAAATTCCCCAATCGGTGCCTGTTGGTCCCCCATGAACCTCTTTTTCTTATGTTAGTTGAGAGCTGAGTTAATGAGATAGCCACCGGTCAGTGACCTTTCTGTGTGGTCTAATCCCTTCTGGCACAGTAGTATTGACGGTCTTTAATGTTAATTGAATTGATGTAATTTGTAATGCAAATTCTGTTTCATTTACTTATCAGCTTTTTTGCAATTTTGCAATTTGTGGTATACAAATATCTTATTATTATTATTATTATATGTTTGATTTGATTTGATTTTTGGTTTTTATTTCATTTTATTTATTTATCCACTAACATATTCAAAAATTAAAATGGCATATATAAACCATACATTTATAATACAATATTCAATAGAACAAATGAAGTATACTGGTTACGAATACTGATAAGTATCTACGTAACAAAATAAGTTTACAGAGTACATTTAAGTTGGGGAATAAGACAAAATGTTTGACATTGCTTAATTTAACTGATATGGGAGAAAAGGGAATCTCAGAAAAGCTAGGCGAGTTTCCCATTATAAATTAAGTATTATACCATGGTCGGCGTGCATCAAACCCTGCACATATGCCTGCTCCAAAAGAGAGCCCTGACTAGTCTAATTCTGGACCCTTTTATTTATTTTTTTTATTCGCCAACTATAAGCGTTAAACCGAGTGGTGGCGCCATCCTTAGTGACGGCGCGATCCCGAGAACCGGTCCTTTATCGGACCGGTTCTCGGGATTCATAACTAGACTAACCCCAGACGCGCGAATTCACCCGCCCGCGCCAGATCCCCGGGTCTCCCCCGCCAAGGCCCATTTCGCATCCCAATTGGTGGAGTGGTGGTGGAGAGGGTGTGAAATGGACATAATAAGGGGATGTACGTAAAGCTTTTCAACCTCCTATTTTGGGGAAAACATATTAATTATAAACCATGTACATGTTTAAAAGTGATTGTATAGATATATATATATATATATATATGATGTATTAACTAGGTATATTAAGATTATACCTAACGTGTCTGTCCTCATGAGGAGATCAGTTGATCGGTATGTTAACAGTTTTGAACATATGTGGACAACTTTGTTTCCTTACCAGTTGCGAAAGCTAATGTGGTTAGATTAGCAAGTGTGCGCTTGTAAAAATGACGCCTGGCTGGAATGCTCCCCAGGGAGTGGAGAATCTGCATACATTGTGTGCGGGTAAGCCTGAATCCAATGACCGGGGTAATAATATACTTATTTTTAAAGCGCTTTGAGAGGGCCTCCGGTCCTTAAAAGCGCTATATAAGAACGAGCTATTATTATTATTATTATCATGTAATATTTTGGGCAAAAAACTTTATTTCGTCAGATAGTAAATTAAGCAAAATACATGGATACATAATTAACAAAACACATGTTTACATAATAAACAAAATACATGTATACATATTAGACAAATCAGTTGAATAAAACAAACATCTTTGGGAGTTTCAATTCACTAAAGCCCGTTTCAATGTACATGTATTTCGTCTGCTCCAGAATAGCAATTGAACCTTCCTTCAACAATGCGGTCTTAATTAAAGACTGTGTGCGCATAATCATGACTACTGTGACGGCATTTCCCATAATAGCTCTATGCCATAATTATAATCTGTACATTATAACAACACAGTGGGTCTACAAGCGCCACTTCGAAAGGGCCCAATATTTAAGGTAGGCAAAATGCTACATGAACGTTTAGGACAAAGTAAGGTGGATATGTTTAAACACATTGTTGTTGTTGGTGTTGGTTTTCGTACATTTTTTGTAACACAACTTTATTTGATCTTATTGCTTCCTCCTTTGCAATACCCCGCGTGCAAAATATAACACTGCTACAGTAGGCCTATATCCGTGTATGTATTATGGGTGTGGGCCGAGCCTCTTTTTCGTTCAATGTCGTAAACAGTTTGTAGTGATATACATCCGCGCTGAACGTGATGCACGCGAGCTACACGCAGTGACATAGCTAACCTTCCGAAACAGTCTTGATAAATTATGAGTATTCCAAAATATCCTCAAGATAGTCCAAATAGATTAATGAAATACAGCGTGTTTGTCAAACTAAAAATAGCAAGCAGCATTGTGCTAAAAGTTTCCAGACTATTGCTGTGTACACGGATCGTGTGAAGTATGACCGTATGTATGAATAATGAAATATCGCCATTGATCTTTACGAATTGAAAGAACTTATTGTCACCCAAAAGGCATTGTGTGGCCAATTTTTTTAGTTATACATGAAGCTACGAATCAGTTTTTGCAAACGATATCCCCAATGGTATTCTTGTAGTTACCAAATTTGTTCACACGCAGGAGGTTTGTGATAGGCCCACTAGTTCCATCCCCGCACCGTGATGCGTTGGGGTTTGTGTTTGTTAATATAATTATCGGCAAACCCCTTTTACGTCTTATTTTAATATATTTGTATGCCACATAGAGGCATGTAAACATTACCTAATGTTTAAGAGGGGACAATATCGAGCTTTTAAACAGATTATTTCGTACAAAAACAGCAGCACAACAAAATTATTGACAGCATGAAATGTAGATGTCAGAGGCATCACTATTCTACCTGGTAGTGAAGACAAAAATAGTAAAAACAGGACTACAAGTGAAGATGACTCTTTGAGCAAGAGAATAGGTGGTAAATAGATCAATATAAAACAGTGTATTGTCAAGTATAATCACACACAATGAAATTATATATTTGTTACAAATTTACTTATTGATCAAGTTATTTAAAAGGTTTCACAACAAGACGAATATATTTATTTAATAGTCTAAACCAAACAAAAATCAAAGCTTGTAAAGAATAGGTTCCGTACAAAATATGATGAAGAAGATCGTCGATAATTTGTCACGGCATGATTAGAAACATAAACAAACAGGTTTATGCCATAGATATATTGTAGGCCGGAGTGTGAAATGTGAACAAAATTATATATTCAAAAAGTATATATTAAAGGGATCCGGTATTAAACTTTGTCTTAGATCCTTTAGAAATAATCCTTGATTTAGCTCAAGTTGCAATGATAATTATAAACTTTTAGGTCAGTCAGGAACTCCATGACTTTTACAAGCCGATCGCCTGTCTGATTATCAAGATATTAATGATTGGAATTACAAATTTTGTTCGCCGAACAGTTTTCATAACACTACAGTCTTTTGGGGAAAACGAGTATGGTAAAACCGGTCACTTAAAGATTTTTTCTTTTTTGAGGCACTTCTCGATCATT
This sequence comes from Strongylocentrotus purpuratus, assembly GCF_000002235.5. Classification (NCBI taxonomy): domain Eukaryota; kingdom Metazoa; phylum Echinodermata; class Echinoidea; order Camarodonta; family Strongylocentrotidae; genus Strongylocentrotus; species Strongylocentrotus purpuratus. Next base: position 5,645,924 of record NW_022145606.1, on the reverse strand, counting down.
TTGAAGCGCGATTTTTGTTAGGGCTACAATATTACACCATATCACAGACACTGGTAACATGTAGGACCGTGTATCTCAGATTTAACATTGTTAAACGATCCCTTTAAACATACAGAAGCCATAACATAATAACGCATGGGAAGATTTCATTTAAGAGCATTTACATATATACATATCGTCTCAATACATTCTTAATACCTACTCGAACCTACGCATGCCCGCTTCCAGAGTGTATGGCGGGCTGTACAGGCCAATATTCGTACAACTGTAAAAAACTATCCAGCCATCCCATAACAGCGTCATGTATCCCCTCTTTTTCCCGGCTACTATTGACTCAATCATTCATGCCTATGATAGGTGGTCACTGCATGAAATCTTAATTCTTTGACTAACCTCCATACTTTCAAGTTGTCAATTATATATATATATATATATATATATATATACTGCATTTTTATGTGTGTATTTCAGTTGTCACATAGTATGTAAATAAATTATATGATATACTTTAATTGTTATTTGAATGTTTTGTATTTGATTTTTTAATAAGTGCAGAAACATCTGCAACCTCCCCCCCCCCCCCCCCCTCAACAAAAAAACGTCTGCTATATACAGTACATTGTTAATTCTTTGTGTGATATTTTGAATATGTTTATAAGTACTGGTACAGTACCTGACCAAAAGTATATTACAAATGAAAGAATTGTTGAACTTTTTTCACTTTTGCATAGTTACAAGAAAGACTAATGTACAACAAACTCTATGTAATCCTTGCAGAAAAAAATATGTTAGATCCTGGTTTTAGCAAGAATTATTCTACTTCTATGTGTGAAATATATTTTTTCTTCTATTTTACATTAAATTGGCAAGGGTAATATTTGTTGTCGGTCTTTATGGACCATTAAAAAGCATTTTACATAATTGACCACTTATACCCCCTTCACATACATGGATTTTCCTTACGAGTCCTTACGGATCGTCAATTCGTAGTCAAACGCAAGCATCCGTAAATAACTCGCTGGTATTCGTAAATAGCTCGTCACAACTCGCAACAACTCGCAGTCACTCCTAAGGATCGGTGAAAAGAGAGGCAATTTGTTTGACATGTCAAACATCTTCTTACGGTTGTCCACGGATTTATTTGTCTGTAAATAACGCGTAAATAGCTCGTAATAATCCGTAAGTATCGTAAACTGCTCGCAAGAATCCGTAAATGACTCGTTACAATTTTGTTAACGATTTCTTTCTGTTAGTTTACGGATTATTTACGGACCATTTACGGACTATTAACGGATTATTACGAGTGCTTACGTGTTGTATACGATTTCATTTGGGTCGTGTAACGATGGCTTTACGGACTGTTACGAGTTATTGTGATGACATAACGTGTAGTTACTTTACGAAACTATACGTATACTTTACGTATTCTTACGTATTGTTTACGTTTGGGGGAAAGGTATAAAAGCTGCAAATTTGAATACTTCATTTTCAGTTATTTAAGGTTAAAAATCTTAAGGACTCAAAAATACACGTAACTAACTCGTAACTATTCGTAACAACACGCCAACAGGTTGTTACTAACACGTAAGTTGTTCGTAGTTATCCGTGACAAATCGTGGAATTATACCGTAAGTATATTGTAATAACTCATAATAATCTGTAACAAACCCTAAATAGCTTGTAATAACTCGTAACAACTCTCAAATCGGTCGTAAAAGTGGCCAAATCGTGAGGATCCGTGAAAGATCCATGAATTTGTGTGATCCGTAAGGACTCGTAAGAAAAATCCGTGTATGTCAAGGGGGTATTAGTTATTCTTAAAAAAACAAACTAGTATGGGATAAGAAGCTGATACACGGATTTTTCTTACGAGTCCTTACGGATCGCCAACTCGTAATCAATCGCAAACATCCATAAATAACTCGCTGGTATCCGTAAATAATTTGTCACAACTCGCAACAACTCGTATACAATCTTAAGGATCCGTGAAAGGAGAGGCAAATTTGTTGACATGTCAAAAATCTTCTTATGATTGTACACAGATTGATTTGTCCGCAAATAGCTCGTAATTAGCTCGTAACAATCCGTAACCATCCGTAAACCGCACGCAAAGACACGTAACCATCCGTAAACTGCTCGCAAGAATCCGTAAATAATTTTTGTAACTGCTCGTTACAGTTAGTTTACGATTTCTTTACAGATTATTTACGGATTATTGCGAGCAGTTTACGGATGGTTACGTGTGCTTAATACGTGTTGTTAACGATTTGTTTGGGGTCATTTTTGTATGGCTTTACGGATTGATACGGGTTATTACTTTACGATTAGATACGTATACTTTACGTATGCTAAAAAACTGTTAACGATTTGGGGAAAGATATAAAAGCTTCATATTCGAACACTTCCTTTTCAGTTGTTATTTGTTGGCTAAAAATTGTAAGGACTCGTAAATACTCGTAACTTACTCGCAACTATTTGTAACAACACGTAAACAGGTTATAACTGACACGTTAGTTGCTCGTAGTTATCCGTGACAACTCGTAACAAATCGTGGACTGCTGCCGTAAATACATCGTAATAACTCGTAATATTCCGTAATAAAGCAAAAACAGCTCGTAATTACTCTTTAACCGGTCGTAAAAGTGGCCAAATCGTAAGGATCCATGAAAGATCTGTGAGTTTGTGCGATCCGTGTATGTGAAGGGGATATTATCCTCGCAGTGGTTCTATAGTTGAACAGAAAACAGTATGTGGTGGTCGATGGTCTGGAGCACCCGGACGCTCTCTCAATTTTGTTAGCAATTCAGAACCTTCAATAAAGTCATCTTTAAGGGAAACACATTAAAATCTGTGCCTTAACCTTTGGACAGCCCCGATTGCTTGGGAAATCTATTTTGGTTCCCTCTCTCACACACACACAATCTATTCCAAGGATCATCTTATAGAACAACGGTTTTTCTTGGATTAGGTTCAGAGGAACTACTTCTTTCTTTGAGGATAGGTTCCAGGGCCGAAGGAGCTCTGTCAGTTCGTTAGAAATCATCTCTCTTTCTCTCTTAAAGACAATATAAATTTTGTTCTACTGTTCTACCATTATCCGAAGGATTCCTTTGTAATGTTATGCCGATAAATCGGCACTGCAATCTGTTTCTGGTTCTAGGACAATTCCCCCCTGGGCAATCACCCCCTGGGCAATCACCCCCCGGAAAATTACCCCCCCCCCGGAAAACTACCCACAAAGGACAATTACCCCCTGGAATATTACTGCCCGGAGAATCACCCCCCGAGGACAACTACCCCCCAATGACAATTATCCCCCGGAAAATTAACCCCCGGAGAATTACCCCCCGGAGAATTACCCCCCCGAGGAAAATTACCCCCCGAGGACAACTACCCCCCGAGGCAATTCCCTCTAGGACAATTACCCCCCGAGGACAATTACCCCCCGAAGATAATTACCCCCCGAGGACAATTCCTCCGATGACAATTACCCCCCGTGGACAATCAGGATTCAATAGCAAAAGACGATCTGGCGAATTGAGAGATAGCTACGAGCCCATAAGATCCCCTGCATGAACCCATATTCTTTCAAATACTATATCACGTTGTCTTTCTCGTTACTACACATTTCACTTTTATTATAATTAATGCAACGCCAATGCGGTTGCTAATTTCCACGAAGGATGTAAGTTTTAGGTAATTGTCCAGCGCTTTTCAAAATGCATAGAAATACATTTCTCTGGAGCAGCGTTATTCTAACTTTTTGTTAGTTACGGTACCCTTTTAAGAAATGAAAAGTTTCTCCCAAATCCCAAAGTCTTTACAGATTATTAATTTTGCATGACTCTGGCTCTCGTCAAGTGCTATGCACACACGTATGGACACATTTAAGAATAAAAAGGAGAAGACATTTTTAAACTGGTAAAAAATAAGTTTGTAATCCACAAACTAGAAACTATTTAAAGCACTTTATGCGGGCACCTCGCCGCCAAATGTACATAAATAAAAAGTGATATATTCGGTCATGATCTTGATACACGAATTTGAGGATATTCGGGCCTCTCGTTGCCCTTATTTGCCTTGCTGTTAGGATATTGTCAGCGAGCGAGGAAGGAAGACATTTTAGTATCTTCAAAATTTTATTTTCTCATGTAATTACATATTTTAACCGTTTCTGGTATTTGATTTTTTTTTACAAAATCAACGTTTTCCAAATCATTCGTTTGCGGCACCCCGGTTGAAAAACGCTGTGCTAGCGTTACAAAATGAAATGAGATGAATTACCAGAGAGCGGATATTTATTTTCTTTTGACATAGCACCGTACATATTACTTGAAGGCAATTTCTATTTCAAAATAATTTAACGTACACGAAAACATATTATACTTCAGCATGACAACAGAAATATTAGATAACGTGAAGAAAACCTTAATTATGGATCATGGCATGGACGAGGGCCCATTATACAAACAAAGACAAATACACGATCAGCTGATTACAAAAGTTACAGAGGATGCATAAAGGAAATCTTACATCTTAATTTCTTTGTTGTGCCGTTGATGGTGAGAGAAGCTGTAACGCGTACTCATCTGCGCGCAATGTATTGTTCAGTTTCTAAGAAATGTAATTTCTGTTCTTTACTCGGTAGCAAAACTACAGGGGAATTAGGCAACCTCCACCCCCCCCCCATATCGAATTGAATAATTTGAAAAGACTGAAATGAACTTCATAAATAACAAAGAAAATGAAGGTTTATGCAATTTTCTGTAAATAGCAATTTGGAGAGAAGCTTGCGTTTACGTCACAGTGTTATAAATTCCTCGGGGGTGATTGTCATTAGGGGTTATTGTCCTCGAAGGGGGAGGGGTAGTTGTCCTCAGGGGTAGTTTTCCTGGGGGATAGTTGTCCTCGAGGGTAATACAAATAATAATAATAATAATAACGTTTTATTTACCCAGGGTAGCCACTTCAGTTATGAAACTGCTCTTCCAGCGGTCCCTGCATAACATAATATGTTATTACTACCCTTCTCCAATCTAATATGCTGAGCGCCTAGCTAGAAGGCAGAAGGTCCCATTGTTATAAGTCTTTGGTATGACTCGGCCGGGGTTTGAACTCACGACCTCCCGTTCATGAGGCGGGTGCTCTAACCACTGAGCTACCATGCCCAGTAGTGTCCATGGGTGGTAATTGTCTTCGGGGGTAGTTGTCCTCGGGGGGTAGTTGTGCTTGGGGGGTAATTGTCCTCGGGGGTAGTTGTCCTCGGGGGTAATTTTCCGGGTGTAATTGTCCTTGGGGGGTAATTGTCCCCGGGGGGTAATTCTCCGGGGGGATTGCCCAGGGGGTAATTGTCCTGATACGATTTTTGTGTGGTATGTGTTCACGCTTGGATAAACAGGAGGCATTGTTTGCGAGAGTGCAAAAATCGACTTGCGCCAAAGTGATGCTTACAGAATGTATTATGTTGGGATTAGCGGAGTGAGAGAATGAATAGAATGTATCAAATGAAATGCATTGCATATGCTTTTTGCAGAAGCAAAGTCACACACGAAGACACACACACACACGCACAAATGTTCTTTGATATTTGATATTCAATATTTGATATGTGTGGCATGATTAATTTTGTTAGGGATGATATTTGGATCTGCAAAAATCTGCAAATTTTATACCCAAATCCCAATTGTTTTATCTAAACATCACATAAGCAACTTTGGCGCAGGTCGATTTTTGCACTCTCGCAAACAATACCTCCTGTTCATCCAAGCGTGAACACATACCACACAAAATGATACCAAATGATTTGGGATAAAACACTCTTTCATAAGATGTAAAATAATTTACTGTTCATAGATGATTTTAAAAATAATTAGCAATTTTCTTGGTGTAAACTTGTTTTTGACTCACACTGTATACGCATTACGCAAAGCTTGAGACGGGGTGGGTGTCTATCCCATCCTACACTTTGCCGACGCGTTACTCGGTGACAGCAGTATTTATATATCTTTCTATCTCCCTATCTCTCTCTCTCTCCTATTTCTGTTTTTTAATCTGTTACATACTTTTCTCTTTCTCTTCTTTTTTATTTATTCCGTTGCTCGGATCTTTTATTACAGTCTATAATTTGTTTTTCCTTTCTTGAATATCTCGCTGAACGATAGTTTTCAACATGACCTAACAAATTTTTGTTCTTTATTAACTGAACAACGAATCAATGTAGGCATGGCAGAAGAAGAAGAAGCAGGTGTTCCCATGGAGATAGAAGGCAAGCGAATCCGCGGTTCTTTCCTTTTTACTAAAACTACTAAAATTAAGATTGGAAAATGATTTTAAAAAAGAAGAAAGAGGAACAATGGGAAAATTACAAAAGGAGGAGGAGAAGTGATGATAACAACAATAATAATAATAATAATAATCATGATAAAAAAAAATAATAACACTAATAATAATAAAAGTGATAATGATAATGATAAAAATGATGTTTCATTGTCTTTTTTTATTACCTTTTTTCATAATTTGGATATCGTTTCTCCTTACGGATCTGAGATGTATATGATCTATTAATTTATTTATAATAGGTTGTATGGTTCTAGTTGATTAAATATTCGTCAGTGTCAGTGTTATAATAATATTTTGACCGGTGTGTTGGCTCATTCAGTAGAGCGTCCGCCTCACAACCGGAAAGTCGTGGGTTTGAACCCCGGCCATTAAAGACGTTAAAAGACGGGAGTTGCTGATACCTTGTTTGGTGTCCAACAATAAGGGATAGAGCAACTTCGATCTGGCGCTGCTCAGTGGCTGCCGGGCCCACGATCAATTAGGCAAAAAGAATTTCCATTTTCGGTTTAACTTAATAAAATTTGGAGTGGACTGTAAAGATTATTATTATTATTATTATTATTATTATAAAATATAAAATAAATGAACTAATGTGTGCAGGCAGTGGCGAGGATCTTTTTTTAGCCTAGTGGGTTAACAGTGCCCCTTTTTATCTCTGGTAAATGACCCATTTCAGGTACGAGAAATCATTCCTTTTCATATCAGAAAATCATTATCATTCAAATCTCCGATAATTGCCCCTATTCAAATCTGAGAGATGCTCGTTGTTCTTCGACAAGTGCCCTTTTCCCTCTTCTTAAGTGCTGTTTTCATCTTTAATGAGTGCCCCTTTTCATCTGTAATGAGTGCCCTTTTTCATCTATAATGAGTGCCCCTTTTCATCTGTAATGAGTGCCCCCTTTGTATCTGTAATGAGTGCCCCTTTTCATCTGTAATGAGTGCCCCTTTTCATCTGTAACGAGTGTCCCTTTTCATCTGTAACGAGTGCCCCTTTTAGTCTGTAATTAGTGCCCCTTTTCATATGTAATGAGTGTCTCTCTTCATCTGTAATGAGTGCCCCGTTTATTTTAACATGTACCTCTTTTACCTGTTGATACGAGCCACCTCCACTTTCTCACAAAAGCCCCCTATTAAAATCTGATCGGTGCACATTTTCCTTTATTACTAGTGCCCCTTTTCAGGTGTGATAAGTGCACCTTTTCACCTCCAATCATTTCCTTTTTTACAATGATTGCTGCTTCTTTTCCTTTTTAATAAGAGATAATCCCCTTTTCATAATGCCCGTTTTCACCTCTGATAACTTTTTTTCTTCATCTCTGGTGAGTGCCTCTTTTCAGGTGTAAGAAGTGCCCCGTTTTTATCAGGATAATTACCCTTTGTACTATGACACATGACAGTATTTTGTTATCTCTTTCGTTAAGTGTCCCCTTTTCCTCTCATCATTAAACGCGCCCCTTATTTAAAGCGACTAACTACAACTCCCTCCAAAGCTACGCTCGCTTTCATTTATAGTTGATATAAGTATATGTTACTTATCAAAGACCATTTCAGTCTTACGTTATGACAATGTGCTTATAACCCCATCAGGAGATCTAAGTGTGCAGGTAATGTATTAAGTATGCAACTTTATCCAATCATGATTATTTCTTATAATAATTTCGGTCAACGATCTGATATTTCGTGAATTCAATTATAACTTCTTTATATATTTTGGTCATCTTTCTGAAACTGTATTTTGTTATTATTTTGTTTTTATAGCTTTTTTGATAGAATGCTTGGGTATTCTAAAAATGCACCAACTATCCATGATAACTTCTAACCATTGGTTCTTTTTGATAACCATATTTATGATGATGATGATGATGATGATGAACAGCATTTGTATAGCGCCATTTATCTGCAAAAGCATTCAAACTAAGACGATTGTACAACCTTGATAATTGATTAATGAAAATGATAATATAATACGGTAAATCAAGTTTACCATTGTTAACTTTTGTAATGATTGAAACATACTTACCACATATTTATTACAAGAAAAATCTCAAAATTACCATATTTCATGTCTCTCATCTGATTGCATACCTACCGATCAATTTACAATATATGTTATCCATAACTCACCAATGAAAATGTAAAATGTAATTTATTAATTTTTACAACCAGTATTCTCTCTGTCGAAATTGTACTTTTTACCTTATTTTCGATATGTCTGATATACACTCTCATCCTCAGCATCATTTATTATATATATATATATATATATATATATATCTCTATCTCTCGCCTTGTCTCTCTTTCTCTCTCCCTCTCTCCCTTTGTCCCTTTCTCTCCCTCTCTGTCTGTCTCTATATCACACTTTTCCTGGATCTCCTGTGCTGTCTGCACTATTATCCTCCCTACCTCTCTTCTATATTTCCCTCCAGCCCTATGATGATTGTGGAATAGAATGTTAAGCGAATTTTATGAATTGTATTAATTTGTATATATATATGTGTACACTGATTTATTTAAAATTCAATCACTGCGTGATATGTCTCAATACGTTTTATGTTTGTATAAATATTTATGTTTTTACAATGTACAAAGTTCTGCAATTCAACCATCTGGCTGCAAATGAATTTTTAATAAAACCATTACCATTACCATTACCATTACCATCAATATGTCACATATTATTCGCAATGTTGCCGGAAAAGATAGGTTTTGAGTTCAGATTTAAAGGTATCAATGTTGTTACAATTTCGAAGTTGGACAGGTAGAGAGTTCCAAAGATGCGGAGCAGATGAAGAGAAGGCTCTATCCCCGTATGTTTTTAGACGGGTACTGGGCACATGAAGAACGAGTCCCGCACAGCGTAGTCCTGGTCGTAGCTGACGTACACTGATGAGAGCAGATACATAGCCAGGGGACAAGTTATGTAGAGCCTTAAATGCAAGCAGCAAGATCTTATACTGCACTCTGCAGTGCACTGGCAGCCAATGAAGCTCATGGAGTGTAGGCGAGATGTGGTCAAACTTCCTGATTCCCATCAGAAGGCGAGCAGCAGCATTCTGGACCGCCTGGAGACGTTTGATGGCTGATGATGGTAAGCCGACAAGGAGAGAGTTGCAGAAATCCAGCCTTGAGGTTATTAGAGCATGAATGAGGTTTTCCGCGGCACTTCTGGTGAGACAGTGTCTGATCTCTGCAATCATGCGGAGATGGTAGAATGCAGACTGACAGACACGCGAAATGTGATCCTTCATGCTCATAGTTCTGTCGAAGACTACTCCAAGATTTCTAGCCTTGTTGTTGGGAGATACAGCTTCCTCACCGACTAGAATAGGAGTACCAGTGATCTTATTTCCCATGTGTGGTGAAGACAAAAGGAGATACTCTGTTTTCTTTTCATTTAGCTTCAAGAAGTTGCGTCTCATCCAACATCGAATCTCTTCGATGGCAGCACTGATGGCTGCAGCTGCACGTTCCTCAGCGCCTCCAACTTTTGGATCAAAAGTTAGGTAGAGCTGGGTGTTGTCTGCATAGAAATGTGCGCTAAGACCATGTCGCTGTATGATAGAGCCAAGAGGGGCGATGTAGAGTGTGAAGAGCAAGGGACCGAGGACAGAGCCTTGCGGAACTCCGTAGCTAAGGGTGGTCTCAGGTGATAGCTTGCCATTGATGACCACAGCTTGTCTTCTGTCGTTGAGGTAAGACTCAAACCATTGGAGTGCAGTTGCTTCAATTCCAAAATCTTCTCTAAGTCTCTCAAGCAGAACAGCATGATCGATGGTATCAAATGCAGCTGACAGGTCAAGCAGAACTAGGGCAGCTGCTTTTCTGCAATCAATTGATGTTAGGATGTCATCCGAGACCTTCAGTAGTGCCGTCTCCACTCTGTGATTCTTTCTGTATGCAGACTGTAGGCACTCATGTAGATCATTGCCCTGCAGATAAGCTGTCAGACGACTTGCGACAATTTTCTCAGTCACTTTGGCCAGAAAAGGCAAATTTGATACTGGGCGATAGTTAGCCAGATCGTTGTGATCAAGTGAAGATTTCTTCAATACTGGGGTAACATATGCCAGTTTCAGACAGTCTGGGAAGACTCCATCACGCAGTGACGCATTAATCAGACACGAAATATGCAGAGCTAGGAGGTCACCGTGTTGTTTAACAAGAACTGTAGGCACCGGGTCAAGCGAACATGTCTTTGCAGAGGTCTTGTGAATTATCCGCTTGACTTCCTCTGGACATGTAGGATGTATCAATGTCAGATGGGCATCACAATCACGTGAAGGCTGTCCGTTTGGGAGGACCTGAGTTGCTGGCATACACTCCCGGATTTTCTCAATCTTTCCGACAAAGAAGCGAGAGAAATCAACAGCAAGGTCATCATCAGTTAAATGCTGAGGCATTTTCTTTGACGCTGAGGTTTTCTGATGAAGAAGTTGGCTGATTATACCGTACAAGGCCTTCTGATCACTGCCACACTCCATAATGAGGTCGTTCCAAAACTCTGACTTCGCCACTTTAAACAACTCTTTGGTGAGGTTTCTTTGATCCTTGAAAAGTTGTTTATCAACAGAGAGCCCCGTCCTTCTCCATTTACGCTCAAGTTGACGTCGCTTTCGCTTAGCGTCTGCTATTTCCTGGTTATACCATGGAATGGCTGGATGATCAATGATGACACAGGATCGCTGTGGAGCATGTCTGTCAAGGAGTTCTCCCATAACCACGTTGTACTTATGTAGTAATGTTTCAGCTGTTAGTGATGCATCAGATGATGATAGCTCGGACTTCTCTATGTCTGAGCTGAACGTGGTGGAATCAATTGCCTTTATCTTGCGAAACTGGATTACCCTCTTGACTGCCTTTGGCTTCCTCAAATGCAGCTTACAGTGAATAGCTGAGTGGTCGTTTAAATCACTTATTGTATGTTAATCTTATTTTAAAGATCGTACTTGAATAAATTCGCGGTAAATCCTCCGGTCAGCTTTGATATTCGTGCACAATGATGAATATATTTGTCCAAGCCGTTTTCATCTTTGTTTAAATCACAGATTATATGTTTATCATATATATTAATGTTATTTAATAAACTGGCATTTTAGTTCTTTGGTAAACAGGAATATTCGTGCACAATGATAAAGCTATGTTTCTGTATTAAATATTGCTCAACAATAAAAGCATGGAAATTATCTCTTGGGCTTCCATTTAATCTTCTATTACTTCATGAAGAAAGAGATTGAAAATGATGAGTATCATTTGTATATAAAGTGTTTTCATATATTTATTTATATCATTTTTTCTTTGCCCTTGTTCCCTTTTCATAGATTGTAAGTATTAATCTAATTTCAAATATATCTTTGTTATATGTTCTGGTCATTTTCAGAGTCTTCCTCATATATTCACTTCTACGCTTTTGTTCAGCAACCACGTTAGAATGCTTGGGTGTTATTTTATTGCTACTACCTATCCATGATAAATTCCAACCATAGCTTTCGACATTTTAATTGTTTATCTTTTAAGAAGTCATTGATTGTATGATTATATTGTGCGTTTGCCGAACTTTATTGAACTGGTTTGTAATCTTTCGGTAAGAAGGGATATTCGTGCACAATGTATGTAATTGTATGTAAGGCTTCCAACTGATGACTTCCTTCCTCCGAAATAAGTATTATTTGTATATATAAGTGTATTCTAATATTTTTGGATATCAATTTTCCTCTATCCTTTGACTTCGTTTATAGCGGGTAAGTATCTTTTTAAATTCAATTATAACTTCTTTTTACATTTCTGAATCTTTATCGTTGTATTCTTTTTTGAGCTTTCATGATAACTTCCAACCATCGGTTCATTAACTGTTAAGTTTTCATCTTTGTTTAAGTCACGGATTATATGTTTATCGTGTATACTGGTTTCATTTTAATGATCTGGCATTTTACTTCTTTGGTAAGCAGGAATATTCGTAACATGATAAAGCTATGTTTCCTAAACCACTGTTACCATAAATAGTTCTTCAAAAATAAAAGCCTGTATATAATCTCATAGGCTTCCATTTAATGATCTTCTAATAATGATCTTCTAATAATAATAATACATGAGATTTATATAGCGCCGTTATCCATTTTAAATAAATGCTCAAGGTGCTTTAAAATATTAGGGAACACATTACATCATGACAAAGAATCGTGTACATTTACATAAGAAAGAAAATGCAAAAATGAAAGAATGAATGAATTTCTCTCTTCAAAAAGCAAAATTAAACAAATGGGATTTAAGGTTGCTCTTAAAAGATGTTGGAGAGTCGGAGTTCTTCAGCTCCTGTGGAAGAGAATTCCACAGGGCTGGTCCGACATGAGCAAAAGATCATTCCCCCAAGAATTCTTTGAAAGCGGTATGTGTAGAAGACCAGAGTTGGAGGATCGGAGGGTACGTGTGGGTTGGTAGAGGTGAACTAAAGACTGGTTGTATTCAGGAGCTGTTCTGTTCATGATTTGATGAACTAAAAGAACGATTTTGAAAATTATATGTTCTTTTGCAGGCAACCAATAGAGATTTTGTAAGATAGGTGTAATGTGACTATGTTTGCTTGAAAGAGAATGTAAATAATGAGTATCATTTGTATATAAAGTGTTTCTAATATATATTTATATCATTTTTTCTTTGCCATTGTTCTTTTTGCATAGATTGTAAGTATCAATCTAAATTCAAATATATCTTTGTTATATGTTCTGGTCATTTTTTAGAATCTTGTTCATGTATTCACTTCTACGCTTTTGTTCAGCTAACCGCGTTAGAATGATTGGGTGTTTTGAATTGCTACTCCCTATCCATGATAAATTCCAACCATAGGTTTCGACATTTGAATTGTTCATCTTTTAATAAGTCATTGATTGTACAATTATATTTTGCGTTTGCCTAACTGTATTGAACTGGTTTTGTAATCGTTCGGTAAGAAGGGATATTCGTGCACAATGATAAAGATATGTTTCCTAAACCATTGTAACCAATAATGCCATTTAAAAATAATGACATGAAAATTGTCTCTTAGGCGTCCAACTGATGATTTCTCTCTTTCTCATAAAGAAAAATATATAAAATGATGAGTATTATTTGTATATTTAATGTAATCTAATATCAATTTTTTTTACTTTTTCCCTTGTTCTTTGTTCATAGATGGTAAGTTTCTATTAAAATTCAATGATATTTTAGAATATTTGCCATGTATTCATTTCTACGCTTTTGTTCAGGTCACCACGTAAGAATGATTGGGTGTTGTAGAAATGATACCACTTTTCCATGATGACTTCTACCCATCGGTTTAACATTCCTCATGAGTCATCTTTTATGAAGTCACGGATTGTATGTTTATCTTACTTTTTTGTCTTACTTTAATGAACTGGCGTTGTAATCCTTAGTTCAGAGGGGATATTCGCACACAATGATACAGATGTGTTTAGCCATTGTAACCATTAATGCCACTTAAAAATAGAGGCATGACATTATCTTTTACGCTTTCATTTGATGATCTTCTAATTCCCCATTAAGAAAGAGATATGAAAAAGATGAGTATCATTTGTATATAAAGTGTAATCTAATATCATTTGTCTTTTTTACACTTCCCCTTGTTCTTTGTTTATAGATGGTAAGTATTCATGGAAATTCAATAATATATTTGTTATTTGTCTGGTCATTTTTTTATAATCTTTGTCATGTATTCCCTTTTACGCTTTTGTTCAGCGCACCAAGTTAGAATGCTTAGGTGTTGTAGAAATGCCACTTCTAACCCATTAAACTTCTTCCTAACCATGATGACTTCTAACAATCGGTTCAACATTTCTCAATTGTCATCTTTGATGAAGTCACGGACTGTTTTTTAAAATGTTTTTTGTCTTACTATAATGAACTGGTGTTGTAATCATTTGGTGAGAAGTGATATTTGTGCACAATGATAAAGATATGTGTCCTATACCACTGTAACCATTAATGCCACTTAAAAACAGAGGCATGGCATTATCTTTTAGGCTTCCGATTGATGATATCATTCATTCCCATAAAGAAAGAGATATAAAAAAGATGAGTATCATCCGTTTATCAAGTGTAATCTAATATCATTTGTGATGTTTACCTTCTCCTTGTTCTTTGTTCATAGATGGTAAGTTTTCATTAAAATTTAATAATATATTTGTTATATGTCTGGTCATTTTTTAGAATTTTGGTCATGTATTCCCTTTCACGCTTTTGTTCACCTCACCAAGTTAGAATGCTTAAGTGTAGGACTGTTTTGTTAAATGTTTGTTGTATTTTTTAATGAACTGGCGGTGTAATTTTTCAGTTAGAAAGGATATTCGTACATAATGATAAAGATATGTTACCCCAACGGTTCTAGGACAACTACCCCCTGGGCAATCACCCCCCGGAAAATTACCCCCCGGAAAACTACCCCCAAAGGACAATTACCCCCTGGAATATTACCCCCCGGAGAATCACCCCCCGAGGACAACTACCCCCCAAGGACAATTACCCCCCGGAAAATTACCCCCCGGAGAATTACCCCCCGAGGACAATTACCCCCCGAGGACAATTACCCCCCGGAAAATTACCCCCCGGAGAATTACCCCCCGAGGACAATTACCCCCGAGGACAATTATCCCCCGAGGACAATTACCCCCGAGGACAATTACCCCCGATGATAATTACCCCCCGAGGACAATTACCCCCGATGACAACTACCCCCGTGGACAATCAGGATTCAATAGCAAAAGACGATCTGCACATTGAGAGATGGCTACGAGCCCATAAGATGCCCTGCATGACCCCATATTTTTTCGAATACTATAGCACGTTGTCTTTCTCATCACTACACATTTCCCTTTTATTATAATTTATGCAACGCCAGCGCGGTTGCTAATTTCCACGAAGGATGTAAGTTTCAGGTAATTTTCCAGCGCTTTTCAAAATGCATAGAAATACATTTCTCTGGAGCAGCGTTTTTTTTAGCTTTTTGTTAGTCACGGTACCCTCTTAAGAAATGAAAAGTTTCTCCCAAATCCCAAAGTCTTTACAGACTATTAATTTTTCATGACTCTGGCTCTCGTCAAGTACTATGCACACACGTATGGGCACATTTAAGAATAAAAAGACATTTTCAAACTGGTAAAAAAATAGTTTGTAATCCACACACTAGAAACTATTTAAAGTACTGTATGCGGGCACCTTGCCGCCGAATGTACATAAATAAAAAGTGATATATTCGGTCATGACCTTGATACACTAATATGAAGATATTCGGGCCTCTCGTTGCCTTTATTTTTCGAGGAAGGAAGACACTTTAGTATCTTCCAAATTTTATTTTCTCTTGTAATTACATATTTTAACCGTTTCTGGTATTTGATTTTTTTTTACAAAATCAACGTTTTCCAAATCATTCTCTTGCGGCACCCCGGTTGAAAAACGCTGTGCTGGAGTTACAAAATCAAATGAGATGAATTACCAGAGAGCGGATATTTATTTTCTTTTGACATGGCACCGTACATATAACTTGAAGGCAATTTCTTTTTCAAAATAATTTAACGTACACGAAAACATATTATTCTTCAACAGAAATAAATAAATAACGTGAAGAAAACCTTAATCATGGATCACGGCATGGATGAGGGCCCATTATACATACAAAGACAAATACACGATCAGCTGATGAAAAAGTTACAGAAGATGCATAAAGGAAATCTTACATCCTAATTTCTTTGTTGTGCCATTGATGGTGAGAGAGGCTGTAACGCGTACTCATCTGCGCGCAATGTATTGTTTAATTTGTAAGAAATGTAATTTCTGTTCTTTACTCGGCAGCAAAACTACAGCGGAATTGGGCAACCTCCACCCCCCCCCCCCCACATATCTAATTGAATAATTTGAAAAGACTGAAATGAAGGTTTATGCAATTTTCTGTAAATAGCAATTTGGAGAGAAGCTTGCGTTATACGTCACAGTCTTATACATTCCTCGGGAATGATTGTCATTGGGGGTAGTTGTCCTCCAGGGGTTATTGTCCTCGGGGGGGGGGGGGGGGGGAGTTGCCGTCGAAGGGGGAGGGGTAGTTGTCCTCGGGGGTAGTTGTCCTCGAGGGTAATAACAATAATAATAATAATACATAATAACGTTTTATTTACCCAGGGTAGCCACTTCAGTTATGAAACTGCTCTTCCAGCGGGCCCTGCATAACATAACATAATTATTACTACCCTTCTCCAATCTAATACGCTGAGCGCCTAGCTAGAAGGCAGAAGGTCCCATTGTTATAAATCTTTGGTATGACTCGGCCGGGGTTCGAACCCACGACCTTCCGTACATGAGACGGGCGCTCTAACCACTGAGCCACCAGGCCCAGTAGTGTCCATGGGGGGTAGTTGTCCTCGGGGGGTAGTTGTCCTCGGGGGTAATTCTCCGGGGGGTAATTTTCCCCGGGGTAATTGTCCTTGGGGGGTAATTGTCCTCGGGGGGTAATTCTCCGGGGGGTAATTTTCCGGGGGGGAATTGTCCTTGGGGGGTAATTGTCCTCGGGGGGTAATTCTCCGGGGGGTAATTTTCCGGGGGGTAATCGTCCTACGGGGGTAGTTTTCCGGGGGGTAATTTTCCGGGGGGTGATTGCCCAGGGGGTAATTGTCCTGATACGTACCCCAACCATTGTAACCATAAATGCCATTAATACATAATTGCATAAACATTAAAATCTTAGTCTTTGAATTGATGATCTACTACTTTACCATAAAGAAAAAGAAATGAAAAAGATGAGTATCATTTAATTTCATTTTAACTTCTTTCTAAATTCTGGTCGTCCTTCTGAAAATTTCGATTAATAGTCACTTTTTAGGTTTTTTTAAAGCTCAACACGAGAGTATGTAAAATTGCTACCACTTGTCTATAATCACTTCTAACCATCGGTCCAAACAATTTGGTTCTTCTCTTTTATGATGTCACAGATTGTTTGTTTATGTCATTTTTATTTTACACTAATGAACTAGTGTTGTAATAATTCGGTAAGAAGGGATATTCGTGCACAAAGATGAATATATTTGTCCTAAGTCGTTGCAACCATAAATGCCACTTAAAATAAAGGCATGACAAATGTCTGTAAGGCTTCCAACTGATAATCTTCTTTCTATGAATTAAGTATTATCTTTTGTATATATATATATATAAAAGTGTATTCTAACAATTTTGATTATTAATTTTTCTCTACCCTTTGGCTTATTTTATAGCGGGTAAGTATCTATTTAAATTGATTTTAACTCCTTCATACATACTGGTCTCTTTCTGAATCTGTATCTATTATTCATTTTTTTAGCTTTCATGATAACTTCCAACCATCGGATTTTAAATTTTTAAGTTTTCATCTTTGTTTAAGTCACGGATTATTATGTTTATCGTATATATTGATAACAACAATGATAATAATAATAATAATAATAATAATCTAAATTCAATCATAACTTCTTTATATATTTTGGTCATCTTTCTGAAACTTTTCGTTTGTATTAATTTTTTGGTATAGCTTTTTTGATAGAATGCTTGGGTGTTGTAAAAATGCACCACCTATTCATGATAACTTTCAACGATTGTTTTTTTTAATTTCATTTCGATCTTCGTTTAAGTCACGGATTGTATGATAATCTTGTTTAAATATCATAATTTAATGAACTCACGTTTAAATCCTCTGGTCAGCTGGGAAATTCGTGCACAAAGATGTATTTATTTTTCCTTAGCAGTTGAAACCATAAATGCCACTTAAAGTAAAAGCATGAAATTGTATGTAAGGCTTCCAACTGATGATCTCCTTCCTCCAAATTAAGTATTATTTTTATATATAAGTGTATTCTAATATTTTTTATTATCAATTTTTATCTACCCTTTGGCTTCTTCCATAGTTAGTAAGTATCTATTTAAATTCAATTTAACTCCTTTATACTTTCCGGTAATCTTTCTTAATCTTAATCTATTATTTACTTTGGAGCTTCCATGATAACTTCCAACCATCGGATTTTAAAGTCTTATATTTTCAACTTTGTTTAAGTCACGGATTATATGTTTATCGTATATATTGACAACAACAATAATATCGAAAATAATATCGCTAGTGATATTCGTTTGTCTCGCAATGTGGTCAATAAGGAATCTAAAAGTTCACGACGTTTCATGTGCAACTGCAACACTTCATCTGGTGATAATAACTACTGTAAGCAAGGGTCTTTTATACTCTACGGGAGATTGGTCGATCACCGTGTGCGTCGACCAATAGGCATTGTGCGTTATTGTTCCAATTATCGATCGAATTATGGACCGCTCCACCGGTCCTCCCGTAGAGTATAAAAGACCCTTGCTTACAGTAGTTATTATCACCAGATGAAGTGTTGCAGTTGCACATGAAACGTCGTGAACTTTTAGATTCCTTATTGACCACATTGCGAGACAAACGAATATCACTAGCGATATTATTTTCGATACTATATCCGCAATGAGTAATATATTTAGCAACAACAATAATAATAATACTAATAATACAAATCATGATAACAATAATAATAACAATAATATTACTAATACAAGTGATAATGATAATGATAACAAATTATTTTTCTAAAAATTTCCATAACCTTTTATCATAATTTTAAATTCGCCTCTCCTTACGGATCTGAGATGCATATGATCTATTGATTTATTCACAATAGGTTGTATGGTTCTAGATGATTGAATTTTTTTTTGAAGATTTTTAAAAAGTTTTGAAATAACTGGGTCTGGAAGAAAAACTACGCTCTAACTCCTTGCTTTATTACCGGGTCTTAGTTTGGAAGATGGTGGGGTCTTAGTTTAAAAGTTTAAAAGTTTTTTTTTTTACTTTTGAATAACCGTGTCTGGAGGAAAGACTACGCTCGATTCTCATGTTATGATTATTAAACTCACGTTTAAATCATCCGTTCAGCTGGGAAATTCGTGCACAAAGATGAATATATTTTTCCTAACCCGTTGAAACCATGATTGCAACTTAAAATAAAAGCATGAACATTCTATGTAAGGCTTTTTAACTGATGATCTCCTTCCTCCGAATTAATTATTATATTCATTTATAAGTGTATTCTAATATTTTTTATTATCAATTTTTCTCTACCTTTTGGCTTTTTCCATAGCGTGTAAGTATTTATTTAAATTCAATTTAACTCCTTTATAAATTCCGGTCATCTCTCTTAATCTTTATCTATTAATCACTTTCGAGCTTTCATGAAAACTTCCAACCATCAGATTTTAAAGTTTAAAGTTTTCATCTTTGTTTAAGTCACGGATTATATGTTTATCGTATATATTGATAACAACAATAACAACAATAATAATAATAATAAAAATAATAAAAATAGTAATAATAATAATAATCATGATGAAATTAATAATAACAATAATAATACTAATAAAAGTGATAATGATAATGATAAACAATACATTTTCTTAAACTTTTCGAATACCTTTTATTATAATTTTAATATCGTTTCTCCTAACGAATCTGAGATGTATATGATCTATTCATTTATTCTTAATAGGTTGTATGGTTCTAGATGATTGATTTTCGTCAGTGTCATGTGATAACATAAATGAACTTATGCATGCAGGCAGTGGCGGAGATCTGTTGTTAGCCTAGGGGGATAACAGCGCCCTTAATACTCGTTTTTCTCACGAGTGCCCCTTTTTTATCTCTTGTAAATGACCCTTTTCAGGTACGAGATAGTCCTGTAGAAGTTTTTCAAACCCGGAAAAGTTGTTAAGTACAAGTTTTTTTGTTTGAGTTGTGTTCTAGATGGGTATTTAAGTAAATTCAGCTTGGTTGCCAGCTTGGCTACCTTGGGCAACTTTTTTAATAGCCATATTAGCTTAATCATCTAATTAGCATACACGGTCGCTCATATAGTAGGAATATTTTTGTTTTACCCCAATTTATGGAATTATTTAAAAAATAATTTAAAAATAATAGATCTAGATAATAGTATACATTCTCAGATTGTATTGAATAATAATTTGCCAATGTGTGTTTTGCGTGACTGCTAAAGTATGTGTATGCTACTATGCTTATCAACTATGGGACCTACGCCCTTAAGTCATAAATGACAGTAATGAGGATTAATGCCCCACAAAAGGGCACTAATATAGCACATCGACACGGTTTTGATCCTGGGGCGTTACAATTACGAGGCCATTGCTTTGTCACTGAACCATGAATTTACGCAGCGGGGGCTAGGGTAGGGGGGAGTTTCCATAATTAAAACAAAACAGAAAATGCAATAAATTTTCAATAATTTATTGCATTTTACCCCGGTCCCCAACATGAACAAATTCTCTGGACTGCCATGCATTATGGCTCAAGGCATGGGCCCATCTAGTCTAGAATCTGGCCTATTTAATTTTGATCTCCACCACACCAACGTAACGCTACCTCTCCATACTTACTTGCTCCCAGCCGATGATGGCGTAATCATACTCAGTCTGGGCTGGTGAGCATAATTATGAGTTTGTTGATAACGCCATCTTCGACGGCTTGCATCAAGTGTGTAGGAAATTATAAAGGACCGGGTAGATTCTGGACTAGGGCCCATCCAGAACACAAATTAACAACAAAACCTTGTACTTATCAACTTTTCCAGGTCATTTACATGGTATATGGTACCGTCTACTGGACTAAGAAGTCATTCCTTTTCACTTCAGATAAATGCGCACTCCATTTCCGATTATTGCCCCTATTCAAATATGATAGATGCTCGTTTTACCTTGACAAGTGCCCCTTTCCCTCCTGTTAAGTGCTCTTTACATCTCGAATGAATGTTCCTTTTCACCTCTGATAAGTGCCCCGTTTCTTTTAACATGTGCTCCTTTTTCTTGTTGATACGAGCCACCTCCACTTTTCAAATTAGAGACATTTACCCTTTACATGAATGCCCGTTTCCACCTCTGATAAATGCCTTTTTTCATTTCTGGCGAGTGCCTCTTTTCAGGTGTAAGAAGTGACCCATCTCACCTAAGATAACTAACCTTTGTACTTTGACACCTGCTCTTTTTCTTTTCTAATAAGTTTCCATATCCCTTTCGTTAAGTGTCCCCTTTTCCTCTCATCATTAAACGTGCCCCTAATTTAATGCGACTAAGAGCAATTTCCCCACTCGCTCGCATTTAAAGATGATAAAATTGTATGTTACTTATCAAAAGCCATTTCAGCATTCCGTTATGACAATGTGCTTATATCCCAATCAGGAGATCTAAGTGTGCAGGCAATGTATAACTATCCATCTAAATTCAATTATAACTTCTTTATTTATTTTGGTCATCTTTCTGAACCTTTGTGTTTGTTTTCATTTTGTTGTATAGCTTTTTTGATAGAATGCTTGGGCGTTGTAAAAATGCACCACCTATCAATAATAACTGCCAACGATTGTTTTTTTTAATTTCCATTTCCATCTTCGTTTAAGTCACGGATTATATGTTAATCTTATTTAAAAATCATACTTTAATGAACTCAAGTTTAAATCCTCCGGTCAGCTGGGAAATTCGTGCACAAAGATGAATATATTTTCCTAAGTCGTTTTTATTTTTTATTTTTATATAAGTGTATTCTAATATTTTTGATTATCAATGTTTCTCTACCCTTTGACCTCGTTCATAGCGGGTAAGTATCTATTTAAATTAAATTCTAACTTTGTTTATACGTTCTTTTACAGGCAACCAATGGAGATTTTGTAAGATAGGTGTTATGTGACTATGTTTGCTTGAAAGAGAATGTGAATAATGAGTATCATTCATATATAAAGTGTTTCTAATATTTATTTATATCATTTTTTCTTTGCCCTTGATCTTTTTTTGCATAGAAAGTAAGTATCAATCTAAATTCAAATATATCTTTGTTATATGTTCTGGTCATTTTTCAGAATCTTGTTCAAGTATTCACTTCTATGATAATACAATGATAAAGATATGTTTCCTAAACCATTGTAACCAATAATGCCATTTAAAAATAATGGCATGAAAATTGTCTCTTAGGCGTCCAACTGATGATCTCCCTCTTTCTCATAAAGAAAGAGATATAAAAATGATGAGTATTATTTGTATATCAAATGTAATATAATATCATCTGTATTGTTTACCTTTCCCCTTGTTCTTTGTTCATAGATGGTAAGTTTCTTTTCAAATTCAATAATATCTTTGTTATATGTCTGGACATTTCTGAATCTTTATCGTTGTATTCACTTTCGAACTTTCAAGATAACTTCCAACAATCGGTTTATAAACTGTTAAGTTTTTCATCTTTGTTTAAGTCACGGATTATATGTTTTTCGTATATACTGATTTCATTTTAATAAAGTGGCATTTTAGTTATTTGGTAAGCAGAAAAAGGCTTCACTTTGATGATCTTCTAATTCCCTATCTTGAAAGAGAATGTAAATGATGAGTATCATTTGATATGAAGTGTTTTCTAATATGTATTTATATCATGTTTTCTTTGCCCTTGTTCCTTTTTCATAGATTGTAAGTATCAATCTAAATTTAAATATATTGTTGTTATATGTTCTGGTCATTTTCAGAGTCTTGTTAATGTATTCACTTCTACGCTTTTGTTTAGCTAACCACGTTAGAATGCTTGGGTGTTATTGAATTGCTATTACCTATCCATGATAAATTCCAACCATAGGTTTCGACATTTTAATTGTTCATCTTTTAAGAAGTCATTGATTGTATATATGATTATATTGTGCGTTTGCCGAACTTTATTGAACTGGTGTTGTAATCTTTCGGTAAGAAGGGATATTCGTGCACAATGTATGTAATTGTATGTAAGGCTTCCAACTGATGATTTCCTTCCTCCGAAATAAGTATTATTTTTATATCTAAGAGTATTCTAATATGTTTGGATATCCATTTTCCTCTACCCTTTGACTTCGTTCATAGCGGGTAAGTATCTTTTTAAATTCGATTATAACTTATTTTACATTTTTGAATCTTTATCGTTGTATTCACTTTTGAGCTTTCATAATAACTTCCAACCATCGGTTCATAAACTGTTAAGTTTTCATCTTTGTTTAAGTCACGGATTATATGTTTATCGTATAGCACAATGATAAAGCTATGTTTCCTAAACCACTGTAACCATAAATAGTTCTTCAAAAATAAAAGCCTGTATATAATCTCATAGGCTTCCATTTGATGATCTTCTTCTAATAATAATAATACATGAGATTTATAAAGCGCCATTATCCATTTTAAATAAATGCTCAAGGCGCTTCAAAATATAAGGGAACACATTACACCATGACAAAGAATCGTGTACATTTACATAAGAAAGAAAATGCAAAAATGAAAGAATTAATGAATTTCTCTCTTCAAAACGCAAAATTAAACAAATGGGAGTTAACGTTGCTCTTAAAAGATGTTGGAGAGTCGGAGTTCTTCAGCTCATGTGGAAGTGAATTCCACTGGGCTGGTCCGGCATGAGCAAAAGCTCGTTCCCCCCAAGATTTCTTTGGAAGCGGTATGTGTAGAAGACCAGAGTTAGAGGATCGAAGGGTACGTGTGGGTTGGTAGAGGTGAACTAAAGACTGGTTGTATTTAGGAGCTGAATTTTTGAAAATTAAACGTTCTTTTACAGGCAACCAATGGAGATTTTGTAAGATAGGTGTAATGTGACTATGTTTGCTTGAAAGAGAATGTAAATAATGAGTTTAATTTGTATATAAAGTGTTTCCAATATTGATTTATATCATTTTTTCTTTGCCCTTGTTCTTTTGCATAGAATGTAAGTATCAATCTTAATTCAAATATATCTTTGTTATATGTTCTGGTCATTTTTCAGAATCTTGTTCATGTATTCACTTCTACGCTTTTTGTTCAGCTAACCACGTTAGAAGGATTGGGTGTTATTGAATTGCTACTACCTATCCATGATAAATTCCAACCATAGGTTTCGAAATGTTAATTGTTCATCTTTTAAGAAGTCATTGATTGTATGGTTATATTGTGCGTTTGCCTAACTTTATTGAACTGGTGTTGTAATCTTTCGGTAAGAAGGGATATTCGTGCACACTGATAAAGATATGTTTCCTAAACCATTGTAACAATAATGCCATTTAAAAATAATGACATGAAAATTGTCTCTTAGGCGTCCAGCTGATGATCTCCCTCTTTCTCATAAAGAAAGAGATATAAAAATGATGAGTATTATTTGTATATCAAATGTAATCTAATATCATCTGTATTGTTTACCTTTCCCCTTGTTCTTCGTTCATAGATGGTAAGTTTCTATTAAAATTCAATAATATCTTTGTTATATGTCTGGTCATTTCTTAGAATATTTGCCATGTATTCATTTCTACGCCTTTGTTTAGGTCACCACGTCAGAATGATTGGGTGTTGTAGAAATGATACCACTTTTCCATGATGACTTCTACCTCTCGGTTTTACATTCCTCATGTATCATCTTTTAGTATGTTTATCTTATTTTGTTGTCTTAATAATGAAATGGTGTTGTAATCCTTAGTTTAGAGGGGATATTCGCGCACAATGATACAGATATCTTTCTTTAGCCATTGTAACCATTAATGCCACTTAAAAATAGAGGCATGACATTATTTTTTACGGTTTCATTTGATGATCTTCTAATTCCCCATTAAGAAAGAAATATGAAGAACATGAGTATCATTTGTATATAAAGTGTAATCTAATATAATTGGTATTGTTTACATTTCCCCTTGTTCTTTGTACAAAGATGGTAAGTTTCAATTAAATTCAATAATATATTTGTTATATGTCTGGTCATTTTATGAATATTTGTCATGTATTCACTACTACGCTTTTGTTCAGCTCACCAAGTTAGAATGCTTAGGTGTTGTAGAAATGATACCACTTACCCATTAAACTGCTATCTACAGATGATGACTTCTACCCATCGGTTTAACATTCCTCAGTTTTCATCTTTTATGAAGTCACGGATTGTATGTTTTTTATGTTTTTTCTTCTTACTTTAATGAACTGGTGTTGTAATCCTTAAAGAAGGGATATTCGCGCAAAATGATAAAGATATGTTACCTAAACCATTGTAACCATAAATGCCATTTATAAATAATGGCATAAAAATTTTCAGGTCAAGTCAGGTCAATATACGGTAAAAAACACCCCAACCCAAAAAAATTGCAACAAAAGGTTTTTTAACGGTTTCTAGTGGTATTCGACCTCAAAAATAACATACTAAAAGTATACCAAAATCGAAGGTTCAGAAAGCTGTTATTTTCAAGATGGCGTCCAAAATGGCCACGGCTACCTAAAAATGGCAATAAATCACTCATTATTCATCCTAGAGACATAATTGGAGTGTCTATGCAATGGTTTTCGGGGTCATATTATCCATTAAGACAAGTAAGAATGGTTTGTGATGGTCTAGGCAACCCCAAAAATCCAAGATGGCGTCCAAAATGGTCGCCATTACATAAAAATGACCATAAGTCACTTATTATCCATCCCATAGACATAATTGGGGTGTCTATGCAATGGGTTTCGGAGTCATATTATCCATCAGGATAAGTTAGAACGTAAAGCAGTGGTTCATGAAACCACGAAATCCAATATGGCGTCAAAAGGTCCACAAAACCACTAATATTTCTTAATAGAGGGTGCACTTTATGAAAAGGAAATTAACTTATAATGTTTCTCTCTCACCCTTATGGTGTTATCGACCCCACCCTCTAGAAAAGGGTCAATTCAACTACTGACAGGTAATTGTCAACACTGAGGGAGGGGTCCGAGGGGGGGGGGGTGACAAAGACAAAGTTATAACTTAATAATATCTAGACACACATTCATAACACCTACCATACAATTAAAAATGTTTAAAACCTCTTTTTGTTCATTTCATCTTAAAGCGAATACACATACAGATATTCACGTTCCTTCATTTTGATGAGGAATGTACTTTAGTAAGGAAAAATCATCTTCTGCCCCACCATCAAGTGACTCGTTATATGGATTGTGGCATACATCAAGTTGGCAAGGTTCACCCTCATACTGTTACATGTAGTCCGTAACTTATGCAGGTATAGCGAGGTGTGCTACTAGAAGTACAGAAGTCGCAATGAATCAACTTAAAAAGATTACCTGGTGCAGCCTCCGTTTTTGACATCAGTGGAACCAGATGATTTTCCTCTAATTTCCAGCCCAGTCTGTGACGTCCATGTCTTATAATTCACTCTCCATCCATGCCATGACTTGGTAATATGTATATTGGTTGGGGCTGGCGTAGGAGGGAGTCGCATTGGTAATTTTCTTGACGAACAAGTTGTATCGTAATGATGCAAGTGAGTCATTACAGCAGCAACCAAACACGAAATACATTGCTTTGATACCAAGTTCCTCTATTAGTTCCTTTGGCTGACTTGGATAAGGAAAGTACTAGCACTGGATTCTTATGTGGCGCCATCCATATAAGTCCCCGAACAATCAGAACAATCGCGGAGGGGGTGGGGCCCCGGCCTTATTAGGGTTAAATTTAACTTAACAATAAAGGCATGGAAATTGTCTACAAGCTTTCAACTGATGATCTCCCTTTTCCCCCATACAAAAAGAGAAACTTAACAAATTATTTTCAAACTATGAGTTCATCATAATACTTTTCATCATAAATCTATTTTCCTCTACCCTTTGGCTTCGTTCATAGTGAGTAAGTATCAATCTAAAATCCATTATAATTTTATGAGTACTTTTAACAATAGGTTTAACGAATGACATGGTTCTTCTGTTATGAAGTTAGGGATTGTATGTTTATCTTATGTTTTTATATTACTTCAATGAACTGGTGCTTTAATCCTCAGTTAAGAAGGTATATTCGTGCCCAAGGATAACAGATTTTGTCTAAACCATTGCTACTCTAAGTATAAATGCCACTTTAAAAAAAGGCATGCAAATTTGATTTAAGGCTTTACACTGATGATCTCCTTCTTCTCCATAAAAAAAGAGAATTTTAAAAGATGAGTTTCATTTACAAAATATAAGATAACTTTAATATTTTTTCTCTTCCCTTTGACTTCGTTTATAGGGAGTAAGTATACATATTAATGAAATTATAACTTTTTTTTATATATATTCCAGTTGTCTTTCTGAATCTTCATTTATTATTCTCTTTTAAGGCATTTTTAAAGCTTAGCACGATATAATTCTAGGCTGTTGTAGAAATGCTACCAGTTGTCCATGATCACTTCTATCCATCGGTTTAACAATTCTAAAATTTCATCTGTTATGAAGTCACGGATTGTCTGTTTACGTTATAATTATGTCTTACTTTAATTGTATCTGTTTGATGCTTCCAACTGATGATCTCTTTCTTTCCCATAAAGAAAGACAAATTAAAAAGATGAGTATTATTTGTATATAAAATGTGATCTAATATCTGAATGTTTTACTTTTCCCCTTGTTCTTGATTCATAGTTGGTAAGTATCCATGAAAATCGTAATATATCTTTGTAATATGTCTGGTCATTTTTCACAATCGTTTTTATGTATTCACTTCTACTCTTTTTTCAACTAACCACTTTAAAATGCTTGGGTTTTGTAAAAATGCAAACCTGTATCCATGATAACTTTAAACCAAAGGTTTCGATTAAAAAAAGAAGATATTTTATGAAGTTACAGATTCTATATTTTTCTTGTGTGTTTGCCTTTCTTTAATGAACTGGTGTTGTAATACTTAGGTAAGAATTGATTTTCGTGCACCATGACAGACGTTTGTTTCCTACAACATTGTTACTATAAGTGTAACTTAAAAATAAAGGCATGCAAATTGCCTTTCTGGCTTTTAACTGATGATCTCCTTCTTCCCAATAAAAAATAGAAATCAAAAAGATGATTTTTATTTATATAAATAAGTTCATTTTAATATTTTTCTTTATTTATTTTCCTCTAACCTTGACTTCGTTCATAGGGAATAAGTATACATCTTAATTAAATTATAACTTCTTAATATATTATAGTCATCTTTCTAAATCTTTATCTATTATTCACTTTTAAGGCAATTTTTTTAAAGCAGACCACTATAGAATGCTAGGTTATTGGAGAAATGCTACCACTAGTCCATGATCACTTCTAACAATAGGTTAAACGAATGACATGGTTCTTCTGTTATGAAGTCACGGATTTTATGTTTATCTTATGTTTTTTTATATTACTTCAATGAACTGGTGCTTTAATCGTCAGTTAAGAAGGTATATTCGTGCCTAATGATAATAATTTTTTTCTAAACCATTGTTACTATAAGTATAAATGCCCCTTTTAAAAAAGGCATGCAATTTGATTTAAGGCTTTCAAATAATGATCTCCCTCTTCTCCATAAAAAAAGAGAATTTTAAAAGATGAGTTTCATTTACAAGATATAATATAACTATATATAATATTTGTCTTTATCCATTTTCTCTACCCTTTGACTTCATACATAGGGAGTAAGTATACATCTTAATGAAATTATATATATTTTTTTATATATACCAGTCATTTTTCTGAATCTTTATTTATTATTCACTTTTAAGGCATTATTAAAGCTTAGCACGATATAATTGTATAGGCTGTTGTAGAAATGCAACCAGTTGTCCATGATCACTTCTATCCATCGGGTTAAACATTCTAACAATTTCGTATGTTATGAAGTCACGAATTGTCTGTTTACCTTTTTTTATGTCTTACTTTAATGAACTGGTGTTGTAATATTTCGGTGACAAGGAATATTCGTGCCCAATGATAAAGATATGTATCCTAAACACTTATCCTAAAACACTTATTTCACCTAAAAATAAAGGCATGAACATTGTCTTTAAGGCTTTCAACTGATGATATCCTTCTTAACCATACAAAAATAAGAATTAAAAAGATGAGCGTTATTTGTATATATGAGTAAATTCTAAAATGTATTTTTATATTTTTCCTCTAACTTTTTGCTTCATTCAAAGAGAGTAAGTATAAATTTTAATTAAATTATAACTCCTTTATATATTATAGTCATCTTTCTGAATCTTTATCTATTATTCACTTTTAAGGCAATTTTGTTAAAGCACACCACTATAGAATGCTAGGTTATTGGAGAAATGCTACCACTAGTCCATGATCACTTCTAACAATAGGTTTAACGAATGACATGGTTCTTCTGTTATGAAGTCACGGATTTTATGTTTATCTTATGTTTTGTATATTACTTCAATGAACTGGTGCTTTAATCGTCAGTTAAGAAGGTATATTCGTGCCTAATGATAAAAGTTTTTTTCTAAACCATTGTTAATATAAGTATAAATGCCACTTTTAAAAAAGGCATGCAATTTGATTTAAGGCTTTCAAATGATGATCTCCCTCTTCTCCATACAAAAAGAGAATTTTAAAAGATGAGTTTCATTTACAAGATATACGATAACTATATATAATATTTGTCTTTATCCATTTTCTCTAACCTTTGACTTCGTACATAGGGAGTAAGTATACATCTTAATGAAATTATAACTTTTTTTATATAAATATACCAGTCATCTTTCTGAATCTTTATTTATTATTCACTTTTAAGGCATTCTTAAAGCTTAGCACGATATAATTATATAGGCTGTTGTAGAAATGCAACCAGTTGTCCATGATCACTTCTATCCATCGGGTTAAACATTCTAACATTTCGTATGTTATGAAGTCACGAATTGTCTGTTTAGCTTTTGTTTATGTCTTACTTTAATGAACTGGTGTTGTAATCTTTCGGTGACAAGGAATATTCGTGCCCAATGATAAAGATATGTATCCTAAACACTTATCCTAAAACACTAATTTCACCTAAAAATAAAGGCATGATTATTGTCTTTAAGGCTTTCAACTGATGATATCCTTCTTAACCATACAAAAATAGGAACTAAAAAGATGAGTGTTATTTGTATATATGAGTAAATTCTAAAATGTATCTTTATATTTTTCCTCTAACTGTTGGCTTCATTCAAAGAGAGTAAGTATAAATCTTGATTAAATTATAACCTCTTTATATATTCCAGTCGTCTTTCTGAATCTTCATTTATTATTCACTTTTAAGGCATATTTAAAGCTTACCACGACAGAATGCTAGGTTGTTGTAGAAATGCTACCAGTTGTCCATGATTACTTCTATCCATCGGTTTAACAATTCTAAAATTTCATCTGTTATGAAGTCACGGATTGTCTGTTTACCTGACGTTTATGTCGTACTTTAAATGTATCTGTTTGATGCTTCCAACTGATGATCTCTTTCTTCCCCATAAAGAAAGACAAAATTAAAAGATGAGTATTATTTGTATATCAAGTGTGATCCAATATCATCTGTATGTTTACTTTTCCCCTTGTCCTTTGTTCATGGCAAGTATCCATGAAAATCGTAATATATCTTTGTAATATGTCTGGTCATTTTTCAGAATTTGTTTCATGTATTCACTTCTACTCTTTTTTTTCAACTAACCACCTTAGAATGCTTGGGTGTTGTAGAAATGCTTCCACCTATCCATGATAACTTCAGTCCAATTTTTTTCGAAATTTGTATTTGTTGATGTTACTTTGCCCCTTTAGGTAAAAACTACTTTGCCCCTTTAGGTAAAAAGGTAGTTTATGCATGAGAGATTTTATTTTCAATGTTCCCATGTGATCTACCGGCCAGATCAATATACCTTTAAACAAATTGCGCTTTACACATGTTTAAAAGCCAAGTCCTCTCAAGATCATTGACTTTACTTTATCCAATAGAGTTCCATTGGTTCATAAACAAATAAATATGAGCTCATTTTTAGCCAGTGGCGTAGTCAGCTAGAAATGCTAAATCAAGGAAGGACCCCCCACCCCATCAGCCCACCCCCCTCCCCCGACGGAAATGCAGCAAGAACCTTGGCTGCCGGAGATAGCCGGGCATGCGTATTTTTCTTTTATACAAACACGTCCAGCGAGTTTGACGATTAATTCTAATGAACCTGTTCGCAAACAGCCTAGACTCTGTTTTAAACCATTGTGTGTGTGTTTGATTTTGAGAGAGAAAGAACGAGTAAAAGAAAGAACTTAGAGGGAGGGGAAGGGACAATAAGATGGATACATTGACGTTCAAGGAAAATTATGGTGTTGAAAGAAGTCTTACTTTTCATTCGTTGTTTGTAAGGCCCTTACAAATGGGGTAAATAGAAATAAATGAAAACATATTCTTTTTGTCTCAAAAAGTTTCACTTTGTGTTTCTTTCTTTTCATTTTTCCAAGACACGTTGGATTTGTTCAGTGTCTCATATAATATTCTAAAGAAACATTTGTAAGAACAGCGGAAAGTGATTTGAGGATATTTGAGCCTATTCCTCAAGTGTTAATATGTAATACACGTATTAGTTTTATGATATATTTATTCATATTAACAAGGTATATTTCTTATTCAGCAAATGCTTTTTTAATATTGATTTTTTTTTCCTCAAACAACCAGGGGCTCATCTTATAAAGAGTAAAGATCGATTCAAATCAATCGCAACTTGAAATTTAATTGCAACTCTGTACTAAAGGAGAAAGGCGTATGTATTAAATGTGTGCGATTGATTTGTTTAGAGGACTTAAGAAACAAAGTCCAGGTCATCCACCATATGTCTATTTCAGGGGCTTAGCTTGGAAGATTTAGTGTATCTTCTAGGCCAAATTTGTGTTTTTATCCTCACATATTTTTGTTGGTTATTCTTGATCTTCATTATTAAAGATGATACTGATGAAAAAGAGAGAAAAGACGATCAACTGACATCTTTCAAATATGACTCGGGGAGCGATCGGGATGATATTTCCTTCGGTGGCCTTTCGGCACCCCCCGAGATCCTGGCTCGGGGGCCGAGAGCACAGCAAGCGTATGCCGAAGCAGCTAAAGCTGGCAAGAAGAAAGTATTCCGAACGCGCCTGATGCTTGTGGGACAAGAACGTGTTGGAAAGACAAGTCTAAAGAAAACTCTCACAAGACAAGGGTAATCTCTTCATTATCCCTTTATCTCGTTAAGTTATTTTCTCCCTCTCTCTCTCTCTATTCTTCCTTTTTTCTGTCTCTGTATTATGTATTTCTTCCATTCACTTGAGAGAACAAAAATATACAACCTTATTAGTGATTACCAGTTATGTTGACTTAACACTTTATGTTTGGACGCATGACATCTTTTTCCAACATAATAAAGGATCAGGGAGCAAGATAATTTTAATTTGGTTTATTCTGTCTTATCTATAATGAAAATTATTCCATTTGGGAATACTTTCCTTTTTATGATCGCACTTATCTCTTATTTTCTCTTAAGTTGGTAATATAAACATTTCTAATCAGTGAACATGTACAGGAATTATACAGTGTGGTTGTTTGTGATCAATTTTGTGAATGTGCAAATTATGTCTTACAATAATGTGATAACTGTGATTTGTACAACATGTCTACAATGTTTATAATCGTGCTGTGATGTATAAAATTATATTACTTGTTGATCACTTAAGGAAGTAGTGAGATGACACATTAAAACATTGTGCACAATAATTCACTTTTGGAATCTAAATGTAATAATTTTCCTGATTCATTTTTAATTGAAAGGAATTTAATTCATTAAACATCGTTGACATGTATGATGTATCAATATATAGTTTTAACAAACAAAAATGAGAAAATAAAGAATAACATTTTGAAAACATTTCAAACATTTGAAATGTTTAAATCTTTTATTCCAACACTCTGACTTGATAATGGATATCTATGTTAGATTTTATTGAAGGACATCACTTTATATTGTAAAGACGACATAATGATTTTTTTTGTTTTGCTTTTCACTCATTAGAGGGAAATAAATCTTTTACAAAGTATACAAAGTAATGATTTTTTTTCTAAATGATTTACATGTGTCTCTTTTGAGGGGCTATCCAATCTTTATAGCAAGTTGCTTTGAAGGAAAGCAGAACAATTAGACAAACAGATTGGTGAAAGTTTGAACCAAATACATTGAGAGAGGTATGAAGCTTTTGAAAGTCGTAATTTCGTGTAGGGTCGTTTACGGTAACTTCACCATTATGGTACAAACTTAATGTGATATAATTTGCCAATATGAAATTCGATTCAATTAAATAATGTTTGATTAGACATGTTTCATGACAATAAGCCTTGTGTACACAAAATAGAAAATAAAATTAAATATGTGAGGTACTTTAAACAGTAATACATATTGGTGAAATCTTTTCTAATATATATGATAATTAATGCTAAATATATTACTCATTGCGGATGTAGTATCGAAAATAATATCGCTAGTGATATTCGTTTGTCTCGCAATGTGGTCAATAAGGAATCTAAAAGATCACGACGTTTCGTATGCTACTGCGATACTTCGTCAGGTGATAAAAACTATTGTAAGCAAGGGTCTTTTATACTTTACGGGAGGACTGGCGGAGCGGTCTATAATTCGATCGATAATTGGAACAATAACGCCCAATGCTTATTGGTCGACGCACACGGTGATCGACCAATCACCAAGGCCGCTGGTTCGGCCGCTGGTTCGGCTGATGCACCAGGCCTATTGGCCGACGCATACGGTACTCAACCAATCAACGGGCCGCTGGCTCGGGCCGTCTGCTGAATGGAATCGACCGTTGTTGGCTGGCAGGACGGCGAGTGTCATGGCGGCGTATCGTCCGCATCCAAAATTCGGGGATATCGATCCCGTTGTCTCTGTTGAAATTATTAGGATTGAGACGGATATTGATAGCTATATTGATAGCTATATTGATAGCCGTACATTGATGGGGTCTCCCAACAACTCAAGCGCCGCCTAGAGAGCCATGGCATTCGAACGGTTTTCAGATCAGATACCACCCTACGTCAACAACTTACACGCCCCAAGGATCCAATTCCTCCACATAGACGGGACGGCATTGTGTACAACATCCCTTGTAAAGGATGTGATAGATCCTACATCGGTGAAACTGCCCGTCCGATAAAAGAAAGAATCACTGAGCATAAGAGGGACGTCAGACTCCGTCGAACTGACAACTCAGCCGTAGCCGAACATGCTTGGGATAACCAGCATCAACCAGACTGGGACGGGGTTCAGTGCCTTTCCCAGGAACGGCATTGGTATACACGGAGGGTAAAAGAAGCTATCAATATCTGTCTCAATCCTAATAATTTCAACAGAGACAACGGGATCGATATCCCCGAATTTTGGATGCGGACGATACGCCGCCATGACACTCGCCGTCCTGCCAGCCAACAACGGTCGATTCCATTCAGCAGACGGCCCGAGCCAGCGGCCCGTTGATTGGTTGAGTACCGTATGCGTCGGCCAATAGGCCTGGTGCATCAGCCGAACCAGCGGCCGAACCAGCGGCCTTGGTGATTGGTCGATCATCGTGTGCGTCGACCAATAAGCATTGGGCGTTATTGTTCCAATTATCGATCGAATTATAGACCGCTCCGCCGGTCCTCCCGTAAAGTATAAAAGACCCTTGCTTACAATAGTTTTTATCACCTGACGAAGTATCGCAGTAGCATACGAAACGTCGTGATCTTTTAGATTCCTTATTGACCACATTGCGAGACAAACGAATATCACTAGCGATATTATTTTCGATATATGATAATTGTTGCCGGATACAGACGAAATATATTATCAAAGTAACAGATTTAAAGGTGCAAATGATTATAAGCAGTATCAAGAAAATAAAGCACATACTTGAACAAGGTCAGAATAGTATGTACACTGGATATGATCTCTCTCTCTCTCTCTCTCCTTTTTCTTTATTTGGATTACAACCCCATGGGACAAGGTGCTTTATTGACAGAACTGAAATTCATCATATTTTTACGAGGCGGTATATGGGAGAGCTCTTCATCCCAAATTACGTCACAAATTATTTCACAATATGAATTCACTAATTCACCAATTGGAGATTCACATAGATTAAATGTTTTTAACTTAGAAAGAAACTATAATTCATTTATTTATGGGATTTTGTTCATTGTACTCGGATTTGTCTGATTTTACCCAATTCAGGTTGTTGAAAGTTTTGAATACTTTGCGTATGGATATTACTTTTGTGAATCGGAATAAAAATGTGTATATACCATTATCCCTAATATTATTATTATTTTTATTATTCTAATTCTATTATTGCTTCAGATTTGATGAAAATGAGGCAATAACGGACGGTGTAGAAGCAACAGACGCATGTGAAATTAGCATTGAGGTTGCAAAAGCTGGCGAGAAAATGTGGTCAATTCACAAGAAAGGACATGAGAATGAAGATAACAAGGGTAAGTACAATTTGAAAAAATATTTTACCTTTACTATAAAAAAAAATAGAAATTATCTGCATGATTATATCTTTATTACTGACATTATGAATTGTTAAAACTGGTTGTGACAAATGACAATGGAAACACTTTTAAATCAAGACTTAAAGCGTATGTTTTCATTTTAATATCTTAATGTTACCTTTCGTAAGCACATATAAGCTCTGGTTTATAAATGTCTTTTACTGTTGTTAGGAATTTATTCCTTGAAACGCAGCGCGCGTAACAGCTGCACTGCTAAAACCAGGGTAATTATGCTGCATTATTGTAGAGCGCTTAGAGACTTCTGACAAAGTAAGTGTTAGGCGCTATATAAGCACTGTAATTATTATTATTATTATCGTTCTCATTATTATTGACATTGCTATTGTTTGCATTAGCATCACTATTATCATTATCATAAATACTGTTTGAAACATTTCCTGACATAGCAATCACTAAGTTATAATTCTTGCGGTGGTTATAAAGATAAAGGAATTGAACTAAATTGTCATTGCCATTCATATCACTGTTTTTGTATTGCTTTGTGAATATCAAATTATCGAAATTGATTAATAAACTGCAAAGTATTTGGGAACAACCTTCCCATTGCCTTTACAAAAATATATTTTAAACAAATCAATTTATTCCACAAGCTTCTTTTCCCGAAGGTGGTGCCAGAAGCATTATGTTTTTAAGTTTTCCGTCCGTCCGTAAGTCCGTCCCGCTTTCTAGATAATGCGATATCTTAAGAACCACTTAAGAATTGAGGCTCAAACTTAGCGACAATATGTATCACCATAGGAAGACGATATCAGTAGATTTGTTTGTAACTAGGTCAGAGGTCAAAGGTCACAGAGGTCAACCTATACAATTCCAGCTATCAGCCTTGTCATTGCAACATTTCTTGAACCACTAGAGATATTCAAACTCAAACATAGTGATTATAAGTATTACCATAGGAAGACAATCTCATCAGATTTCGGGTAAAAAAGGTGAAAGGTGAAAGGTCACAGAGGTCAATTTCTGAAATTACAGGTTTTAGTCTTGCTATTGAGATATCAAAAACCACAAGAGATAGGCATTTTTTTACATTGTGATATGTCACAAATAATTCCATCCATTTTGTATACTGAATTTAGGGTGGAGGCATAAGGGAGACGCAGTCGCATTTGTCTTGTTATTCTTCTTATGGATAGCATGTTCTTAGAATTCACTGAAACATATCCTTTTTAGCCATAAGTTTTTGAAGACAATTATATTTCAGTCAAGATGTATATTAGAACAATTAAATGAGTTGCATCACATCACATCATATGTCTAACCAGGGGCGTAGACAACGGGGGGGGGGGGGGGATGAGGGGGATGCATCCCCCCCCCCCCACCTCACAAGGTGGGGGGGGGGGGGGTGGCATGTACAATCATCCCCCCAGGTTTTGGGGAATGATATTTGCTTACTTAATAAGTCATAATGATGATAATAATAGTAATAATAATAATAATGATAACAATTATAATATTTATAATAATAATAATTATGATGATGATAATAATAATCCTCATCATTATTGTAATTGTGTTTATTGTTATTAGCCGCATTCACACGGTGAAAGCCAATTCAGACGGTAAAACCCCCCCCCCCCCCCCTTGGGCGCCCCCCCCCCCCTAAAAAAAAAAAGAAAACAAAAAGAACGCACGCTGGAGAGAAACCCTTTCAAGTGCAAATATTGTGAGAAGATTTTCAACTCATCTGGTAACTTAACCAAACACATGATAACTCTGGATATAACTGTGTATTTAACTGTTACTTGATTTAAAAAGACGTTATCATGCACTGCTTTTTATGGTCTCCATTGTGTTAATAGATGCCAGGAAAACATCACTTACGGGGTTCAAATATAAAAAAAAAAAAAAATCGGCTCGCGGCTCGTGGACGATGCTCCGCATCGTCATTATTTTGGTCAACCCCCCCCCTTAGCAAAAAGCTAGATCCGCCCCTGAGTCATCCCCCCAGGTGTACGAACCTGTCTACGCCACTGTTTCTAACTATCTGGTAATTTGTAACTTCCTATAAAGACAGAATTGCACATCAAATCTAATATTACAATTAATTTAATTCATGATACAAGAGTAGAATATATTATGATCATTTACTTTCACAGAGGATGAATACAAAAAAGCTCTTGCGGATGACATAGCAAAGAGGCTGACCGTGAACCCTCAACAGGTAATTATTTCCATCTAGGTGTTGTTTCTCTGATTTGAGGTAAACCCGTTAGAGAGAATGAAATGTCTTTCGTACTTGATGATAGACATCCAAAAAAATAAATGTTGTCCAAAATTGTGTTCAATGAATTCGATATCAATATACCTGAGTAGTATGTAAAGAATGATCATTTTATGGGCTGTCCGAGAATACAATGCACTACAGTATATCGAGGATGCTGTTTCCTTTGCATTTTATTCATGATGGTATATTTTGATTATTTGTATTAGTGCATTGCAGTATTCAAATACTCTAGCACATGTATTAGCTGTCTGTGTGCATAAAGTGTGTCAAGTACTTAGTCAATCATACTATTAAACAATAAATTGCTCTAGACCAGCCTAGGATGACAATGTAAACAAACAAATAGTGGGATTATTTCATCAATCACTTAAACAAATAAGTCCGAGTTGCTATTTGTAATGCGGCTAGTGCAAGCTCAATGATTGCAATCTTGACTCTTTTTTGTGTGTACAGGGTCAAGGAAGTTTTGAACCACACAGCAGAGGTCTGAATCAAGAAGAAGAAGGTTTGTGTATATGTTTTTGTTTAGCTTTAATTTGTTTGTGTTTTTCTTAACTCTAGATCAATCCTTATATCATCTTCCGTGATATATAAAGTATTAGTATAATACAAAAAGTTGATGACAAATATTTTACTTCTTAAAACTGCTTTTAAAGTGTTTTCACATAATATTTTTTCATAACTCAATGCACAATTTAAAATGCTACCAATTCTGACCTGAAAAATGTCAGCTACGTGAAATATTATCTCAACAATGATGATAATGGTATTAATAGTCACACTTGTAGGCCTATAGATGGTAGAACGATAGTGCACATGCTCCACTCCCTGATGAGTATTTAGACCAGTCGCCATTTTACAAATGCACACGTGCCAATCCAACCACAGTATATTTTGATTCTTTGCAATACTGGTATATCTTTAGCTCTGACGTTTTGATTTTTTGAACCTGACAATTGAGGAAAATAAAGCACTTTTATCTGAAAACTAAAAGCATATAGATTTTCAGGCACATAGTGTTTATGCTTTAAAATGTATTTTATTTGTATTGTTTTTTTTCTTCTTATTGTCATTATTATTGTTTTTATCATCATTATTATTACTATTAATAGTATAATTATTATTATCATTGTAGTTATTTCGCAATATCTCTGCTTGATCTATGATGGTTATACTGATGGGGATTTTACATATACACTCCGGAGCCCGGAGTACAATAACATATATTGGGAATTTTCGGCCAGTGTCCGGCCGGTTACCGTAAAGTTCCTACGGGCGCCGGGACAGTTTTTTTTAAGCCTTACGGGCGCCTCGATGCTGAGTTGGCTGCTCCCAATTCTCCCGGCGTTTTTATCTGACTGTTGGGCCGTAAAAAGCTCGTAAAGGGCCCGTGGAGCACCTTACGGGTCCCGTGCGGCCCCATCACGATTTTCTGGGCAATGAACAATCTTTACGGGTGCCTTGCGGTGCTCAAGGGCGCCATACGTTTACCCTACGGCTCCCTCACGGGCCCCTCGAGATCCCCGGGTGATATGCAACACACCGGGCGTCTGCCGTCCGGGGGCCATTTGAAATGAATATTGCCCGTGCGGGCCCCTCACGGCGGCATCTCAAAGCTTACAAGACAGCTTTAAATACAGGAGGTGCGGATGTCAGAGGACACATCGTTCAGAACACCGCACGGCACCCGGCTGGGCCCCGGCAGGGCTTCTTCTGGGAGTCATGGGTGCACCTGCTCATCAGATGGAGCCCGTAAGCTCACCGGCAGGCACCCAGCGGGCACCCTGCGGACACCCTTAGAGGCGCCTTGCATTTCACTCATCCGATTTTCACCGGGCACCTCCCGGGCGCCGCAGAATATGTGACCACACATGCAGTATAAATGACATTCGGAAGGTTCCCGTACGGTCTCTAAATCCACGGCAAGCCGCCGGGTATGGAGAATCGTACGGGGCCCGGTTCATATGTTATCTAGGCATAAGGGCAAGCTACAATATGTAGCCATAAGCCTCTAATAATTTTTTTCGCATCAGTCTTGCGGTACCAAGCAGACCTGCTCCCTAAAGAAGTTCTATCTTTTAAGGTAACCCCGATTTTATTCAGATGCTTAGGAAGATTGCTTTCTCAGTAATCCTAGCATCACCAGGCGCAGCTAAATCTAGTACGATGGCCCAACCACCACCATTTCTTGGTATTTCACAGCTTACCAGTTCTCCTCCTAGGTCTTGATTTCAATCTGTTCCTTCTCTTTCTCAGTTATCTTAGCATCACCACGCGCAGTTATATCAATTACGATCCATTGGCTCTTTTGTCCACTACTAGGATCTATCGATCTGTCTAGATGTTAAAACCCCAGAGCAATTTTTTGTCAGGATTTTTTTACCATTTTCCCTGGCTCATGATCATATCCCTTGTCTGTAGCTTCAAGTCAATTGTTGACAATGATCCAGTGTATGAATCTGGATGCATTGCTGTGTCGTTGGAGGTACTCAACCTGCGCCGTAAAACCGCATTTACTGTTCAGATGACCTGCTGTCTCTCCCTTTGTTCCACATATTCTGCAGAGTAGGGACACATCATTTTTTCTCAACTTTCGCCTTGAATGCCTTTGTCCTCAGTGCTTGATCTTGAGCCGCAGTGATAAAACTTCCTGTCTTTTTCATATCATTAGTATTATCAGGTGGGCTGTATCTAATACAGAACACCTTATAATTTTGTTACAATTGCCTTTATTTATTATTTATTTATTTATTCATCAGGTGGGCTGTATATCGTACAGAACACCTTATAATTTCGTTAACATTGCCTTTATTATTTATTTATTTATTAAATATTTTTCTTATTTCTAACCACTTTTTTGTTGGCAAGATAACTTAAAAATGGCTCGATCAAATGCCTTGAAATTTGGCACACATATGTATAGGCATATGTACAAAGCACAATAACGCTTTCAACATTGACCTTCACTGATGACGTCATCTAGGCGCCATTTTGTAAAATTTTACGAAAATCAACTCATGATCATATCTCCATAACCAAAAGGTATTTCTCATTCATATTTACCATGATCAAGGTCAATATCCGTCCGGTCAATTGCAAGTCAAATAACGCGCGTGTGCGCGTATATCCGCGCGTCAATACGCGCACAAAATTTTTAAATGCTAAAAATCGTCTCAAAATCATTTTGCATACGTTTAACCCTAATAAGGCCGGGGGGGGGGGCCATTATGGCCCCCCCCCCTCCACGATTTTTCTGATTGTTCGAGAACGCATATGGATGGCGCCTCGCCGCTCGCTGACTTTTTTCTTTAGAGTCTTGCGCATCTTTAAAAAAAAAAAAAAAAAAAATCGGACCTATAGTTACAAGGTCACGTGACCTTTTGTCTTTGCATGTCAGCCCGAAAATCGCTCATTTTTGTGATTTGTGTACAAAACATATGGAAATGTCATTTTTCCTATAAATAGATCAAACATTGGTTATTGGGTCTTGTTTAAAGTTTAGGTGGTTGTTTTGGGAGTCAAAATAGTTGAATTGTAGGAAGAAATGAAAAAAAAAAAAAAACAATAACATAAATAAGTTAAAAAAACAATGAAATACATAAGAAATTATCAAAACAAGAGATAACATAAGGAATAAGCTGGCTCTTCCAATTTTTTTTGTCGTATTATTGTTCCAAATGGTCTAATGAATATATGTAGTGAAAAAGAATGCTTAAATATGAATAATATAGGATTTATGGGTAAAAATGTGATTTTATGACGTTATTTGCATAAATTACCATAAATATGCAAATGAGGGATTTTTTTCAAAAAATTGAAATTATCATATTGTTCTATACACTTCACTTGACATGCGTGCAAATTTTCGCGGAGATCGGCCGTTTCACGGCCGAGATCTTAGGGGGGGGGGGGGCCATAATGGCCCCCCCCCCCCGGCCGTAGTAAGACTTCAAATAGCCCGGCCTTATTAGGGTTAAGGCCATTCTAAGCATTTTATACAAAAATCGCGCACACGCGCATGCGCGCGCGTTAAACTATTGCACAACATAGAATCGCCTTTTTTTTTTCTTTCATAAAATTCCACATATATTTACAAACAAATTGATACCATGTTTGTCTCTTTATGACTATTAAAAACGGAATGATCGACCGTTTAACAAAAATTTCCGTGCGCGCGAGCTCTTGTAATACATAGCATATATGGGCAAAAACATGCCTATACAAAATCCATTGTAGCCCTTTAGGATGCAAGGTGACCCCAATTTTGTTTCATATTTTAATAGAGTATGATTCAGAAATATTTTTTGATGTCTCATTTGACCCTCAAGTAACTCATGACGTCATCATAATGGCCTACGAACTCAAAATTCCAATTTGCATATTATGACGTCAGCATATTTATGGAAAATTGATTGTATCTCTGTAAATATTGATTGATTTTCTTCCAAATTTTGATATGTACTAGCTGATACAATTTTCTACAAATGCAATGACTACTATTCTTCATTTTGACAAAGGCATCATGGCATATTTTTGAGATTTAAGGAGGCATGTCAATTTTTCACATTTTGCGTGTATTCTCGATGGGACATGACTTTTTCTCAAAACTCGATTCTACATTCCCGTCTTTCGCGAGCAATATCTACGTCGTTATAGCTTCATTTACGCTGAACTTCGAGTATGTTGTAGCTGAGACAAAAACCTTTCTCAAATGTACCCTTTATTTTGTCTCAATTTTGTGTTGGATCAGCCCACCTATACTTGTTCCAAACAAGTATTACAAATCTAGTTTATTTTTCTTATTTCGACCCACTTTTTTGTTAGCAAGATAACTTTAAAATGGTTAAATTAAATGCTTTGATATTTGGCACACATATGTATAGGTATATGGACAAAACACGGTAATGTTTTCAACCTTAACCTTGATTGATGACGTCATCTAGGCGCCATTTTGTGAAATTTTCTGAAAATCAACTCATGATCATATCTTCATAACCAAAAGGTATTTCTCATTCATATTTATCATGATCAAGGTCAATATCAGTTCGGTTAATTTCAGGTCAAAAAACGCGCGCATGCGCAAAAATCCGCGCGTCAGTGCGCGCGCACATTTTTTAAATGCTCAAAATCGTCTTAAATTTATTCTGCATACGTTTTAGGTCATTTTAAGCATTTTATAAAAAAATCGCGCACACGCGCAGGCGCGTGCGTTTTCGCGCGTAACTCCATTACACAACATAGCATCGCCATTTTTTTCTTTCATGATATTTCTCACAATTTTTCGAGGAATATGATACCATGTTTATCTCTTTATGACCATTTATAACAAGATGAGCGTCAATTCAATATAAACGACCGTGCGCGCGAGCTCCCTTAATACATAGCATTTATAGGCAAAAACATGCCTATACAAAATCCATTATAGCTCTTTGGAATGAACCGTGACCTTCAATTTTTTTTCATATTTAGATAGAGTATGAGTCGGAGATATTATTTCATGTCTCATTTGGCCATTAAGTGTATCGTGACATCATCATAATGGCCTTCGAACTAAAAATAGGAATTTGCATATTATGACGTCAGCATATTTCTGGAAAATTGATTGTATCTCTGTATATATTGATTGATTTTCTTTAAAATTACGATATGTTGTAGCTAAGATAATTCTCTACAAGTTCAATGTTAATCATTTTTCATTTTGATGACGTCATCAGAGTGAATATTTTGATTAAAGGCCTCATGTCAGACATTTCATAATTTGCGTGTTATGACTAAAAAGGTGAATTTCGTTCACGTAATGAATCTACATGATAGTTTTTTATAAGAATTTTTAAGCAGTATTTCGCTTAATTTTGCTCTATTTTGTTTTCAAATTTTAGTTGACCAGCCCACCTATACTTGTTCCAAACAAGTATTATATGTCTAGTTATTCTTATTATTATTATTATTACTAATATTTCTTCGGGTGTCCTTTCTTCGTCCAGTCCCAGGACCTGTCACACTTTCATCAACTGACCATGTAGTGGCTTAGCCTTTCAATTCTTCAGACTTCCTTCATACGTCCATGTAATAGGTGTCCTATTCCAGTACACCAATATATTTGCAGTCATCTTTTTCCACTGATATCATCTTGCGTCCATGAGGCAAGGTGATTCCATCATTCTTCTCAACCTTCACTCTCTTTAGTATGAGAATTTCACACCTCTCGAGTCTAAACTCCATTCCAATGTCATCACTGAACACATGGATTATGTTCAGTAGTGAGTCCACTTCCCCATCATCCTTCCCGTCGAGCTTTATGTCAACCATGGACATCAAGTGATTGAGAGTCTCAGACTCCTTGCCTAAGGGATATTGTCTTTCCGAGGTATCAGGAAGATGGAAATTGCTTCATTCAACAGTTTTTTAACATAAGTGGAAGGCATGTCATGGGCCTGAAGTTATCCACATAGTTTTACAAGGAGGGATTCTTCATGCACAGTATTGCTTGTTCACTAAGGTACACTACCTGTTTATTTTTTTTCAGTTCGGATATAGTCTTGAATGATTATGATCAAAATAGTCACATTCGAACTTTTGAAGGCCATTTTTAGGTGGTAGAATGATAATGCACATGCTCAATTGACCAGGCGCCATTTTACAAACGCACAC
The DNA here is from genome assembly GCF_000002235.5 of Strongylocentrotus purpuratus. Classification (NCBI taxonomy): domain Eukaryota; kingdom Metazoa; phylum Echinodermata; class Echinoidea; order Camarodonta; family Strongylocentrotidae; genus Strongylocentrotus; species Strongylocentrotus purpuratus. The sequence continues at coordinate 5,601,300 of NW_022145606.1, read as the reverse complement.
ATGTCAATCCAACCACTCTAACGTTCGCATCCTTCTTGGTACCCATTCAACACCTGGGCGGAGTGGCATATGTAGATTAATTATAAAAAAATTAAAAAAAAAAAAAAGTCCTACAAAAACATATATGTATTTCTTCTTTCTTACAGACGAATCTGTCTTCGATAGTGTGGAGGCGCCCAAGGCTGAAGTGAAGGGTGAAAATATGCCGAATCGAATAGCAAGTCTGGTGCGGAAAATGCTAAAGAAACTGGTTCACAGAAAGGTAAAATTCCTGTTTTTAACCTTGCATCTTTATGTGGTTTAGTCAGTCATGCAATGACACAATGAATTACTCTAGACCAGTCCAGCATGACAGAGTAAATGCAAAAAAGGTTGAGTGTAACCGTCTCACCAACCACTTTGAAAAAAGTAGTTCTAATTGTTTATTGTGATGCCGATAGTGCAAGCTGCTCGATGATAATCTTAATACTGGTTTATTTTGTGTACAGGATCAAGAAACTTTAGAACCACACAGAGGCCTGAATCCTTCAGAAGCAGGTTTGTGTTTTTGTTTGTCTTGTTTTGTGTTATTTTAGTTGGTTTGTATTGTTTGTTTGATTTCTTACCAGTCGATCAATCCTTTATTGATCATTCATAATATATGCAATATCAATACAAATTGATAAGAAATATAATCCCTTTAAAATGTTATCACAAAACAATTGTTATAACCCAGTAATCAATTTTGACTTGTTAAATGTCAGTTACATGAAATATTCTCACAATATTAATGTTATGTTATTATTACATATATGTATTTGTCCTTTATTACAGAAGAATTTGTCTTGGATAATGTGGAGGTGCCCACAGCTAAAAAGGAGGATGACAATATGCCAAATCAAATAGCAAGTCTGGTGGAGGAAATGCTTAAGGAACAGGTTCACCTAAAGGTAGAATTCATTTTTTAACCTTGTATCTCCATGTGGTATAATATGTACACAATTTTCTACAATGCCTTTGTTTTATCCTAGAATCTTATGTTTGACCTAATGTATGTTTTGATCTCACTTGTATTTGTATTATTATATGTGCATGATATATTGAATAAAGAACTGATTTATAATTTATGTGTTTATTATAACTGTTGTTTAATATTGTTTAATGAGACATTGGTGCGCTTAGAGACACCCTTATTAAGCGCCTGATAAATGTTGTGTATTTTTATTATTATTATTATTACAGTTAATGGTATCATCGGATTATGGTGTGTTTCCACAAGAGTTTTTAACGGCAGATACTCCATTAGACCCTAAAAAAAAAGAAGAGATGGAAAGTAACAGTATTTCAAAATCCAAGAAAACATACATATTAGCATACCAGCTGTTCTCAACCTTATTTTGTGTCAGGAGTGGGGTGAAAATCTATGTTTTATCTTAAGGGACATAAGAGTGAGAAAGATCTATCAAGGAAAGGAAGAAAAGTTGCCTTTTTTAACAGGTTTCCATGGAGAAAAAAAAACTTGCGAATATATAAACAGGATTCTTAATGGCCATATGCTTACTGGATGTTTTGGATAAAGTTGTTTTGTTATTGTCTTCAGGATCAGTACTGATGTTCCTATTAATTTTTGTAAAATGTTGTTGTTGCCAATTGTTCATATGGATGTGTATTCATTTACCTCATTCCTCAGGAGATAGGAGCAGACAGGACTGATAGCGGTAGAGGAGAAGGAGTCTCCCTAAGTATATGGGACTTTGCTGGTCACGACATATACTACTCAACCCATCAGGTAAAATAACATTTTAAGAACATTAGATTCCCTGTAAATTATACCGTGGTACCATGAAAGCAAATGTGTAAAGTATTGTTAGTTTCTATAGAACAAATCGAATACATTGTATTGATTACAGTCTCCCATATATCCATTATGGCTTTCTTGTCCTAAATCTTTGATATTTCTCTGATCAGTTTCAGTGTAGATATCTCATTCTCAAAGAAATCACTGTCTCAATATAAGCTTCAGTTCAGGGCATATGGATTCGTGTACTTTTAGTATGCACAGCTGGTGGCCTACATATTAGTTTTTACCATACATTTTATACAGGTGCATTAATGTGTGGTCCAGTCATAGATGGAAAGTCATGCCCAGGGTCTAAATGTGTACTTCTTTTATTTATTTGATATTCCATTGTAGGAGAACAAACTTCACATAAGTAAGATTGCTGGCTTCTTGTTATATAATAAAGTGAAGAAATATGCTTTAAACTGCAAAAACCTAAGAACTATGTCTTAATTTTGTAATGTTATTTCTTTTTCAACAAAACTGTATTATTTCTTTGACCTGTCACTATCACAGAGTTGTCTAGGAATTGGTAATATGTATGCAATTGATAACGGCTACATCAGTCAGTTTTTTCCAAAGAAGCTTTGTCTTGGGTTTGAAAAAAAGGATATTGCAGTTTAGAGACCTCTTGCCCTTACTGATTGATTGTACTCCCTATAAATACATTTAACAACTAAATTATTCATACCCTTATCAAGTTTTCTTATTTTTAGGTACGTACACAAATAATTTGTCAAGATGTATGTTTCCTGAGAATGTGACATATTGAAGCTTACATCTAAAAGTATTTAACAAAGGCCTTAATTCAACCAGTCCACATTGCATTCATGAGTTACGAACAACACACACACACACAAACACACCAAAGAGTATGAATCATTTAGTTGTTAATCGTATATAAACAGTGCCTGAGGTTCTTTATTATTATCGAAAATATTAGAGCATATAGATATAACATAGCATTGTAGTTATTCAATACTTATGCATCACTTGTATTCTCTTCTCCTGTAGGTGTTTCTGACGTGGCGAGCTATTTATGTGATTGTCTTTGATCTCAGTAGAAGTTTGGATTCTGTCGTTCCCCCTGAATCCAGAGACAAGAATTATGAAATGGTATTTTTTTCTTTTATTTTATACTGCTTAGCAAAAATAAATTATGCTTTACAGGGGATAGATAAATGTTAAATAGTGTTGTGCGTTCTTTGCCAAACATCAGTTATTTTCCTAAAGTTATTTTGTAAAGTTTTACTTTTGCTCATCATTCATTAATCGTATACAATGTGTTTTTAAAGTATAGATAGTATGTAAAGCTCTTGTTCTTTTTGACTATTTTTAAACGTAAATTTAACCTGTTTCCGTCTGGATTAATACTTGTGTAAATTGTTGGTACGATTAAATCAGTGATATATTAAACTTTGTTTTCCTTCACTTTTCAGAGCAGGGTTTTGAGATTACATAGTTGACATTTCTATCTCTTTGAAAGTCTCTGTTCGAAAATACACGTAGGCCTACAATGTCATCCTACCAATCACGTCCACACTTGGGCATGACATTAAAATGATCAGCTTTTGAGAAGAAAAAAAAAACATTTAGCAACTGTAATGTTTTACCAATTTAATATCAAGGATTACTGCTATTTCTCTTCATGATTAATGTACCATCTCCGCATGTCATCTTCTCATACATCTTATTTCATCCCTATTCTTTAATGAATTCTAATTCTCTTACTGTAGCATAAATTATTTTTCCTTAATATCCCTTTTGTATATACAGTAATTATGGAGTAGTAAAAAGGATTGCCACGGTTCAAGCTTAGTTTATGTTGCAAGCCTTCTTCATGATTAGTTTATGGTAGTATTACAATGTAAGTACATAACTATGATAATGTATTAATTATATGATTTGGATATCATGCTGTAATCGGTTTGTTATTTTGGAAAACACTGAAGATAAATAAACCAATAAATCCTTCCACAACTTTAAAAAAAAATATGTTGGACGCAAGGAGTGGGACATGTATGCGTTACCCTACTCTAATGATAACCAAATATGATTTTTCTGTGTGTTTTATCGTTGGCCTTACCATGCATACCTCTTTACAATTAAAACGCAGGTTAAAGGAGGTGCCAAATCAGAACTGACATGTCTAGAGTTCATCAATTTCTGGTTGTATTCCATCTACGCCCATGCTGTGGCGCCGTCTTCAGTCATAAATAAGAATTCGCGGTCTAAAACCGCCCAGAAATCTCCACCAATATTCATCGTTGGTACGCATCGAGAAAGTGTGAAAGGAGATGCAAAAGAGAAAAGGGAAAAGGTAATGGTTTATGATATAAACGTGTGTTTATAATGAAGTAACAATTTTGTTTACCCCACCTGTTCTTTTTCGCGATCAGCACACAGCATATTCTCAGATAGGCCTACCCTTGATACTCGATTTACACCGACTAGACTGACACCAACACGACAAATATCGAACAAAAAGTACCATACCCTGAGTTAAACTGAACGCTTTAGTTTCTGATATCAACGGTTGTTCCGGTGCGACTCCATCTGGCCAGACCGAGATGAATGAGATGCTACAATGTGTTTACTCTTTACATCTTCACATATACATTTTGGCTGCAAAATTACACTTTCTGTTATTTTAAAAAATAACAAAAACTGAAATATATATTTTAACTTACTATAGCTTGCTAAATTTAATAGCTCCTACATTTAACTTTTAATTGTTTTGCATTGATTATAACTTCAAAAATGTAATATTTGTATACAGATTTTGTTCAATTCTTCACTGATCTGTTTGTCGCATTTTTCCCCTTGTATTAAAACCAATGAGATATCATGGTGTACTTTAATTGCGTTATGCTATTTCGTATCGGCATTCTCTAATTGTGCATAGATTATCGTGTTCTCATCTAAAGTGAGGTATGCATGCATGTTCGACATTATGACTAATATTTGTATTTTCTGTTCATTTCATTCTTTTGGTCTTCTAGATCGGCTCTGCCTTTAAGAAGATCCGTGAATCTATCATGGAGAGGCCGTTTCAATGCCATGTGGTTCCCGAGTATTATGCCATTGAAAACAGCTTAAAGGACAAAGACGATATGGTACATCATAAATAATCATCAACTTTCATAATTTATATTAACCTGTAATAAAAGAGTGTTACTGATTATCTATCAAATCCAGTTGCATCCAATCCAAAATGTAAAATTACTTTTCCTTGCAGTTATGAAGTGCTGCTCAAATTGATCCACATCTTTGGACTACTTTAAAAATAATATATCACTTAAAAAAGTTAAGCTAATGCAGTCCATTGTTCTGTAACAAAATACAAAAAACAGCTTGGAGTCATGGGACGAAATATGATGGATTTTAGACTCAGGGTTATTTTTGGTCTTTAATATTGTCCCAATCGTTTAACTATGGCCTATTTTAAGATGTTTTTTTCATACACAAAGAGCTGACATAACCATCTACTAATATCTGACTTTTTACTAAATTGTTAAAAGCTGGTAACTCTGCAAATTAGGTGTGTATTCCTTTTGACATCTAATCTCAATATGATTCTAAGATAATGTCCAAAACATTTCAATGCAAGTTACCATGAAGTTATTTAGATAAATAATATTTCCTGTAATTTAATCGACTGCGCATAAATATTAAGGTAGTTCATATTTATATATAGTGCAATTGATTTCCATTCACTGTGCTCGACGAAAATCAATTATAGGCATTTACTCTTAACCTAAAATCAAATGGCATTGGTATTCATTTTTTGTAGAAAAATTGACACGAGCTGTTGGCTTCATGCTTTAATTGTCTCGGGTAATAATACAACTGTACAAATATGTTTGTTTATATACAATCAATGTGGAAGAGAAATATCACTTCTTTCATTACCCATTGGCAATTCTTTTCCAAATTGATGCGCTACATCTGTGCAATTATTCCCTCTGTTACTCTAGAGTGATATTTTTGTGCAATTAGCTTAATATTCCTGAACATGCTCAATTGAATTTATCATTGAATATTAAATGACACTTCCTTAACACATTGCTTACTGGAACCTGGTGGTCCATGTGTTAAGCCTATGGGATTAGATAATTCAGTAGCCAACGTGTTAATTATTTATCCACATCTTCGTAACATTTTTTCTGAATCTTTCCTAATATTACTGTGTGATGTAATCCCAATGTTATTTGATTATATTGCTGTTGTATTTTGAAGTTTTTATTATGATGTAAATATCATGTGCTGCATGTCACGTTACAAAAACACACCAATAATGACTTTCCTTTGTAGCTGGTTGCGTTGAGGAGACACATTGAGAGAGTAGCGATGACAGAGCCTTACATGGGAGAAGAGATTCCACTCAGATGGCTCTTATTTGAGGAAGCTCTAGCTGCACATGAAATCAATTACATGTCATTAGATCAGGTAGGACTGCAACGTTAATTCTTGTCATTCTCATGTAATTTGCGTTCGGTTTATTGTAGTAAAAGAAAATTGGAGATCAATTGTATATATGCAGTTCATATTTTAACTTCAAGTTTTAACAACCTAGTTGGGTTTTATTCCTTTAAAAATTTGTTTTTCTTTTAAATTTTTCATTTGTTGGTACTGAATTTTCTAACAAATTGATTTATGTATTTCATTTTCAAGGAAAATTAAGTTAAGTCCTTATTTCATTTTTTCATAGCTACTACAACTCTCCTGGTATTGTTGAAAATATGTAATGCTACTTTAGTTAAATGCATCCATCAGTCACCTTTCAAGTTTTTAAATGGCCCAGACCGTGCCTGTTTCAATAAATGGATGTAGTCCCTTTCAAAATTTTGGCAAAGATTCAGGCTACGTGTTGCATTCTGTAACAGATTTGCTTCATTAATATATTCACATTCTGTGTATGCCCTGTGTAAATTGAATCTACTGTTACTGTTACGATATTATTCATTTGATAGCTACTGGTTGTGATGTTTTTCACGAATCATATGATGATATTGAAGCCATTTGTTGCATTCTCCCAGACCAAGGAACTGACGCAGTCATTCGGGATGGAATTAGAGCATGAACTTCTCACGATGCTGACCTTTTACCACGATCTGGGTAATGTAGTCTACTACGGAGGCATCGAAGACCAGCATTCTCTCCTACAAGACATGGTGATCCTGAATCCCCAATGGCTAATTGATGTCTTCAAGCAGGTCATTACCATCCTGGATCCCGCAAAAAGAGTGAGAAACCCTCTCTGTTACAACCTCATTCACTCTTGCTGCAGTAAGCTGCAGCATTTTTTTTTTATATAACGAAATGAATGGGAATTGGGCATTCAAAAGTAATCGCGTACCACAATGGTCCTATGCAGTCTGTCATACAAGACATCGTAGGAGAACATGTGGCTAATTGATGTATTCGAGCAGGTCATTATCATCTTGGATTCTGCAGAAAGGGTGAGAAACCTTCCCCTCCATGTGTGATCATATTCTTGGTTTACATAGAGCGTAACACATCAAATGGATCATTTCCCCCGGCATCGGATTTAGACACACATTTTATCCATGTGTTAAAAGATAGACAACTTAACAACATTTAGTGGTAAACTGTGGCACTATGACCTGAGTGAACATTGCACTAACTAAGTCTCTTGAGAGACATAGTTTTAGAGTATTGATACAAATGATTAGACATATTATTTATAATATTGAAGTTACAAATCTCTTTCTTCACAAAGCAGAAATAGTTTACAATCTCTACTCCTATGTCCAGTTATTCCAACTGTGTTTTAATTCCAGGATGGGATCGTGAGTGCTGCTTTGGCCACTCTTGAGAAGGATGGTATCTTAGAGGATAGGTTGATTCAGCATATGTGGCAAGGCTTTTTGGAGAAGAAGGAGGCCTTAGTCGAGCTCATGGCCAAGTTTGATCTCATCTGTGAGGCTCCTGTAGAACGACTCCAGCAGGATGGAGTAGACACTGAGGTAAAACCTCCAGCTAAATGGTGCTCCGCCCCGTACTCCCCCAGCAATGACCCGGGTTTTATGTTATCATAACTATAGGCTTAGGTTTATGGTTACAATCTGGTATGTGGTTAAGGGTTAGGGTTAGGACATATGTTTTGGTCCATTGCTGCACTTATTAGGTTATAAATTAGATTAGGGTAGGATATTACATCAAAATCAAATATTAGTGTTTCACGTTAACCTCGTTGTTTCACGTTAATATCAGAAAATTGTGACTAGAAATATACGAACAATATAGGAGCAAACAAGGGACATGTACCAGCTTTGGTAATTGTGCAAATATTGACTCAGGGTTGAAACAGGGTACATAATGTACTTCTTTTGAATATTCTTTAGTTTGAATAACGTAATTTGTTTTTATATTTGCATACATGTTCCTTAATATTAAACAAAATTTGTTTTGTGCTGTGAAATGTAGGGATTAAGGACAGTTTTGAAAGCTTTTACAAATAGTACAACAAATGTTTATTTCTGAAAATTGAAATCAAAATTGCTCTATAATGTCGATGTTGTTCTGAAACTTGCCACAATTTAGTGGCAGGGGTGGAATGTGTGAATTTTGTTGACGAGTGAAATATTAACTGCTTTGTTTTTTTGCTTAGATTTCTCGAAATTTAATTTGTTTTGTATCTTGTTATATTTTGTTTTGTATTGATGGTTTAAGTGTTTGGATATGTTTTGTATATGATAGGTATCAAATGAAACAGAGAAGGTGGTAAAGAAGCGCTACTATGTTCCTTCCAGACTGACGTCCCCTTGCCCCTCAGAAGAGATTGCACAGATCACATCTTCCACAGACTTTTATGTGGACTTCAGAGGCTTCTTACCAGGTGAGGATAAATTTATCATCTGTTTACAGCCAGAATGGTGTTAACAAGTGTAATGTATCGTAGAGTGAATGCCCTTCTTGCTTCAAAGAGAGTATATTGCAATTCGATTGCAACAAGGTTTGTATGACGTCAAACCTGTATAAGTGGCCACCTGTCCAGAAAGGCCATACATTTTGTCTGCCTTGAGAAAGAAATGTGTGTCCTGAAAGACCACCTGTCTACAGTGGCCACTTGCTCTATTTTCTATTGAGTTGCCTCAATAGACAAGTTTGACTGACCTTAATAGGTTCTTGCCAAAGATGACCCATGTATCCAAAGTAAACTAGAAGTTCACTATGTCCAACTCACGGATAAATTTAAAAATTATAGGATTGGCTTCAACCTTGAGTAGAAAGATGGTAAGCTACAGACTATTTCTAATATTTGTTTGTATCAACATTTTCTACAATATTCGTTTTTTTTTCTTTAATTCGAATGATAATATCAATATTGAATTATTTCAGAGTGCACATATCCACCACGCAAGTTGCTCAATGTGCTCTAATATTACCCCAGCTCTTCTGGGCTACTTGATGTAGGTTGCCCCCAGCAAATCAAGGAATTCCTCCCTGTCGGTCCCTTTTAAACACCTAGGTGGAGAGTGGCACATGTAGATTAATGTCCTGCCAAAGGACGTGTCGGGGCGGTCAGCTGTAAAAGCCACTAGACATAATTATGACTATGTTGATAGTCGCAGTCGCAGTCAATCTTGTAAGAAACTCGTGTGTTGTTTCTCAGAAATATATAATTGTCGTTAAGTATTATTGCAGCTAATATATCTTTTTGAGCTGGATTTCAATGCGTTACTAGCCATAATCTGTTCGTCATCTCTCTCATTTGTCATTTCTACAGATGGGCTGTTTCATCGGTTGATGGCGAGAGCAGTCAGATGGATGGGTGAAAGAGATGGAGGACCAGTCACTCTTTTCCATCGTCACATCAGTCTAATGGTTGACGGAGTGCATCATGCCTTAATAGAGATGTTACCTCCTTGTGAAGCAACTATCAAGGTCTGAGTCAACCGTCAGCGATACATTTTTTTATCATGGTGGAGATACTTAATTGTATGTACAGTTTTTAAGGCCGTGCATCGGATACCTTCAAAGCCAATGAACAGCCTCCGCAATTCTCCTGAAGACAATCATACTGTCGATACGTAAAGAACCAGTGCTCCTATTTCTGTGAAATAATTGCATTGTGTAACCCTGTAAACTTGACCTATAATTCAGTATCAAAGTCTGCTTCTTAGTGCTCTAATCTGAAAAATGGAACCTCATAATATCTCACCGTTTTTATTGGTTTTAAATACACATACATTCTTAGCTGATATTATATTCAAGAGTTCATCAGAAGCCCTATAATCGTTTTTATTTTCAACCTATCTTTTCGTTCTTGTTTTGTTTTGTAATGTATTGTAATATTTTGTTATTCTATAATTGTATTGTTTTACATTGTATTTTAATTGTATCATGTAATAAGTACTCTCTTGCAAATCAGTTAATGTGTGCTGAGGAACATACTCTGTGGAACGAACACACAATTTAACAATGTATAAATAAGTTAATAAATTACCCTCACAAAACTGAGGGGAAATTAAAAAAATTACACACCATCATATCAATAATTTCTTCAAATTCTGTTTCCCTTTACCTTTGATGCTGAACATGGCAGGTCATTGTATATCAAGGAGCGGTTGCTGGTTCTGATCATGATGGGGATAGTCACAAACCCCCAGCCCCAAGTGCTGTCAAAGAGGTAGGTAGCTCAACAGGGTGGTTTCAATTACTACACAATATAAATGAACAGGGAAATGATGTTGTTGTTCGATTGGAAAACTGGTAGCTTGCTTGTGTCTGCCAGTACACATCTGAGAAAGGTCTCTGAAACACTGTCACTGGTATATAATTGTTTGGATGTGTCATAGAACATGTGTTTCTAGTTGCATAAGTCAAATCGGTTGAGACCGCAAACAAATAGTTTGACTTAGTCAAAATTCGACTTAAGAAGTGTAAATAACACATGATTTGCATAGGTTTTTCAAGAAAATGTATTTAACACAAATATGACTTGTACATGAGTTATGCAGATATAACTGTAATTAACTTTACACTAACGGTCCCATGTCCTAAAGTGTGGTGAAACTTTGAGTCCTCTTAGATTAGAGGACAGTAAAGTTAGACCAAATGACACTTAAACTTGATTTAGAAATTAACTACAGTTAAAGGCAGGATTAACTCCAATTATTTTTCTGAATGTCTGGTTAATTTAAGCCATTTTCTACATCTTGTTTATGTGGTATTATACTCGGTTCAGTTATCAAACTGTGAAATATTGCGCTTCATCAAAATGATAGACCTTTTTGAAACCGTTCTGTGTCAGTAGGTTTATGGACAATTGTAAATGAGCTTCCAAGAGAATATTGATAGTGCATGATTAATTTTTGTCGAGATATATTGGAAACAAACCTCGAAATAAATGTACTGTTTATGGATAAGGAAGATGAGAGGACCATTTTTCCCTTCACCCAAATCGGCAGTACCTGTTCATGTGTCTCGGCAGAATATGTTAGGTTAAGAGAAAATATAAGCCAATGTGACGTACGATTTGTGCACTATCCTAATGACAGTCTCATTGTAGATCTGTCTGTTGTTAATATAAAATCAAAGTTAAGTAAGCTTGAAGCAGCCAAAAATAAATTTAAAATAATATCTGTCTTGGGCTGTTGGTGTATCTATGGCAGGTGATGGACTTTGTAACGAAAACCCTTGATAGCCTTATTCAGCACTGGGCTAGGAGGATCGAGTATGATGTCCGCTTTCTGTGCCCGAGCCCGAAGTGCAAGTCGAAGATACTGCTTAAAGACTGTTACAAAGGAATGTCACTCAAGTGTAGACTACATACCATCCCTACTGCTGCAATCAAGTTCAAGTTTGGTAGGTCTATAAGACTTGGTACTCCACCAAAAAATATTTGTATCTGTATTGAAACAAATTTCCCACGCAGCAAACCGATGGTGCCATTAATATATACCCCTAGTCTCGCGAAGAATCTTTGAGTGAGGGAAATGTAAGATAATAACTTTTCCATATGTGGGGATTATGTGACAAATGCAGATCATTACATAAGGCCTGTTGGTCATAAAACTGAAGGCTAAACCTCGTGATTAATAACACCTGTTATTGGGTAAACACCCGAATGGTGTCAAATTCTCCATATGAGGGCCCACTATAATGTGCGTCTTTAACATAGATAAAAGTCACTCATGTAGACTAGTTGACACACCTGTACACACTGAAATAGAATAGGGCCTGCAAGGAACCCAAGTCCGACTTTAGTTTCGTTTGTGGGGGGTTATTTTATATTTGATTTTCTTCATACGCCTTAACTATTAATGCATAGAATGCCAGGTAAAACTGTGTTAAGTTTATTTTATACCTTCTAGCTGTACACAAATAGTAGCTTAGCTGATTGGCGCACGTTGGGGTTATTGGTGCAATTATCGTACTTATGTGTTTACAAAAGTTCGGGGGACTCACGGTGTTTGAAAAAGGCCCTTATTCTGTAATAACTTGTTTTAATAATTCTACAACATGCCATGACTATCTGATGCACATTTCACTTTGATCATACAAATTCTGATTATCCACAAACGATGAGATCGGAGATGAATTGGTTTAAATACCGTCATGCCTTACTTCATTCATAGTCAATATTATTTGATTAGTTGTGCTCATGCAATTCTGTTTTTGGTGGCTGTTCTTTTTTCTCTTCCTTTTCTTTTGTTACTCAGGTACGATTAAAGAGAGACAAATAGTATCTAGAATTATGGTGTCAGGAGTAGGGTTGTAACATTTCTTAGTTTGAATATGGAGTGTCTATTAAATAAAAAGGCCCTGTTAACAAGCATTTGCTTCTTTAGGGCTCCTAACCTTTACTAATCTGTATATGATTACATTTAATGTAAGATTTTTAACTGGATTAATAAATTGAAATTGAAATTGATATTAATCTCACAAACATCTTAACATTTTGTATAAATAGTATAGAATATTATGTCTGATTCAATTTAATTTCAGGAGTGAAATTTGGTTCACATTTACTGCACCTGAAGTATTTAAGGCAAACTTATAATTTTCTTGTTATTTCCAAACCATCTCTAGATTGGTGTTAGGAAACTCCAAACTCACGAACCCCGAAAATGTAGTTTTATGTCTTGCCAGTTGATAATATTGATGTGGCAGGGATTTGAGCCCAAAATACATTGTGATCCACAGCACTCGGATTTACTAGACCTCAAATATTTTTCATTTGAATGTTTTTATTCATTGTTCTGTTAATGCAGGTATGAGTGAGGAAGGAGTGAAGACGGGGAACGAAAGTAAGTATGCAATCACTTCATCCTCTCATTCTCATCTTTTTTTTCTTCTTGAATCATGTTGTAAGGATTTTCGTAGTTTGAATCTGGGGTGCCTATTCAATAAGCTGACAAGTAATTCTATATATGTTAGTACAGAATATTATGTCGTGTGTCAACCAAGAGAAGGGTAACTATTATTCTCCCCTCGCCGATGATGTCGGAGGGGATATAGTGACGCTACCGTCCGTCTGTTCTTAAGAAATCTGGTTCCCGTTCGATAACTTTATTAATATACAGTAGGCTTGCGGGTGCACCATTTGAGAGAGAGAGAGGGAGGATTGAGGTGTCCTGAAAAGGATACTCACAAGCAGCATCTAACTTTAGTAATGTTTCACGGATTTTAATGAAATTTGATATGAAGGTACATGGTATCAAAACATAGGAATAATTTGTAATGAGGCACTTAAGAAAGATTTGTGTATCAAGTGTGATTACAGTACGGAAATGGACTATTCTGAAAAATTGTCATCCGTCTTTTTGTTTTGGTCCAGGTTCAAGTAGCTCTTTGCAAAGGAATGAAGACGCAAGAAGAACTGGAGAATCAACACAAAGAAGCGCTCCATCTTACCAAACAAGCAGAAGTGCAACCAGCGGATCCTCTCAAGGACAGCCGAAGTTCCATGACATCTATCTTAAGTTTAGTCAAGACACGGATGATGTACATAAGGTGAAGGATATCATCCGCAGGAATGGCTGGACGATGGTGACTGCTGCCGACAGCAGGCTTGGTGTCCCGAAAATGGCCAGTATCGAGGACGCCCTCAAGACCTGTTCCCACGTGGTCCTTATAATCACGAAGGAGGATTGCGAGAAGAACGACCCATATCAGACCATGATGATGGGGATGGCATTTCAGTCGACGGTGGGCGGGAGTTTGAATGGCCGGGTGATTTCAATCCGATGCTGCGAGGAGAGTCATCTTCCGTTATCGCTTCAGAGTTTGGAAAATGCATGCATCAATGATCACTCTCTAGAGGACAAACTAAAGAGGACCATTGATGTTAGCATCAGGAAGAACAAAGAAAGATCATCAGTGGGTTAGTTTCATAAGATTTAAAGATAAGGCTTAGTTTTGGGAATGCTAATCCACTGTGAAAGAAACTGAAAGCAATCAGCAAAGTTTGCTTGTGTAGCAGATAAGTATTGGTATATACCTTTTCAGCCGCAACACCTTTCTTTTGAAATGGGCTATCTGACCAAATTTGGGAGCCTAATAGGTCACAATCATGGAGGGTTTCGCGAGGGCCTTGAAACGTATTTGTTTTCAATACTTCGTGAGGCTGTTCTGCTTGTTGTTTTCTCTGGGTTTGTTGGGAGCTTGTTCCACCAGTCAAGTCATACATACGTAATATATTGCTCTCACTATGTTATTATTATCTGGTTGAATAGTTCTCACAAATCCATGTATTCTATGTTCAGCTACAATGTATGTTAATATATTATTGTTTAACAAGAAGTTAAGCGAAATTCTACAAATTCTTATGAGCTATATAAGCACTTTCCATTCATATTTACTGTGAGGTTCCGGTATCCTGAAAATGATAGAGAACACACACAATGTACACAGAAATGTGTATATGGGGCTACATATTGATTTTATGAATGAATCATAGTTATGAGTTGTTTTGTAATGGTTTCACTAATTTAATTGAACGTTGTCTTCACATTGCAGGTATTACAACAAAATAAACACTACAAGAAGTGTAAGCTATGAAATTCCACAAAAAGAGTATAAAATGTAAATGTTTTTCTTTATAAATTGTTATGCCAGAGGGTTTCCGTCTTCATCATCATCAATATCATTATCAAAGTCAAACAGTTTCCTCTTATGAGGTGTTACTGAGACTCTCTCCACCATTTCCTCTTGTCTCAAGCATCCTCCTGATGTATACATACCTTACCGCTTTCTTTCTTCACCATTTCTTTCCATGGAACCTTCGGTCCTCATTTCCTTCTTAAGCCATCACAAAGTTCTATTTTGTCGTGATGTGCTTATGCAAACCATCTTTAATTTTTTGTTCTTCCTCCAAGGTACTAGCTCCACGTTGCCAACAGGAGTATCCATTGCACCTCCAGTGTCCTCTGACCTCAGTACACAGCCTCTGGCAGCGGCACGGGTTGCTTCAGAGGTTGAGCGGATCCTCCCGCGAATCAACGATCTGCCAGCTGTTCCAAGCTCTTCAGTGAACATACATGGGAATGTTTTTAACATCGGCTCCATGTATGTTACAGGGAGACATGATCTTGTGCCGCTGCACCCAATGATCATCCCCCTTGTGGTACGGCACGAGCTGAGTAAACTATTGAACGGTCCCCGTGTTACTCATGACGACTGGAAGGGACTTGCTAGTGCCTTGCGATTGGATGACTACATCGCTAGTCTGACCAACAAGCCAGACCCAACAGCAGATCTGATTGATATGGCGGAGAGACAGAAGAAGATTTGCAGTCTCGAGGATCTGAGGCTCATTCTGAAGCAGATGAAGCGCGATGATTGTGTGGATGTTCTTGATGCCGGAGCATCGGTAGAGTCAAACAGCCGTCTGATGATTAAAGATCGGGACAGAAGTAGCAGTTCTAGTGATGACAGTTACAATGAATAAGTCTCTGGATTGTAAACCACGGGGTATGGGGTTTGAATCCTGCCAAAGTAGATGTATATGAAGATAGTGCATGTGTTTAAAGGCTTCATATCATAAAGATGTGAACATTATGAATACTGATGAGGCTACCCTGGGTAAAAAAGACATATTATTATTATTATTATTACATCTGAGTGATAATATTATATTTTCTAACAACTAGACATTTAGTGTTCCCCGTGCGGACTCGTGTTTCCTGCCCACTACATTCCTCTAATGTACGTTATTGTGCACATTATCATAGTTCATTTTTCACAGGTATCATTTTATAGAAAAGTGTATGCTTTTAAAATACTCAATCATTTGGCACCTGAATATCTTAATGACACCCTCCAAATATATACACCAACTCGCAGTCCTCGTTCAGCAACCGACACATGTAAACTTAACATTCCCTAAACTAGACTCTCAGCAGCTGAAATCAAAGACTTGGAACAGTATCCCTCTTTCCATAATGGAAATTACCTGTCTTGCCACCTTAAAAAAATCCCTAAAAACTTACCTTTTCCCCATTAATCTATGTGATATACTTTCTCTACAGTAACTGTAGATTTTTTGCTCTTTTTATATATTTGTATTTGTAACCGCTATGGTACTAATTGTTTTTAACGCTCCTAAATATTCGATATTATCATTATAATTATGTTTATTTACAAATAACCAGAGGTAGCTGCCTATCTTTGATATTTTGAAAGAGTGATTCCTATTTTCGGACCTTCAAGCTAGGTTTTGCACAGGTCATTTCCCTCTTTTTGTCTGAAGACTTTTTGTTAAAAAGTTAAAAAATTACATTTGATTCATAACTTTCCAATGTTTAGCTGTAAAACATTAGTTGGTAATACAAAAAATGAAAGTAAATGGTTAGAGTTTATTCTTTAGGATCTTATCAACGTATAGTGATCATGGTTTACATTATATTTTAACTCAGAGATGGATTATTTGTTGTTGTCTTGTGCTCAATATAATCATGAAAATGTATTTTATATATGTATGATATTTTGATGAAGGAAGCCTTGAATAACATGTTGCGAATGTTTTATTCAATTTGATATGGAACTGCATTATCTTCAATCGCTGCTCATAAGTATCGGCTTGCACGTTGATGTCGATATACAGGAGGCTTGCGGTTGCACCATGTGAGAGAGGGTGAGGATTAGAGCCACTCATAGGGCCACTCCTACCACCCATCCTCTCCAACCGATGCTATAATTCTCCTTCGAACTATAAGCTAAGAAAGATAACCAACATTTTTTTTGCAAGACTATACCAACAGTCCTTTTCAGGACTACACACACGTACACTCGAGAAAGGAAGATTTAATACCGAGAGTCCTTTTCAATACTCCCCAATCCTCCCCCTCCAAGTCCAAGTGAGCTTCTTGTTGTAATGCCCCCCTCTACTGCTGGGCTTTAGTCAATTTTTAGACCTGGATCAGATGACCATCAACTTGAAGCTGTTACTCAGTTTGGGGGACTCGGTTTATTATCTGAAACGAGTGTTGTTATGAATAATAAAACGTGCTAATTGCATAATAACCTTTACAGGGAAGTTGTATGAATTATATTTTTAAAGAATTGTAATTTTGTTTGAGTAATATTTTTGAACAATTGTGATGTTTGTCAATATTTGAGCTTCCTGTGTACTCCATTTGGTAAATTGTGTGATATATTAAGTTCATGAATATATATTTTGTTAACTCTTTGTAAGACAGGGCCCTGGTATGTAGAACTAATATTAAATATTATATTTACATGTTGAGAGTCAGCTTTGATAAATAAATGTTGTATTTTGTGCTTGCACAAGTGATAAAGAATTCATGTGTTAGAGAATCATGCGATACATTTTCTTACGGGATTAAATTGATTTTCAATGTATGATCTCAACAATGATATTTTATCTCACTTTTATACTGATTATTGATATGTGTAGAGAATTCAGAAGTTTCAGCGTTCCACGGAGATATAAAAGAATTAATATGTTGTTATTGCAATGAAGTGGTTGCTAGTTGTGCAGTTATACTTGTCGTAGAGGGCGGCCAAATGTAAACAAACCTTTAGAGATAGCTGCGCCCATATGCATCGATTATCGATAAACTGTGCTGTTGGTAGGGATTAATTTTGATTGTCCTATATGTTATAATAAGATACAAATTAGTTGATTAAGATTGAAGAAATGATGTGTTTCTACATTTTGTATTATTAATGTATAGAAGAAGTATTTCAGCAGTGCTGAATATTTCAATGAGTTTGAACTTAATTATATTGATATGCCAAATGACATGCAGATTATGCTGTCAGAATAGCCAGTAAAGAAATGCTTGGTTGTTGTTATTGTTTTTATTGATTACAGCTGGTATATGTTTGCTGTTGAGTCATCTTATCCAATGGCTACGTGTGGTGACTTGGCTGCTACATGGTTCGTTATTCTTTCTGCAAATTTATAATTATGACGTTTAATGCAGTAGTGAAAATGTATACCATATTTGAAATTTATTTTAGTACAAGAAATTTCTTGGTCTTTTAGATGTGCATCTTGCTTGTGATATAGCTTTTTTTTGTAGAATGCTTAGATAACAAAAAATACTTCAGCATTTCAAAGTGCACTTATGAAATTAGTTCAGCTCATAGCCAGGATTTTAGTATGACAAATTGTGTTTGATTGTGTTCAAATGCTATTTAGATAATTGATTCTTGTTAGGATTTCTATTCAGATTAATTTCCATTCGGATCTTAAAACAGAGTTTATATTATCAGAGGGTAATGAGTGAAGTTTCGTTAGAATAGGGATACAAATATGTAGTGTCTGTACTTTGTAGGTCATGTATATATTTACATTTTTCCCATGAGGCCTGACAGTTGGAGGCATTTTACGGAATATGCAATGATGTATACGTATTAAGTATTGTAAACTTGTCATCAATTCCAGCAGATGTGTGGAAATTATACTGAATCTATTTACTTTTATTCTTCTTCTTCTTCTTCAAGATAATCTGCCTCCTTCAATTAATCATTGTCCTAAAGTAATAGTGATATACATCTTGTTATTCTGATATTACATATGTTTACATTGTATAATGATATACAACTGTCTTTTGAAGATATTTTGTATGTGATGTTTAATTTTGAACATGTTCTTATTGTTTTTGTTATTCTTCTGCCTTTGCAGAATTTCGTTTTGTATTTTGTTAACGAATGGTAAATAAACGGGATAAACTACATTACATTTCACTACACCTTGTACGATTCTTTGATTGGGTCACTCCAATCCAGCTGCGACTTAATCAATTGTTCCTGACTTATGAAGACCAACATATTTGAATAGACGAGAGCAGATATTTTAGTCACTCTGTGTGTTAAACCAAGTGGGCAAGTTGTACGGCACTATCATGCCACAGTGTCATAATAGATTGAGTCATTTTGAAGTGCCCGTACATATTTAGGCCTAGAGGAATTGCAATTAACTTTCATAAATTCATTACCTTTTTATTGTTGTCCAGTTCATATAAACTATTAGTTATCAGTCCACTTCTCTGATATGTTCTGCTTTCTTTTTGATCACTTGTATGTTATGATTAGATGTTCCTCTAAGTTTAGTGATGGTTTGGGAATTATAGTATATAAACAAAGAAAATTACAATAAACATGTTTGAAAAGAAAAGGGAAGAGATGGTCGGAGGCAAGGATATGCAAATGAAGCTATATAGAACGAGACGGTGAGAGGATAAACAATAAGGTAAGATTTGATATGATGAATAAAAAGAGATGATACATTATGATATGTACAATGCTTCCAAAATAGTTGTGCAAATGTCATACAGTTAACTCTGCATGAGTCGAAGTCGCAGTCGAATATTTCCCCTATAAGTAATGTATGCGACATAGAGTCGAATGCATTTTCGAAATCCGTAACAGGCAACATTCCTTTTCAGTTTATTAGCTATACAACCGGATGCTTGTTTATAGATAGCATTTGACAGTGAGATCGGTCTCCAATATTGAAGTAAATGCCTACATTTGCTTACCTTGGGAATCAGAATTATAACCCCAATCTATTGAGTGTTTTATTGCCCCGAGAAATACGCAAAGTTCAATGATCTTACTATCAAAGGTTTGATTCCCCCCCCCCCCCTTCTCCAAACAAAAAACAACGAATAGACTTCATCAAAGTGGACCTTCCAACAGTTGTGAAAGTTGTTAAGACAATTTGGGAATATTATTGAATAACACAATAATGTTTCTAAAAAAAATTCATGTATTTCTTTAAGGCCCGGTCCCACTGCACTTACGGATGCAAAGAGGATGTAAAACGTAAAAAAATCTTGCCATCCGTTGGAAAACGCTATGCATCCGTTGTTTACTCATTGCATACGTGTTTCATACGCTCTACCTATCGAGCATCCGTCCATTGTGATTTCATCCGCGCAAAAAGTTTTGAGCTGCACAAAACTTTTAGAACGGATGAACTTCCGCCGTGTACGATGTAAATCCGCGACAAATACGAGCAACAAACGTTCTATGTCCGTTATCATCCGTTAAACGTCCGCTGTATCCTCTCTGCATCCTCTGGGCATCCTCAAAACTCACATCCGCTGCAGCTGAAAACGGAAAGAGGGAGGAAAGATAAGGTACATGGAACGTCTATACATCGTTAGTAGCACGGAAATAAAAAGGATGTAAGCGTATGCATATCGTATATAAAGTATTCAAAGCTGTCATCCACTTCCATCCGCTTTCATTCGCGAGGCTTCCGATGAGAATCCGTTTAACATCCCCGCTACATACTACCCACGTCCGTTATTTTCCGTTCTGTTTTCGCAAATTTTCGCAAATTTTGTCCATTTCTGGAGCGGATAAAAACGGATGGAGCCACCCCCGAAATTTTGCTTGTCCGCTGTGTCCTTTATGCATACGTTTTGTGTCCGTCGGCCAGTGGGACCGGGCCATTAGCTACATAAATATTATAATAGAAGTTAAACACATCCTTAACTATTGTCTTTTTAAATTCTTCCCCTCACCAGTAGATGGTTGACGTATTTTTATGTCAACCTCAATTTTTTTTTCTTCAAATTTAAATAGAATTAAGATGATTATTCTCCACACTCCATCCATATTCTATCCGAAATATTATGGCACTATTTCGTATTCTAAAATCATAACAACAATCACTTTTCCTTGACCAAATAAAGCCCTGAGTAAGATGTTACATTTGGTTCAATATAGGCCTTCATTTCACTGCAATGTATAGTTTGCCACCGAAGATGGCGGTATTTGCAATCAAAGATCAGAGTCATCAATACACAGAGTTTTGCCAACTTGGTTTCAGTTGGTTATATCATGGCGGGTATTATTTTGTTTTGTGCTTGCCCACCGGACCAACTTACTATTTTGCTGAACTCGAACTTGGTTTACCAAACCTTCCTAATCAAAGGCCCTGTTGATGAATAATCTCCTTTGCGTCTGTTGTCATGTGAATGTATTTGTCATTATTTTACACGCACTAAAAACCTAAGTACATGGATTTTCAAAAGAATTCAATCGTTTAAATCTCTAAAATGCTTTTTAAAAAAAGTCAATATCTTTTATTGTGAGAAGAAATATATGAATACGAGCTCATCAAATGCACTGTGCCTTTTCTTCTTCTCATCAATTGGTGGCCAGTGAGTCAATACACTTTTTGTATCGTGATCATCGTTATCATTTAAAAGAAGATGAAGTCGTACTAGGCTGTCCTGTAAGTCGATGGGTTATTCGTCCCTTTCCGGTAAATATTACAAAATTATGCTGATCACATTAAGGACAAGATTATACTGATAACAAGTTGCATGTTTATATAAATATGAATTATTAATATGAAAGCAGAAAACTGCATGAAAAGCAAAGGAAACTTCACTTCAAAGAAATCGTAGTAAAAACAAGGACGTTATGAATGCTACGATGTGTTAAAACGACAGGGGTGGTTGCTTTCATTCATGTATTTACTTATTAATTTATAAATACGGGTGGAGGTGGCTATGGAGTATGGTTTATTGCAACGTTTTCTTCATGTACCTCTCTTTAATTAATTTATAATCATTTTTTGTTTGGGGGGGGGAGGGGGTTGAGTCTCAGATGTCCTATGCAGAGTCTCTCTAGAATCTGTACTGGTAAATGAGTGCAAACAATATCCCTTAACTAGCTGCTCTAAGATGTGATATCCACATGTATAGTTTAGATATTTTTTTGGACCGATATTGTTTCGCAAAAATTAACGCTCCCCCCTCCCCCGAATTTAACATTTTCGTTAAGTGTTGGAATGACGACCTCTATCCACCAGACTTCTACAGGCCATCTCGTTTCGGTGATCACGTTGATCGTCACATGCCTGGGTTTCACCACGGGTCACGTGATCATGGCTTCGAGCCGATGCGACCATCACAACCACCGCCACACTTCCCTCATGGTTACCCTTCCATCATGGAACGCCCCTTTGGTAATGACGGTTTAGAACCTCACTTCGGGCACGACGCGCTGGAACCTCCCGGCCCTGACGGTCCCCGGACTCGCCTACACGAGAGACCCCCTGCTCCACCGGGACCTCTCCCTGGTGGTCCCCCTCACGGCAGGCGGCCTGGATCAGAAGGTTCCCGTAGGCTCGGACCTGGGTATGAACTACACCACGGCGGACCCGTAGAGCACGAGCACGCCAGACGCAGGGGAAAAGTCAACAGAGCTTACTACCATAACAACCTACCATAATCCACACATCGTAAGAACTTAACACTTATCATGCCACAGGGCTAATCCCCATTGTGCCAAGCCCCAAATCCCTCTGTGCCAAGTTTATTTTGAGATAATTTTATCTTGCATTGTTGACATGAAGACGAAAATAAACTTCCAAAAACAACATCTGCCGATAGATCTTGATCTAAGTTCGTGCCAATGCATTGCAAAAGTAAAAGAAGGGCCCGTTTTTATGGAGCTGCCGCGAAGCCGTTTTCAATCCATTTTAATGTAAAAATAAGAGAAAATTGCCAGGTATGGTATTAGAGTGCGATGGCCGAGCGGTCTAACGTCTAAGGCGGTGATTTTAGTCACATCATCGTTTGTCCGCAAGAGACGAATCCCATCTTCGACAATTTTTTTCTTTTTTTCCCCATTTTTTAGTCTACTCTCAACGATACACTCATACAAATCTCGGGAAGATTACAATTGGGCTATTGCCCTCGGCACGCCTCGGGCAATAGCACAATTCTAACCTTCCCTTGAGCGTATAAAAACAACTATTTCTCTCAAAGCAGTCATTAATACTATAATATTTGATCATTATTTTAATAACAAACTGAAATCAACTACACTGTAAAAAAATAATAGTCGAAATAACTCAATAAAATTGAGGAAAAGAATTGCCTTATTTTTATTAAGTAAATATTACCTACGGCATCTTAAGTAGAATTTACTTATTTTGCTGAATACATTTTTACTCAGTTAAATCGAGTTACATTAACGTAAAAAATTTAAGTATTGTAATCATTTTAGATAATTAAAAAAAAGCTATGATAGGATTACATATTGCACGATTTGGTACCCATCTAATCTAACAAGTAACATCCACTAATCATTCACTACTTCTATTTAAGATTTAACCGTATATATATCTACCACCATCACAAACTATTACATACGCTTCAATTCGACACATATTGAAAGGCTCCACATTTTATATATACTTGATCGTAGCATCTTAAAAGGAAAATTGGTTGACAATTTCCTGAAATATCAAGTTTTGATTTGTTTTGAACTGGGTAACAATTAAAAATTGTCTTGTCTTTGCTTAGCCATGTTAAATGAATTAGTAAATGTTTTAAAGTCCTTAATTTTCATTCAACCACAAAAAAGAATTGTTTTATTTAAAAAAGAGTTTAATTTGGTCTTAATGAATATTCATAAATTATGTAAATATTTCTATTACGCACTGCATCGGTCCTTACTTTAAAAAGATAAGAATAATCAACATAAATTGTTTGAGTAATACGTATAATTTCTGATTTTGAGTTAAAATTACTAAATTAATACAAGCTGAAATTACTTAAAGTTCTTATGTATTAGATTTTAATTAAATATTCCACGTATGTTTTACTAAATTGAAAGTTTGAGTTAGCAAGACTTAAATTTAGTGCGTAAGTGGCAAAACTAATGTTTACAAGTAAATTCTACATGGAAAAAATACGTAAAAATTACCAATGAACAAATTATTTTTTACAGTGTACAACTTATCACTATATTGTATTTACTATAAGGCTCTAGTACATTCTGGCCAGCGTGATACCTTACACGTAAAGCAGAGTTTATATTTACATTATCAAAAACGGCCTGATATTGGGTAAATTGTGATTTTCCTAGTGTGATATCAAGGGTAATCACTTTAACGAACATTTTAAATATCTTCCCATGATGCCATTTATTATGTTTAAAATGCAACATATTATAATTTGCATGAAAGATTGAAGAAAAGAAGCCGTGAAAGCTCAAAATTTAACCATCTCCCTCTAACTTCTTCTTCTCCTTCCTCCTCTTCTTTTTATTCCCCCATCTGTTTTCTTATGCAGCTTATATCTTGAAGATTGTCATCTTTCTGAACGTGGAGGGTGCTCTTCGTTCTTTTCTTTCTTCCGGTCACAAGCAAGAGTTTAAGGCTCCTCGTGACGTCACTTCACCACCACTCCACAGTATGGCGGTCTATACAGAGGGTTTGGCCAAATAAGTTTAAGTTGGATACAACATGGCGTCTATTTTTTCGTTTTGTGATTGTCCCACAGTACAGTATTCGCCTTGTTGTGCCCAATGCAAACGGGTTGGCCGAACTGTTCTAGTCAATGGCTCTGGTTACCGATATCATAGAGCGACCTCAACGGCCAGAGATGGGCGCACTGGCATTACATTTTAATCACTAAGAAGTGCCTTGTATATTTGTTGTACATTACAGATTTCATTACAGATTACAGATTTAAAACTCCTTTGTGGATTCGGGCTATCGTGTGTATGCCTATAATCTGGAAATTAGTCGTAGATAAAAAAAAAGCGACTGATCTTAACGTTACGATGTTATTCCAGTATTTTTAGTGAGGAAGTATATCTCTTCCTCCTTTCTCTTCCTTTTCCTTTCAAGCTTGTAATATGAGATTGAGTTAAAAAACAAATATTTCCTGCATTTGGTATCATGTATCTTATGCTATCGCTCATAAGAAATACAGCACACTACTTTTTAAAGTTTCAGTGGAGTACTGGTCAAAAAAAAATATTGTGAAAGAAACTGAAAGTAATGAGGACAAATGTATTGGTATATAAATGTGATGTTTGAGAATAACAAAAATGATTATAAATTAATTTAGGCTCGCTGACAGGGACATATAAATGTGTATATGAGACTACCCACTTTGGAGCGAATGCTTGGCCACATTTTCAGCTACTTCTCACCTTAAATATTGTTAAAGTTTGTTTGCTCACAATTAATTTACGTTTATGATATTTAATTTAAGGATTGCTATGCATGTCTTGATCAATCTCGGGTGATTTGTATGTATGACGTAACTGTTGATTATAGTCTACAATAGATGTTGAATACATGGCCCATTGAAGAACATCCCGTTTCAGAATCTCTCTTCATATTCGTATACACAAACATAAATCTGACATATAAGTTAATCTTTAATAGAACGCAAACTTCTCTCACGCAAACTACTCTGGTTGACGTTCCGATGTAGATAACTCCAATTAGAAAGCAAGTCTGAATGTTCTGTTAACACAATTCTAAAGGCTATTATTGGACAAACATAACTGCGATATTCGCATGAAAACTTGAAATAATTATTCGGAAATACAAAGAATCGAGGGGGAACATACCTACAACCTTGTAGGCTTATCATACGTGATCTCAAATCAAAATATTGGTCTGACTATCATCTTCATGTTGACCGTGCGTTCGGACCTCACAATCGTTATAATGACGTCGCAAAGAGTAGAGGCAAAGCATTAGCGGAAATGGTAAAGACTTTCACGGGGGCAAAGTCATTCAAAAATATTATATTTTGAATAAAGAGTAAGAACATATTAATTCCAAAATATTGTGCAATACATTACTTATAATCTTGATCGATCACATATATATGACGTCATCCATGGTATAGTGCCTTGGTATATTACACTATACCATGGATGACGTCACGGTTACATCATAGCAATTTTATGTTTGGTCATGTGATGCTATGTTGACCAATCACTGGAGAGGATTTCATTGGTCAAAAATATATTGTGCACTATATTACATATAATCGTATGTAAATGAATATGAATCCTCTCAGCTATTTCAATATAATATACAGATAGCATGAAATATACACGTTAAAATTGGTAAATTTCGTTTAATTTTATTGCATGTGAAATGAAATATATATTTTGTACATACAGTAGGGCACTTTTAGCGATCATGTTATGATCAAACTCACATAAGAGTTGATCCACCTTTCTTTTAAATTTAGATATTCCCCCTCCAAAAAGTTAGGAGACTCTAGTTAAATTAATGATATCTCTCTTGTCATAAGATGATCATCACTTTGTTTGGGATTATTATTAACTATGCTTATTATATTTTTAATAATGACACCATACTTGATATGATTCTGCAGCCAAGGAATCAGCAGTATATCATAATAAGGGGCGTGGTCAGAAATAATAATGACGTCACGAAGAGTAGAAGCAAAACACGTCGGCAGAAATGGTAAGATCTTTCTCAGGGGCAAAGTCATGCAAAAACATAAGATTTTGAATAAAGGGTAAAAACATTTTAATTCCAAAAATGTTGTGCAATATATTATTGATATTGTTTATCGTGCACTACATAGCAGCCTTACACTCTTCAAAGAAAGAATAATGCACAGTCAAACAAGAGCAATGAATTTTGCTTCATTTTACTTTTAACCTTGCCGCTTATTTTGATGTAATGCACATTCCATGACTACAAAAAATAACAAATAGAGTACCAGTATAAGCCAGAATAAAGAAACTTGTTTAATGATACTTAAAGGGAGTGTATCATGACGAGACTATGTGTCTTTCCGTGGTCCTACTCGGGGCCAATTGGGTATAATTCGACTACGGACGGCGCGACCGCAGTATTCAGGTGCTTGCAACATACGCGAAGCGTGAGTAGAACTTCAGTCTGTTTCGCGAACGCTAGCGTGCTGACCCAGTTTAGCGCGCACTGACCCACTTAATCAAGTCCATTCGTTTACGTGCAGTTGTCCGAAAGAAAACGTAGATGGCGTTAATCAGTATTTCCCATGATGCACTCCCTTTTACGTACCGATGGTTATGGTTATGCAATTGAGATATAGTCAATCAAACTTGAGTTTCCAAACTTTATTTGATGAAATTAGTTTATTCCGCTGTTTGACTTAATTATATGCCGCATTAGTTGCAAGGAAATGAAAATAAAATGAGTAAGGATACAATTCCAGTTTAACAGTTGTTCTTTGATAATTCTTAGAAACAGAAATTCCAATATCAATACAATAATCATACAAGATCGTCTTTATTGTTTAATGTGCACATTATATGTTAAAGCGTGTAATTATATATGTTTCTTCTGTAGTTATTTAGCACGTAAATATTATTTCTGTAGTAGCTAATTTTTGTAAATAAAATGTATTGATCTAAGAGAATTTATTAAATTGTACAAACAATCTATATACTCTTTATTTTTTTTTTATTTTGTTGTAAAGCCCTTTGTGGAATAAAGCAAATAGTACACATGGCATTTTCCGAGAGAGAGAGAGAGAGAGAACAGAAAACAAATCGGCAAATAGGTCGTCTAATATACAGAAGTGGGAAATAAGTGCAACATAAAAATAATGGACAATGCTAATTCAATTCAATTCAATTCAATTCATTTTATTCATTTCCATTTTCAATAAAAACAATACAAAGGTATATACAATGATAAGCATTTGCAATGTATAAGAAAATGAAAATAGGGAACTAAAAAATAAGGCCAAATGGCCTTGTAGAGGCATAGTTCCCTGAACAGTAGTTAAGATATTTACATATACAAACAAAACTAAAAAAGAAACATACATGACAAAAAATGACAGGGACATCGTTCATGGCAGGTAATACAAATGGAAATAATCATTACAAAATCATAGGTTCGAAAACAGTTGTATTGCTGTATAATATGAATATGGTATGAATATGGGTACTAAAATTAATGATATTTCGAGATAAGATGCTGCTGATAACAATTTCAAGAAGCAAAAACATGAATAAATAAATTAATGAGTGTATGAGTAAATATATATATATATAACAAAAGAATATGAGCCCCCCCCCCCCCTCCCAACGACAAAATAACTGCACTGAAAAATGAAAACAAATATATAAAAATTTTCTTGAGTTCAAAATTTAACAAATTTACAATTTGCTTTGCATACTAGGCAAATAAAAGTCAAATTTCCTCATTATAAATTTGATTCATATCCAGTATAATTTAGGCGTGTGCATATGAAGAGTTTCATTCCAAAAGGAGGTAAATCAACTTTTGGTACTTCTGAGTGAATCGCCTTTTTTTATTTCTGCACTTTCCCTTTAGCCATGTAGCTTTATGTTGTTATATATGTTAAAGGTGTCACCATTGTTTCCTGGCTAGTAATTACATATATCAATATATCTAACTTTACGTCTTTAATTACACCGTAAAGTTGGAATAATTTTTTGTTACCACAATGGAATTATTTTAACAATGATTTATTCCAAATAGATCTAAATAATAGTATACATTCTCAGATTTTATTGGATAATAATTTGTCAGTGTTTGTTTTATGTGACTGGTAAAGCATGTGTTTGCTACTATGCTTTATCAACTCGGGGACCTAGCTACGCCCTTAAGTCATAAATGACAGTAATGAGGATTAATGCCCCACAAAAGGGCACTAATATAGCACATCGACACGGTTTCGATCCTGGGGCCTCACAGTTACGAGGCCACTGCTTTGCCACTAAATCATGACTGTACGCAGCGGAGGCTATGGTAGGGGACAGTTCCCACAAATAAAAACAAAGAAAATGCAATAAATTATCAACAATTCATTGCATCTTTATACCCCGATCCCCAACAAACAAAAATCCTCTGTACGGCCATGCATTGTAATCAGATAGTATGAGAATACAACGCATTATCTCATTCACATAAGGAAATAGCTTAAATATCCACTTGTTGCCATGACAAATGTAAAAATATTAACTATAACAGATAAGCGACCTTTTGGATCTCAAGTTATTTCAACATTCCTACATTTGTATTCGCAATCATATTAAAGATAAGGGTGAGTTTTGGTAATACGATTGCATTGTGAAACGAAAAGGTGTAGAATGGATCAGAATAGTTGATCATGTAGCATGTAAGTTTTGGTGTGTACTGCAAGGTTCTGGAGTCATCAAAATCATAATAAATTTGGCCCAGTCTTGGTACGGTAACAAGCACTGTACACAGAAAGATGTATATGGGACTACACAAATGGTGTCGGGGCTACTATACCTTGATTCCCTTATCTTTCTTTGCTCATTACTCAGCCAGTATACATTTTCTTCCAAAATTGTTTGGCACATGACATTTATTTTTAATCTTGAACATTCAGTGTAAATTTCGCTTGATTCTGTGAGAATTCATTTTCTTTTTTTAACCAGAACTCAAGTTTGTCTTTAAATGTTTCTTTCATTTGGAAAAAAACTTCTTTCAATGGTATATAAACCTCCAATTAAACACTGTGTAAAATACATCAAACACAGTTCTGTTTGATTCAACGTCTCGCCGTCTCGTCTGTGGTGAATAGCGCTATAATGTCAACATTACACTTGGCAAACCTATTGTCTAGAATTCCAGATGGCCTTGAATTTTTTTTAATATATGCTCGATGTATCAAAAGGTGACCCTTAACTCGTTATTATTTGTCGTCGTACTACCAGCCTGTCGTATCAAACTTATGAATGGCAAAACCACAAAAGAAATTATAAAGGAACGAAAAATGAGAAGCTCACTTGAGTTCAACCGTCAATTGTGTGACAAAGCATTTATTCTTGCTCTAAAATCTGACATTCCATTACCTTTGTGTTGCTGACACAAAATTATCCTGTGTGCACCGATCATAGAAAAACAGCACGGGTATAGTCTTGTACAGACGTAGAAAAGTTACCCTAGAGTAAAGGGCGTGTTAAGAGCTAGTCAGGGTAAATATGGCGGCGTATATGGCGGGCCAAGCATGCCGATATTCTTACAACTGGGGAACTTTTCTCCGTCTGAACAAGACTAATGATCCTCGAGAATGACAAAACAGTACAAAGAAATTAAATCTTGCTCAGACAAATGAACATGAATTCTATTTATGGCCTGAGTTACACCAGCTATAATGAGGGTAGGTCACTTTGAACCCTTTGAGAAGAATATTTGCCACTTATTTGCAAAATCATTGCCCAATTGAAAGCTTCTACGCGAGCCATTGATATTGTCTCATACAGACCTCTCAGTGAACTTGGTCATATCACGTACGTGTACTTCATGTATGTAAAGAGTATATCATGGGGCTATGTTACTCCCATCCCCCCTCTCTCTCTCTCTCTACCTCTCTATGCCCCCTTTCACACTACTGTATCTATATATCTGACCAGGCGCGTACACAGGGAGGGGGGGGGGGTTAGGGGGGGTTTAACCCCCCCCCCCCCTTGGTATTTTTTATGTGTGTATTTTTTAGGAACCCCCCCCCCCTTTGGTAAATATGTTTTATTATTATTATTTTATTTTTTAGTAAAAAAAAGGAAAAAAAGAAAGAATATACCAATGGCTGGCTTAAAAAAAAGTTGATCTTACCCCCCCCCCCCCGCCCTTAACGGAGCAAAATGTCAAATTTTAAAATTTCGAGACCCCCCCCCAAAAAAAAAAAGCCTCTTACCCCCCCCCCCCCCCCCATCCCATTCCATCCACCACAGGACCTTTATTTCATCTAATGAAGTACGTAGAATCAATCTATATACTGTACATACGATATTAAGGTTATAGCATATTCGTCGGTGGGGTTACAAAACCTTGTATCTCAAAAATCATGAATTTTCAGGAGAGCGAAACAACTTTCCTGTCTCAACAGATTTAGTGATGTGACAAAAACCTAGACAGGAGGCGTTCCATGGATTTATCAGGTGGTTTCGTAGGTACAAAATTATGCCCCCCAAAAAATCAAAATCTGAAAAAATTGAGATACGAGGTTATGCGATGTTTGTTAAGATATACTATACTGCATTCTCCTGAAATCATAAAGATGGTTTAAATATGGATTTAATATTGCAAAGTTTATAAGTTGTAAGTATAAGAATACAAGGTATTATCTCATTCACATAAGGAAATAGCTTGAATATCCACTTGTTGCCATGACAAATGTAAAAATAATAACTATAACAGATAAAGGGACCTTCTGAATCTGAAGTTATTCTCTACACAGTTATAATTTCTACATTCCTACAGTTGTATTTATAATCGTATTAAATGTTTCTGTCATTGGGAAAATAATTGCAATGGTATAACCTCCAATTAAACACTGTGTAAAATACATCAAACACAGTTCTGTTTGATTCAACGTCTCGCCGTCTCGTCTGTAGTGAATATAATGTCAATATTAAACTTGGCAAACTTATTGTCTAGAATTCCAGATGGCCTTGGGTTTTGTTATACCTGCTCGATGTATCAAAATATGTGCTTCAACTCGTTATTATTTTTCGTTATACTACCATCCTGTCGTACCAAACTTATGAATAGGGACTTTTAGATTTGCGTGGACTGATACGTTCGACGTCCATCCAAGGTAGTGCATTAAAAGGACGTCGATCGTAGCAATCCACGTTGTCGTTATGCAAATCTAAAAGTCCCTAATGGCAAAACCACCAAAGAAATTTCAAAGGAACGGAAAATGAGATGCTCACTTGAGTTCAACCGTGAACTGAGTGACAAAGCATTTATTCTTGCTTTGGAATCTGACATTCCATTACCTTTGTGTTGCTGACACAGAAGTATCCTGTGTGCATTGATCATAGAAAAACAGCACGTGTATAGTCTTGTGCAGACGGAGAAAAGTTACCCTAGAGTAAAGGTCGTGTTAAGAGCTAGTCGGGGTATATGACGGGCCAAGCATGCCAATATCCGTACAACTATACAATTATACGACTATACGTCTATCAAGCCGTCTATACCAGTTGCAGATTCAGGGGGCACAGGGGGCACGTGACCCCCCACCCCCCCCCCTTAAAAAAAGGGGAAAGGGGAGAGGGGAAAAGAAAAAGGGAGAAAAGGAAACAAAGGGTGGAAATAAAAAGGAGCGGAAAAAGAAAGAAATGGAAGAGAGAAAGAAGAAGTAAAGAGGGAGGTGAGAAAAGGGAAGAAGAGAAAAAGTAAGGGGAAAGGAAAAAGTGGAAGAAAGAGAGAGAGAGAGAGCGAGAGGGGAGAAAAGGCGAAAAGGAATAAAGGGGGAAAGACGGAGAAGAGAAAAGGGGGAAAGGGAGAATAATTAATAATGTGCCCCCTGAATCCGGCACTGGTTTAGTTGTATAGATGTACAGTTTCCTGCGTTCTGATTTGCCGGCTGAATAGACGTATAGTCGCATAGCTGTATAGTTGTACGGATATTAGCATGCATGGCCCGCCATATACCCCGCCATATTTACCTCGACTAGCTCTTAACACGATCTTTACCCTAGGGGAACTTTTTTTCCGTCTGAACAAGACTAATGATCCTCGAGAATGACAAAACAGTACAAAGGAATAGACAATAGGACATGTATGCACAAATCTTTATGGCCTGAGTTACTCCAGCTATGAGGTTATGTCATTTTGAATCCCTTGAAAACAGATAAAGAAATATTTGCAAAATAATTGCCCAATTGGAAGCTTCTACGCAAGCCATTGGTATTATCTCACGGTGTTATCAACATCTTGATACAGACCTCTCAGTGAACTTGGTCAGACTATGTCATATGACATACGTGTACTTCATGTATGTAAAGAGTATAATCATGGGGCCATGTTACTCCCACCCCCCTCCCCACCTCTCTCTCTCTCCCTCTCTCTCTATCTCTCTATATCCCCTCTCATACTGCTGTATCTATCTGACTGCAGTTCATTTCCTGCCTTGTTATCCCCTTCTGGTTCTTGTGCTATCTTGTTGAGATTCATAACCACATCATTACATCTATTTTAAATGGTTCTTCTTTTTAGACTTCTAACATAGCTGTTCAGATAAGCTTTATTTTTCAACTCTATTTTCTCTTCACATTCCATCTCTATATTTATATATCTCTCTATCCCTATCTCTCTCTCTCTCTCTCTCTCTATCTCTCTATATTTCTCTCTATCTCTCTCTTTCTCTCTATCTCTCTCTCTACCTCTCTCTCTCTCTATCTCTCTATCTCTATATATTTCTATCTCTCTCTATCTCTCTCTCTCTATCTTTCTATATCTCTCTATATATCTCTCTTCCTCTCTCTCTCTATCTCTCTTTATCTCTCTCTCTCTATCTCTCTATCTCTATATATTTCTATTTCTCTCTATCTCTCTTTCTATCTCTCTCTCTCTATATCTCTCTCTATCTCTCTCTTTCTCTCTCTCTCTATCTCTCTTTATCTCTCTCTCTATATCTCTCTATCTCTCTCTATCTTTCTCTATCTCTCTCCCTCTATCTCTCTTTCTCTCTATCTCTCTCTATCTCTCTATTTCGATCTATCTCTCTATCTCTCTCTTTCTCTCTTTCTCTATCTCTCTCTATCTCTCTCTCTCTATATCTCTATCTCTCTCTATCTCTCTCTCTCTCTATCTCTCTTTCTCTCTATCTCTCTCTATTTCTCTATCTCTCTATCTCGCTCTATATCTGTCTATCTCTCTCTCTCTATCTCTCTTTCTCTCTCTATATATCTCTCTCTATCTCTCTTTCTCTATCTCTCTATCTCTTTATCTCTCTTTATTTCTCAGTCCTTCAGATCTTTGCTCTTGTGTTACCTTTTTTTATATTGGATACCTGTAATTAAACTTTATTAATGATCTGTAGACACATTGAGCCACATTTGCATGTAACTGCTATATTTGAATAAATTAAGTATAATTGTTCCTACTCTATCCATCTTTCTCTCATTTGACTTTTTACTTTCCTATCCCCATCTATCTCCCTCACCTTCATTATGAGTTTTGGGTCTGATAGCTGATGAGCTTGATATTCATATTAGACTGTATATTGCATTATGTAATGACTTTTTCTTTGATTAACCTGATGTCGATGATTTTATGTTGATCATTTGTAATACGGATTTTACCTCTTAATGTCATGTAGCATTGTATATCCTCTAAGAAAATTGAAGCAATGACAATATGCAAAAGACATATTCTTGACTTAAATTATAATTCCTGTTCTGTTGAGTTTTGTTTTCTTTCAAATATTGTTATCCATATTATTTTCTTCAATTATACATAAATGACATTTATTTTTCGCACTCACTAAATGCCATTATTCTCGTTTAAACAGGGGGGGGGGGGGCTATTCATTTTTGGAAGGGGATTTACAATATCAAGTTAGATCACGAGGGTCATTCAAACTCAGCAGTCAATGATGTCATCTTATTTGACGCGATATATATGTTTCTTTGCTCACTACTTCCATTGATATTGCAACAACAACAACTACTACTACTACTACTAATAATAATACAACTTATAGTCCTACTACTACTACTACTACTACTACTACTACTACTACTACAACTTATAGTCCTACTACTATTACTTCAACAACAACTACTACTACTATTACTACTACTACTACAACTTATAGTCCTACTACTACTTTAACAATTACTACTACTACTACTACTACTACACCTTATAGTCATACTACTACTTCAACAACTACTGGTACTAATATTACTACTACTACTACTACTACTACTACTACTACTTCTACTACTAATAAATAATAATAATACATACATTTATGACGCGCAACATATCCACCCAGGGGTGTTCATTGAGCTTACAATGAGCTACATAATATACTTAGATATAATTTTGCTATTACATTACACATGTTTATAAAAAAGAAGAAGATGATATACTTATATATAATTTTGCTTACATTACATTACACATGGTTATACAATAAGAAGAAGATGATATTAGTTAAAGTTGGCCATTAGATAAGTTTTCAGGCTGGCCTTGAAACTATCTACTGATTTACAGTCCTTAAGTGTGTTAGGGAGACTGTTCCACAATCGGGGAGCTGCTGAGGCAAATGCTCGATCTCCCCATGATCGTCTGGTCTTAGGGATGATCAGAGTTGATGTATTGGCAGAACGCAGACCAGAACAAACAGGCTTGCGAAAGTTGAGTAGAGAAGAGATGTACTGTGGCGGGGAGAACTTCAAGGCACGGTATGTGATCAGAAGGATTTTGTAGGTCAGACGATGTTCAACAGGAACTTTTACTACTATTACTAGTACTACTACTACTACTACTACTACTACTACTACTACTACTACTACTACTACTACTGCTACTACCTCTACTACTACTACTACTTCTACCACTATTACAACTACTACATTTGATGATTGAGCTAAACATGTGCATGATCAAAAGGCCCGGTCCCACTGGCCGATGGACACAAAACGTATGCATAACGGACACAGCGGACGAGCAAAATTTCGGGGGAGGCTCCATCCGTTTTCATCCGCTCCAGAAATGGACAAAATTTGCGAAAATTTGCGAAAACAGAACGGAAAAGAACGGACGTTAGTAGTATGTAGCGGGGATGTTAAACGAATGTTCATCGGAAGCCTAGCGGATGAAAGCGGATGGAAGTGGATGACAGCTCCGAAGGGGTTACCGGAGATAATTACGAAGCGGACACAGAACGGAAGCATAGTGGATAAAGCGGATGCATCACGTACGCCTAACGGAAACAAAGGGGATGCCGAGCGGATGTATATAGGATGCAAACCGTTCACTGCGCATGCGGGGTGTATGAATTGCGTCCGCTCTGTGGATATAAAGGGATGCAACACGCACAAAAGGTCGGTCCCCAGACGCAAATAATCATATCTGATTGATACACGTCCATAAAACCCCAATTACACACATGGGCCTCAATCCTTATGTAATACCTATTGTTCAGGGGGATGAATGAATAGATCATCCCCCTGAACAATAGGTATCAATTACAGATTTACGTCCATGGTCACACACATACACGCAGTCAGCATAAAGCGGAAAGACGTGCTGGCGGCTACATTGATAAATCTCTACTACATCTCGTTATTGAAGAAGGCTACATTGATACATCTCTATACTACCTCTTGTATCAACACCACGGTGTGTCAGTCAGGCAAGAAAAGGAAGTCCGTGCCTACTCGTTCAAGCCCTGGCAAGGTGAAGAAGGCCAGAACCAGCACCCCACCCCCTGACACTGACTCTGATGGTGAAGCTGCTGCTGCTGTGGTGGACCAGCCCCAAGGCCCTCAAGCCCCTCAAAGCCCTGCTGCTCAAGGCCCTGATGTTCAAGCCCCTGAAGGCCCTGAACAAGCTCCAGCCAGAGGGAGGAAGAGGCAATTAGAGAAGAAGAAGGGAGAGAGGAAACAGTACACCGTTTCCGAGGAACATGAGGACGATGTGCTGGAATGGCTGAGGGAGAACGAGTACCTCTGGAGAAAGGGCCACAGACTGTATCGGGACACCAAGAAGAAGCAGGCAGCTTGGAGAGACAAGGCAGAGAGCCTGGGGTACACTGCAGAAGTACTCCTTGGATGGTGGAAGCATACGCACTCCTGGTATGGGAAGCTACACCTCAATAAATCCGGGCAGGCCGCCGTCAAGCTCACTGACCGGGAGAAGTACGTCATGGCCAAGTGCAGTTTCCTGGAGGGTGAAATCCGCCACCGAGGAGCAGCCCCTCTGAGACCCCTCTCCCTCAGCCCGCCCACAGACAGCCAGGCATCTTCAAGCCAGGAGCCCTCGACAGCTGAACCTCCCATGGTGCCGAACTTGGAGGATCCCGTGGAGGATGACGCCGTGCTGTCACAAATGGAGGAACAAGCGGCAGCCACCAGAGGCCAACCCACCCCCACCTCCACCACCAGATCCAGAGGACGTAGGCAGAGAGATAGACTGGAGGGACAGGACGACAGTGTGCTGTTGGAGATCAGGGACACAATGAAGACCAGCACAGAACTTCTCTCTCAGCTGGTCGACTTGGACAGAGCATCCTCGGCCCGGAAGCCCTTCATCACCTACGTGAGCCAGACCCTGAGGGACCTGCCTGAGGCCGAGTACCAGGTGATGAAGCAGAAGATCACAGCACTTTTCCAGAACCCTCAAGGCCCAGCTGAAGTTCGTCCTACCCAGTACAGGTCTGCTCCTCCACCCCAGGCGACGTCACAGCCCTTCCACGGCTTTCAAGAGCCCCTCACCTACCAAGGCTACGACTACCACGACTTCCCACAGCAGAAGCAGAATTTTCCAGTCCAGGCCCATGTTCATCGGACGCCACAGACGCCACTCCTCACCCAGCTGCAGACCAGACAGCCCCAGCACACTCATCCCAACCCTTCCTCCACCCTAGAGCCACTCCTGACCTCACCACCACCTGCTGTACCCTCGAGACCAAGCACAGCCACAGTCACCAGTGTCGGATCCAGGGGGGGGGGGGGGGCGGTGGGCCCGGCCCCCCCCCCCCCTTGAGAAAAAAAATCATGTAAAATCACGTGATTTCTACCTTTTTGGGGGGTTGTCCCCCCCCCCCTGGTGCTCAAGGGTGGGGGGGGGGGGGTGCAAATTGAAATTTTTTTGAGGATCAAAAAAAAAAAATGTGCTCACTACTTGTTTACTTAATAAAGTGTTGGTGAAAACTTTGAAAAAATGGTTAAAACTTTGCATTTTTTTGTTTACTCAATAAAGTGTTGGTAAAAACTTTGAAAAAATGGTTAAAACTTTGCATTTTTTTGTTTGATACAGTCTGAACAGGTTGTGGTTCTGCTGTTGAATGAGTGCAGCTATCATATGGACTCTTTGATCATCCATGGTGGAGAACAATTGATGATGATGTTGAAGACCAAGACCAAGGGTGATGAGGTCTGTACACCACGGCTGCTCGACTCATACTGAGATCCAGATGATTTTCTCCCCCTTTTCATACAAAATATCGGTTGTCCGCAAGGTGTCCTTCTACATACTCTAGACATCCTAAATATACAAGATACATCCCAGATACAAACGCTTTGTACGTTTTGAATAATTTCTATACGAGATGCATACGCTTACATCCTTTCTATTTCCGTGCTACTAACGATGTATAGACGTTCCATGTACCTTATCTTTCCTCCCTCTTTCCGTTTACAGCTGCAGCGGATGTGAGTTGCGAGGATGCAGAGAGGATACAGCGGACGTTGAACGGATGATAACGGACATAGAATGTTTGTTGCTCGTATTTGTCGCGGATTTACATCGTACACGGCGGAAAGATCATCCGTTATAAAAATTTTGTGCAGCTCAAAACTTTTTGCGCGGATGAAATCACAGTGGACGGATGCTCGATGGATAGAGCGTATGAAACACGTATGCAAGGAGCACACAACGGATGCATAGCGTTTTCCAACGGATGGCAAGATTTTTTTTACGTTTTACATCCTCTTTGCATCCGTAAGTGCAGTGGGACCGGGCCAAAACGTTGTTCCGAATCAATCATGTTTTCTAAAAATACATTTTCCCCTTTGAATCAGAATTTTAACGAAATGGTTCCTCTTTCCTGACACCATGACAAAAAAAGCCTTCAAGCGACAATCATGGCACAAAGAAATTGTGAATTGCGAATTGTTCCTTTAGAAAGAGCGTCCTCGATTGGCCGCAGATGTGTGCAGCCCTTGTGTTAGTCTTATTCGAGACTCGAAACCACACGTAGTTATGAAACTGTTTCTTGAAGCTCCCTACTAGATACAATTTAGCATACCTTAGTGCGTTATTTTTGAGAGGGGAATCTTAGAAAAGCTAGGCTTCTTGAGCGTGATTCCCAGTATGCATTAAGAACTAGACCATGGTCTGCATGCATCAAATCCTGCACATGCCTGCTCCCAGAGAGACCCAAAATGCGCGAATTCACCTGCCCGCGCCAGATCCCCGTGTCTCCACCGCCGAGGCCAATTCCACATACCCAATCGTGCTAGTGGTGGTGGAGAGGGTAGAAAATGGACATGACATCTTGTCAAATAACATTCATTAGTAGTTTTCACAATTGACATTCAAGTAAAAATACTTAATGTTATAAACACAGATTAATTAAACCATTATTGGCCATAATAAGGGGATGTATGTAAAAACTTTACAACCTCCTACTCCTAGGAAAATATAACAATTATAAACCATGTACATTTTTCAAATTGATTTTTATATATATTATGTATTAACTAGGTATATTCAGGTTATACCTAACTTCTCTGTCCTCATGATGAGGAAAATTGATCGGAATGTTTGAAGTTTTGAACATATGTGGACAACCTGTTTTCCTTCCCAGGTGTCGATGTAATATTTTCGGCAAAAACCTTTTTTTTTCGTCAGATAGTAAATTAAACAAAATACATGTATACATAACAAACAAAATACATGTATACATAATAAACAAAATACATGTATACATATTAAACAAATCAGTTGAATAAAACAAACATCCTTGGGAGTTTCAGTTCACTGAAGCCCGTTTCAATTATGTATTTCGTCTGCTCCAGAATAGCAACTGAACCTTCCTTCAACAATGCGGTCTTAATTAAAGACTGTGTGCGCTCAATCATGACAACTGTGACGACATTTCCCATAATAGCTGTACGCCATAATTATAAGCTGTAAATGATAACAACACGGTGGGTCTACAAGCGCCACTTCGAGAGGGCCCAATATTTAAGGTAGGCAAAATGCCACATGAACGTTTAGGACAAAGTAAGGTGGATATGTTTAAACACATTCTTGTTGTTGTTGGTGTTGGTTTTCGTACATTTTTTGTAACACAACTTTATTTGATCTTATCGCTTCCTCCTTTGCAACACTCCGCGTGCAAAATATAACACTGCTACAGTAGGCCTA
Organism: Strongylocentrotus purpuratus; assembly: GCF_000002235.5. Lineage (NCBI taxonomy): Eukaryota > Metazoa > Echinodermata > Echinoidea > Camarodonta > Strongylocentrotidae > Strongylocentrotus > Strongylocentrotus purpuratus. Next base: position 5,561,347 of record NW_022145606.1, on the reverse strand, counting down.
TATCCGTTTATGTATTATGGGTGTGCGCCAAGCCTCTTTTCCGTTCAATGTCGTGAACAGTTTGAAGTGATATACATCCGCGCTGAACGTGATGCACGCGAGCTACACGCAGTGACGTAGCTAACCTTCCGAAACAGTCTTTATAAAATATGAGTATTACAAAATATCCTCAACATAGTTCTAACAGATTAAAGAAATACAGCGTGTTTGTCAAACTAAAACTAGCAAGCAGCATTGTGCTAAAAGGTTAAAGAAATACAGCGTGTTTGTCAAACTAAAACTAGCAAGCAGCATTGTGCTAACAGATTGAAGAAATACAGCGTGTTTGTCAAACTAAAACTAGCAAGCAGCATTGTGCTAAAAGGTTAAAGAAATACAGCGTGTTTGTCAAACTAAAACTAGCAAGCAGCATTGTGCTAAAAGGTTAAAGAAATACAGCGTGTTTGTCAAACTAAAACTAGCAAGCAGCATTGTGCTAACAGATTGAAGAAATACAGCGTGTTTGTCAAACTAAAACTAGCAAGCAGCATTGTGCTAAAAGGTTAAAGAAATACAGCGTGTTTGTCAAACTAAAACTAGCAAGCAGCATTGTAAAAAAAGATTAAAGAAATACAGCGTGTTTGTCAAACTAAAACTAGCAAGCAGCATTGTGCTAAAAGGTTAAAGAAATACAGCGTGTTTATCAAACTAAAACTAGCAAGCAGCATTGTGCTAAAAGGTTAAAGAAATACAGCGTGTTTGTCAAACTAAAACTAGCAAGCAGCATTGTGCTAAAAGGTTAAAGAAATACAGCGTGTTTGTCAAACTAAAACTAGCAAGCAGCATTGTAAAAAAAGATTAAAGAAATACAGCGTGTTTGTCAAACTAAAACTAGCAAGCAGCATTGTGCTAAAAGGTTAAAGAAATACAGCGTGTTTGTCAAACTAAAACTAGCAAGCAGCATTGTGCTAAAAGGTTAAAGAAATACAGCGTGTTTGTCAAACTAAAACTAGCAAGCAGCATTGTGCTAAAAGGTTAAAGAAATACAGCGTGTTTGTCAAACTAAAACTAGCAAGCAGCATTGTGCTAAAAGGTTAAAGAAATACAGCGTGTTTGTCAAACTAAAACTAGCAAGCAGCATTGTGCTTAAAAGGTTAAAGAAATACAGCGTGTTTGTCAAACTAAAACTAGCAAGCAGCATTGTGCTAAAAGGTTAAAGAAATACAGCGTGTTTGTCAAACTAAAACTAGCAAGCAGCATTGTGCTAAAAGGTTAAAGAAATACAGCGTGTTTGTCAAACTAAAACTAGCAAGCAGCATTGTAAAAAAAGATTAAAGAAATACAGCGTGTTTGTCAAACTAAAACTAGCAAGCAGCATTGTGCTAAAAGGTTAAAGAAATACAGCGTGTTTGTCAAACTAAAACTAGCAAGCAGCATTGTGCTAAAAGGTTAAAGAAATACAGCGTGTTTGTCAAACTAAAACTAGCAAGCAGCATTGTGCTAAAAGGTTAAAGAAATACAGCGTGTTTGTCAAACTAAAACTAGCAAGCAGCATTGTGCTAAAAGGTTAAAGAAATACAGCGTGTTTGTCAAACTAAAACTAGCAAGCAGCATTGTGCTCAAAGTTTCCAAACTTAAGCTGTGTACACGGATTGTGTGAAGTATGACCGTACGTAAGAATAATGAAATATCACCATAGTTATTTACGAGTTGAAATAATCTATTATCACTCAAAATGCATTGTGTGGCCAGTATTGTTAGTTATACATGACGCTACGTATCGGTTTTTGCAAACGATATCCCTAATGGTCTTCTTGTAGATACAACATTTGTTCACAAGCAGAAGGTTTGTCATAGGCCCACTAGTTCCATTCCCGCACCGTAATGCTTTGGGGTTTGTGTTTGTTAATATAACGATCGGAAAACCCCTTTTACGTCTCATTTCAATATATTTGTATGGCACATAGAGGCATGTAAACATTACCAAATGTTTAAACAGGGGACAATATTCATCGAGCTTTTAAACAGATTATGTCGTACAAAAACAGCAGCACAACAAAATTATTGACAGCATGAAATTAAGATGTCAGAGTCATCACTATTCTACCTGGTAGTGAAGACAAAAATAGTAAAAACAGGACTTCAAGTGAAGATGACTTAGTGAGCATGGGAATAGGTGGTAAATAGATAGATATAAAACTACTCGAACCTACGCATGCCCGCTCCTAGAGTGTATGGCGGGCTGTACAGGCCAATATTCGTACAACTGTAAACAAATGTCCAGCCATCCCATAACAGCGTCATGTATCCCCTCCTTTTCCCGGCTATTATCGACTCAAGCATTCATGCTTTCGGTAGTTGGCCTCTGCATTTATCTTGATTTTTTTTTACTAACCTCCATACTTCCACGTTGTCAATTATATATATATATTTTTTTATTTTTTATTTATTTTTTTTTCTTCCATTTTTTGGACCCTCCAACAGGCCATTTATTGAAAATCAATCTCAAGATAACATATTTGAACACATGTTCCAATGAATATCATACAATATTTCATAATAAGATATACATAACGAATATCAACCATAATACTGTATATACAGAACATACATGTAGATAAGGGAAAGAAAAACAAATATTAAATAATAATGCAACATCATGACTGAAAATGATATGGGAAATTCAATATACTCCTATTAAAGGATCAAAATCCTCTCAAAATTTATCCATTTTTTATCGAATTTGTCAGTTTTGTTAGCAAATATACTAACTTGCCTCTCATTTGTGTAACTATTCTTGATATATTGTTTTATTGTCCGAAAGGACGGTACAGACTTTTGTATTCGAGAAAAATATAATTGTTGTTTAGTCCAAATTATTATACAGTTGAAAGCATCATTTCTTTTTTCAATGAAACCTAACAAAACATGTATTAAGGACAGTTTTATTCTACAGCGTGTTACAATAGTTAACCAGTCAGTCAAACGACTCCAAATCAATTTGGTCACGTTACAGGAGTAAAAAAAGTGTACCATATCTTCTTCTTCTCTTCCACAAAGGGAACAGTTCTTATTTAAAATTATGTTAATTTTCACAAGATCTTTATTCAAATATAGTATCTTATTCAAAAGTCTGTACTGAAAGTACCGAACTGTTGTATGCGTTGTACAGCGAAACATAACCCTGAAATAATATTGCATATATTTATCATCAAATAATACACCATCTGCATGCCATTTATTACATAATTTATTCAAATGTTCATCCTTTTCTTTTAACATAATTTGATAATTATGTCTACATCCTTTTTCATCTTTCAACAAGCATGAAATATATGCAGGGCACAATGGTCCATTTACCTTCATATTACAACTTTCCAATTGGGACTTGTATTTGCATTTAATTATTTGACAGAGTGCACAATAATGAAGAAACTGTATTTTGATTGAAAACTTTTTTTCACACTCTTCTCTTGCTAAGATGTGTCCTTGATCATCTAGTAAATCGTTGAAAATCGAATACCTTTATCACACCATTCTTTTAAAAATATACCCTTTCCTCCAATTTTAATCTCAGAATTATACCAAATATATATATATGCATTTTTGTATGTGTGTATTTCAGTTGGCAGGTATGTATTAGTATTAGAAATTCAGAACCTTCAATAAAGTAATCTTTAAGGGAAACACATTATAATTTGTGCCTTCAAATTTGCAAAGCCGCTACTGCTTTATTTCGTGGGAAATCAGTTCTCTCTCTCCCTCACACACACACACATACACAAACACACGTACAGGGAAATGCTGTCAACCGTGGACCAAGTTTAGTACTTGTGTGTGTGTGCGTAGGTAATCACCAGCATCCGCGGACCACTCCATAGAAAACTACATCAAACCGCGGACGTACCTCCTATCGGATGATACAGGTAGCGAGTGCCTCTCCCGCGCAGTCAAAAGGGGGCGCTGTGACATTTCGCAATACACATCGGACTGATCCAGTCGATGTTGCCTACACGCTGTGACATCTAATATTCAAACGCCCCCTACGTCGTAAATTTGATAAGGCGGAACCGGTATCGCAACCGTGGACGGTCCCCCATTGCAGGTACGTCCGCGGTTTGAGGTAGTTTTCTATGGAGTGGTCCGCGGTTGCTGGCGTTTTCCTACGCGCACACTCACACACACACACACGATACATACACACATAATCTATTTTAAAGACAATCTTATAGAACAAAGGTTTGTCTTGGATTAGGTTCAGAGGAACTACTTCTATCTTTAAGGATGGGTTCAAGGGGCCCACGGAAGGAGCTCTGTCAGTTTGTTAGAAATCATCTCTCTTTCTCTCTTAAAGACAACTTCATATATCTGTTTTTTCTACTGTTCTACCTACATCCGAAGGATTCGTAAGTAAATGTTGTGCCAATACACCGGCACTGCAATCTGTATTTGTAAAAATGATGTTTTAGGTTCTTCTTGTTTTTTTCTTTTCTCTGTCTCTCCATCTATTATCTATTCTTTTGGATTATCTTTTCTTTCTTTTCTCCTTTTTTGGTTCCGTCGGTCTCTCTCTCTCTCTCTCTCTCTCTCTTTCTCCCTCACCCCTGATTTAGGCTGCCAAAGAAAGAGCTCGGATCGGTTATTACAGTCTATATAAACAGTGTTTTCCTTTCTTGAATATCTCGTTGAACGCTGCTTTTCAACATGGCCTAACAAATATTATTTTCATTATTAACTGAACTACTAATCATGTAGGCATGGCAGCAGAAGAAGAAGCAAGTGTTCCTTTGAAGATTGAAGGCAAGTAAATTCGCGGTTCTTCCTTTTTTTTAATACTACTAAAATTAAGATTGGAAAATGATAACAAAAAGAAAAGAAAGAGGAAAATGGGAAAATTCAACAGCTTTAAACCTGCTAGGCAAAACAAGATGGAGAAAAAAAAAGAGGGAAAAAAAATACGGAGAAGAAGAAGAAGGGGAAGCACAGGAGGAGAAGTAGGAGGAGGAGAAATAATGATAACAATAATGATCAAATAATAATAATAATGACGACTATAATGCTAATAATATTAATAATAACAGTGATAATAATAATGACAACAATAATAGGAACACAATTTTTCAAAAACTTTTCAATTATCTTTATGATATTTTTAATATCTTATCTCTTTACGGATTTAAGCTGTATATGATTCTAGTTGATTGACTTGATTATTCCCCTATTCAAATATGAGAGGTGCCCCTTTTATTTTGTAAGAAGTGCCCCCTTCCCTTTTTTAGAGCAATCTCTTGCTCTTACACGGTAAGGGGCACTTTTTATTTACACATGTTCCCCCTTTTCTTTCTAATAAGGGTCCCCTTTTAAATCCATGACACATGCTCCGCCGACGATTGCTCCGCCGACAAATGCCCTGAAAAAAGCGACAATTGCTTTGCGACAGTTGCTCCGCCGACAATTGCTCCGCCGACATTTGCTCCGCCGACAATTGCTCCGCCGACAGCTTCGCCCCATAAGTGCCCTGTAAAATTCAAATGCTCCAACATTGCTCCATCCTCAAAGCAGGCGCGGATCCAGGATTTCCTAGGGGGGGGGGGAGGGGGGGGCAAATTTGAAATTATGCGAGCCAAATATTGGTACGTAATGGTGACACCGGCAGTGGCAAATCCCCATCACCCTACTCTTTCATGCAGGCCCCGTTGAACGTTTCTTGGGGGAGGGGGGGGGGGGGTCAAGGGGTGGAGCCCCCAGAAGCTCAGGGGGTAGACTTATAGGCATTTAATTACTGTCAGATGAGCATTTTTTTTTTGGCCCCGGAAATTCGAAAAATTACGTTGCCAGATATTTCGTTCAGTTGCTTGGGGGGGGGGGGGGGGGGGGAGGGTAAACTTTTGATTTTGTTGCTTTCTTTAGCACACACACACAAAAGAACTAAAATGTCTTCTTTCTTTCCCAGGGAGGGGGGGGGGGGCATTGACATCGCCTTAACTATGAATGTGCCCAACCCTTCCCGAAGCATCTAAAAGAAAACTCTGTTTTGATACTCATTATTGTTGAAAATAATTGTTTTGTTTAAAGGGCCCATGACATCGAAATACAGGTGTATTCCTGCTGGTGTGCAGTTCTGAATACATCTCGTATTTTGATATGTAAACTTCTGAATTTGTTTCATAGATTTTTAAATATTTTTTGTAATATTTGTTTTTCAAACTTACTAAGCTCCCCCAAGAAACCTCCATATCTTATTCCCCTTGTGACATCATCTGTCGGTCATCAATGACTAACTTGAGAAAGTGGCATGTAACTTTGCATGACTTCTGTACCTGCTCCCCCCCAAGAAGATTGCGTCTTTCGCAAAGGTTTATCATTTTTTTTCATCAGAGTGTCTTCTGATCGGGGAAATAAAACGCATCCCCCTTCTCAAAATGCTGGCTACGACCCTGAATAACAATCACAAAACAAACCCACACAACAAAAACATGAAAGAAATATTGTCGGTGGAGCATTTGTCGGCGGAGCAAATATCGGCGGAGCAAATGTCGGCGGAGCAATTGTCGGCGGAGCAAATGTCGTCGGAGCAAATGTCGGCGGAGTAACGTCGGCGGAGCAAATGTAGCGGAGCAAATGTCGCGGAGCAATTGTCGGTTTTTGCGGAGAATTTGTCACCAGAGTAATCGTCGCAGGAGCATATGTCGGGTTACCCCTTTTTTATCTCTGGTAATTGACCCCTTTCAAATACGAGAAGTTGATTCTTATCACTTCAGATAAGTGCGCAATTCTTTTCCGATAATTGCCCTTATTCAAATCTGAGAGATGCTCGTTTTACTTTGACAAGTGCCCCTTTCCCTCATCTTAAGTGCTCTTTTAATTTCTAATGAGTGCCCCTTTTCATCTTTCATGAGTGCCCCTTTAATCTCTGATAAGTGCCCAATAACATGTGCCTCTTTTTCTTCTTGATACAAGCCACCTCCACCATGTCATTAAAGCCCCCTTTCACCTCTGATTAAAGCCCCTATTAAAATCTGATCGGTGCCCCTATTTTTTGAACAAATGCCTATTTTCCTTTATTGTAAGTGTCCCTTTTTTCATTCTCAGGTTTGATAAGTGCATCTTTTCACGTCTAAACATTTCCATTTTAACAATAATACGTTTCTCTTTACTAATACGGGACCTCTCCCTTTTTCACCTCTGATAATTGCCTCTATCAAAATATGATGCATGCCCCTTTTCCGTCGAAAAACGGCCATTTCCCATTTTCATAAGTGCTTTTTTTCATTTCTGGTGAGTTCCTTTTTTCAGGTGAAAGAAGTGCCTAATTTTCGCCTCTAATAATTACCCTTTGTACTTTGACACCTGTTCCTTATCTTTTCTGATAGATATTTTTGTCCCTTTCGATAAGTGTCCCCTTTTCATCTCATCATTAAATGTGCCCCTAATTAAAAGCGACTAAGAATAATTTCGCATCTATAGATGATATAATGATATGTTACTTATCAAAGTTCTTTTCAGTCTTCCGTTTTGAAAATGTGCTTATAACCCCCTCAGGATTGGGATTTAGGGTTGTAATTTTCAAATGAATATTCAGATCATCATACCCATCTGCAAAGTATGATGCTTAATTAATACATCGTATGATGTGAAAAAAGAAACAACTATTGAAATTGTTCCTGATAATGTAATCATAATGTAAAGGTATATACCAATGTCTAAACAAATGTATATTTTCGCTTTGAGATTTCCCGATGTAGGTGCCTACCCCCCCCCCCACACACACTTTGGAAGTCGCACCGCCGCCCTTGCTGACGCGTTAGTGTAATCTAATATCATCTGTATTTTTGTCCTTTCCCCTTTTTCTTTGTTCATAGAATGTAAGTAACCATCTAATTTCAAATATTTCATATTTCATCTTTCATAAAGTAACGGATTGTATGTTTAGGCCGAAGTTTTTTTAGTTTACAGGAGGGATTAGACCACCCTGCAAGGTCACTGCACAGGTGGTTATCTCATCATATCAACTCTTAGTTAATATAAGATAAAGAGAATGATAGGGGACCAATGGTCACCGATTAGGCATTGTTTGCTACATAGAGGGCGCAAGTAGCTATAAGTAGTACAATGGAGATTTAAAAGGTGCTGTATTTCAAAGCCCAAAATACTTTCTGTTTTGGTCTTGATATGCATTGTACATTAAATTAGTCTTTAACCATATTTAAGTGTTTTATAGACTTTGTTTATTTAAATGCTTGACAATCCCAGTGATTTTTTTTTTGTATGGAAAAAAAAAAGTATTAAAAACAAAAAAGTAGGGGAAAAAAACCAAAAAAAACAAAAACAAAACACACAAAAAAAAAATCCGCCCGACCGCCCCTACTCCAGTATAGCAATCGAGGCCAACCAAACAATTTTGTTTTGGCCTTATCTTATGTTTGTTCTTACTTTAATGAACTACTGGTGTCGTAATTCTCGGTAAGAAGGGATAATCGTGCACAATGATAAAGATATGTTTCTAAAAACCATTGTACAAATAAAGACAATACATTTTCCCTTAGGCTTAAATTTGATGATTTCCTTGTTCACCATCAAGAGAGAGAAATGAAAAAGAGGAGTATCATTTGAATATCAATTGTATTGTAATATGAATCTTTATATATTTATTTCTACATTTTGGCTTCGTTCATAGCGGGTAAGCATCCATCTAAATTTAATTACAACTTTTTGTCATACATTCCGGTAATCTTTTTATTTGTATTCAATATTGGTATTTTTCAAATTAGCACGATAGAATGATCGGTTTTTGTAGAAATGCTACCATTACTTGTTAATGATCACTTCTAACCATCGGTTTAAACATTCTAATTGTTTACATCGTTGATAAAGTCACGGATTGTATGTTTATCTTTCTTTAAAGAACTGGTGCTAGAATCCTTCGGTAAGAAGGAATATTGGTGCACAATGATAACGAAATGTTTCCCAAACCATAGTATATGCCACATAAAAATAAAGGCATGCAAATAATATATTATACTTTCAATGAAAAAGATGATTATCATTTGTATATGAAGTGAAATCTAATATCATCTGTATTTGTTTTCCATTCCCCTTGTTTTTTGGTTACTAGACTGTAAGTATCCATCTAAATTCAAATATATCTTTGTTATATGTTCTGTTCCTTTTTCAGAATCTTGTTCATGCATTCACTTCCACTGTTTTGTTCAGCTTACTACGTTAGAATGATTGGGTGTTGTTGAAATAAGACTACTTTTCCATGATCACTTCTAACCATCGGTTTAAGATTTCTAATTGATCATCTTTTATAAAATCGCGGATTGTATGTTGATCTTATGTTGTTCTTAATTTAATGAACTGGTGTTGTAATTCTTCGGTAAAAAAGGATATTCGTGCACTATGTTAAAGATATGTTTCCTAAAATAGTGTAACCATTAATGCCATTTATGAAAAATGGCATAAAAGTTGTCTCTTATGCTTCCAACTAATGATCTCCTTCTTTCTCATATGGAAAGGTGGATGAAAAAGATGAGTATCATAAGTATATGCAGTTTATTCTAATATCTAGTTTTATCTATATTCCTCTACTATTTCGTTTCATTCATAGCGGGTAAGTATCCATCTACATATAATTACAGCTTTCTTAAACATTCCGGATTTTTTCTGACTGTTTTATATATGTATTCAATTCTTAGTAATTATTAACTTCCCAACATAGAATTCTTGGGTGTTGTGGAAATGCTATCTCCTCTTCATGATAACTTCCAACTACCGGTTCTTAAAATTCTAATTTGTCATCATTTATGAAGTCATGGATTGTATGTTTATCTTATGTTTTTGTATAACTTCAATGAACTGGTGTTGTAATATTTGAGTAGGAAGGGCTATTCGTGCACAATGATAAAGCTATGTTTCCTAAACCAATGTAATCATAAATGCCCCTTAAGAATACGGCATGAAATTGTATGTAAGGCTTCCAACTGATGATCTCCATCATTCCCATAAAGAAAGAGAAAAATGAAAGATGACTTTTATTTGTATATAAAGTGTGATCTAATATAATCTGCATTTGTCCCTTTCCCTTGTTTTTTGTTGATAGATTGTAAGTATCCATCTAAATTCATATATGTTTTTGTTACATGTTTTGGTCATTTTTCATAATTTTTTTCATGTCTAGACTTCGACGCTTTCGTTCAGCTCACCACGTTACAATGCTTGAGTTAAAATATATCTTTGTTATATTTTCTGGTCATTTATCAGATCTTTTTTCATGTATTTAATTATACGATTAAAAAAAAAAAAAGCTAACCACATTAGAATGCTTGGGCGTTGTAAAAATGATGTCACCTATTTATGATAACTTCCAACAATAGGTTTCAATTTTTTTGATTTTATATATATTGAGTGTTTGTCTTACTTAAATGAACTAGTGTTGTAATCCTGCGGTAAAAAGAAATTTACATGCACATTGATGAAGATATGTTCCCAAAACCATCGAACCATGAATGGCACTAAAACAAAAATCATAAAATAATTGTATAGCCTTCCAATTGATGATCTTCCTCATCCCCATGAAGAAAGAGAAACGAAAAAGATGAGTATCATTTGTATATAAAGTGTACTCTAATGTCATCTGTATATTTTTCCTTTCTCCTTGTCTTTTGTTAATAGCCCGTAAGTATCCATCTAAATTCACATATATTTTTGTAACATGTTCTGGTCATTTTTCATAATCTTTTTCATGTTTAGACTTCTACGCTTTGGTTCAGCTCATCACGTTAGAATGATTGAGAAGTAAAGAAATGTTTCCACCTATATATAAAAACTTCAAACCATTGGTTTCGAAAATTTTATTTTTCATCTTTAATAAAGTCACGGGGGATATGTTTTTATTCTGTTTTTGTATTATTTAAATGAACCAGTGTTGTAATCCTTCGGTCAGAAGGGATATGCATGCACAAAGATGAAGATATGTTTCCAAAACCATCGAACCATCAATGGCACTAAAAATAATGCATAAAACTATTTTTTAGGCTTCGAATTCATGGTCTCCTTCTTCCCCATGAAAAAAAAGAAATAAAAAAGATAAGTATCATTTGTATATGAAGTTTTATCTAATGTCATCTGTATATTTTTCCTTTCCCCTTGTCTTTTGTTAATAGCCCGTAAGTATCCATCTAAATTCATATATATTTTTGTTACATGTTCTGGTAATTTTTCATAATCTTGCTCATGTTTAGACTTCTACGCTTTGGTTCAGCTCATCACGTTAGAATGATTGAGAAGTGAAGAAATGTTTCCACCTATATATGAAAACTTCCAACCATTGGTTTCGAAAATTTTATTGTTCATCTATAATAAAGTCATGGGGGATATGTTTTTATTCTGTGTTTGTTTTATTTAAATGAACTAGTGTTGTAATCCTGCGGTAAAAAGGGATATACATGCACATTGATGAAGATATGTTCCCAAAACCATCGAACCATGAATGGCACTAAAACGAAAATCATGAAACAATTGTATAGCCTTCCAATTGATGATCTTCCTCATCCCCATGAAGAAAGAGAAACGAAAAAGATGAGTATCATTTGTATATAAAGTGTACTCAAATGTCATCTGTATATTTTTCCTTTCTCCTTGTCTTTTGTTCATAGCCCGTAAGTATCCATCTAAATTCACATATATTTTTGTAACATGTTCTGGTCATTTTTCATAATCTTTTTCATGTTTAGACTTCTACGCTTTGGTTCAGCTCTTCACGTTAGAATGATTGAGAAGTGAAGAAATGTTTCCACCTATATATGAAAACTTCAAACCATTGGTTTCGAAAATTTTATTTTTCATCTTTAATAAATTCACGGGGGATATGTTTTTATTCTGTTTTTGTATTATTTAAATGAACCAGTGTTGTAATCCTTCGGTAAAATGGATATGCATGCAAAAAGATGAAGATATGTTTCCAAAACCATCGAACCATCAATGGCACTAAAAATAATGCATAAAACTATCTTTAGGCTTCAAATTGATGATCTCCTTCATCCCCATGATGAAAGAGGAAGGAAAAGAAAAGTATCATTTGTAAATAAAGTGTAATCTAATGTCATTTGTATACTTTTCCTTTTCCCTTGTCTTTTGTTCATAGCCTGTAAGTATCCATTTAAATTCAAATTTATTTTTGTCACATGTTCTGGTCATTGTTTAGATTTCTACGCTTTGGTTCAGCTGACCACGTTAGAATGTTTGGGTGTTGTAGAAATTTTACCACCTACATATAAAAAAATTCCGGCAAAATGTTTCGAACATTTTATTTGTCTTTAAAAAAGTCACATATTCTACGCTATATATTGAGTGTTTGTCTTACTTATAAAAAACTAGTGTTGTAATCTTTCGGTAAGAAGGGATATACATGCAAATTGATGAAGATATGTTCCCAAAACCATCAAACCATAAATGGCACTAATAATATAATCATCAAACAATTTTTGAGGCTTCCAATTGATGATCTCCTTCTTCCCCATGAAGAAAGAAAAATGAAAAAGATGAGTATCATTTGTATATAAAGTGTAATCTAATGTCATCTGTATATTTTTTATTTCCCCTTGTCCTTTGTTCACAGTCCGTAAGTAACAATCTAAATATAAATATATTGTTATAACATGTTCTGGTAATTTTTCATAATCTTGTTCATGTTTAGAATTCTACGCTTTGGTTCAGCTCACCACGTTAGAATGCTTGAGTAGTTAAGAAATGATTACACCTATATAAGACAACTTCAAACCATTGGTTTCGAAAATTTTATTGTTCATCTTTAATAAAGTCACGGGGGATATGTTTTTATTCTTTGTTTGTATTACTTAAATGAACTAGTGTTGTAATCCTTCGGTAAGAAGGGATATGCATGCACAAAGATGTAAACATGATTCCACTTCCAAAAAAAAACTTCGAACAATAGGTTTCAAAAATTCTATTTTTCATCTTTAATAAAATCAAAGATTCTATGCTTACTTTGTGTGTTTGTCTTACTTAAAGGAACCAGTGTTGTAATCCTTCGGTAAGAAGGGATAAGCATGCACAATGATGAAGATATGTTTAAAAAAAAAACATCGAACCATGAATGGCACTAACAAATAAAAAGCAAACAACTATCTTTAGGCTTCAAATTGATGATCTCCTTCTTCCCATGATGAAAGAGGATGAAAAAGATGAGTATCATATGTAAATAAAGTGTAATCTAATGTCATCTGTATACTTTTCCTTTTCCCTTGCCTTTTGGTCATAGATTGTAAGTATCCATCTAAGTTCATATATATTTTTGTCACATATTCTGGTTATTGTTCAGATTTCTACGCTTTGGTTCAGCTTACCACGTTAGAATGTTTGGGTGTTGTAAAAATTATACCACCTATATTAAAAACCTCCATCAAAATGTTTGGAACATTTTATTTTTCATCTTTAAAAAAAAGTCACATATTCTACGCTATATATTGTGTGTTTGTCTTACTTAAAAGAACTAGTGGTGCAATCCTTCGGTAAGAAGGGATATACATGCACAATGATGAAGATATGTTTAAAAAAAACAACAAACCATTAATGGCACTAAAAATATAACCATAAAACAATTTCATAGGCTTCCAATTGATGATCTTCTTCATCCCCATGAAGAAAGAGAAATTAAAAAGATTAGTATAATTTGTAAATAAAGTGTAATCTACTGTCATCTGTATTTTTTCCTGTCCCTTTTTCCTTTGGTTATAGTTGGTAAGTATCCATCTAAATTCATATATTTTTTCACATGTTCTGGTCATTTATTATAATCTTGTTCATGAATAGACTTCTACGCTTTGGTTCAGCTCACCCTGTTAAAATGCTTGAGTGTTGTAGAAAGGATTTCACCTTTATATGAAAACTTCCAACCATAGGTTTTGAAAATGTAATTTTTCATCTTTCACAAAGTCACTGGGAAATGCTAATATTGTGTGTTTGTATTAATTAAATGAATTAGTGTTGTAATAGTTCCGTAAGAGAGGATATACATGCACAATGATGAAGATACGTCTCCAAAATTATCGACCCATTAATGGCACTAAAAAAGAAAAGCATGACACTTTTTTTAGGCTTCGAAATGATGATCTCCTTCTTCCCCATGAAAAAAGAGAAATGAAAAAAATTAATAACATTTGTATATCAAGGGTAAACTAATGTAATCTGTATACTTTTCCTTTCCCCTTGTCCTTTGTTAATAGAATGTAAGTATTAATCTAAATTCATATATATTTTTGTTACATGTTCTGGTTATTTTTTGATGAGTTTGTTCATGTTCAGTCTTCGACGCTTTCGTTCAGCTCACCATGTTAAAATGCTTGAGTGTTGTAGAAATGATTTCACCTTTATATGAAAAACTTCCAAACATAGGTTTCGAAAATGTAATTATTTATATTTCATAAAGTCACAGATTCTATGCTTACACTGTGTGCTTGTCTTACTTAAATGAACTAGTGTTGTAGTCGTTAGGTAAGGAGGGATATACATGCACAATGATGAAGATATGTTCCCAAAACCATCGAACCATAAATGGCACTAAAAATATAATCATAAAACAATTTAATGGGCTTCCAATTGATGATCTCCTTCTTCCCCATGATGATAGAGAATGAAAAAGATGAGTATCATATGTAAATAAAGTCTAATCTAATATCATCTGTATACTTTTCCTTTCCCCTTGTCTTTTGTTCATAGCCCGTAAGTATCCATCTAAATTCATATATGCTTTTGTTACATGTTCTGGTTATTTTTTCATGATTTTGTTCATGTTTAGACTTCGACGCTTTCGTTCAGCTTACCACGTTAAAATGCATGAGAAGTGTAGAAAAGATTTCCCCTATATATGAAAACTGCCAACGATAGGTTTCGATTTTTTTTTCATCTTTAATAAAGTCAAAGATTCTATGCTTACATTGTGTGTTTGTCTTACTTAAATGAACCAGTGTTGTAATCCTTCGGTAAGAAGGGATATGCATGCACAATGATGAAGATATGTCTCAAAAACCATCAAACCATGAATGGCACTAACAAATAAAAGCATAAACCTATTTATTCGGCTTCCAATTGATGATCTCCTTCTTCCCCATGATGAAAGATAATGAAAAAAAAATGAGTATCATATGTAAATATTAAAAGTGTAATCTAATGTCATCTGTATACTTTTCCTTTCCCCTTGTCCATTGTTCATAGATGGTAAGTATCCATCTAAATTCATATATGTTTTTTCACATATTCTGGTCATTGTTAAGATTTCTACGCTTTGGTTCAGCTTACCACGTTAAAATGTTTGGGTGTTGTAAAAATTATACCACCTATATTTAAAAACCTCCAACAAAATGTTTGGAACATTTTATTTTTCATCTTTAAAAAAAGTCACATATTCTACGCAATATATTGTGTGTTTGTCTTACTTAAAATAACTAGTGGTGCAATCCTTCGGTAAGAAGGGATATACATGCACAATGATGAATTTATGTTTAAAAAAACAACGAACCATTAATGGCACTAAAAATATAATCATAAAACAATTTTATAGGCTTCCAATTGATGATGTTCTTCATCCCCATGAAGAAAGAGAACGAACAAAAAAGGGGAGTATCATTTGTATATGAAGTGTAATCTAATGTCATCTGTATACTTTTCCTTTTCCCTTGTCCATTGTTCATAGATGGTAAGTATCCATCTAAATTCATATATATTTTTTTCACATGTTCTGGTCATTTATCATAATCTTGTTCATGTATAGACTTCTACGCTTTGGTTCAGCTCACCATGTTAAAATGCTTGAGTGTTGTAGAAAGGATTTCACCTTTATATGAAAACTTCCATCCATAGGTTTTAAAAATGTAATTTTTCATCCTTCACAAAGTCACTGGAAAATGCTAATATTGTGTGTTTGTATTAATTAAATGAATTAGTGTTGTAATATTTCCGTAAGAGGGGATATACATGCACAATGATGAAGATACGTCTCCAAAACCATCGACCCATTAATGGCACTAAAAAAGAAAAGCATAACACTTTTTTTTTAGGCTTCGAAATGATGATCTCCTTCTTCCCCATGAAAAAAGAGAAATGAAAAAAATGAATAACATTTGTATATCAAGGGTAATCTAATGTAATCTGTATACTTTTCCTTTCCCCTTGTCCTTTGTTAATAGAATGTAAGTATTAATATAAATTCATATATATTTTTGTTACATATTCTGGTTATTTTTTGATGAGTTTGTTCATGTTTAGTCTTCGACGCTTTCGTTCAGCTCACCATATCAAAATGCTTGAGTGTTGTAGAAATTATTTCACCTTTATATGAAAACTTCCAACAATAGGTTTCGAAAATGTAATTATTTATATTTCATAAAGTCACAGATTCTATGCTTACATTGTGTGTTTGTCTTACTTAAATGAACTAGTGTTGTAGTCGTTAGGAAAGGAGGGATATACATGCACAATGATGAAGATATGTTCCCAAAACCATCGAACCATAAATGGCACTAAAAGTATAATTAGAAAACAATTTAATAGGCTTCCAATTGATGATCTTCTTCATCCTCATGAAGAAAGAGAAATGAAAAAGATGAGTATCATTTGTATATGAAGTGTAATCTAATGTCATCTGTATACTTTTCCTTTCCCCTTGTCCTTTGTTCGTAGATGGTAAGTATTCATCTTAATTCATATATATTTGTGTCACATGTTCTGCTCATTT
This sequence comes from Strongylocentrotus purpuratus, assembly GCF_000002235.5. Lineage (NCBI taxonomy): Eukaryota > Metazoa > Echinodermata > Echinoidea > Camarodonta > Strongylocentrotidae > Strongylocentrotus > Strongylocentrotus purpuratus. The sequence goes on along the minus strand of NW_022145606.1, from coordinate 5,544,615 downwards.
ATCATAATCTTGTTCATGTATAGACTTCTACGCTTTGGTTCAGCTCACCATGTTAAAATGCTTGAGTGTTGTAGAAATGATTTCACCTCTAAATGAAAACTTCCAACCATAGGTTTCGAAAATGTAATTATTTATATTTCATAAAGTCACAGATTCTATGCTTACATTGTGTGTTTGTCTTACTTAAATGAACTAGTGTTGTAATCCTTCGGTAAGAAGGGATATACATGCACAATGATGAAGATATTTTTCCAAAACCATCGAACCATGAATGGCACTAAAAAAAAGAAAAAACAAATCTTTAGGCTTCAAATTGATAATCTCCTTCATCCCCATAATGAAAGAGAATGAAAAAGATGAGTATCATATGTAAATAAAGTGTAATCTAATGTCATCTGTATACTTTTCCTTTCCCCTTGTCCTTTTGTTCATAGTCCGTAAGTATCCATCTAAATTCATATATATTTTTGTCACATGTTCTTGTCATTTTTCATAATCTTGTTCATGTTTAGACTTCTACGCTTTTGTTCAGCTCACCACGTTATAATGCTTTCTTGTTGTAGAAATGATTTCATCTTTATATGAAAACTTCCAACCATTGGTTTCGAAAATGTAATTATTCATATTTTATAAAGTCACAGATTCTATGCTCACATTGTGTGTTTGTCTTACTTGAATGAACTATTGTTGTAATCCTTCGGTAAAAAGGAAAATACAAGCACATTGATAAAAATATGTTCCTAAAACCATCGGAACATAAATGGCACTAGAAATATAATCATAAAACAATGTTGTAGGCTTCAAATTCATGATCTCCTTCATTCCCATGGTGAAAGAGAAATGAAACAGATGAGTAATATTTGTATATCAACTGTAATCTAATGTCATCCGTATATTTTTCCTTTCCCCTTGTCCGTCGTTCATAGATCGTAAGTATCCATCTAAATTTATGTATAGTTTTTTGTCACATGTTCTGGTCATTTTTCATAATTTTGTTCATGTTTAGACTTCTACGCTTTGGTTCAGCTCACCACGTTAGAATGCATGAGAAGTGTAGAAATGATTTCACCTTTATATGAAAACTTCAAACAATAGGTTTCGAAAATTATATTTGTCATCTTTAATAAAGTCACAGATTCTATGCTTATATTGTGTGTTTGTCTTACTTAAAGGGATCGTTTAACAATGTTAAAACTGAGATACACGACCCTACGTGTTATCAGTGTCTGTGATATGGTGTAATATTGAAGCCCTATAAAAAAATTGCGCTTCAAAATAATCAATAAGTGCCCCCAAAAAGTGAAAAATCTTTTGAGTGACCGGTTTTACCATACTCGTTTTCCCCAATAGACTGTAGTGTTATGAAAACCGTCAGGCGAACGGTTTTCAAAATGTTTAATTCCAATCATGAATATCTTGATAATCAGACAGGCGATCGGCTTGTAAAAGTCATGGGGTTCCTGACTGACCTAAAGGTTTATAATTATCATTGCATCATGAGCTAAATCCAGAATTTTTTTTCATAATCTGAGACAAAGTTACCGGATCCCTTTAAATGAACTAGTGTTGTAATCCTTCTGTAAGAAGGGATATACATGCACAATGATGAAGATATGTTTCCAAAACCATCGAACCATGAATGGCACTAACAAATAAAAGCATAAAACTATTTCTAAGGCTTCCAATCGATGATTTCCTTCTTCCCCATCAAGAAAGAGAAATGAAAAAGATTAGTATCATTTGTAAATAAAGTGTAATCTAATGTCATCTGTATATTTTCCTGTCCCCTTGTCCTTTGTTCATAGTTCGTAAGTATCCATCTAAATTCATATATCTTTTTGTCACATGTTTTGGTCATTTATCATAATCTTGTTCATGTTTAGACTTCTATGCTTTGGTTTAGCCCACCACGTTAGAATGCTTGAGTGTTATAGAAATGATTTCACCTTTATATGAAAACTTCCAACCATTGATTTCGAAAATGTAATTATTCATATTTTATAAAGTCACAGATTATATGCTTACATTGTGTGTTTGTCTTACTAATAAACTAGTGTTGTAATCCTTCGGTAAGAAGGGATATACATGCACAATGATGAAGATATATTAACAAAACCATCGAACCATTTATGGCACTAAAAACAAAAGCATAACACTATCTTTAGGCTTCAAATTGATGATCTCCTTCATCCCTATGATGAAAGAGAATGGAAAAGATGAGTATCATTTGTAAATAAAGTGTAATCTAATGTCATCTGTATACTTTTCCTTTTCCCTTGTCTTTTGTTCATAGTCCGTAAGTATCCATCTAAATTCATATTTATTTTTGTCACATGTTTTGGTCAATGTTTGGATTTCTACGCTTTGGTTCAGCTTACCACGTTATAATGCTTGGGTGTTGAAGAAATTATACCACCTATACATAAAAACTTCCAACAACATGTTTCGAACATTTTATTTTTCATCTTTAAAAAAGTCATATATTCTATGCTATATATTGTGTGTTTGTCTTACTTAAAAGAACCAGTGCTGTAATCCTTCGGTATGAAGGGATATTCATGCACAATGATGAAGATATGTCCCCAAAACCATCAAACCATAAATGGCACTAAAAAATAAAAGCATAACACAATTTTTTAGGCTTCCAATTGATGATCTCCTTTTTAACCATGAAGGAAAACAAATTAAAAAGATGAGTATCATTTGTATGTCAAGTGTAATCTAATGTCATCTGTATGTTTTTTCCTTTCCCCTTGTCCTTTGTTCATAGAACGTAAGTATCCATCTTAATTCATATATATTTTTGTCACATGTTCTGGTCATTTTTCATAATCTTCTTCATGTTTATACTTCTACGCTTTGGCTCAGCTCACCACGTTAGAACGCTTGAGTATTGTAGAAATGATTTCACCTTTATATGAAAACTTCCAACCATTTGTTTCGACAATTTCATTTTTCATCTTTAATAAAGTCACATATTATATGCTTATAGTGTGTGTTTGTCTTACAATGAACTAGTTTTGTAATCCTTCGGTAAGAAGGGATATGCATGCACAATGATCTAGATATGTTTCCAAAACCATCGAACAATAAAGTGGCACTAAACATAAAAGCATACAACTATTTTTTAGGCTTCCAATTGATGATCTCCTTCTTCCCCTAGAAGAAAGAGAAATGAAAAAGATGAGTATCATTTGTATATAAAGTGTTATCTAATGTCATCTTTTTTCTTCCTATCCCCTTGTCCTTTGTTCATAGTCGGTAAATATCTATCTAAATTTAAATATGTCTTTGTTTATATGTTCTCGTCATTTTTTAAAATCTTGTTCATGTATTCACTTCTACGCTTTTGTTTAGCCCACCACGTAAGAATGCTTTTGAGTTGTAGAATTTATACCACCTATACATGATAACTTAAAACGATAGGTTTCGAATATTGTATTTTTCATCTTTAATAAAGTCACGGATTATATGCTAATATTGTGTGTTTGTCTTACTTAAATGAACTAGTGTTGCAATCTTTCGGTAAGAACAAATATGCGTGCACAATAATGATGGTATGTTTTCAAAACCATTGTAACCAGAAATGCCACTAACAATTAAAGGCATGATAATTATCTCTTATGCTTCCAATCATTTGTATATAAAGTGTTTTCTAATCTATATTTACATACTTTTTCCTCTGCCCTTGGTCTTTTTCCATAGAAGGTAAGTATTCAAAAAAATTGAAATTAATCTTTGTTCCCCTTTCTGGTCATTTTTCAGAATCTTGTTGATGTATTCACCTTTACGCTTTTGTTTAGCCCACCATGAAAGAACGCTTTGGTGTTGAAGAAATTATACCACCTATACATGATAACTTAAAACGATAGGTTTTGAAAATAATATTTTTCATCTTTAATAAAGTCACGGATTCTATGCTTATATGATATGTTTGTCTTACTTAAATGAACTACTGTTGCATTCTTTCGGTAAGAAAGAATATGCGTGCCCAATGATGAAGGTATCTCTCCAAAACCATTTTAACCAGAAATGCCACTAAAAATAAAATCATTAAACTATTTTGTAGGTTCCAATTGATTATTTCCTTCTTTTCCATGAAGAAAAAGAAAGGAAAAGGATGAGTATCATTTGTAAATAAAGTGTAATCTAATGTCATCTGTATACTTTTCCTTTCCCCTTGTCCTTTGTTCATAGAACGTAAGTATCCATCTTAATTCATATATATTTTTGTCACATGTTCTGGTCATTTTTCATAATCTTCTTCATTTTTATACTTCTACGCTTTGGTTCAGCTTACCACGTTAGAACGCTTGAGTATTGTAGAAATGATTTCACCTTTATATGAAAACTTCCAACCATTTGTTTCGACAATTTCATTTTTCATCTTTAATAAAGTCACATATTATATGCTTATAGTGTGTGTTTGTCTTACAATGAACTAGTTTTGTAATCCTTCGGTAAGAAGGGATATGCATGCACAATGATCTAGAAATGTTTCCAAAACCATCGAACAATAAAGTGGCACTAAACATAAAAGCATACAACTATTTTTTAGGCTTCCAATTGATGATCTCCTTCTTCCCCTTGAAGAAAGAGAAATGAAAAAGATGAGTATCATTTGTATATAAAGTGTTATCTAATGTCATCTTTTTTCTTCCTATCCCCTTGTCCTTTGTTCATAGTCGGTAAATATCTATCTAAATTTAAATATGTCTTTGTTTATATGTTCTCGTCATTTTTTAAAATCTTGTTAATGTTTAGACGTCTACGCTTTGGTTCAGCTCAACACGTTAGAATGCTTGAGTGTTGTAGAAATGATTTCACATATGTATGAAAACTTCCAACCATTGGTTTCGAAAATGTAATTATTCATCTTTAATAAAGTCACATATTCTATGGTTATATAGTGTCTTTGTCTTACTTAAATGAACAAGTGTTGTAATCCTTCGGTAAGAAGGGATATACATGCACATTGATGTAGATATGTTCCCAAAACCATCGAACTATAAATGGCACTAAAAAAAAAAATCATAAAACAATTTTGTAGGCTTTCAATTGATGATCTCCTTCTTCCCCATCAAGAAAGGGAAATGAACAAGATGACTCTCATTTGTATATCAAGCTTAGTCTAATATCATCTATATATTTTTCCTTTCTCCTTGTCTTTTGTTGATAGATGGTAAGTATCCATCTAAATTCATATATATTTTTGACACATGTTCTGTTAATTTTCCATAATCTTGCTCATGTTTAAACTTCTACGCTTTGGTTCAGCTTAACACGTAAGAATGCTCATGTGTTGTAGAAATTATTTCACCTATGCATTAAAACTTCCAACCATTGGTTTCGAAAATGTAATTATTCATCTTTAATAAAGTCACATATTATATGCTTATATTGTGTGTTTGTCTTACTTGAATGAACTAGTGTTGTAATCCTTTTGTAAGAAGGGATATACATGCACAATGATGAAGATATGTTTCCAAAACCATCGAACCATGAATGGCACTTAAAAAAGGAAAAATAAAAATATTTAGGCTTCAAATTGATGATCTCCTTCATCCCCATGATGAAAGAGAAATGAACAAGAGGACTCTCATTTGTAAATAAAGTGTAATCTAATGTCATCTGTATATTTTTCCTTTCCCCTTGTCCTTTGTTCATAGATGGTAAGTATCCATCAAAATTCATATATATTTTTGTTACATGTTCTGGCCATTTTTCATAATCTTGTTCATGTTTAGACTTCTACGCTTTTGTTCAGCTCACCACGTTAGAATGCTTTCTTGTTGTAGAAATGATTTCATCTTTATATAAAAACTTCCAACCATTGGTTTCGAAAATGTAATTATTCATATTTTATAAAGTCACATATTATATGCTTATATTGTGTGTTTGTCTTACTTGAATGAACTAGTGTTGTAATCCTTTTGTAAGAAGGGATATACATGCACTTTGATGAAGATATGTTTCCAAAACCATCGAACCATGAATGGCACTAAAAAAAAGGCATACAACTATTTTTTAAGCATTCAATTGATGATCTCCTTCTTCCCCATCAAGAAAGAGAAATGAAAAAGATGAATAACATTTGTATATCATCTGTAATCTAATGTCATCTGTATATTTTTCCTTTCCCCTTGTCTTTTGTTTACAGCCCGTAAGTATCCATCTAAATTCACATTTTCTTTTGGTCACATGTTCTGGTCATTATTTAGATTTCTACACTTTGGTTCAGCTTAACACGTTAGAATGCTTGTGTGTTGTAGAAATTATACCACCTATACATGAAAACTTCCAACAAAATGTTTCGTACATTCTATTTTTCATCTTTAAAAAAGTCACATATTCTACGCTATATATTATGTGTTTGTCTTACTTAAATGAACTAGTGTGGTAATCCTTAGGTAAGAAGGGATAAACATGTACATTGATGAAGATATGTTCCCAAAACCATCGAACCATCAAAGACACTAAAAATAATATTACAAAACAATTTTGAAAACTTCCAATTGATGATCTTCTTCATCCCCATGATGAAAGAGAAATAAACAAGCTGACTCTCATTTGTAAATAAAGTGTAATCTAATGACATCTGTATATTTTTTCTTTCCCCTCGTCCTTTGATCTCCTTCATCCCCATGATGAAAGAGAATGAAAAAGATGAGTATCATATGTAAATAAAGTGTAATCTAATGTCATCTGTATATTTTTCCTTTCCCATCGTCTTTTGTTTATAGCCCGTAAGTATCCATCTAAATTCATATTTTTTTTGGTCACATGTTCTGGTCATTATTTAGATTTCTACGCTTTGGTTCAGCTTACCACGTTAGAATGCTTGGGTGTTGTAAAAATTATACCACCTATATATGAAAACTTCCAACAAAATGTTTTTTTATTTTTCATCTTTAAAAAAGTCACATATTCTACGCTATATATTATGTGTTTGTCTTACTTAAATGAACTAGTGTTGTAATTCTTCGGTAAGAAGGGATATACATGCACAATGATGAAGATATTTTTACAAAACCATCGAACCATGAATGGCACTTCAAAAAGAAAAAAAAAATCTTTAGGCTTCAAATTGATGATCTCCTTCATCCCCATGATGAAAGAGAATGAAAAAGATGAGTATCATATGTAAAAAAAAGTGTAATCTAATGTCATCTGTATACTTTTCCTTTCCCATTGTCTTTTGTTCATAGGCCGTAAGTATCCATCTAAATTCATATATATTTTTGTCACATGTTCTGGTCATTTTTCATAATCTTGTTCATGTTTAGACTTCTACGCTTTTGTTCAGCTCACCACGTTAGAATGTTTTCTTGTTGTAGAAATGATTTCATTTTTATATAAAAACTTCCAACCATTGGTTTCGAAAATGTAATTATTCATATTTTATAAAGTCACATATTATATGCTTATATTGTGTGTTTGTCTTACTTGAATGAACTAGTGTTGTAATCCTTTTGTAAGAAGGGATATACATGCACAAAGATGAAGATATGTTTCCAAAACCATCGAATCATGAATGGCACTTAAAAAAGGAAAAATAAAAATATTTAGGCTTCAAATTGATGATCTCCTTCATCCCCATGATGAAAGAGAAATGAACAAGAGGACTCGTATTTGTAAATAAAGTGTAATCTAATGTCATCTGTATATTTTTCCTTTCCCCTTGTCCTTTGTTCATAGATGGTAAGTATCCATCTAAATTCACATTTTTTTTGGTCACATGTTCTGGTCATTTTTCATAATCTTGTTCATGTTTAGACTTCTACGCTTTTGTTCAGCACACCACGTTAGAATGCTTTCTTGTTGTAGAAATGATTTCATATTTATATAAAAACTTCCAATCATTGGTTTCGAAAATGTAATTATTCATATTTTATAAAGTCACATATTATATGCTTATATTGTGTGTTTGTCTTACTTGAATGAACTAGTGTTGTAATCCTTTTGTAAGAAGGGAGATACATGCACAATGATGAAGATATGTTTCAAAAACCATCGAACCATGAATGGCACTTAAAAAAGGAAAAATAAAAATATTTAGGCTTCAAATTGATGATCTCCTTCATCCCCATGATGAAAGAGAAATGAACAAGAGGACTCTCATTTGTAAATTAAGTGTAATCTAATGTCATCTGTATATTTTTCCTTTCCCCTTGTCCTTTGTTCATAGATGGTAAGTATCCATCTAAATTCAAATATATTTTTGTCACATGTTCTGGTCATTTTTCATAATCTTGTTCATGTTTAGACTTGTAGGCTTTGGCTCAGTTTACCACGTTAGAATGCTTGAGTGTTGTAGAAATGATTTCACCTTTATTTAAAAACTTCCAACCATTGGTTTCGAAAATGTAATTATTCATATTTTATAAAGTCACAGATTCTATGCTTACATTGTGTGTTTGTCTTACTTAAATGAACTATTGTTGTAATCCTTCGGTAAGAAGGGATATACATGCACAATGATGAAGATATTTTTCCAAAACCATTGAACCATGAATTGCACTTAAAAAAGAAAGAAAAAAAAAATCTTTAGGCTTCATTTTGATGATCTCCTTCATCCCCATGATGAAAGAGAAATGAACAAGAGGACTCTCATTTGTAAATAAAGTGTAATCTAATGTCATCTGTATATTTTTCCTTTCCCCTTGTCATTTGTTCATAGATGGTAAGTATCCATCTAAATTCATATCTATTTTTGTCACATGTTCTGGTCATTTTTCATAATCTTGTTCATGTTTAGACTTGTAGGCTTTGGCTCAGTTCACCACGTGAGAATGCTTGAGTGTTGTAGAAATGATTTCACCTTTATTTAAAAACTTCCAACCATTGGTTTCGAAAATGTAATTATTCATATTTTATAAAGTCACAGATTCTATGCTTACATTGTGTGTTTGTCTTACTTAAATGAACTAGTGTTGTAATCCTTTTGTAAGAAGGGATATACATGCACAATGATGAAGATATGTTTCCAAAACCATCGAACCATGAATGGCACTTAAAAAAAGGATAACAATATTTAGGCTTCAAATTGAAGATCTCCTTCATCCCCATGATGAAAGAGAAATGAACAAGAGGACTCTCATTTGTAAATAAAGTGTAATCTAATGTCATCTGTATATTTTTCCATTCCCCTTGTCCTTTGTTCATAGATGGTAAGTATCCATCTAAATTCATATATATTTTTGTCACATGTTCTGGTCATTTTTCATAATCTTGTTCATGTTTAGACTTCTACGCTTTTGTTCAGCTCACCACGTTAGAATGCTTTCTTGTTGTAGAAATGATTTCATCTTTATATAAAAACTTCCAACCATTGGTTTCGAAAATGTAATTATTCATATTTTATAAAGTCACATATTATATGCTTATATTGTGTGTTTGTCTTACTTGAATGAACTAGTGTTGTAATCCTTTTGTAAGAAGGGATATACATGCACAATGATGAAGATATGTTTCCAAAACCATCGAAACCATAAATGGCACTTAAAAAAGGAAAAATAAAAATATTTAGGCTTCAAATTAATGATCTCCTTCATCCCCATGATGAAAGAGAAATGAACAAGAGGACTCTCATTTGTAAATAAAGTGTAATCTAATGTCATCTGTATATTTTTCCTTTCCCCTTGTCCTTTGTTCATAGATGGTAAGTATCCATCTAAATTCATATATATTTTTGTCACATGTTCTGGTCATTTTTCATAATCTTGTTCATGTTTAGATTTCTACGCTTTGGTTCAGCTTAACACGTTAGAATGCTTGGGTGTTGTAGAAATTATACCACCTATACATGAAAACTTCCAACAAAATGTTTCGTACATTGTATTTTTCATCTTTAAAATGGTAACATATTTTACGCTATATATTATGTGTTTGTCTTACTTAAATGAACTAGTGTGGTAATCCTTAGGTAAGAAGGGATAAACATGTACATTGATGAAGATATGTTCCCAAATCCATCGAACCATCAATGACACTAAAAATGATATTACAAAACAATTTTGTAAACTTCCAATTGATGATCTCCTTCTTCCCCATCAAGAAAGAGAAATGAAAAATATGAATAACATTTGTATATCACCTGTAATCTAATGTCATCTATATATTTTTCCTTTCCCATCGTCTTTTGTTTATAGCCCGTAAGTATCCATCTAAATTCACATTTTCTTTTGGTCACATGTTCTGGTCATTCTTTAGATTTCTACGCTTTGGTTCAGCTTAACACGTTAGAATGCTTGGGTGTTGTAGAAATTATACCACCTATACATGAAAACTTCCAACAAAATGTTTCGAACATTTTATTTTTCATCTTTAAAAAAGTCACATATTCTACGTTATATATTATGTGTTTGTCTTACTTAAATGAACTAGTGTGGTAATCCTTAGGTAAGAAGGGATAAACATGTACATTGATGAAGATATGTTCCCAAAACCATCGAACCATCAATGACACTAAAAATGATATTACAAAACAATTTTGAAAACTTCCAATTGATGATCTTCTTTATCCCCATGATGAAAGAGAAATAAACAAGCTGACTCTCATTTGTAAATAAAGTGTAATCTAATGACATCTGTATATTTTTCCTTTCCCCTCGTCCTTCGTTCATAGTGAGTAAGTATCCATCTAAATTCATATATATTTTTGTCACATGTTCTGGTAATTTTTCATAATCTTGTTCATGTTTAGACTTCTACGCTTTTGTTAAGCTCACCACGTTATAATGCTTTCTTGTTGTAGAAATGATTTCATCTTTATATAAAAACTTCCAACCATTGGTTTCGAAAATGTAATTATTCATATTTTATAAAGTCACATATTATATGCTTATATTGTGTGTTTGTCTTACTTGAATGAACTAGTGTTGTAATCCTTTTGTAAGAAGGGATATACATGCACAATGATGAAGATATGTTTCCAAAACCATCGAACCATGAATGGCACTTAAAAAAGGAAAAATAAAAATATTTAGGCTTCAAATTGATGATCTCCTTCATCCCCATGATGAAAGAGAAATGAACAAGAGGGACTCTTGTTCATAGATGGTAAGTATCCATCTAAATTCATATTTATTTTTGTCACATGTTCTGGTCATTTTTCATAATCTTGTTCATGTTTAGACTTCTACGCTTTTGTTCAGCTCACCACGTTAGAATGATTTCTTGTTGTAGAAATGAATTCATCTTTATATAAAAACTTCCAACCATTGGTTTCGAAAATGTAATTATTCATATTTTATAAAGTCACATATTATATGCTTATATTGTGTGTTTGTCTTACTTGAATGAACTAGTGTTGTAATCCTTTTGTAAGAAGGGATATACATGCACAATGATGAAAATATGTTTCCAAAACCATCGAACCATGAATGGCACTAAAAAAAAGGAAAAAACATTTTTAGGCTTCAAATTGATGATCTCCTTCATCCCCATGATGAAAGAAAATGAAAAAAAAGAGTATCATTAATAAATAAAGTGTAATCTAATGTCATCTGTATACTTTTCCTTTCCCTTTGTCTTTTGTTCATAGCCCGTAAGTATCCATCTAAATTCATATTTTTTTTGGTCACATGTTCTTGTCATTGTTTAGATTTCTACGCTTTGGTTCAGCTTACCTCGTTAGAATGCTTGGGTGTTGTAGAAATTATACCACCTATACATGAAAACTTCCAACAAAATGTTTCGTACATTTTATTTTTCATCTTAAAAAAAATCACATATTCTACGCTATATATTGTGTGTTTGTCTTACTTAAATGAACTACTGTTGTAATCCTTCGGTAAGAAGGGATATACATGCACAATGATGAAGATATTTTTCCAAAACCATTGAACCATGAATGGCACTTAAAAAAGAAAAAAAAATCTTTAGGCTTCAAATTGATGATCTCCTTTATCCCCATGATGAAAGAGAATGAAAAAGATGAGTATCATATGTAAATAAAGTGTAATCTAATGTCATCTGTATACTTTTCCTTTCCCCTTGTCTTTTGTTCATAGGCTGTAAGTATCCATCTAAATTCATATATATTTTTGTCACATGTTCTGGTCATTTTTCATAATCTTGTTCATGTTTAGACTTCTACGCTTTTGTTCAGCTCACCACGTTAGAATGCTTTCTTGTTGTAGAAATTATTTCATCTTTATATAAAAACTTCCAACCATTGGTTTCGAAAATGTAATTATTCATATTTTATAAAGTCACATATTATATGCTTATATTGTGTGTTTGTCTTACTTGAATGAACTAGTGTTGTAATCCTTTTGTAAGAAGGGATATACATGCACAATGATGAAGATATGTTTCAAAACCATCAAACCATGAATGGCACTTAAAAAAGAAAAAACAAATCTTTAGGCTTCAAATTGATGATCTCCTTCATCCCCATGATAAAAGAGAATGAAAAAGATGAGTATCATATGTAAATAAAGTGTAATCTAATGTCATCTGTATACTTTTCCTTTCCCCTTGTTTTTTGTTCATAGTCCGTAAGTATTCATCTAAATTCATATATATTTTTGTCACATGTTCTGGTCATTTTTCATAATCTTGTTCATGTTTAGACTTCTACGCTTTGGTTCAGTTCACCACGTTAGAATGCTTGAGTGTTTTAGAAATGATTTCACCTTTATATGAAAACTTCCATCCACTGGTTTCGACAATTTTTTTTTTCATCTTTAATAAAGTCACAGGGGATATGCTTTTATAGTGTCTTTGTCTTACTTAAATGAACTAGTGTTTTAATCCTTCGGTAAAAAGGAAAATACAAGCACATTGATAAAGATATGTTCCTAAAACCATCGGAACATAAATGGCACTAGAAATATAATCATACAACTATGTTTTAGGCTTTCAATTGATGATCTCCTTCTTCCCCATCAAGAAAGAGAAATGAAAGATATGAATAACATTTGTATATCAACTGTAATCTAATGTCATCTGTATACTTTTCCTTTCCCCTTGTCTTTTGTTTATAGCCTGTAAGTATCCATCTAAATTCACATTTTCTTTTGGTCACATGTTCTGGTCATTATTTAGATTTCTACGCTTTGGTTCAGCTTACCACGTGAGAATGCTTGGGTGTTGTAGAAATTATACCACGTATACATGAACACTTCCAACAAAATGTTTCGAACATTTTATTTTTCATCTTTAAAAAAGTCACATATTCTACGCTATATATTGTGTGTTTGGCTTACTTAAATGAACTAGTGTTGTAATCCTTCGGTAAGAAGGGATATACATGCACAATGATTAAGATATGTTTTCAAAACCATCGAACCATGAATGGCACTAACAAATAAAAGCATAAAACTATATCTTAGGCTATCAATCGATGATCTCCTTCTTCCCCATCAAGAAAGATAAATGAACAAGATTAGTATCATTTGTAAATAAAGTGTAATCTAATGTCATCTGTATATTTTCCTGTCCCCTTGTCCTTTGTTCATAGTTCGTAAGTATCCATCTAAATTCATATATATTTTTGTTACATGTTCTGGTCATTTTTCATAATCTTCTTCATGTTTATACTTCTACGCTTTCGTTCATCTCACCACGTTAAAATGCATGAGAAGTGTAGAAAAGATTCCACCTATATATGAAAACTTCCAACAATAGGTTCGAAAATTCTTTTTTCATCTTTAATAAAGTCAAAGATTCTATGCTTACATTGTGTGTTTGTCTTACTTAAATGAACTAGTGTTGTAATCCTTCGGTAAGAAGGGATATACATGCACAATGATGAAGATATATTTCCAAAACCATCGGACCATGAATGGCACTAAAAATATAATCATAAAACAATTTTGAAGGCTTTCAATTGATGATCTCCTTCACCTCCATGATGAAAGAGAAATGAAAAAGATGAGTATCATTTGTAAATAAAGTGTAATCTAATGTCATCTGTATATTTTTCCTTTCCCCTTGTCCTTTGTTTATAGGGGGTAAGTATCCATCTAAATTCATATATATTTTTGTCACATGTTCTCGTAATTTTTCATAATCTGGTTCATGTTTAGACTTCGACGCTTTGGTTCAGCTCACCACGATAGAATGCTTGATTGTTGTAGAAATGATTTCACCTTTATATGAAAACTTCCAACCATTGGTTTCGAAAATGAAATTATTCATATTTTATAAAGTCACAGATTCTATGCTTACATTGTGTGTTTGTCTTACTTAAATGAACTAGTATTGTAATCCTTCGGTAAGAAAGGATATACATGCACAATGATGAAAATATGTTTCCAAAACCATCGAACCATGAATGGCACTAAAAAAAAGGAAAAAACATTTTTAGGCTTCAAATTGATGATCTCCTTCATCCCCATGATGAAAGAAAATGAAAAAAAAAGAGTATCATTAATAAATAAAGTGTAATCTAATGTCATCTGTATACTTTTCCTTTCCCTTTGTCTTTTGTTCATAGCCCGTAAGTATCCATCTAAATTCATATTTATTTTTGTCACATGTTCTGGTCATTGTTTAGATTTCTACGCTTTGGTTCAGCTTACCACGTTAGAATGCTTGGGTGTTGTAGAAATTATACCACCTATACATGAACACTTCCAACAAAATGTTTCTAACATTTTATTTTCATCTTTAAAAAAAGTCACATATTCTACGCTATATATTGTGTGTTTGTCTTACTTAAATAAACTAGTGTTGTAATCCTTCGGTAAAAAGGGATATGCATGCACAATGATGAAGAAATGTCTCCAAAACCATCGAACCACAAATGGCACTAAAAAATAAAAGCATAAAACTATTTTTTAGGCTTCCAATTGATGATCTCCTTCTTAACCAAGAAGGAAAAGAAATTAAAAAGATGAGTATCATTTTTAAATAAAGTGTAATCTAATGTCATCTGTATGTTTGTTCCTTTCCCCTTTTCCTTTGTTCATAGAACGTAAGTATCCATCTAAATTCATATATATTTTTGTTACATGTTCTGGTCATTTTATATAATCTTCTTCATGTTTATACTTCTACGCTTTCGTTCAGCTCACCACGTTAACTCTTAAGCTGCCACCCATACAATGCACCCAGTGCCACAGTGCTAATTCCTATTGTGCCACAGTGCTAAACTCCTGCGTGCCAAGTTAATTTTAAGGTTGGTTCAAGTGCGTGTTATTTAAATCTTTACAAAAAAGAAATCGCTGAATTACTCGAGAAAATCCAATCTGACTGTTGTATACAATGACGCGTAATCCAAAGCCGATAATCTGATGCACGCGATGGTACTTTCAATAGAGCTGCAAAAGCACTCAGCACTGTGCAATGGGCATGAACAATAACTGTTATTACATCTGCGCGCTAGCGCACACAAAGCACCGTAGCGGTGGCTCGCTAGCATGAACGTGGCTTTCAATCGATAGCACGCTCGCGTGCACATGGCACTATAACAATAGCGCGCTAGCAGTCTCATGGCAGGATAAGAGTTAAAATGCATGAGAAGTGTAGAAAAGATTCGACCTATATATGAAAACTTCCAACAATAGGTTCGAAAATTCTTTTTTTCATCTTTAATAAAGTCAAAGATTCTATGCTTACATTGTGTGTTTTGTCTTACTTAAATGAACTAGTGTAGTGATCCTTCGGTAAGAAGGGATATACATGCACAATGATGAAGATATGCTTCCAAAACCATCGAACCATAAATGGCATTAACAAATAAAAGCATAAAACTATTTATTAGGCTTCCAATTGATGATCTCCTTCACCTCCATGATGAAAGAGAAATGAAAAAGATGAGTATCATTTGTAAATAAAGTGTAATCTAATGTCATCTGTATGTTTGTTCCTTTCCCCTTGTCCTTTGTTCATAGAACGTAAGTATCCAACTGAATTCATATATATTTTTGTTACATGTTCTGGTCATTTTATATAATCTTCTTCATGTTTATACTTCTACGCTTTCGTTCAGCTCACCACGTTAGAATGCATGAGAAGTGTAGAAATGATTCCAACTATATATGAAAACTTCGAACAATAGGTTTCGAAAATTTCATTTTTCATCTTTAATAAAGTCACAGATTCTATGCTTACATTGTGTGTTTGTCTTACTTAAATGAACTAGTGTTGTAATCCTTCGGTAAGAAGGGATATAAATGCACAATGATGAAGATATGTTTCCAAAACCATCGAACCATGAATGGCACTAACAAATAAAAGCATAAAACTATCTTTAGGCTTCAAATTGATGATCTCCTTCATCCCCATGATGAAAGAAAATGAAAAAGATGAGTATCATTTGTAAATAAAGTGTAATCTAATGTCATCTGTATACTTTTCCTTTCCCTTTGTCTTTTGTTCATAGCCCGTAAGTATCCATCTAAATTCATGTTTACTTTTGTCACATGTTCTGGTCATTGTTTAGATTTCTACGCTTTGGTTCAGCTTACCACGTTAGAATGCTTGGGTGTTGTAGAAATTATACCACCTATACATGAACACTTCCAACAAAATGTTTCTAACATTTTATTTTTCATCTTTAAAAAAAGTCACATATTCTACGCTATATATTGTGTGTTTGTCTTACTTAAATAAACTAGTGTTGTAATCCTTCGGTAAGAAGAGATATACATGCTCAATGATAAAGTTATGTTTTCAAAACCATCGAACCATGAATGGCACTTACAAGTAAAAGCATAAAACTAGTTATTAGGCTTCCAATTGATGATCTCCTTCTTCCCCTTGAAGAAAGAGAAATGAAAAAGATTAGTATCATTTTTAAATAAATTGTAATCTAATGTCATCTGTATTTTTTCCTGTCCCCTTGTCCTTTGCTAATAGAATGTAAGTATTCATCTAAATTCATATATATTTTTGTTACATGTTCTGGTCATTTTTTATAATTTTGTTCATGTTTAGACTTCGACGCTTTCGTTCAGCTCACCACGTTAGAATGCATGAAAAGTGTAGAAATGATTCCAACTATATATGAAAACTTCGAACAATAGGTTTCGAAAATTTCATTTTTCATCTTTAATAAAGTCACAGATTCTATGCTTACATTGTATGTTTGTCTTACTTAAATAAACTAGTGTTGTAATCCTTCGGTAAGAAGGGATATAAATGCACAATGATGAAGATATGTTTCCAAAACCATCGAACCATGAATGGCACTAACAAATAAAAGCATAAAACTATCTTTAGGCTTCAAATTGATGATCTCCTTCATCCCCATGATGAAAGAAAATGAAAAAGATGAGTATCATTTGTAAATAAAGTGTAATCTAATGTCATCTGTATACTTTTCCTTTCCCCTTGTCTTTTGTTCATAGCCCGTAAGTATCCATTTAAATTCAATTTTTTTTTGGTCACATGTTCTGGTCATTGTTTAGATTTCTACGCTTTGGTTCAGCTTACCACGTTAGAATGCTTGGGTGTTGTAGAAATTATACCACCTATACATGAACACTTCCAACAAAATGTTTCGAATATTTTATTTTTCATCTTTAAAAAAGTCACATATTCTACGCTATATATTGTGTGTTTAGCTTACTTAAATGAACTAGTGTTGTAATCCTTCGGTAAGAAGGGATATACATGCACATTGATAAAGATATGTTCCCAAAACCTTCGAACCATGAATGGCACTAACAAATAAAAGCATAAAACTATTTCTTAGGCTATCAATTGATGATCTCCTTCTTCCCCATCAAGAAAGATAAATGAACAAGATTAGTATCATTTGTAAATAAAGTGTAATCTAATGTCATCTATATATTTTCCTGTCCCCTTGTCCTTTGTTCATAGTTCGTAAGTATCCATCTAAATTCATATATATTTTTGTCACATGATCTGGTCATTTTTCATAATCTTCTTCATGTTTATACTTCTACGCTTTCGTTCAGCTCACCACGTTAAAATGCATGAGAAGTGTAGAAAAGATTCCACCTATATATGAAAACTTCCAAAAATAGGTTCGAAAATTATTTTTTTCATCTTTAATAAAGTCAAAGATTCTATGCTTACATTGTGTGTTTGTCTTACTTAAATGAACTAGTGTTGTAATCCTTCGGTAAGAAGGGATATACATGCACAATGATGAAGATATATTTCCAAAACCATCGGACCATAAATGGCACTAAAAATATGATCATAAAACAATTTTGTAGGCTTCCAATTGATGATCTCCTTCATCCCCATGATGAAAGAGAAATGAAAAAGATGAGTATCATTTGTAAATAAAGTGTAATCTAATGTCATCTGTATATTTTTCCTTTCTCCTTGTCCTTTGTTCATAGGGGGTAAGTATCCATCTAAATTCATATATATTTTTGTCACATGTTCTCGTAATTCTTCATAATCTGGTTCATGTTTAGACTTCTACGCTTTGGTTTAGCTCACCATGATAGAATGCTTGAGTGTTGTAGAAATGATTTCAACTTCATATGAAAACTTCCAACCATTGGTTTCGAAAATGAATCATTCATATTTTATAAAGTCACAGATTCTATGCTTACATTGTGTGTTTGTCTTACTTAAATGAACTAGTGTTGTAATCCTTCGGTAAGAAAGGATATACATGCACAATGATGAAGATATGCTTCCAAAACCATCGAACCATGAATGGCACTAAAAAAAAGGAAAAAAACATTTTTAGGCTTCAAATTGATGATCTCCTTCATCCCCATGATGAAAGAAAATGAAAAAGATGAGTATCATTCGTAAATAAAGTGTAATCTAATGTCATCTGAATACTTTTCCTTTCCCCTTGTCTTTTGTTTATAGCCCGTAAGTATCCATCTAAATTCATTTTTTTTTTTTGGTCACATATTCTGGTAATTGTTTAGATTTCTACGCTTTGGTTCAGCTTACTACATTAGAATGTTTAGGTGTTGTAGAAATTATACCACCTATACATGAAAACTTCCAACAAAATGTTTCGAACATTTTGTTTTTCATCTTTAAAAAAGTCACATATTCTACGCTATATATTGTGTGTTTGTCTTACTTAAATGAACTAGTGTTGTAATCCTTCTGTAAGAAGGGAAATACATGCACAATGATGAATATATGTTTCCAAAACCATCGAACCATGAATGGCACTAACAAATAAAAGCATAAAACTATTTCTTAGGCTATCAATTGATGATCTCCTTCTTCCCCATCAAGAAAGAGAAATGAAAAAGATTAGTATCATTTGTAAATAAAGTGTTATCTAATGTCATCTGTATATTTTCCTGTCCCCTTGTCCTTTGTTCATAGTTCGTAAGTATCCATCTAAATTTATATATTTTTTTGTCACATGTTTTGGTCATTTATCATAATCTTGTTCATGTTTAGACTTCTACGCTTTGGTTCAGCTCACCACGTTAGAATGCTTGAGTGTTGTAGAAATGATTTAACCTTTATATGAAAACTTCCAACCATTGGTTTCGAAAATGTAATTATTCATAT
Organism: Strongylocentrotus purpuratus; assembly: GCF_000002235.5. Taxonomy (NCBI): domain Eukaryota; kingdom Metazoa; phylum Echinodermata; class Echinoidea; order Camarodonta; family Strongylocentrotidae; genus Strongylocentrotus; species Strongylocentrotus purpuratus. Next base: position 5,525,190 of record NW_022145606.1, on the reverse strand, counting down.
TTCATAAAGTCACAGATTCTATGCTCACATTGTGTGTTTGTCTTACTTAAAGATAAACTCCAGTACTGGTAAAAAAAAGAAAATTATTTCTCACAGAATCAAACGAAACTTACACTGAATGTTCAAGATTACAAATAAACGACATGTGCCAAACAATTTTGGAAGAAAATGTATACTGGCTGAGTAATGAGCATAGAAAGACAAGGAATCAAGGTAGTACCAACCCCGACACCATGCGTGTTGTCCCATACATAGCTTTCTGTGTATGTGCTTGTTACTTTACCAAGACTCGGTCAAATTTATTATGATTTTGATGACTCCAGAACCTTGCAGAGCACACCAATACTTACATGCTACATGATCAACTGTTTCTGATCCTTTCCACACCTTTTCTTTCACAATGCAATCGCATTACCAGTACTAAAGTTTATCTTTAAATGAACTAGTGTTGTAATCCTTCGGTAAGAAGGGATGTACATGCACAATGATGAAGATATGTTTCCAAAACCACCGAACCATGAATGGCACTAACAAATAAAAGCATAAAACTATCTTTAGGCTTCCAATTGATGATCTCCTTCATCCCCATGATGAAAGAGAATGGAAAAGATGAGTATCATTTGTAAATAAAGTGTAATCTAATGTCATCTGTATACTTTTCCTTTCCCCTTGTCTTTTGTTCATAGTCCGTAAGTATCCATCTAAATTCATATTTATTTTTGTCACATGTTCTGGTCATTGTTTAGATTTCTACGCTTTGGTTTAGCTCACCACGATAGAATGCTTGAGTGTTGTAGAAATGATTTCACCTTCATATGAAAACTTCCAACCATTGGTTTCGAAAATGAAATTATTCATATTTTATAAAGTCACAGATTCTATGCTTACGTTGTGTGTTTGTCTTACTTAAATGAACTAGTGTTGTAATCCTTCGGTAAGAAGGGATATGCATGCACATTGATGAATATATGTCCCCAAAACCGTCGAACTATAAATGGCACTAAAAATGAAAGCATAAAACTATTTTGTAGGCTTCCAATTGAAGATCTCCTTCTTAACCATGATGAAAGAGAATTAAAAAAGATGAGTATCATTTGTATTTGAAGTGTAATCTAATGTCATCTGTATGTTTTTACCTTTCCCCTTGTCATTTGTTCATAGAACGTAAGTATCCATTTAAATTCATATATATTTTTGTCACATGTTCTGGTTATTTTTCATAATCTTCTTCATGTTTATACTTCTACGCTTTCTTTCTGCTCACCACGTTAAAATGCATGAGAAGTGTAGAAATGATTTCACCAATGTATGAAAACTTCCACCTATTGGTTTCGAAAATGTAATTTTTCATCTTTAATAAAGTCACATATTCTATGCTTATATTATGTGTTTGTCTTACTTAAATTAATTAGAGTTGTATCCATCGGTAAGAAGGGATATGCGTGCACATTAAGAAGATATGTTTCCAAAACCATCGAACCATGAATGGCACTAACAAATAAAATCATAAAACAATTTGTTAGGCTTCCAATTGATGATCTCCTTCATCCCCATGATGAAATTGAAATGAAAAAGATGACTATCATTTGTAAATAAAGTGTAATCTAATGTCATCTGTATACTTTTCCTTTCCCCTTGTCTTTTGTTCATAGCCCGTAAGTATCCATCTAAATTCATATTTATTTTTGTCACATGTTCTGGTCATTGTTTAGATTTCTACGCTTTGGTTCAGCTTACCACGTAAGAATGCTTGGGTGTTGTAGAAATTATACCACCTATACATGAACACTTCCAACAAAATGTTTTAAAATATTTTATTTTTCATCTTTAAAAAAGTCACATATTCTACGCTATATATTGTGTGTTTGTCTTACTTAAATGAACTAGTGTTGTAATCCTTCGGTAAGAAGGGATATACATGCACATTGATGAAGATATGTCTCCAAAACCATCAAACCATAAATGGCACTAAAAAAATAAAAGTATAAAACTATTTTTTAGGCTTCCAATTGATGATCTCCTTCTTAACCATGAAGGAAAAGAAATTAAAAAGATGAGTATCATTTGTATATGAAGTGTAATCTAATGTCATCCTAATGTTTTTTCCTTTCCCCTTGTCCTTTGTTCATAGGGGGTAAGTATCCATCTAAATTCATATATATTTTTGTCACATGTTCTGGTCATTTTTCATAATCTTTTTCATGTTTATACTTCTACGCTTTCGTTCAGCACACCACGTTAAAATGCATGAGAAGTGTAGAAAAGATTCCACCTATATATGAAAACTTCCAACAATAGGTTCGAAAATTCTTGTTTTCATCTTTAATAAAGTCATAGATTCTATGCTAGCATTGTGTGTTTGTCTTACTTAAATGAACTAGTGTTGTAATCATTCGGTAAGAAGGGATATACATGCACAGTGATGAAGATATGTTTCCAAAACCATCGGACCATGAATGGCACTAAAAATATAATCATAAAACCATTTCTTAGGCTTCCAATTGATGATCTCCTTCCTCCCCATGAAGAAAGAGAAATGAAAAAGATTAGTATCATTTTTAAATAAAGTGTAATCTAATGTCATCTGTATATTTTTCCTTTCCCCTTGTCCTATGTTCATAGGGGGTAAGTATCCATCTAAATTCATATATATTTTTGTCACATGTTCTGGTCATTTTTCATAATCTTGTTCATGTTTAGACTTCGACGCTTTGGTTCAGCTCACCACGTTAGAATGCTTGAGTGTTGTAGAAATGAATTCACCTTTATATGAAAACTTCCAACCATTGGTTTAGACAATTTTATTTTTCATCTTTAATAAAGTCACGGGGGATATGCTTTTATTTTGTGTTTGTATTACTTAAATTAACTAGTGTTGTAATCCTTTGGTAAGAGAGGATATGCATGCACAATTATGAAGATATGTCTCCAAAACCATCCAACCATAAATGGCACTAAAAAATAAAAGCATAAAACTATTTTTCAGGCTTTGAATTGATGATCTCCTTCTTCCCCATCAAGAAAGAGAAATTAAAAAGATGAATAACATTTTTATATCAAGTGTAATCTAATGTCATCTGTATACTTTTCCTTTCCCCTTGTCCTTTGTTAACAGAATGTAAGTATTCATCTAAATTCATATATATTTTTGTTACATGTTCTGGGGCCTGTCTCACTAAGCGCTAAGATGCGTCTGAAGCGGCCATAAGTCCTGTTCTAGGACTTAGTGTAAGATGCATCTTAGCGGGAGTTTCACAAAGCCCACTAAGACGCGTACCGTACTTAGTACCCATTTAACTAAGTTGCATACAGGTCGTAGTCTACGTCTCGTCGAGACGAGACGTAGGAACAGTTCTTAGTGTTGTTTCATGTGATAAATTTCGCGCCAAATTTGAAAGTTGTTTTTATTCGATCTCGATGATGGCCGATCTTCAAATATTGATGGCTTTGACGTTTCATTAAAGTATTTGAGAAAGAAGACGATTCGTCAAGCTGTTAATCATTGTCTGAATTTTCAAAAATGTTTCTTTGTCCGATAAAAAGTCACAGTTCGTAGGGGATTTTTTTTTTGCTGGCCGACCGACATAACACATCTCACCGGCTTCAAACATTTGCATTGATATGGCACACGAGGATCGAGCAACAATACCGACACAGCAACATAATTTGCGTATCTTTCTTGACTTCACCCAACGATTCCCTCTCTCTCCTACTGCACCCGGCTCTTATCCCTGTCTCTCTCTCCTCTCTTTCAACCCCCGTTTCTTTTGTTTCCGTTTCCCCTTCTTTTTTCTTCCTTTTCTCCTTATGTTCTTTTCTTTCTTTTCCTTTCTATCCTCTTTTTCTTTTTTCTCTTTCTTTTTTCTCTTCTCTTCTCTTACTTTTTTTCCTTTCTTTTCTTTCCCTTTCCCTCTCATTTTTCCCTCCCCCTTTTCTCATTTTCCCGACAGTAGCGCAATTTTACCGACAATATCCTGACGGTGGGGGGGGGGGGCACCCCCACTTTAACGACGTCCCTGTTTTCCATTATTCTTTTTTTTTTAATGCGATTTCTCATGCTCTCGCACCTCTCTTCTACCGTTGTTTAATTCTCTTTCATTTTTTTCTTTTCTCCTTTAACTCACAAAAATCCTCTTTCCCCCTATTTTCCCATTATCTTTTTTTTTTTTTTTTTTTTTTTTTTTGGGGGGGGGGGGGGCTACACGGCTGGCAAGAGGGACCCCATATTATGCAGATTGCAAAGTTGCGTGCCCCCCCGCCCCTTTCCTGGTTAAAAAAAACCTTCTTATAATATCATCCCCCTTTCTTTCTTTTCCCTTCTCATTATTCTCCTTTACCCCCTTTTCTCTCCTCTCTTCCTTTCCCCCTCCCTTTTCTTCGCTCTTCCCTTTTCCTTCTTTTCCCCCTCCTTTTTCTCCAAATCAATGCAATGTAATCAAGCATTTCTTCACTTGTCATGTATTTTACTTTTTCAGAATGACTATGTTGTAAAATTGACTGATATCTGAATTATCTCTTTAAATCGAATGTCACCATTTATTTAACAACTTTTTTCTACAACAGGATATATTCATACGGGTACACACAAGTTGTCCATAATGTGACAGAAAAATTAAATTTGTTAAAGGCCAGTAATTTAACTTTATTACACTCTAAAATAGCAAAGAAAAGACAACTTTTGCTATGGATTTTCTGTAAAGCAGCAGTAGTATTTATTATTCTGATAAAAAAACTAAGTCCATTTCTATCATAACTGTAGCAGATAATATTCTTTTTGATTGATAAGAATAAAATCTGGGTAAAATCAAACAATCTAAATTACATTATATAGGAGTTGTATGATGCATCACAAATGTTAGCTTAAGATGTGGATAGATTAAAATGCTCTCACCTGTCTACCCATTGAACGTCACAGGCTTTCTGTGTCATCACAAAATATCTTTAACAATTTACAGAAGGGTGCCCACTAATAAATTAGGTTAAACGGTGAGACTCAGTTGATTTACGGAAATACTGTATTGTTCGTAATAGACGCACCTCCCACCCCCCTTATTCTTCACTTGAAAGAACAAATGAAAGACAGTTTCTTTCAAATGGGTCCGCAGTTAAGTTTCCTATTCACAAATCATACAGTTATTCATTTATAATTAATGTCCGTGTTTTGATCAGCACGTGACCGAACGAAATTGAACTGAATTTTGGTGTACCTTTGGATGTTGTAATTTGTTAGTTTTAAAGAACATGACTTGATATATATGACACAGAGACAGACAGTAAAGGTTCTCTGAAGTGTCGGGAGCCCCACAAAACTTATTATGGCAAAATTTCCCCTATATTGCATAATCAAGTGCAAGAAGATATCATTTACCGGTAAGTTTTAACACACATTTCTGCAAGAGTTTTCAGAAGAAATGTGTTTGAAGACAGATATTGATGACAGAATACAAAATTGAGGTTTACTGCATACAAAAGAAAACCTAAATTTGTCTCTTCAATCATATTTATCATGTTTATTATGCAAATCATTGCTGAAGTATCTGTTAAATGACATCGTCTTTCACATCATTAGACAATTTAAGTGAAACTTTGCCATGACATTTTTTGTGAATTTTGGTCTCCCAACACTTTAGAGGGGCTTTAATTAAGGAGGAGCTGCTGAATATACTTAATTTGGGAGGTAGCAAAATTCACCTCAAAACTTTGAATAAAATTATGGAAAAACATGGTAAATAGCCCTTGTTGAGTTGAATTAAGGAGATCTATGGCTGTGGGTTTATTTGCTAGGATATTGTGGATACTCCTTAACTCTTCTAAAATTGATTCGCTTATATGTACTTGCTTCTGTTCTATTAATTTGCCCTGTTGTATTCTCAGCAGCTCCTCCTGAATTTCTAATTGCCTGATCTGTGCAGGTCTTTGTGTTAGAATTTCACGCCACTGATCAGACTGAGTAGACCAAAGCTGAGGCTGAGGAGGCCGAGGCTGACGATCAATGGGGCCTGGAACATTTTCATTAGACAAGCTCAGATCCGTAGCCTCTGAATCCTGTTCACAAATAAACAACAATAAAAGTTAATTCATAAAACAAGAAAAATATGTATCTCAGATTTTGCAATTGCTATATCAATGAATATGAGTTAGCAACTGTGATTGTAACGAGTCACATTTTACATTTTTAGCCTTCCTGAAACCTTACAAAGTTAAACATTCCCACAATGTTGTATCTACTGGTAAGACCAAGTATGGGACCAAAATGTTAACTGCCTGTACATAACAACATGAAGACAACTAATGGCTTTCACAAGCAAAATAGTTCGGACAAAAAAGATTGATGGATATTAGTCAAAGACCTTATTATTGAACATGCCATCCAGACCCATCCCACTTCAAAGCTATCATCACTTATAGTTCATGTCCAATACCACTTGTTACTGATACACATGTTACTTCTGGAAGTCTCCTGGGGAAGGGGTAACAGGGAATACTCAGATTATTAAACTGTAAGAATGCATGATCAAAACTTGTCTACACACCACAGGTCACTTAAAATGTTGTTGTGTAGGCATCCTGCTCAATACATCACATTTCTTTTTTAAAACGCAATTTAAAAACAAAATACAAGTATAGTACCAGCAAACAAATCAGTCCAAGCGATCATGACCCGGCTTAAAACAAAAATTGTTAACACTTTTTCATCACCTTTGGGCACATTACAGCAAGAGTTGAAAAATATATCACTTTTCCTAAACAAATATTGTAATGATGCAAGTACCCTAAATATGTCATTGATGACACGTCCAATACTGAATAAACTTAAAGGGGAAGTCCCCGTAATATTTAATTGGTTTTAATATAATCAGAAATAATTTACAAATAAAATGGTTGTTTAGCTTCTTAAGTTTTAAAGAACTCCAAGAAAAAAAAGGGAAGTGGATAATTTTTTTTGAGTATTGGATTGAAAAACTGGGAGGTATTGATATTATTATGAACTGTAAATGTTTACCAAAATATGTCACTTCTTATAGAGGAAAAATACCTGATTTCTATTGTGACTTACTTTGTACATGGTTTACTGTAAAGCAAGTTAATTATGTAAAAGATACACACCACACCTATGGAAGTGTTACAAAAGAAATGATTTGGTTAAATTGTGATATCAAATTTAAAGGAAAAGCATTGTTGTATAAAAATAGGATAAAATCGGGTATATATTATTTTTAGGGGATATAGTGATAGGAAATAGATTTTTGACAGTCAAAGAATTGAAAGATAAACTTATCTATTATGATGGTAGATGGTTGAGTGAATATGCCAAAATAAGAACCGCAATACAACAAAGATGGAGGCTAATCATAAAATATGGCGAACAAGTTTATGATTTCAACGATTACAAACGTAAATCAGTTATATACTCTAATTTGAATTTGAATAGTTTTGAATTTCCAATACACTCTATTACTGTGAAAAAAATATATACGGAACTCATAAAATTGATTCAAAAACCATCTAGGGCGGTAGACTTCTGGAACAAAACCTTACAGACAAATGTTACTATTAAGTGGGATTCTTTATGGTTATTTAAATTGAAATATGCTCGTGATAATTATTTGATACAATTCAACTTTAAATGTATGTATAATATTTTACCAACACCTGTTAATTTATTCAAATGGAAAATCAAAGAAAACAATTCGTGTTATTACTGTAATAAACCTGGTACTATTATACATGTATTTTTTTAATGCGAAAATATTTACCGATTTTGGAACGTTATTGAAATATTATTATGTAACTCCTTCTGTAAAGATTTTAAATTCTCACCCATTTGTGTTGTATATGGTTTTTATGACGCAAAAGAAAATGTTACAGATATTGATTTAATACTTCAGTATGCTTTATTTGCAATCTATAAAGCGAGTGTTGGAAATCAATTTAATAAAAATGTAGTGACGAGAATAATAAGCAAATATTTTTTGTTTATGTTGAAATACAAAATAGAAGTAGAGGAAAACAAAACTAAGACAACGAATTTGAATATTATTAAGTGGAAGAAAACAATTACTAATTTAAAATCTGCTATCAAGTAAATAGAGATATAATTTGATTTGACCTCCAAAAAAAAATAAAAAAATATTTATTTAAATACTTTTTTTTTTTATTATGTTAAAATGTAAATTGATGTAAATATATATGAAATGTGAAATATGTGAAATATGTGAAATAAAACACCTCGGTAAGAGGACAAGAAAAAAAAAATATAATCAGAAAAATTAGATAAAGAATTTGATGAAAGTTTGAGAAAACAAATAAGTTATGAATCTTTCAAAATCATGAAAATCATATAATGTGAGGGGCTGCATGACATCATATTTAAAAGACCGCGTTGCCAATTTAACTCACAGATTTGAAGTATTTAAACAAATAAAAATCCATCCCTTTCTTATTTATTGTCCTATTTTTTGCAAACCTTCACTGATCTGTAAAACTGTTTCAAACTAACTCCAATCTCGCCTATTAAGCATCACACTCAGCTGTCCTTTGGGCTTTATACGCTTTGGCTTTTGAAGCCATGTCTCGCCATTTCTTTCTTAATGTATACCATTCCCTCTCTTGGCCACCAGCTGCTCTGAATGTGTTGCTCTTTTCCAGGTTCTATGCATGGAAATAACGTGGAAGTAGACAGATTATATATTTAGGATTGGTTGCACTAAGGGTCTACATGGGTTGCCGTGTTAATTACGATTAAAGGTTAAACTGGATAACTGTACTTTGTTTTAAATACCTGAATATTGTAGCCTTGGATTTTGCAGTAGTGGCGGCAAAGTTAAGTGTCAGGTTTTCAATTTTTCACAGACTACCATACCCAGCGATTTCAAGACTGTTTTTTTCTTTTTCCCCCCTAGCCCTAACCTTTATTGGCCTTAACCTCGCCAGATGAACCCCCCCCCCCCCCCTCCCCCCGGACCCTCATTTAATCTTCCTCCTTTTGGTGAATTTCTCTGTCACATCCATGCATACCTTTCTTTCACCTTTTCTTCATTGCTGCTCCCCTTTCCTCCAGTTCCAAACGGTTTATGTTTCTAGTAGCCACAAACTGCAGAAGCGCTTTAATTTCTATCCTTTGGAATTCCTTGCTTCTTTACCTCGGCGTTTCCTAAAATTTGAGGAAAATGCAAACTAGTTATTAGGTCATGAGGTCTAGCCTAGATCTATCATCTAGTCTATTTATGTTTCATGAATTGCCCATCAATTATAACATCACGTTATTGCCCGTTTGTCTTTTGACTACCAATTATGTTTACCTTAGAGCACTTGGGTTTTATTAAATAAGCTGAATAAAACTTGGGACTGTTGGGTCAGTTGATCACTGCTATTTTTCAAAAACTCAGACATGAAACATGTTTTTTTTTGTTTATAGAATATAGACCCTATGTCCCAAAAAGTAAATGGAATAGACCTTCTAGATCTAGACTAGATCTAGGCCTAATCTTGAAGAAAAAAGAAAAAGATATTGTAGGTCAAGGCCTAGGCTAGATCATCTAGATCTAGATCTACATGTAGGCCTAGATCTAGAGAATCTATGTGAAAGCTTGAATGTAGCTTTCGGCCTGTGGCAACTGAGTAGAGTTATAGGCCTATGAAGTATGAGTAGAGGTCTATGACTAAGCTTTACCAATAATTGTCAATTATAGACTAGGCCTACGCCTAATAATATTAATAATATTTAATTTTTATATAGATCTAGCGCTTAATACAAATGTCTCTAGACCTCTAGGCCTAAGCGCTTTAGTACAAATATACTAAGGTCAATTACCCCGGTCATTGGATTCAGTGCTTGCCCGCACACAACGTGTGCACAATCTCCACTCCCTGGGGAGCATTCCAGCCAGGCTTAGTTAGGCCTAGACTAGATCTTCTAGGTCTAGATCTAGATCTAGTGTCTTAGTGAGTAGCCTAGTGTCTGAAATAATTATAACAGTCACACATCAAAAAGTAGGTCTAGACTCTAACTAACTAACGCTTTCGTTCAGCTCACCACGTTAAAATGCATGAGAAGTGTAGAAAAGATTCCACCTATATATGAAAACTTCAAACAATAGGTTTCGAAAATTCTTTTGTTCATCTTTAATAAAGTCAAAGATTCTATGCTTACATTGTGTGTTTGTCTTACTTAAATAAACTAGTGTTGTAATCCTTCGGTAAGAAGGAAAATACAAGCACATTGATGAAGATATGTTCCCAAAACCATCGGACCATAAATGGCACTAAAATATAATCGTACACAAATCTAATGTCATCTGTATATTTTTCCTTTCCCCTTGTCCTTTGTTCATAGGGGGTAAGTATCCATCTAGATTCATTAATATTTTTGTCACATGTTCTGGTCATTTTTCATAATCTTCTTCATGGTTATACTTCTACGCTTTCGTTCAGCTCACCACGTTAGAATGCTTGAGTAGTCTAAACATGATTCCACTTATATATGAAAACTTCCAACCGTTGGTTTCTTAAACTTAATTTTTCATCTTTAATAAAGTCACTGGGAAATGCTTATATTGTGTGTTTGTATTACTGAAATGAACTAGTGTTGTAATCCTTCCGTAAGAGAGGATATGCATGCACAATGATGAAGATATGTCTCCAAAACCATCGAACCATAAATGGCACTAAAAAATAAAAGCATAACACTTTTTTTTAGGCTTCCAATTGATGATCTCCTTCTTAACCATGAAGAAAAAGAAATTAAAAAGATGATTATCATTTGTATATAAAGTGTAATCTAATGTCATCTGTATGTTTTTTTTCCTTTCCCCTTGTCCTTTGTTCATAGAACGTAAGTATCCATCTAAATTTATATATATTTTTGTCACATGTTCTGGTCATTTTTCATAATCTTCTTCATGTTTAGACTTCTACGCTTTGGTTTAGCTCACCACGTTAGAATGCAAGAGAAGTGTAGAAATGATTTCACCTTTATATGAAAACTGCGAACAATAGGTTTCGAAAATTATATTTTCCATCTTTAATAAAGTCACAGATTCTATGCCTATATTGTGTGTTTGTCTTACTTAAAGGGATCGTTTAACAATGTTAAATCTGAGATACACGGCCCTACGTGTTATCAGTATCTGTGATATGATGAAATATTGAAGCCCTAAAAAAAAAATTGCGCTTCAAAATGATCAAGAAGTGCCCCAAAAAATTGAAAAATCTTTGAGTGACCGGTTTTACCATACTCGTTTACCCCAATATACTGTAGTGTTATGAAAACCGTCAGGCGAACGGTTTTCAAAATGTATAATTCCAATCATGAATATCTTGATAATCAGACAGGCGATCGGCTTGTAAAAGTCATGGGGTTCCTGACTGACCTAAAGGTTTATAATTATCATTGCATTATGAGCTAAATCCAGAATTTTGTTTCAGAATCTGAGACAAAGTTACCGGATCTCTTTAAATGAACTAGTGTTGTAATCCTTCTGTAAGAAGGGATATACATGCACAATGATGAAGATATTGTTTCCGAAACCATCGAACCATGAATGGCACTAACAAATAAAAGCATAACATTATTTCTTAGGCTTCCAATTGATGATCTCCTTCTTCCCCATCAAGAAAGAGAAATGAAAAAGATTAGTATCATTTGTAAATAAAGTGTAATCTAATGTCATCTGTATATTTTCCTGTCCCCTTGTCCTTTGTTCATAGTTCGTAAGTATCCATCTAAATTCATATATATTTTTGTCACATGGTCTGGTCATTTATCATAATCTTTTTCATGTTTAGACTTCTACGCTTTGGTTCAGCTCACCACGTTAGAATCCTTGAGTGTTGTAGAAATGATTTCACCTTTATATGAAAACTTCCAACCATTGGTTTCGAAAATGTACTTATTCATATTTTATAAAGTCACAGATTCTATGCTTACATTGTATGTTTGTCTTACTTAAATAAACTAGTGTTGTAATCCTTCGGTAAGAAGGGATATACATGCACAATGATGAAGATATGTTTCCAAAACCATCGAACCATGAATGGCACTAAAAATAAAAGCATAAAACTATCTTTAGGCTTCAAATTGATGATCTCCTTCATCCCCATGATGAAAGAGAGTTGAAAAGATGAGTATCATTTGTAAATAAAGTGTAATCTAATGTCATCTGTATACTTTTCCTTTCCCCTTGTCCTTTGTTCATAGAACGTAAGTATCCATCTAAATTCATATTTATTTTTGTCACATGTTCTGGTCATTGTTTAGATTTCTACGCTTTGGTTCAGCTTACCACGTTAGAATGCTTGGGTGTTGTAGAGATTATACCACGTATACATGAAAACTTCCAACAAAATGTAACGAACATTTTATTTTCATCTTTAAAAAAGTCACATATTCTACGCTATATATTGTGTGTTTGTCTTACTTTAATGAACTAGTGTCCTAATCCTTCGGTAAGAAGGGATATGCATGCACAATGATGAAGATATGTCCCCCAAAACATCGAACCATAAATGGCACTAACAAATAAAAGCATAAAACTATTTTTTAGGCTTCCAATTGATTTATCTCCTTCTTAACCATGAAGGAAAAGAAATTAAAAAGATGAGTATCATTTGTATATGAAGTGTAATCTAATGTCATCCGTATGTTTTTTCCTTTCCCCTTGTCCTTTGTTCATAGAACGTAAGTATCCATCTAAATTCAAATATATTTTTGTCACATGTTCTGGTCATTTTTCATAATCTTCTTCATGTTTATACTTCTACGCTTTCGTTCAGCTCACCACGTTGAAATGCACGAGAAGTGTAGAAAAGATTCCACCAATATATGAAAACTTCCAACAATAGGTTCGAAAATTCTTTTTTTCATCTTTAATAAAGTCAAAGATTCTATGCTTACATTGTGTGTTTGTCTTACTTAAATGAACTAGTGTTGTAATCCTTCGGTAAGAAGGGATATACATGCACAATGATGAAGATATGTTCCCCAAAACCATCGAACCATAAATGGCACTAAAAATATAATCATAAAACAATTTTATAGGCTTCCAATTGATGATCTCCTTCTTCCCCATGAAGAAAGGGAAATGAAAAAGATGACTATCATTTGTATATAAAGTTTAATCTAATGTCATTTGTATATTTTTCCTTTCCTCTTGTCCTTTGTTCATAGGGGGTAAGTATCCATCTAAATTCATTAATATTTGTGTCACATGTTCTGGTCATTTTTCATAATCTTCTACATGTTTATACCTCTACGCTTTCGTTCAGCTCACCACGTTAGAATGCTTGAGTAGTGTAAACATGATTCCACTTATATATGAAAACTTCCAACCATTGGTTTCCAAAACTTAATTTTTCATCTTTAATAAAGTCACTGGGAAATGCTTGTATTGTGTGTTTGTCTTACTTAAATGAACTAGTGTTGTAATCCTTCGGTAAGAAGGGATATACATGCACAATGATGAAGATATGTCTCCAAAACCTGTGAACCATAAATGGCACTAAAAAAAAGCATAAAACTATTCTTTCGGCTTCCAATTGATGATCTCCTTCTTAACCATGAAGAAAAAGAAATGAAAAAGATGAGTATCATTTTTATATAAAGTGTAATCTAATGTCATCTGTATGTTTTTTTCCTTTCCCTTTGTCCTTTGTTCATAGAACGTAAGTATCCATCTATTTTCATATATATTTTTGTCACATGTTCTAGTCATTTTTCATAATTTTGTTCATGTCTAGACTTCGACGCTTTCGTTCAGCTCACCACGTTAGAATGCATGAGAAGTGTAGAAAAGATTCCACCTATATATGAAAACCTCCAACAATAGATTCGAAAATTGTTTTTTTCATCTTTAATAAAGTCAAAGATTCTATGCTTACATTGTGTGTTTGTCTTAATTAAATGAACTAGTGTTGTAATCCTTCGGTAAGAAGGGATATACATGCACAATGATGAAGATATGTTTCCAAAACCATCGAACCATGAATGGCACTAACAAATAAAAGCATAAAACTATTTCTTAGGCTTCCAATTGATGATCTTCTTCTTCCCCATGAAGAAAGAGAAATGAAAAAGATTAGTATCATTTTTGAATAAAGTGTAATCTAATGTCATCTGTGTTTTTTCCTGTCTCCTTGTCCGTGTTAATAGAATGTAAGTACTCATCTAAATTCATATATATGTTTGTTACATGTTCTGGTCGTTTTTCATAATTTTGTTCATGTTTAGACTTCGACGCTTTCGTTCAGCTCACCACGTTAGAATGCATGAGAAGAGTAGAAATGATTCCACCTGTATATGAAAACTTCGAACAATAGGTTTCGAAAATGCTAGTTTTCATCTTTAATAAAGTTACAGATTCTATGCTTATATTGTGTGTTTGTCTTACTTAAATGAACCAGTGTTGCAATCCTTAGGTAAGAAGGGATATACATGCACAATGATGAATATATGTTTCCAAAACCATCGAACCATGAATGGCACTTACAAATAAAAGCATACTACTATTTTTAGGCTTCACATTGATGATCTCCTTCATCCCCATGATGAAAGAGAATGAAAAAAATGAGTATCATTTGTAAATAAAGTGTAATCTTATGTCATCTGTATACTTTTCCTTTCCCCTTGTCTTTTGTTCATAGCCCGTAAATATCCATCTAAAGTCATATTTATTTTTGTCACATGTTCTGGTCATTGTTTAGATTTCTAGGCTTTGGTTCAGCTTACCACGTTAGAATGCTTGGGTGTTGTAGAAATTATACCACCTATACATGAAAACTTCCAACAAAATGTTTCGTACATTTTATTTTTCATCTTTAAAAAAATCACATATTCTACGCTATATATTGTGTGTTTGTCTTACTTAAATGAACTAGTGTTGTAATCCTTCGGTAAGAAGGGATATACATGCCCATTGATGAAGATATGTTCCCCAAAACCATCGAACCATCAATGGCACTAAAAATATAATCATAAAACAATTTTATAGGCTTCCAATTGATAATATTCTTCTTGATCCCCATGATGCAAGAGAAATGAACAAGATGACTATCATTTGTAAATAAAGTGTAATCTAATGTCATCTGTATATTTTTCCTTTCCCCTTGTCCTTTGTTCATAGGGGGTAAGTATCCATCTAAATTCATTAATATTTTTGTCACATGTTCTGGTCATTTTCCATAATCTTCTTCATGTTTATACTTCTACGCTTTCGTTCAGCTCATTACATTAGAATGCTTGAGTAGTGTAAACATGATTCCACTTATATATGAAAACTTCCAACCATTGATTTCCAAAACTTAATTTTTCATCTTTAATAAAGTCACTGGGATATGCTTATATTGTGTTTGTCGTACTAAAATGAACTAGTGTTGTAATCCTTCGGTAAGAAGGGATATGCATGCACAATGATGAACATATGTTTCCAAAATTATCGAACCATGTATGGCACTAAAATATAAAAGCTTACAATTATTTTGTAGGCTTCCAATTGATGATTTCCTTCTTCTCCATGAAGAAAGAGAAATGAAAAAGATGAGTATCGTTTGTGTATCAAGTGTAATCTAATGTCATCTGTATGTTTTTTCCTTTCCCCTTGTCCTTTGTTCATAGAAAGTAAGTATCCATCTAAATTCATATATATTGTTGTCACATGTTCTGGTCATTTTTAATAAACTTGTTCATATTTAGACTTCTACGCTTTGGTACAGCTCACCACGTTAGAATGCTTGGGTGTTGTAGAAATTACACCACCGATACATGAAAACTTCAAATAATATGTTTCGAAAATTTGATTTTCATCTTTAATAAAGTCACATAGTCTATGCTTATATTGTGTGTTTGTCTTACTTAAATGAACTAGTGTAGTAATCCTTTGGTAAGAAGGGATATACATGCACAATGATGAAGATATGTTTCCAAAACCATTGCACCATAAGTGGCACTAAAAATAAAAGCATACAACTATTTATTAGGCTTCAAATTGATGATCTCCTTTATCCCCATGATGAAAGAGAAATGAAAAAGTTGAGTATCTTTTGTATATAAAGTGTATTCTAATGTTATATGTATGTTCTTCTCTTTCCCCTTGTCCTTTGTTCATAGAACGTAAGTATCCATCTAAATTCAAACACATTTTTGTTTCATGTTCTGGTCATTTTTCATAATCTTGTTCATGTTAAGACTTCTACGCTTTGGTTCAGCTCACCACGTTAAAATGCTTGAGTGTTGTAGAAATGATTTCACCTATATATGAAAACTTCCAACCATTGGTTTCGAAAATTTAATTTTTCATCTTTAATAAAGTCACAGATTCTATGCTTATATTGTGTGTGTGTATTACTTAAATTAACTAGTGTTGTAATCCTTCGGTAAGAAGGGATATACATGCACAATGATGAAGATATGTTTCCAAAACCATCGAACCATAGATGGCACTAACAGATAAAAGCATGAAACTATTTATTAGGCTTTAAATGGATGATCTCCTTCATCTTTACGATGAAAGAGAAATGAAAAAGATGAGTATCATTTCTATATTAAGTGTAATCCAATGTTATCTGTATGTTTTTCTCTTTCCCCTTGTCTTTTATTCATAGGACGTAAGTATCCATCTAAATTCAAATATATTTTTGTTTTATTTTCTTGTCATTTTTCATAATCTTGTTCATGTTTAGACTCCTATGCTTTGGTTCAGCTCACCACGTTAGAATGCTTGAGTAGTTTAGAAATGATTCCACCTTTATATGAAAACTTCCAGCCATTGGTTTCGACAATTTTATTTTTCATCTTTAAAGGTCAAAGATAATATGCTTATATTGTGTTTGTCGTACTTAAATGAACCAGTGTTGTAATCCTTCGGTATGAAGGGATATGCATGCACAATGATGAAGATATGTTTCCAAAACCATCAAACCATAAATGGCACTAAAAAAATAAAAGCATGCAACTATTTTTTAGGCTTCAAATGGATGATCTTCTTCTTCCCCATGAAGAAAGTCATTTTTCATAATCTTGTTCATGTTAAGACTTCTACGCTTTGGTTCAGCACACCACGTTAGAATACTTGATTGTTGTAGAAATGATTTCACCTATATATGAAAACTTCCAGCCATTGGTTTCGACAATTTTATTTTTCATCTTTAATAAGGTCAAAGATTATATGCTTATATTGTGTTTGTCGTACTTAAATGAACTAGTGTTGTAATCCTTCGGTAAGAAGGGATATGCATGCGCAATGATGAACATATGTTTCCAAAATTATCGAACCATAAACGGCACTAACAAATAAAAGCATGAAACTATTTATTTGGCTTCAAATTGATGATCTCCATCTTCCCCATGATGAAAGAGAAATGAAAAAGATGAGTATCATTTGTATATGAAGTGTAATCTAATGTCATTTGTATGTTTTTTTCCTGTCCCCTTGTTCTTTGTTCACAGAAAGTAAGTATCCATCTAAAATCATGTCCGGGGGGTAGTTAGCTAGGTGGTAGTTAGCTATACCCATGCTTTATTACAGGGTTTTAGTTTTGAACAAATTCGACAAAATATCACTTCAAATTTATTACATTTGTGGGTAAAGTCATTATTACATTTGTGGGTGATTCAAAATTATTACATTTGTGGGTAAAGTGGTTATTACATTTGTGGGTGAAATTATTACATTTGTGGGTAAAGAGTTATTACATTTGTGGGTGTTATTACATTTGTGGGTAAAGTGTTATTACATTTGTGGGTGTAAAAGGGGGGGGGGAGACACCCTGATTTAAAAAAAAATTGTTGGTTAATGTATTTTTTGTATTTTTTTTCTGGAAAATTACAAACTAATTATAACATAAATCAAGATAATAAACAAATTCTATAAATAATACATCATCAACGTTAAATACTTACATTGTGATACTAACATAAGATAATCATGAATAGAGATTGCCACATTAGCTAAGCTTGAAGGGGACGTAATCCTTTATTGAACTTAATGTTTATGAAAAAATAATGATGTTGGGGATGAGAGTGAAAAATGATGTACGATAAGATGACAGGAGGAGATGATAAATAAAGAGTGATAAAAGGTGATTCATGTAGCTGTGCTGAAGATATAAAGAGAATTAGGCAGAAGGTAGAAATGAGGGGTGAAAGTGCGGGAAGTACAGATTTAGAGGGAGGGAGGAGGGGATCGGTATAAAGGGAAAGAGAGAGAAAAAGAGATCGAAAGAAAGAGAGAGGATGGGGAGAGACAAGATACATGTAATGTTTCATTTGCATACAGAGTTATCATACCGCTTAAGAAGGTGCTTTTTTGCGGCTGTCTTGAATGAATAGAGAGAAGTGTGTGACTTGACTGCATCTGGTAGCGGGTTCCATATGTCAGGGCCGGTATGCCTGGTATTTCTGCGTGTTAAAAAGTGTTGAGATTATTTAAGTGGTGATTATTAGGGTTACGGGTTGGGTATGAATGGTGCAATAATACTTTAAACATAAGTAAGGTAAGGCTGTTTGGAGAGTATTTGTTTCAACGACTTAAAGGGTATTTAGTTTATGGAACAATTGGTCGCATTTTGCTGTATAGTGTAAACCCGTGCAAATACGTAATGATTTCTTCTGCAAAAGAAGAATTTGATTAGTCTTGTATTTTGCAGAATTTTCCCAAGTCATATATCATAAATTATAACAACAACAACAACTAGAAATGCAATCGTAGCACATCGATATGCACGCATTGACGGCCGCGTTTTTACGTGGCAGGGGAAATAGCCTCTCTCGGACTATCCAGAGCAATTGGAAGTCTGCAGCATCTGGGATAGTGGAGATAGGTATGCCGAAAGAAAGGCTTGAAAACGGCTTGAAAAGAAAAAATTGCGCCTGGCCGGCCACGCATTAGTGATTTCGGAAAACAAAGAGTAAGGGGACCTCGATTGGATGCCGCAGAATATGCCTACGAAGTTTGAAAACCGTAAATTGCCATAACTTTCTGATACAAATTCCGTTTTATCCCAAATTCAGATAGTATCTTGATCTTATCAAAAAGTTCTAAATCAGTAGTCACCATGATTTCTTAAATTTTTGACTCAAAATTTCTATGCGAATTATCCTCACACCTATTAAATGTGATATCATCTTGATGAAAATTTAACTTCCTTTCATATGACACCCCACATATGGAAAAATGAGGTTCCCTTAAAAAGTAATCTCCAAAATCATCCTACAGTAGTTATATATGGCGGCCATTTTTATTTCAGCAGCATAATTTCAAGTTAGTCCACCTACAAATTGTGCAGGGAGGTGCCCTGAACACGTTAATACACACCAACCTTTTACAACATTCCATGCAAGAACCTTGGCTGCCGGAGATAGCCGGGCATGCGTATTTTTATTTAAAAAAAAACAAGCCCAAGGAGTTTGACGATTAATTATAATTAAACTGTTCGCAAACAACCTAGACTCTGGTTAAATATATATATATGTGTTGAAAGAGGTTTTAATTTGTCATTCTTTGTTTTCTAAGGCCTTAAAATTGGGGTAGATAGAAATAAATTTTCTGTTTGTCTAAACAAAATAAGTTTTACTCGATGTTTCTTTCTTTTTATTTTTTCCAAGACACGTTTGATTGTTTTCAGCGTCTTATCTAACATTCTAAAGCAAATTTTGTAAGAACAGGGAAAGTAATTTGAGGATATTTGCGTCTATTCCTCAAGTGCTAATATGTAATAAACGTAATAGTTTTATGAGATATTTATTTATATTAACAAGGTATATTTCTTATTCAGCAAATGCTTTTTTATATTGACTATTTTTCAAACAACCAGGGGCCCATCTTATAAAGAGTAACGATCAATTAAATCGATCGCAAGTTGATATCAATTGCAACTATGTACTAAATGAGATAGGAGTATGTATTAAACGTGTGCGATGGATTTGTTTGGAGGACTTACGAGACAAAGTCCAGGTCATCCAACATATGTCTATTTCAGGGGGATTTGCTTGGAGGATATAGTGTATCTGCTACATATAATACCTCAGTCATACGAGTAAGGCCGACACCAGACCGATAACATCTTCCCACCAACAAAAATATATCACATTACCCAAACGGCCATAAATCGGTCAGTTTTGAATTGCTTTGGAGTCGGTTTCTGCGATGTGGCAAAGGTGCAAGCTGCAGAGTGATACAGTCATATCAAAACCCAAACTTTATTTTCTACCATGATGGTTGTCCTTGCATTTTTTTATGTTTTTTGTATAGTTTAGAAAGGTCTTGCTTTTTGTGGCAGGCCAAATTTGTGTCTTTATCCTGACTTGTTTTGTTTTGGGTGTTATTCTTGATTTTCCTTATTAAAGATGAAACTGATACAAACGAGGGAAACGACGACCAACTGACACCTCTCAAACATGACTGGGGGAGCAATCGGGATGATATTTCCTTCGGTGGCCTTTCGGCACCCCCCGAGATCCTGGCTCGGGGGCCGAGAGCACAGCGAGCGTATGCCGAAGCAGCTAAAGCTGGCAAGAAGAAAGTATTCCGAACGCGCCTGATGCTTGTGGGACAAGAACGTGTTGGAAAGACCAGTCTAAAGAAAACTCTTACAAGACAAGGGTAATCTTTGTAAATTATTTTCTCTCTCTCTCTCTTTCTATATATCTCTCTCTATCTCTCTCTCTCTTTCTCTCTCTATCGTTTCTTGTTTACCCGTCTCTGTATTATGTATTTCATCCATTCACTTGAGAGAAAAGAATAGACAACTTTATTACCAGGCATGTTGACTTAACACTTTCTGTTTGGATTCATGAAATCTCTTTCCAACATAAAGGTTCAGGGAGCAAGATGATTTTGATCAGTGTTATTCTGTGTTATCGATAATGAAAAAATTTCCCTTTGTGATTACTGTTACGATATGCGATATCCGAATATCCGGTATCTGTCGTAGTTGAATAAACCACATGCCTACCATAACAAACCAGTTTGCCGACTCTCTATTATCTTGAGTTACCTACCATTACCAAGACCCTCAAATTCATCATGGTGGCAGCGGCGGGATCTTTGAATTCAATTTTGAGGCCATATAGCACAACTTGATCCAGTTCACGACAGTTGGGAAGTATAATTACAAGACGATTTTCGCAATCAAAATAGCGTCGTTCTTTCACATGTATGCAGTCGCATAGTGTGTGTACCGTACAGCACAGGGTACCTTACCGAGATACTGATGCTGCATTTTCTCGATTATTTGAACGTGAATTATGTTGTGTGTATGAGCGTATCTATACCGCCTTCTCAGATCAGCCCAACCAAGTTATAACTGTGCTCAGTCACTGGCATAGGGTTCTGCATAATAACTAAACTAAAATAAAAATAAAATTAAAATTAAACTTAATCAGAATTATGAACATTAAACCTGCTTTCAATTCAGAGAACAATATATCTGGTGTGTGAGGACTGAGGACTGTCACTGTCAGTGAGGGTGATCCACATTTTCATTGCATAATAACTAATAACATAGGTGTAAGAGCGTACACAGATATACGCGTACGAACTATTATCAATACCAGCCTGATAGGAACTGGTCACACGAAGATTAACAACATAAAGATCTAAACTCATTCGTATAATCTGTCGTAACCAATACGCACACGTGAACATACACGATGAGTACTAAGCATCCAGAGATGAACTGGGAGGCTACAGACCTACCCGAAGGGTTCAAATTATTGAAGCAAATAATGGAGCTTGTGTTAACAGACCAAGATGTAACTGATAATAAGAAAAAGGCTGTCAAAATCATAATCGCTGTAGGCAATGAAGATTTGCGCCGAATCAGGTCTGTCAGAGACCGATAAAGACAAACCGCAAGAACTGTGGAAACTGCTAGAAACACAATTGAAGGTTAACATCAATTTTCGGGTACATCGCTTGGAGCTGATGCAGTACCGGCAGAAAAAAAAGATTAGAGTATCGATGAATTCGTTACTGGATGTCGATACAAGTCAAAGACTTTCGATTTTGAGGAATCCGAACTCGATGAGCGGATCATGGAAATAGTGATCACTTCAACACCATTGAAGAATTTCGGAAATCCTTATTGGATCAACCTAATTGCGATTTTGAAGAAACCGAACTCGATGAGCGGATCATGGAAATAGTGATCACTTCAACACCATTGAAGAATTTCAGAAATCCTTATTGGATCTACCAAATGGATACAAAATAGAGGCAATCTTAGTAGAAGGTCGAGCAGAAAATGCCTACAAACGCTTGATCCTAAAGAAAACATAGATTCGTTCAAGCGGAACCAGGGACGAAGGGCATGTGAGAACGTGTCCAAAAACCTTGTAAGTGCCCTGCGTATGAGGATGTATGCCGTGTCTGTGGCACAAAGAGACATTGGGCCAAGTTCTGTCGAAAAGCAAAGAACACTCGTAATAGAAAATCAGATCGTGGATCAGATGACTATAAATCTGTTGATCGTAAACCCAAACAAGAAAACAAGTCACGATTAAAATCCAAGGGTCGAAAGTATAAACCTATAAGTGAAATGGACACTAAACATGATACTAGCACAGATCATAGTCATCAATCTACAGCAAGTCCATCAAACTTCGCACACTTTGACGCCATACGATCGGACCACTCATTGTGATTAACTCACAGGGTACAGTAGCTTACATTTGCGAACATTGACATAATATGCCCACAGAGAACAATTAAGACAACATAAATTAAAACTGAAAGTAGAATCAGGAGCAAGCGCTAATAATATCACAGTACGTACAGCCAATAGCATATATGGTGACGAGTAGGAATCAGTAGTGAAACCTACACCAGTAAAGCTTTTAGCTTACGGCGAAACACCAATACCATGTATAGTGGTACACTATACATAACATGGAGAAACAAGGGGTTATCAGAAGGATAGAACACCATACAGATTGGTGTAGCTCGATGCCTTGAAGCGGTGTCCACACAAAATTCCAACCTTGGAAGAAACCCAACGAATCTCCGTAGGAGCTCAATTCTTCCCGAAGCTAGACGCAAAGGCTGGATACTGGTCAGTACACCTAGCACAGGAATGCCAAGACCTGACCACCTTCAGAACACCATTCGGAAGATATTGTTTCCAATGATTACCCTTCGGCTTATGCACAAGCCAAAATATCTTCCAGCAACACATGGATAGGATCGTCAAGAATGTTCCTGGCTGCGAATGCATCGCAGACGACATTGCGATTGTAGGAAAAAACAGAGGAGAAACACCACATTACTTTCCACTTGATCATGGAGAGAGTAAAACAAGAAGGTCTCGCGTTCAAAAGTTCCAAGTGTAGTATCAAGAAGGAAGCTATCAACTACTTTTGATCCATGTACACAAGAACTGGAATCTACCCAGATCCAAGCAAGGTTGAGGTTATCACGACAATGCCTTCACCCAAGGACAATGAAGATGTTCAGAGATGCCTAGGAATGTTTACGAACCTAGAAGCATACATTCCTAACCTTTCAAAGAAGTCAGCACCACTGCGTGAACTCCTTTACAAGGAAATTCCATTCGTCTGGGACGAGGAACACAAACATGCCTTAAACAGCCTGAAAAGCGCAGTTTCGTCGGGTGCATACCTGCAGTTCCTTG
Source organism: Strongylocentrotus purpuratus (assembly GCF_000002235.5). Classification (NCBI taxonomy): domain Eukaryota; kingdom Metazoa; phylum Echinodermata; class Echinoidea; order Camarodonta; family Strongylocentrotidae; genus Strongylocentrotus; species Strongylocentrotus purpuratus. Next base: position 5,501,568 of record NW_022145606.1, on the reverse strand, counting down.
ACCCAAAGAAAGAGACAGCCATTGAGGTAGATGCGTCGATGAAAAGGATGTGAGCATGCCTGCTCCAAGATGGCAAACCTGTAGCCTTTGCATCCAAATGTCTCTCCAATGCGCGGTTCAACTAGTCGAATATAGAGAGAGAAACCTTAACCCTAGTGGTTGGTATCAACCGATTCCATACTTACCTATCCGGGAAGAAATTCACTGCGATAACCGATCACAGGCCCCGGCCCCCCCCCCCCACTCAGGTTTAAAAATGACCGCATGCGTGTTGCCAAAATGTCCTTTTCGTAACAAAAGAAAAAGGTCGAGCCGTATTGACTTTACACACCGGACTTTTGCTGAAAAGGGGGGGATGCTGAAAAAGGCTCGTATACAAAAGAAAAAGGTCGAGCCGTATTGACTTTACACACCGGACTTTTGCTGAAAAGTGGGGGGTCGGTTGGAACACGCATATGCGTACCCTAAATAACACTGAGTGGGGGGGGGGGGGCGGGTCACAGGCCTTTGGAGATAATTTGGAAGAAACCTCTAAGAAGCGCACCGCCCCGTCTACAGAGACTACTGATCAATGTACAAGGCTACAGATGCCAAGTCAAGTACTGATCTTGGAAAGAAATGATTCTTTCAGATACCTTAATTCGTCTTCTTAACCCCATGAAAGCACGCGATTTTCAATTAGATATCAGAGTGGAATCCATCTGCTCCGAAGTAGAATACTCTTATGAAATTGACCTGATCTTATTTGGACATCACAGGACATCCCTAAGGCAATTCTTGTCTTACAGAGACGAGATTGGAGTATTACAAGGAGTACTCTTCAAAGGAAGTCAAGTGATCATACCAAAGACACTTAGGGAAGATATCCTTACACAACTTCACCGTGGACACATGGGAATCGAGAGTACGCGACGACTAGCTAGTGAGACATTGTTCTGGCCAACGATCAGCAAAGACATTGAACGGATCACAAAGCAATGTGATGCATGCCATGAACACCAGGCGGGGCAACAGAAAGAGCCGTTGCTCCCCAATCATGTACCTTCAGCACCTTGGACTAGACTACGAACATATATGTTCATGTTTAACAGACAATAGTATTCACTCGTCACTGACTACTACTAGGTATAGCACACCAAAAATAAGTTCAACAAACACATGTTATTTGATGATTGCAAATGATCAAGCTTTATAAATGCTTCAAAAAAACAAAAAAAAAGAATTGAAATCGGTCAATGCGTTGTGATTTTATACCATTAATTTGATATCGCAAAATTACCGAAAAACCTGCCAGAAATGGTCAAATTGGCAAAAAATGGCAAAATTCGACAAAGTTGACAACTTAATTCATCACTTTCTTGGACACAAATTATAAATTAAATTATCAGACACTAAAATATCATCTTTGTGGTAAAAAATACAAAAAAGAAAATTCATATATCTATTACCGTTTTGAAAACAGAAGCCAACCAAATAAGTCATTTTCGCCATTTTTGCGAATCTGCAGATATGAAAAAGTTGTGAAAATAACTAAGTCCGTCTAATTAATATGCGCATATGTAATCAAATCAAAACCGAACATGATACATCAATGAAACCTATGTATATCAGACAGGTACGGAAATATATTTTGTTTGAAGAAAAATTAAAGAAATGAATATTCATCAAATATGCAAATTAGGTCATTTCAGCTAATTATATATATAGGAAAGTCAAACTGTTCATTTTTTTGGCATTTTTTTAAATCATATATTTATAGATCATATTTACACCAAATATTAACATTAAATTTCAAATATTTTTGCAATGCCAATACAATATGGCGATGGAAATTACTTGGATCACCGTTACAGCCATTTCCTCATATGTTTCACAAATTATTCAGAAAAACCGAACAAATGATAAGAATTTGCAGACTTTCAGCTACATCACAGTATTATATATTTTTTTTAATGTCAGATTTGAGGATTTATGACAATTTTCCGAGAAACCATTCAATTCAAAAGGCCATAACATTCCACAGGGTCTAAATTTCAGAGTAGCAAACAAATGTTGGTGATCCCAGTACAGTTGTGGCTACCTTGAGTGTAAAAAACAAATTGATTCAATGAGTGAAACATATGAGGATATTGCATTTTTGTAGGGAATTTTTATACAATGAAGTGCATTTTCACCACGCAGAATAACAGTCAATGGGCGATCAGCGGGCCATGTCACACATGGCTGAAAAGACAATATTCTAATTAATAATTTAACATATTTCCCATATGCCTATAACAATGGAACTACACAGAATTGTAGTTAAAGGTATGCTAGAAAGATATGTGAAATAAAAATTATATTGTTCATTTTTTTTAAAAATAAATTTACGAAAATTGCTATTTCTACCAACTGACTGCTGTTGTGTGTGTGTGTATGTGCATGGGGCAGACTGTGTACACAGGCAGTGTGATCACCCTACTACTACTCCAAGTATACGATAGTCTACAAGCTGACTGAAATGTCAAGTGCTGCAGTAGCTAACGCGATGAGTGGAATATTCAGTCTCTTTGGTCCACCAGAGGAGATCGTATCGGACAATGGTCGAAAATTTGTAGGAAAACCTTTTCAGGACATTGGCGAGAAGTGGTCCATCAACCATACCACCTCTTCTCCATACTATCCAGGATCCAACGGACTAGCTGAAAGAATGGTTTTTTCTCGTTAATAATCTGTTGAAAAGGTGTTCACAGACTAGCCAAGACAGTCAACTGGCTATGTGACGCATAAGAGCAATACCTGTTGACAATCACATGGGATCACATGCAGAGATGTTGTTTAGAAGACCCATCAGACCAACACTCCCAAGTCATTATCTTTCAAGAGAATTCACCACCACTGATCATCTCTTGCATCGCCAATACAAGATGAATGAAATGCATGACCAACGTGCAGGTCCTACATCCCACAGATCATCTAAAGACCCAATGACAAACTCGCAAACCACAATGAGATATGGCCGCAACATCCGTACGTCAGCGAGATACATGTTTGAAGATTGAAAATGAACACTCAAAGAACTTGAAAGAAGAGAGAAGATAAAGAAGAACACACAAGACGTGTAGTTTAATGTAGTCCAAGAATGTTATTGTTCATACGCATGTATTATCATCGTAAAGTATTTTTGGTATGACAAGCATTTTGTTTACAGGTCGAGAAACAGATGCAAGTTAAAATATGTTTTGTTTGGAAAATTGATTTTGTATAAACAAATCAAAGTTTATCAAAACTCTGTTCAATTTCGCAGAAAAAGTTATGTGAAGTTGAGAGTGGAACGATATTATTATGTATACAGATAAACGTATTCCTTGTTACAATACAAAAGAAACGTATTGAAAACAACATGTTATATTACCCGATTACAAAGCAAATAACCAAAATGGGCAAACTACCAACAGTATTGTTTTTAAAGCGATATGTTATTACTCGTCAATCGTTGATGTTCACTGATTCCCGATCTTTGTCAGAGGAAGGGGATGTTACGATATGCGATATCCGAATATCCGGTATCCGTCGTAGTTGAGTAAACCACATGCCTAACATAAAAGCCAGTCTGCCGACTCTCTATTATCCTGAGTTATCTACCATTACCAAGACCCTCACATTCATCAATTAATCGTCCTTTTTAATCGCACTTATCTCTTATTTTCTCTTTTGTTGGTAATAGAATCATTTCTAATCAGTGAACATGTGCATGTAGTATACACTGTAGTATTTTGTGATCAAATTTGTGAATGTGCCAAAAAACAAACTGCAAATTATGTCTACAATAATGTGATAACTGTTATTTGTACACCATGTCTACAATCTTTATAATCATGCTGTGATGTCTATTTTCATATTACTTGTTGAAGAAGTGAGATGACACATCAAAACATTGTGCACAATAATTAACTGTTGGAATCTAAATGTAAATCTTTTAGGGATTCATTTTTTTATTGAAAGGTATTGAAATCATTAAACATCGTTGACATAATTATGTATCAATATTTTCTTTTAACAAGACAAATATGAGAAAATAAAGAATAACAACTTCAAAACATTTCAAACATTTGAAATGTTGTGATCTTTCATTCCAACACTCTTTATAATGGATATATATGTTAGATTTTATTAAACGAAATCACTTTATATTGTAAAGTCTAAATGATTTACATGTGTCTCTTTTGAGGGGCTATCCAATCTTTATATCAAATTGCTTTGATTGAAAGCAGAACAATTAGACAAACAGATTGGTGAAAGTTTAAACCAAATACATTGAGAGAGGTATGAAGTTTTGAAAGTCGTAATTTCGTGTGGGGTCGTTCACGGCAACTTCCCCAATATGGTACAAACTAAATGTGATATAATTTGCCAATGTGAAAATCGATTCAATTAAATAATGTTTCATTAGACATGTTCACGACAATAAGCTGTGTGTACACAAAATAAAAAAATAAAATAAACATGTGAGGTACTGTAAACAGTAATAAGCATTGGTGAAATATTGTTTAAATATAGATGATAATTGTTGCTGGATACAGACGAAATACATTATCAAAGTTATAGATTTAAAGGTGCAAATGATATTAAGCAGTATAACAAAATATAGCACATACTTGAAAAAGATCAGAATAGTATAAATGTGCATGTACACTGGATATGATCTCTCTCTCCCTTTTCTTTATTTGGAGTACAACCCCAATTGGACAAGATGCTTTATGGATAGAACTGAACTTCATTTTATTTTTACGTGACGATATATGGGAGAGCTCTTCATCCCAAATTACGTCACAAACTATTTCACAATATGAATCCACTAACTTACCAATTGGAGTTTCACATAGATTAAATGATTTTAACTTCTAAAAATAGATAGTTCATAATTTATTTATGGGATTTTGTTCATTGTACTCGGATTTGTCGGATTGTACCAAATTCAGCTTGTTGAACGTTTTGAATACGTTACGTATATATTTTACTTTTGTGAATCGGAATAAAAATGTGTATACATGTATATCATCATCAATAATATCAATGTTATTATTATCAATTTTATTATTCTAATTGTATTATTGCTTCAGATTTGATAAAAATGAGGCAATAACGGACGGTGTAGAAACAACAGATGCATGTGAAATTAGCATTGAGGTTGCAAAAGCTAACGGGAAAATGTGGTCAATTCACAAGAAAGGACATGAGAATGAAGACAACAAAGGTAAGTACAATTTGAACAAAGATTTTACCTTTACTATATACATAACCGAAAAATGAAATTCTCTGCATAATTATATCTTTATTTCTGACATTAAGAATTGTTCAAACTGTTGGTGAAAAATAAGGATGGAAACACTTTTAAATCAAGATTTAAAGCGTATCTTTTCATTTTAATATCTTAATGTTACCTTTCGTAAGCACATAGAAGCTCTTGTTTATAAATGTATTTTACTTTTGTTGTTCTTATTAGTATTGGCATTGTTATTGTTCGTATTTTATAGCATTATTAGTTTTATCCTTATCATTATTATTATCCTTTTAGTTGTTGTTATTAGAGTTATCATTTTGTCATAATAGTTATCATCATTATTATCATTAATATTGTCTGAAACATTTCCTGATATAGCAATCACTAAGTTATAATTCTTGAATTGGTTGTAAAGATAAAAGAATTGAACTGAATTGTCCTTGTGATATCATATCAATTAATATCACTGTTTTTGCATTGCTATGTGAATATTAAATTGTCGAAATTGATTGATAGACTGCAAAGTATTTGGGAAAAACTTCCCATTTCCTTTTCAGAAGCATTATGTTTTTAGGTTTTCAGTCCGTCCGTACGTTCGTCCCGCTTTCTAGATAATGCGATATCTTAAGAACCTCTTGAGAATTGAGGCTCAAACTTAGCGATAATATGTATCACTATAGGAAGACGATATCAGTTTATTTTTCAGTAACTAGGTCAGAGGTCAACGGTCACATAGGTCAACCTATGCAATTCCGGCTATTAGCCTTGTTATTGCAACATTTCTAGAACCACTAGAGATATTATAATAGGCTCAAACTTGGGGATAATATGTATTACCATATGAAGACAATCTCATCAGAATTCGGGTAAAAAGGTGAAAAGTGAAAGGTCACAGAGATAAATTTCTGAAATTACAGGTTTTAGCCTTGCTATTGCGATATCTCAAGAACCACAAGAGACAGGCATTCTTTTACATTGTGATATGTCACAAATAATTCCATCCATTTTGTATACTTAATTTAGGGTGGAGGCATATAGGAGACGCAGTAGCATTTGTGTTGTTATTGTTCTTATTGATAGCATGTTCTTAGGAGTCACCAAAACATATCTTTTTCAGCCATAAGTTTTGAAGAAAACTATATTTCAGTCAAGATGTATATTATAATTATTGAAGGAGTTGCATCACATCACATCATATTTCAAACTTTCTAGTAATTTGTAACTTTCTATAAAGAAAGGATTGCACAACAAATCGTTCATTAAAATCTTATAATTTAAATTATTCTAGAGTTAATCAATCTAATATTACAATTTAATACATGATACAATAGTAGAATATGATATATGATCATTTACTTTCACAGAGGATGAATACAAAATAGCCCTTGCGGATGACATAGCAAAGAGGCTGACCGTGAACCCACAACAGGTAATTATCTCCATCCAGGTATTTTTTTCTTCTTTCTTATTTGAGGTAAACCCGTAAGAGAGAATGAGATGTCTATCGTTATTGTTAGTCAGAATAACAATTGCTACATAAGTCAATGTAGTAGTGAGTTATGATTTTGATGGAGAAGTGGATTCACATACTCTAGCATATGTATTAGCTGGTTGATTGCATCTAGTCTGCCAATTACTTAGTAAATCATGCAATTAAACAATAAATTGCTCTAGACCAGTCTAGGATGACAATGTAAACCAATAAATAATGGGATTATCTCATTAATTACTTAAACAAATAATTCATAGTTGCTATTTGTGATGAGGCTAGTGCAAGCTCCATGATTACAATCTTAACTGATTTATTTTGTGTAAAGGATCAAGGAAGTTTTGAACCCCATAGCAGAGGTCTGAATCCTGAAGAAGCAGGTTTGTGTATATGTTTTTGTTCAGCATTGATTTGTTTGTGTTTTGTGTTTGTTTTCTTAACTCTAGATCAATCCTTATATCATCGTCCATAATATATAAAGTATTAGTATGATAAAAAAAAGTTGATGACAAATAAGTATTTACTTCTTGAAACTACTTTTAAAGTGTTATCACATTATATTTTTTCATAACTCGGTGCACAATTTAAACTGCTACCAATTCTGACCTAACAAATGTCAGCTACGTGAAATATTATCATAACAATAATAATGATATTAATAGTCACACTTGTAGGCCTTTAGATGGTATAACGATAATGTACATGCTCCACACCCTGATGAGTATTCAGACCAGGCGCCATTTTACAAATGCACCAAAGCCAATCCAACCACATTTAATTCTGATTCTCTGCATTATTAGTTTTTCGTTAATTCTGACGTTTTGATTTTTTGAAACTGACAATTGAGGAAAATAAAACACTTTTATCTGAAAACTAAAAGCATATATATTTTCAAGTACATATTGTCATTATTATTGTTAGTATCATCATATTACTATTATTATTATAATTATTATTATTATTGTTGTTATAATAATTATCATTGTAGTTATTTCGCAATATTTCTGCTTGATCTATGCTGGTTTTATATGATAGGCATACTGAGGGCAAGCTACAATATGTAACAGTAGGCATCGAATACTTGTTTTCGTATCAGTCTTGCGGTACCAAGTGGACCTGCTTGTGATCATGCCTAATGCACCAACAACCACAACATGTCTTGGTATTTCACAGCTTCGCAGTTCTCCTTCAAGGTCTTGATACTTTTCAATATGTTACTTCTTTTTCTCAGTAATCCTAGCATCACCTGGCGCCGTTATATCAATTACTATGCATTGGCACTCTTTTCTGTCCACCACTACTATATTTGGTCTCCGGGCCTGGATCAGTCGATCTTTCTGGATGTTAAAACCACAGAGCAATTTTTTGTCACCATTTTTTACCAACTTTCCTGGCTCGTGATCATACCACTTTTCTTTAGCTTCAAGTCAACTGTTGACAATGATCCATTGTATGAATCTGGATACATCGTTGTGTCGTTGGAGGTAGTGAACACACCATTTCACTGATTGTACTGATCAGATGGCCTGTTGTCTCTTCCTTTGTTCCACATATTCTTTAGAGTAGGGACACATCTTATTTCTTAACTTTCGCCTTGAATGAATTTGTCATCAGTGCTTGATCTTGAGCGGCAGTGATAAGACCTTCTGTCTCTTTCTGAATGCAGGGCTCTCATGGAGAACAGTATGAAAACTGATGAAGCTACCCTGGGTAAACAAAACATATTATTGATTTTGTTTTCTTTTCGGGTATCCCTTCTTCTTCCAGTACCAGGACCTGTCATACTGTCATCAGCTGACCATGTAGTGGCCTAGCCTTCCAATTCGCAAGACTTCCTTCATACGTCCATGTAATAGGTCTCCTATTCCAGTACATCAATATATTTGCAGCCATCTTCTTCCAATGATTTCATCTTGCGTCCATGAGGCATGGTGATTCCATCATTCTTCTCACCCTTCACTCTCTTTAGTATGAGAATACCACACTTCTTGAGTCTAAAGTCAATTCCAATGTCATCACTAAACACATGGATTAAGTTCACTAGTGAGTCCACCCCATCATCCATCCCGTCGAGCTTTATGTCAGCCATGGACATCAAGTGATTGAGAGTCTCAGACTCCTTGCCTAAGGGATATTGTCTTTCCGATCTTCATAGGAAAATAAGTGGAAGGCATGTTGTGGACCTGAAGTTATCCACATCGTTTTACAAGGAGGGATTCTTCACGCACAGTATTGTTTTTTCATGATTCATCCACCAAGGTACACTACCTGTTTAATTTTTCAGTTCGGATATAGTCTTTAATGGTTATGATAAAAATAGTCACATTCGAACTTTTGAAGGCCATCTTTAGGTGGTACAATAATAATGCACATGCTCAATTTTGACCAGGCGCCATTTTACAAACGCACACATGCAAATCCAACCACTCTAACGTTTGCATCCTTCTTGGTACCCATTTAACACCTGGGCGGAGTGGCATATGTAGATTAATTATTAATGTATATGTCCTACAAAAACATATAAGTATTTCTTCTTTCTTACAGAAGAATCTGTCTTCGATAGTGTGGAGGCGCCCAAGGCTAAAGTGAAGGGCAACAATATGCCAAATCGAATAGCAAGTCTGGTGCGGAAAATGCTTAAGAAAAAGGTTCACCTAAAGGTAAAATTCCTGTTTTTAACCTTGTATATTTATGTGGTTTAGTCAGTCATGCAATGACACAATGAATTACTTTAGACCAGTCCAGAATGACAGTGTAAATGCAAAACAAGTTTGAGAGTAACCGTCTCATCGACCACTTAACAAAAAGTTATATTTGTTAATTGCAATGCGGTTAGTGCAAGCTGCTCGATGAAAATCTAAATACTGGTTTATTTCGTGAACAGGATCAAGGACTATTAGAACCACACAGCGATACTACTGTCGGTAGAGGCCTGAATCCGGTAGAAGCAGGTTTGTGCATGTTTTTTTCCCTTCTTTTTTGTTGTTGTTGCTTTCTTTACCACTCGATCAATCATTAATTCATTATCCGTAATATATAAAGTATCAATAAAAGTTGATAACAAATAAATATTTACTTGTTTAAACTTCCTTTAATGTGTTATCACAGAAAAAATTGTTATAACCCAGTGATCAATTTAAACTGCAATCAATTCTGACTTGTTAAATGTCAGTTACATGTAATATTCTCAAAATATGTAAAACCCTATCCAATGAAAATACAACTTAATATAGAGGGAAACTGAATGAATGTAGAATACAAAAATAAAGAAAAACAAAAATATTTACTCTTTCATTATTGCACACAAGCAAATAAAAACCTCATTTTCCATACCACTCGAAATTACGGGTCAACAGGGGTCAACATTTGCCAAAGTTACAGTGACGACATAACATGTGGACCCGATCGGTTTACCTTTATAGCTGAGGTGATGAGCCGTGCCTGAGTAATGCAAAGTCATTGTGGATATGCAGACCCCACATAATATAAGATGATGTCATAAAGTCGATATCACGTTTTTAGGACGACAACTTCCAATTTTAATACAAAGCTTTAAATTTTTTAGTTTTCAGAGAGCTGATACTCCTCTGACAGACACTGAAATGGCATATAATTGATATTATTTTAATATTTAGCTTATAAGTTTTCATATGATGTATATTCATCCATTTAATTTTTCAGTTCGGATACGGTCTTTAATGGTTATGATTTAAAATAGTCGCATTCGAACTTTTAAAGTCTATTTTTAGGTAGTAGAATGATAATGCACATGCTCAATTTTGACCAGGCGCCATTTTACAAACGCCACATGCCAACTAATCAACTCTCAAGGCCAGGTCACGCATAGACGACGCACGGCCGGCGCATTGAAAATCGGAAAAAGACGTGATCCCGAATTTTGTCAGGATATAGGAGAAGCCAGCGAGCTTACACCGAATGCATAGCCTTTTGCCAGCGCGCTGTGCGTTTACAGGGCGTGTGCTCCGCATATATCTGGTATAGGCCTAGCGCGCTCCGCACATGTCTGGCGTCCTTTTGGCGTGTACATTCATGCGTAGAGCTCCGCGCACACTTTTGAGTATGCTCAAAAAATCCCGACGCACACAGCGAATGACGACGAATGCATGATGGTCTAGCGCGCTCGACGAACGAGTAACGAATGATGACGCACACCTAGCGAACGACAACGCACTGGCCAAAATTGCAAATTTTCAATGCGCGGGCCGTGTGTCCCCTACGTGTCCTCTATGAGTGACCGGGCCTTTTAACGTTCGCATCCTTCTTGGTACCCTTTTAACACCTGGGTGGAGTGGCAGATGTAGATTAATTATGAATGTATATATCCAACAACAACATTTCTTCTTTCTTACAGATAAATCTGTCTTCGATAGTGTGGAGGCGCCCAAGGCTAAAGAGAAGGGTGACAATATGCCGAATCACATAGCAAGTCTGGTGGAGAAAATGCTTAAGGAACAGGTTAACCAAAAGGTAGAATTCAATGTTTAACGTTATATCTTTATGTGGTTTAATATGTACAAGATTTTCTACAATGCCTTTGTTTTATCCTAGAATCTTACACTTATTTGTTCCATGTTGTTATAGGATCTATATCCTTGTATGCATAATCTCTTCACGTGTTACCACAGGATACCCAGAATTAACAAATGTGTGTACCTTTAATTAAAAAAATACCGGTACGAGTTATCCTTTGTAGAATGTAATTAGTCTGTTTCTTCAGAAGCGCAATATCTTTTTGCGTGGCTAACATAAGTTACCAGGTTCACCAGATGACTGTCTGAAAAGTGAGCGTTGTGTAACATAACCTTAAATATTAAACATTTATACAGAGCTGTAACTGCCAGCAGTTACAGATATATATACCTCTGACATCCACCTATGCTAATCTGTTACAGTTAATGCTATCGACAGATTATGGTGTGTTTCCACAAAAGTGTATAACGGCATATACTCCATTAGACCATGATAAATGGAGGGATGAAAAGTAACAGTATTTCAAATTCCAAGAAAAATATACATATAAGCATACCGGCTGATCTCAATCTTGTTTGGTGTCATGGGTGGGGTGAAAATCTATGTAAAAAGAAAAATATTGGAACAGGTTTTCATGGAGAAAAAAAAGGTGAATATATATATATATATAAATAGTATATACAATGGTTATTTGCTTTAATACTATATGTTTTTGCTCATTCTGTGCTAAAAATTATGCTACATTTTGTTATATAGAAATTTCTTCATGATATCAGTTTAAAAAATTTTGTAGTTTGTAATTGTCTTCAGGATGCCTACTGATGTTTCCATTATTTTTAATACATTTAATTTTTGACAATTAGGAGATAGGAACAGACAGGGATGATAGCAGTAGAGGAGAAGGGGTCTCACTAAGTATATGGGATTTTGCTGGACACGACATATATTACTCAACCCATCAGGTAAAATAACATTTTAAGAACATTAGATTCCTTGTATATTATACCATGGTGCCTTGAAAGCAAATTTGTAAAGTATTGTTAGATTCCATAGAAAAAATTGAATGAATTGTATTGACTACAGTTTTCTATACATCCAGTATGGCTTTCTTGTTCTAAATCTTTGATATTTCTCTTGTGATAATGTTCTGAAAAGTGATGTAAACAGCAAAAACTTAAGAACTATGTCTTAATTTTGTAATATTATTTCTTTGTCAACATAACTTTGTTATTCCTTTGACCTGTCATTGTCACAGAGTTATCTAGGATTTGATAATAATATGCAATTAATAATGTTTATATATATGGAGCAAGAGGATCTACATCAGTAAGTTTTTCTAAATGAATGCATTGTCTTGGGTTTGAGAAAAGATATTGTAGTTTAAAGACCTCTTGCCCTTATTGCTTAATTATACGTATATATCAATACATTAAACAACTAAATTATTCATACCCTTATCAAGTTTTCTATTTTTTAAGTACGTAAACAATTGAATTGTCGAGATGTATGTTTCTTAAGAATGTGACATATTGAAACTAACATCTAAAAGTATTTAACAAAGGCCCTCGTTTAATCAGTCCACCTTGGATTTACGAGTTACGAAACACACACACATACACACACATACACACACATACACACACCAAAGGGTATGAACCATTTAGTTGTTAATCGTATATAAACAGTGCCTGAGGTTCCTTATTATTATCGAAAATATTAGAGCATATAGAAACAATATAGCATTATAGTTATTAAGTACCTATGCATCACTTGTATTCCTTTCTCATGCAGGTGTTTCTGACGTGGCGAGCTATTTATGTGATTGTCTTTGATCTCAGTAGAAGTTTGGATTCTGTCGTTCCCCATGTATCCAGAGACAAGAATTATGAAATGGTATTGTTTTCTTTTATTTTATACTGCTTAGCAAAAATAAATTATGCTTAACAGGGGATAGATAAATGTTAAATAGTGTTGTGCTTTCTTTGCCAAACATCAGTTATTTTCCTAAAGTTATTTGTAAAGTTTTACTTTTGCTCATCATCCATTAATCGTATACAATGTGTTTTTAAAGTATAGATGTTGTGTAAGCTCTTGTTCTTTTTGACTATTTTTAAACGTAGATTTAACCTGTTTCCGTCTGGATTAATGCTTCCCCCCCCCCCCATTTTTTGGACCCTCCAACAGGCCATTTATTGAAAATCAATCTCAAGATAACATATTTGAACACATGTTCCAATGAATATCATACAATATTTATAATGAAATATACATAACGAATATCAACCATAATACTGTATATACAGAACATACATGTAGATAAGGGAAAGAAAAAAATAATAATAATGCAACATCATGACTGAAAATGATGTGGGAAATTCAATATACTCCTATTAAAGGATCAAAATCCTCTCAAAATGTATCCATTTTTTATCGAATTTGTCAGTTTTGTTAGCAAATATACTAACTTGCCTCTCATCTGTGTAACTATTCTTGATATATTGTTGTATGCGTTGTACAGCGAAACATAACCCTGAAATAATATTGCATATATTTATCATCAAATAATACACCATCTGCATGCCATCTATTACATAATTTATTCAAATGTTTATCCTTTTCTTTTAACATAATTTGATAAATATGTCTACATCCTTTTTCATCTTTCAACAAGCATGAAATATATGCAGGGCACAATGGTCCATTAACCTTCATATTACACCTTTCCAATTGGGACTTGTATTTGCATTTAATTATTTGACATAGTGCATAATAATGAAGAAACTGTATATTGATTGAAAACTTTTTTTCACACTCTTCTATTGCTAAGATGTGTCCTTGATCATCTAATAAATCGTTTAAAAATCGAATACCTTTATCACACCATTCTTTTAAAAATATACCCTTTCCTCCAATTTTAATCTCAGAATTATACCAAATAGAAATAGCTTTCCAAAAAGGAGTAGTAGTACATTGAACCTGGCGGACAAAATAAGCTAGTATTTGGAAAATTTCTTTCCAAAAACAGTTTCTTAGCATAAATGATAATTTAGTGAAATATATATATATCACCTTTACCCCATTCGAATGATGATAGTGGACGTAAGAAAGCGTACATTAAATGGGTAACGTCTTCACATGAGTTCAACAATATTCTTCTAATCCAGGTCAGTTTCAAAGCTCTAGAAAAATTGTACAACATCAACCATTTTCAATCCATCATTTTCGTAAGAACAAACCATCTGTTTTCTGCTAATCTTATCAGGTTTCCCTTTCCAAATAAATTAAAAAAAAAGACATTTATTGCTTTTAAAAGATGTTCAGAAGGGTTAGGAATGGACATAAATAAATGGTTAAATTGTGAGACTAGCAGTGATTTCACCAAGACCACGCGACCAAAAACAGAAATGTTACGTTTCGACCAAGATATCATTTGCCTTTTTAGTTTATCAAATATTCTGTCGTAGTTAAAATCCGGAAGCTTTTCTAAATCAATACCAAAGTCTATTCCCAAATACCTTATGAATCCCCCGTTAACCAACGATATGTCAGTCCCATGAACCTGATGTAAATCAATATTTACAGTTTTTTTCAAGGAACCGATACACAATATCTGTGTCTTATTAATATTAAGATTTAAACCTGAATACTGAGAAAAGAACTCTAATAGCTCCAGAGCATAATGTTAACTTTCTGTACTATCGAGACACAACACTGTATCATCAGCGTATTGTAATATTATATATTCCTTGTTTTCTATAACTAAACCTTTTATCTTGTGGGATTTTCTGACCAACATGCCTAAAATTTCTGCACATAATAGAAACAAATATGGAGAAAGCGGATCTCCTTGTCAGCAACCCCTTTTAATATTAAAACGCGAGGTTAAACAACCGTTAATAAACACATTTGAAGCAGAATTTGAATATAGTAGTTTGATCTATTGGATAATTTTATCCCCGTAATTAAAGAAATGTAATACATTCCATAGAAAATCATGTGAAACACAATCGAACGCCTTTTCAAAGTCAATAAAAAGTAATATCCCAGGAATATTTTTATGATCTGCATAAGAAATTATTTCATAAATTATTCTGATATTCTCTCCGATGTATCTACCGGACAGAAAGCCTTTCTGATCTGTATGTATGTTTTCGTCTAACAATGGTTTTATTCTGTTTACAATGCAACTAGAAAGAATCTTATATTGGACATTGAGCAAAGATATAGGACGCCAGTTTTTAAGTAGATTGCGAGGTTTGTTACCTTAAGGTAGTAGGGTTATAATTCCTAAATTTTGGAAATGTGAAAATCTTCCACAAACATATGCTGCGTTCAAACTCCTCATTAAATAAATCCCTATATCTTTAAGAAAAAACTTGAAAAACTCTGCAGTAAACCCATCCTGTCCGGGTGTTTTACCAAGTTTTAAGTTACCAACAACTTTGCTAATTTCTTTAAGACAAATTTCTTTACCCAACTCCTTTACTTTTTCATCTGAAATCTTGTTATGATCTGTTTCTTCCAGATCATGTAATATATCTTGAAAATCTGATACCTCTCGAAATCTATAAAGGTCTTCGTAAAATATTTCCACCTCGTTCTTAATTTCCTCTTCCGTATTCAATATTTTATCTATTTTATCATTTTTATCAACAAGTTGAATAATTCTCTTTTCTACACGCCTTTGTTTTATAAGGTTATAACAATATTTGGAGGGTTTTTCACCATATTGTAGTTCTTGTAGTAAAATACTTTCCTCCTTTCTTTTAAGCTTTTCCTTTCTTTTTGTCTCCAAATCTTCTTTGAGGGATATCATTTGTTCTAATATGCTATCTTTATCACTAATGCCCAAATTTAACTTCAATTCCAACTGTTCGATCTTTTCCTCTATTTGTTTTTCTATTTTATCAAATTCTTTTTTCTTATTTACTCCATATATAACAGTACATGCTCTCAATTCCATCAAAAGAATTTAAAAAAAAAAATGTTCATTGAGAATAAATTTACAACTGTTTTTGTCAATATCCTCAAACCTTGTATCATCTTGTTCATTTTTTTTCAATATAATCTAAAGTGATTTCTTTTATTTTATCCTTTACAGTTTGTGTATATTGCTCTTCCTTTAAGAGAGAATTGTCAAACTTCCAATATGTGTGTCTCTTTAGACCAGTACCGAACATAAGATCCAAACTAATCCCTGCATGATCAGATCTATAGCTATTATTAATTTTACAATCTGATACTAACGAAAATAGCTGGTTTGATATCAAAAAGTAATCTAGTCGCCCTTGTTTTTAAGGACTAGGTTGTCTCCAGGTAAACTGTTTTATGTCTGGATGGGTACAGCGCCATGGATCAATTAAATGAAAACTGTTCTTCATTTCCAAAACTTTGCGCTGAGCATTTTTATTATTTAATCTAACGTAATTACGTAATTTCGTAAGAGTCCGAATCAAAATCTTGAAGTAGGTTCCAATCCCCACACATAATTACAAGAGGATCATTAAGATCTAATATAATATTCTCCAATTCTTGGAAAAAGATGGGACAGTCATCATTTTGGGCATAAAGTGCAATTAAAGAAAACTCCAACTGTCCCATATAAATGCTTAAAGCAATGAAATTACCATTTTTGTCACATATTTGTTTTTTAATTTCGCATTTAATATTTACGTCAAAGAGTATCGCCACCCCCCGAGCGTTTGAGCATTTGTTTGCAAAAAACAAATGCTAGCATATTTTGCATTTAAATAGTTTAGTACATCTTTTCTTTTCTGAGAGTTTCCCAGACCTCTACAGTTCATAGAAATAATCTTCAACTTATTATACATCATGATAACCAATAACTACTTTATACATATAAGGCCATTGGAGGAATTTTTTAACATTTACAGTGTACGAGTAACAGTAAACGACAACGAGCAACACAGACAAACAAAGAAGCAAGACAGAGAAACAGACAAACATGCAAAGAGAGCAACGACGCCTCTCACTAAGGACCACACCCCGTACCATCACGCCCAGGTCCCAAACACTTAACATATTATAGCTTAAGATATGATAGCTTGAGGCAAACATGAGAAATAGTTTACGGAGCCTTGTGGGGCTTATCTGGCCACCACCAAAAAAAAGAATAAACGCAAGATATCAAAGGTATCACGAGGGAAATTTCTCAATACGTTCAAAGTGAGTGAACAAGCTCAATATTTATACATAATTAATACATATTGTTGTACAAGAGTGATCGAGTCAAAGCAGTGGTTTTTAACTTACTGTTAGATAGATTAACCAGAGCACAACTGCAGACAGACAATAAATACATGTTTTTGTTTTTGTTTTTTTTTTGTTAATAGCTATCAGACATGTGTAGCATTCTGTCAACCAAAACGTGTTCATATAAATACGGCTGTAACTAAATAATCAACATCGATCCAACATAGAATGGATTGGGAGGAATGACTTGTACTCATATCCCTGGAATATGCAAATTGAGAGTAAGTTACAGTGTGTGGGGAAACACACACCCACGGTCAAAGATGAAAAGTACATAACAAAACACATATTTCAGCGAAGTGAACAGGTGCAGTGAAATGTACACATTGACTGCTGGCATTGTACGCTAGTTGCATACTGGGTACAAGCAATGAACCTTAATGTACACAAATATCAGAGGAAAGAGTAGCTTAAACATGAAAATAAGAAGTAGAAAAAAGGATAAGGTTACTGTAGTGCATGGGCAATTCAGAAGAAAAAGGGACTACACTAAAATGCGGGGAAAAAGAACACTGTATACAAGCGCGAATAACTTAAAGAGTATTTTGTGAAAAGGCAAGTTTGTACTGCCTGCAAATAAACAAGAAAAAAAAAAGAGATCACATATACCATTTTTTACCATTTGAAAACCAGTTTACCATTCAGTAGCGACCAGCAATCAATTGATAATTAATAATCAATATTGCATGACACATTTACTTGTGTAAATTGTTGGTACGATTAAATCAGTGATATATTAAACTTTGTTTTCCTTCACTTTTCGGAGCAGGGTTTTGAGATTACATAGTTGAAATTTCTATCCCTTTGAAAGTCCACTTATCTCTGTTCGAAAATACACGTAGGCCTACAATGTCATCCTGCCAATCACGTCCACACTTGGGCATGACATTAAAGTGATCAGCTTTTGTGAAAAAAATAACATTTAGCAACTGTAATGTTTTACCAATTTAATATCAAGGATTACTGCTATTTCTCTTCATGATTAATGTACCATCTCCGCATGTCATCTTCTCATACGTCTTATTTCATCCCTATTCTTTATTGAATTCTATCTCTCTTACTATAGCAAGAATTATTTTCCCTTGATATTCTTTTTGTATATACAGTAATTATGGAGTAGTAAAAAGGATTGCCACGGCTCAAGCTTAGTTTATGTTGCAATCCTTCTTCATGATTATTTTATTTTAATATTACAATGTAGGTACATAATTATAATAATGTGTTAGTTATATGATTCGAATATCATGCTGTAATCGGTATGTTATTTTGGAAGACACTAAAGATAAATAAACCAATAAATCATTCAACAACTAAAACAAAAAAATATGTTGGATGTGAGGAGTGGGATATGAATGCGTTCTCCTGTTAGAATGATTACCAAGTATGTTTTTTCTGTGTATTGTTATCGTTGGCCTTACCATGCATACTTCTTTACAATTAAAACGCAGGTTAAAGGAGGTGCCAAATCAGAACTGACATGTCTAGAGTTCATCAATTTCTGGTTGTATTCCATCTACGCCCATGCTGTGGCGCCGTCTTCAGTCATGAATAAGAATACGTCTAAAACCGCCCAGAAATCTCCGCCAATATTCATCGTTGGTACGCATCGAGATAGTGTGAAAGGAGATGCACAGGAGAAAAGGGAAAAGGTAATGCTTTATGATATACACGTTTGTTTATAATAAAATAATAATTTTGTTTACCCTAGCTGTTCTTTTTGCGACCAGCACACAGCATATTCCCAGAATATCGAACAAAAAGTACCATACCCTGAGTTAGACTGAACGCTTTAGTCTCTGATATCAACGGTTCTTCCGTTGTGACTCCATCTGGCCAGACCGAGATGAATGAGATGCTACAATGTGTTCACTCTTTACATCTTTACATATCCATTTTGGCTGCAGAATTACACTTTCTGTTATTGTAAAAAATAACAAAAACTGAAAAATATATTTGAACTTACTGTAGCTTGCTCTTTTTAATAGCTCATAATTTTTACTTTTAATTGTTTTGCATTGATTATAACTTCAAATGTAATATTTGTATAAAGAATTTATTCAATTCTTCACTGATCTGTTTCTCAATTTTTTCCCTTGTATTAAAACCAATGAGATATCATGGTGTGCTTTGATTGCGTTATGCTATTTCTTATCGGCATTCTCTAATTGTGCATAGATTATCGTGTTATCATCAAAAGTGGGGTATGCATGCAGGTTTGACATTATGACTAATATTTGTATTTTCTGTTCATTTCATTCTTTTGGTCTTCTAGATCGGCTCTGCCTTTAAGAAGATCCGTGAATCTATCATGGAGAGGCCGTTTCAATACCACGTGGTCCCCGAGTATTATGCCATCGAAAATAGCTTAGAGGACAAAGACGATGTGGTACATCATAAATAATCATTAACTTTCATAATTTATATTAACCTGTAACAAAAGAGTGTTACTGATTATCTATCCAATCCAGTTGCATACAATCCAAATTGTAAAATTAATTTTCCTTGCAGTTATAAAGTGCTGCTCAAATTTATCAACATCTTTGGACCACTTTAAAAATAATATATCACTTGAAAAAGTTAAGCTAGTGCAGTCCATTGTTCTGTAACAAAATACAAAAAAACAGCTTGAAGTCATGGGACGAAATGTGATGGATTTTAGACTCAGGGTTATTTTTGGTCTTAAATATTATCCCAATAGTTTAACTATGGCCTATATCAAAATGCTTTTTCATACACAAAGAGCTGACATAACCATCTGCTAATATCCGACTTTTTACAAAATTATTAAAAGCTGCTAACTCTGCTAACTAGGTGTGTATTCATTTTGACATCTAACCTAAATATGATTCTATGATAATTTCCAAAACACTTTCATGCACGTTCTCAAGAAGTTATTTAGATAAATAATATTTCCTGTAATGTAATCGACTGCGCATAAATTCATATTCATATACAGTGAAGTTGATTTTCATTCACTGTGCTCGACAAAAAAATAAAATATAGGCATTTACTATTAACCTAAAATCAAATGGCATTGGTTTAGATAATAGTTATTCTTTGCAGAAAGCTTGACACGAGCTATTGGCTTCATGCTTTAATTGCCTCTGGTAATAATAAAACTGTAAAAATATGTTCAATTGAAGTTATCATTAAATAGTATAGTAATAATGACTGCTTTGAGAAACATAGTTGTTTGTATACGCTCAAGGGCAGTTTAAAGTCGACCTATAACCCGATGCTTGCCAAGGGCAATTGCTCGATTACGCATAAATACATGACCTCTAGGTCATTGGCTTTGTTTAAAATGGCGCACACGACCGTAAACTGGTGTATTGCTCGATTGTAACCTTCCCGAGAGCGTATAAAAACAACTATGTCTCGAAAAATAAAGCAGTCATTATTACTTTTATATACCGAAAAAAGAATCAACTTATGACACCACCTTAATTTTCTCTAGTTTATCTGCACATGTATCAACACAAAATTATGGCATCTGCCATATATTTTTGTCTCAGAAAGTGAATGCGTAACAACATTCAAGAACAAAAGGCAGCGGGGTTACAAGTTTCCCAGAAATGATTTCTACTCAACAAAAGAGCAGATATTCTGTGCTTTCAAATGCGTTTCGGCCCAATTTATAACGTTAATGGTAACTTAAGATATGGTCGAATTGATGCAACAATGTCATAATTCATAGTATTAGTTTACGTGTTGTAGTTGTAGCGACGTACACGTATGCGCACACAATTTTCAAGAACAAATGTCCAACAGTTTTCATTATGAATTTCATGTAGGCAGTACCATTTTGGTGTTCTTGCTGCCAGCAGAATTAATCAAGTCTTGCAATTGATTGTTCCTTGTTTGGAAACTATAAGTAAAATCTAGGACGGATTTAGTACTACGATCGACATTTAAAAAAATAATAAAATAAGCTAGCGACCAATTCGCACACACACAATGTATGGTATCCGCGCCTGCTTAAACCAGATTTTAACACTTGAACCAATAGGTTTTTTTCAGCAAGACTGAAGTATTTTCCCGGTAACTGGACATTTTCCGGAATTTTACTGATTTACTCTAGAACTATTACATAGGTTTGGTAGTTTTTGTTAATGTACGGGAATGGCTAAAACCACGACTGCAATTTCGACCAATCAGATGGATGGATTTCTTAAGTGAGGTATAACAATAATGACACTGCCTTAATTATTTGTATAACTATTTATCCACATCTTCGTAATATTTTTTCTGATTTTTTAAAATTTTTACTGTGTGATGTAAT
This sequence comes from Strongylocentrotus purpuratus, assembly GCF_000002235.5. Taxonomy (NCBI): domain Eukaryota; kingdom Metazoa; phylum Echinodermata; class Echinoidea; order Camarodonta; family Strongylocentrotidae; genus Strongylocentrotus; species Strongylocentrotus purpuratus. The sequence goes on along the minus strand of NW_022145606.1, from coordinate 5,479,770 downwards.
CCCAATGTTATTTGGTTATATTGCTGTTGTACTTAGAAGTTTGTATTATGATATAAATATCTTGAGCTGCATGTCACGTTAAAAAACACAAATAATTACTTTCCGTTGTAGCTGGTTGCGTTGAGGAGACACATTGAGAGAGTAGCGAAGACAGAGCCTTACATGGGAGAAGAGATTCCACTCAGATGGCTCTTATTTGAGGAAGCTCTAGCTGCACATGAAATCCAATACATGTCATTAGATCAGGTATGACTGCAACGTTAATTCTTGTCATTCTCATGTAATTTGCGTTCGGTTTATTGTAGTGGTAGAAAATTGAACATCAATTGAATATATATATATATATATATATATATAGTTCATATTTGAACTTAAAGTTTTAAAAGCCTAGTTAGGTTTTTTTCCTTTGAAAGTTTGTTTTTCTTTCAAATTTTCCATTTGTTGGTACTGAATTTTCTAACAAATTAATTTACGTATTTCAGTTTGAAGGAAAATTAAGTGAAGTCCTTATTTCATTTCTTCATAGCTACTTGCAACTCTCCTGGTATTGTTGAAAATATGTAATGCTACATTAGTTAAATGCATCCATCAGCGATACCCTTTCAATTTTGTAAATGGCCCACTCCGTGCCCTTTTCAATTAATGGATGTAGTCCCTTTCAAAATCTGGGAAAAGATTCAGGCTACGTGTTGCATTCTGTAACAGATTTGCTTCATTAAAATATTCACATTCTGTGTATGTCCTGTGTAAATTGAATGTAGTGTTACCGTTACGATATTTATTCATTTTTGTGATGTTTTTTCACCAATCATATGATGATTTTGAAGCCATTTTTGCATTCTCCCAGACCAAGAAACTGACGAAGTCAGTCGGGATGGAATTGGAGCATGAACACCTCACGATGCTGACCTTTTACCACGATCTGGGTAATGTAGTCTACTACGGAGGTATCGAGGACCAGCAGTCTCTCCTACGAGACATGGTGATCCTGAATCCCCAATGGCTAATTGATGTCTTCAAGCAGGTCATAACCATCCTGGATCCCGCAAAGAGGGTGAGAAACCCCTTCCTTTACGACCACATTCACTCTTGCTGCAGTAAACTGCAGCATATCTTTAAATATAACGACAATAATGGGAATTGAGCATTCAAAAGTAATCGCGTACCACAATGGTCCTATGCAGTTTGTCACGCAAGACATCGTAGGAGAACATGTGGCTAATTGATGTATTCAAGCAGGTCATTATCATCTTGGATTCTGCAGAAAGGGTGAGAAAACTTCCCCTCCATTTGTGATAATATTCTTGGTTTATATAGAGCGTAAAACATCAAAACTGTCTGTACTAGCTTTACACATGGATCATTTCCCCCGGCATCGGATTCAGACACACAATGCATATATGTGTTAAGAGATAGAAGATTAGAAGTGTAGTACACTTAACAACATTTAGTGGTAAACTGTGGCACTATGACCTGAGTGAACATTGCTCTATTGAACTAAGTCTCTTGAGAGACACACTTTTAGAGTATTGATACAAATGATTGGAAATATTATTTATGATATTGATGTTACAAATCTCTCTCTTCACAAAGTACTAATGGTTTAAAATCTGTACTCCTATGTCCGGTTATGCCAACTGCCAGTATGTTGACATTGTGTTTTAATTCCAGGATGGGATCGTGAGTGCTGCTTGGAACACTCTTGAGAAGGATGGTATCTTAGAGGATAGGTTGATTCAGCATATGTGGCAAGGCTTTTCGGAGAAGAAGGAGGCCTTAGTCGAGCTCATGGCCAAGTTTGATCTCATCTGTGAGGCTCCTGTAGAACAACTCCAGCAAGAGCAACAGGATGGTGTACACACTGAGGTAAATCTTCAGCTAAATGGTGCTCCGACCCGTGCTCCCCGGCAATGCCCATGTTTTATTTTATCATAACTATAGGCTTAGGCTTATGGTTACAATTGGATATTTGGTTTAAAGTTAGGGTTAGGACATATGTTTCGGTTCATTCCTGCACTTATTAGGTTAGAAATTGGGTTAGGGTTAGATATTACATCAAAAGCAATTATTGCAAGTGCTAAACATCTTGTTTCACGTTGTCCTTAGTGTTTCACGTTAACCTCGGTGTTTCACGTTAATCTAAGAATATTGTGACTAGAAATATACAAACAATATAGGAGCAAATAAGGGATATGTACCAGCCTTGGTTAATATAAATATATATGTATGTGTGCAAATATTGACTCAGGGTTGAAAAAGGGTACATAATGTCCATATTTTAAATATGCTTTCGTTTGGATAACGTAATTTGTGTTTATATTTGAATACATGTTCCCTAATATTCTTTCTAAAAACTGTTTTGTGCTGTGAAATGTAGGGATTAAGCAGAATTTTGAAAGCTTTTACAAATGTATATTCCTGAAAATTGAAATCAAAATTGCTCAATATGTCGAAGTTGTTCGGAAACTTGCCACATTTTAGTAGCAGGAGGGGGATGTGTACAATCTTTTGACGAGTGAAATATGAATTTGCTTAGATTTATCTAGAAAGAAAAAAAATTGTTTCTTGTATATTTTGTTTTGCTTTGATGGTTTAAATGTTTGGATATGGTTTTATGTTTTAGGTATCAAATGAAACAGAGAAGGTGCTACAGAAGCGCTACTATGTTCCTTCCAGACTGACGTCCCCTTGCCCCCCAGAAGAGATTGCACAGATCAAATCTATGACAGACTTTTATGTGGACTTCAGAGGCTTCTTACCAGGTGAGGATAAATGTATCATCCTTTTACAGCCAGAAGGGTATTAACACGTGTAATGTACCATAGTGTTAATGCCCTTCTTGCTTCATGGAGAGTATATTGCAATTACATTGCAACAAGGTTTGTATGACGTCAAACCTGTCTAAGTGGCCACCTGTCCATAATGGCCATACATTTTGTCTGCCTTTAGAAAGAAATGTGTGTCCTGAAAGACCACCTGTCTACAGTGGTCCCTTGCTCTATTTTCCTTTGAGTGGCCTCAATAGACAAGTTTGAGTGAGAAATCCTCCCTGCCGGTCCCTTTTTAACACATGGGTGGAGAGTGGCAGATGTAGATTAATGTCCTTCCAAAGGACGTGTCGGGGCGGTCAGCTGTAAAAGCCACTAGCCAGAAATAGTTATGACTATGTTGATAGTCGAGTTTATTTCATCTAGTTAGAAACTCGTGTTTTGTTTTTCAGAAATACATACTTGTCGTTAAGTATTATTGCAGCTAATATATATGTTTGAGCTGGCTTTCAAAATGTTACTAGCCATAATCTGTTCGTCATCTCTCTCATTTGTCATTTCTACAGATGGGCTGTTTCATCGGTTGATGGCGAGAGCAGTCAGATGGATGGGTGAAAGAGATGGAGAACCAGTCAATCTTTTTCATCGTCACATCAGTCTAATGGTGGATGGAGTGCACCATGCCTTAATAGAGATGTTACCTCCTTGCGAAGCAAATATCAAGGTCTGAGTCAAGCGTCAGCGACACCTTGTTTTATCATGGGGGAGATACTAAATTGTATGTAAAGTTTTTGAGGCCGTGCATCGAATACCTTCAAAGGCAATGAATAGCCTCCGCCAGGCAATGATATAGTCATTCTCCTAAATACAATCATACTGTCGATACCTAAAGAACCAGTGCTCTTATTTCTGTGAAATAATTGTATTGTGTTACCCTAAAAACTGTACCTATAATTCAGTATCAAGACCTGGTTCTTAGTGCCCTAGTCTGAAAATGGAACCTTATAATATCTCGCCGTTTTTATTGGTTTTAAATACACATACATTCTTAGCTGATAATGTATTCAAGATTTGATCAGAAGCCCTAAAACTGTTTTTATTCTCAACCTATCTTTTTGTTCTTGTTTTGTTTTGTAATGTATTGTAATATTTTTTAATTCTATAATTGTTTTGTTTTACATTGTTCTGTAATTGTATCGTGTATTAATAAGTACTCTCTTGCAAATCAGTTAATATGTGCTGAGGAACATACTCAGTGGAACTAACCCAAAATGTAAAAAATGTTTAGATAAATTAATAAATGTTATCGTGTATAAATAAGTACTCTCTTGCAAATCAGTTAATGTGTGCTGAGGAACATACTCTGTGGAACTAACCCCAAATTTAAAAAATGTTTAAATAAATTAATAAATAACCCTCACAAAACTGAGGGGAAATGAAAAAAATTACACAATATCATATCAATACTTTCTTCAAAATGTGTTTTCCTTTACCTTTGGTGCTGAACATGTCAGGTCATTGTATATCAAGGAGCGGTTGCTGGTTCTGATCATGATGGGGATAATCACAAACCCCCTGCCCCAAGTGCTGTCAAAGAGGTAGGTAGCTCAACAGGATGGTTTCAATTGTTACACAATATAAATGAACAGACACAATTATGTTGTTGTTCGATTGGAAAACTGGAAGCTTGATTGTGTCTGCCATTACACATTTGAGAAAGGCCTCTGAAACATAGAATTGCATCTGTCTCTGGTAAATGATTGTTTGGATGTGCCACAGAACATGTGTTTCTAGTTGCATAAGTCGAATCGGTTGATACCGCAAACAAATAGTTTGACTAATACCCCCTTCACATACACAGATTTTCCTTACGAGTCCTTACGGATCGCACAAATTCACGGATCTTTCACGGATCCTTATGATTTGGCCAGTTTTACGACCGGTTTAAGGGTTATTACGAGCTGTTTGCGGTTTATTACGGATCATTACGAGTTATTACGATGTATTTACAATAACAGTCTGCAATTTGTTAAGAGTTGTCACGGATAACTACGAGTAACTAACGTGTTAGTTACGACCTGTTTACGTGTTGTTACGAATAGTTACGAGTAAGCTACAAGTTATTACGAGTCCCTACGATTTTTAGACAAAAAAATAATAACTGAAAATGAAGTGTTCGAATTTGCAGCTGTTATACCTTTCCCCAAATCGTAAACAGTTCGTAAGCATACGTAAATTATACGTATCTATTCGTAAAGTATTCGTAACTGCACTTAAAATGCTCGTAATAACCCGTATTAATCCGTAAAGCCATCGTAAAATGACCCGAATAAAATCGTAAACAACACGTAAGCACACGTAACCATCCTTGAACTGCTCGCAATAATCCGTAAATAATCCGTAAACAAATCGTAAACTAACCGTAACGAATCGTTACAAAAATCTGTTACGAGTCATTTACGGATTCTTGCGAGCAGTTTACGGATGGTGACGTGTTGTTGCAAGCGGTTTACAGATGGTTACGGATTGTTACGAGCTATTTACGGACAAATCAATCCGTGGACAATCGTAAGAAGATTTTTGACATGTCAACAAATCTGCCTCTCCTTGCACGGATCCTTAAGAGTGTCTACGAGTTGTTGCGAGTTGTGACGAGTTATTTACGGATACCAGCGAGTTATTTACGGATGCTTGCGATTGACTACGAGTTGGCGATCCGTAAGGACTCGTAAGGAAAATCCGTGTATGTGAAGGGGATATTAGTCAAAATTTCGACTTAAGAAGTGTAAATAACACATGATTTCCAGAAAGAAAAAAAAAATGTGACTTGTACTTGAGTTATGCAGATATAACTGTAATTAACTTTACACTAACGGTCCCATGTCCTAAAGTGTGGTGAAACTCTGAGTCTTCTTAGATTAGAGGACAGTAAAGTTAGACCAAATGGCACTTAAACTTGATTTATAAATCAACTACAGTTAAAGGTAGGATTAATTCCAGTTCTTTTTCTGAATGTCTGATTATTTCAAGCCATATTCTACATCTAGTTTATATCGTAATTCAGTTCAGTTATCAAACTGTGAAACGTTGTGCTCCATCAAAATAGTAGACCTTTCTGAAACCGTTCTGTGTCAGTAGGTTTATGGACAATTGTTAATGAACTTCAAATCGAATATCAATAGTTCGACTAATTTGGGTCGTGATATATTGGAAACAAACCTCAAAATAAATGTGCTTTTTATGGATAAGGAAGATAAGAGAAACATTTTTTCCCTCCATCCGAACCGACAATACCTGTTTAAGTGTCTCTTTAGACTTTGTTAGGTTAAGAGAGAAAATAAGCCAATGTGACGTGCGATTCATTCACTATCCGAATGACAGTCTCATTGTAGATCCGTATGTTGTTAATTTAAATCAAAGTTAAATAAGCATGAATCAGTCCCCCCAAAAATTAAATATAATATCCGTCTTGGGGCTGTGTGTGTATTCATGGCAGGTGATGGACTTTATAACGCAAACCCTTGATAGCCTTATTCAGCATTGGGCTAGAAGGATCAAGTATGATGTACTCTTTCTGTGCCCGAGGTGCAGTAAGAAGAAAATGCTTAAAGACTGCTTCAAGGGAATGTCACTCAAGTGTGGACTACATAGCATCCGTACAGCTGCAATCAAGTTCAAGTTTGGTAGGTCTATAAGACTTGGCAACCCCACCAAAATCTATTTTGCTCTGTATTGAAACAAATCTCCCACACAGCAAACCGATGGTGCCATTAATAAATACGCCCCTAGTCTCTTGGAGAGTCTTTGAGTGAGGGAAATGTAAGATAATAACTTTTTCCATATGGGGGTAATTGATGGGAAATCAAGAGCAATACATAAGACATGTTGCCAATAAACCTGAAGGCTTATCCTCTGATTAATAACACCTGTTATTTGGTTAGCACCCGAATGGTGTCAAATTCTCCATGAGAGCACCATGCATGTGTAGACATTTTGACACACCTGTACACACTGGTATAGAATAGGGCCTGCAAGGAACTCAAGTCCAACTTAAGTTTCGTTTGCGGGGGGGGGGGGTATGTTGTACTTGACTTTACTTCATACTCCTCAACTATTTATGCATAGAATGCCAGGTAAAATTGCATTAAGTTGACGTTATATCTTCTAGCTGTGCACAAATAATAGTTTAGGCCAAGTAAAACAATATACATGTTTATTGTCCCCGCCCGCTTCCTTGTTTGGGCCGCCTCCTATTTATTTTGTTTTTATTTAAAAAAATATTTTTTCAGTGAATTAAAACATGAAAAACATACTGATGAAAAAATAAATCAAAAATACCGGCAGCCATCTTGAAAAATAGTCTGACTGTCCGGAAAAATGTACCGTGCGGCCATTTTGAAAGAAAAACATAAACAATAAAAGGGCCTCCTCCTTCCTATTTCTCCAAAAAACCGTACGCTAAACATGTTTTTTTGTTGGCCTCAGCCCATTGGCATACTTTGGGATTATTGGCACAATTATTGTACTCCTGTGTATAAAAGAATAAGTGGAACCCCAGGTGATGTAAAGAGGCCCTGATTCTGTTTTAATAATTATCAACATGCCATGATGATCTGTTCCACATTTCACTTTGATCAAACAAATACTGAATGTTCCACAAACGATGAGATTGGTGATGAATTGGTTGAACCTTAAGGCTTAACTTTATTCATATGCGACATGTGTATAGTAATTTCTATTTGATTGGATTTCCTCATAAAGTTACTTTTTTCTTTTTTTTTCTTCTTCTTCTTGTTTTTGCTTTTGTTATTTAGGTACAATTAACGAGAGACAAATATTATCTAGAATCATGGTGTCACAAGTAGGATTGTAAAATTTCTTAGTTTGAATCTGGAGTGTCTATCCAATAAAAAGCCTGTTTATGGGCTGTTGCTTCTTTATGGCTTCTAACCTTTATTACTCCTAACCTTAATTACTTTATATAATTATGATTGAAACAAAATTGAAATTACAATTAATCTCACAAATATCTTACCATTCTATATAAATAGTATACAAATATACACTGCCTTGAGAGGTTCTGGTTAAAACTATGCGCAAGAGGTGACTCCAATAGTACTATTTGCTGAGGGGCGCAGCCCCGAAGCAAATGGTACTTTTGGAGTCATCGAGGCCCATAGTTTAACCAGTACCTCGAATAGAAGGCATGGTATATTTGTTTTATATCCTGCATCAAAAATTTATTTTAAAAAATAAAAAATAAATAAAAAAATTATGTTTTCATTAAATTAAGATTAACAAAAAAAAATTGATTCAATTAAAAAAAAAAATTCTCTTTTTTTTGTCAACTACCAACAAGTAAACCAAAATAGTACTCTCATATAGTAATTTCTAAAAATAGGTCAAATATTTCTGGCCATGTGACGAGCTCTGAACCAATCAAAAGCCAACCAATTTTTGATGCAGGATATAATATAGAATATTATGTTTTATTATATTTGGTGTCAGGAGTGAGATTAGGTTCACACGTATTGTACCTGAAATGTTTATGTCAAATAATAATGTTCTTAATATTTCCAAGCCATCTCTAAATGGTGTTAGGAAACTCAAAACCACAAACCCCGAAAATATAGATGTATATCTTGCCAGTAGCTAGTATTGCTATGGTAGAGATTTGAACCATATACCTTGTGATCCACAGCCCTCCAATTCCTCCACTAGACCTCAACTCTTGTCAATTTGAATTTATTTCTTCATGTATTAAGGTATGAGTGACGAAGGAGTGGAGTCAGGGAACACAAGTCCAATAAGTAAGTATGCAATTACTTCATCCACTCATTGTTATCATTTTTTCTGGAATTATGTTGTAAGGAGTAGGCTTTCATTTTCTCAGTTTGAATCTGCCTATTCAATAAGCTCACAAGTATATTACGGACACAAAGAAAAAATGTGCCATTACTAGGTTGCAGGCCAGGAAGAATGTGCCTTTAAAAGCGAAGTATCTTTGAAGCAAAGTGATTTACTTTCATTTCTTAATGAGCATGACAAGTGTGCTAGTAAACTCTCCAAAGTAAAAGGATTAAAAATTGGTCATCTGAATGTTCGAAGTCTACATGGGAAGATAGATGAAATTCGTTTTCTGATCTCTAAGATCAATCATGATATATTACGTCTTACAGAGACATGGTTGCATGACATGATAGATGATAGCGTAGTTAGAATTGATGGTTATCAATTAATAAGAAGAGACAGGAATAATAACACTAGAGGAGGTGGTGTCTGTATATATGTTCGTAATACCATTGTTTTTTTCAGAAAGATATAACTTGTTAAGTATTAACGTAGAGGGGTCTATTCGCTATTCATAAGGACCGCTATTCATAAGGTCCACTATTCATAAGGACCACTATTCATAAGGACCGCTATTCATAAGGTGTAAATTCCCGTACTTCCGGGTCCGCTATTCATAATGGCAAAAGAGGGTCACTATTCATAATGAAATAAGGTTCGTTAATCATAAGGACCGCTATTCATAACGTGAGATGAGGGTCGCTATTCATAATTCATATTAAGGGTCATTAATCATAAGGACCGCTATTCATAATATGAAATCAGGGTCGCTATTCATAATACGACGAGAGGGTCGCTATTCATAATACGAAATAAGGTTCATTGCTTACAAGGGTCGCTATTCATAACACGGGAAGAGGGTCGCTATTCATAACACGAAATGAGGGTTGCTATTCATAATAGGACTATGTCACTCCTAGCGAATAGACATCAAGCTGTCGTCGTCAATGGTGCTCGCTCAGCATGGATGCCTGTAACTTCAGGAGTACCGCAGGGTTCTGTCATCGGCCCCGTACTTTTCCTGCTGTACATCAATGACATCAAACTCAACATCAAGTCCACAATGCGTCTATTTGCAGATGACAGTGTCATCTACCGGCGTATCGACTCTCCCTCAGACACTCATATACTGCAAGAAGATCTCCATGTTCTTGCAGACTGGTCTACTAAATGGCTGATGGGATTCAACATCAAGAAGTGTGCTTCATTGTCAATCACAAACAAGAAGCACCCCATCACAGTGGACTACACCCTACTAAATGAGTCAATTCCTCGAGTAAAACAATACAAGTATCTTGGTGTCACGATTACCCATGACCTTAAATGGAACACCCAATGTAAACTCACCACCCAGAAAGCCAATAGAACCCTTGGCCTCCTACGCAGAACTCTATCACCGTGCACCAAGAACATCAAATCCAAAGCCTACACAATGCTTGTTCGTCCCCAACTTGAGTATGGCAGTGAAGCTTGGAACCCTCGGACTCTGACATCAATACAAAGTCTTGAGAAAGTACAGCGAGCTGCCGCCCGTTTTGTATACCAAGACTACCGGAGAGTAACATCAGTCACAGCACTTGTCAACAAACTGGGATGGGATACCCTTCACAATCGCAGGCTTCTTGCACAGTCCACTTTGTTTTACAAGATGCACCATCATCAACTCAACATGCCTTTTCCCACTCACATTATCCCAGCTACATATCTGGGCAGAAATGATCACCCTCTGAAGTATGCAGTACCCCCAGCTTCCATTGATAGCTTCAAGTACTCCTTCTATCCTCGCACCATCTGGACGTGGAACCACCTATCAGCTGCTGCGGTAATATCTCCAACAGTGACCATCTTCCAGGAGGCTGCTCTACCCATCATCAGAGCGTTGCCTCCTCCTGTTGGGTCCAAGCTACTGTAGACTCCACGTCTTGGTTTTTACTTGCACGTCCACCGTTTTATTGTAAATAATAGACATCATTCACTGTTTTGAATTACTTCATGCACTGTCACTATGCCAGCACGTTGCACGGACATCCCAGTTTAGCTGTATGATAGCTGCCATCGGGATTATCTCTACAAGTAACAAGTAATAGGAGGAGAGGGTCGCTATTCATAATAGGAGAAGAGGGTCGCTATTCATAATAGGAAATGAGGGTCGCTATTCATAATAGGAGAAGAGGGTCGCTATTCATAATAGGAGAAGAGGGTCGCTATTCATAATAGGAGAAGAGGGTCGCTATTCATAATAGGAAATGAGGGTCGCTATTCATAATAGGAGAAGAGGGTCGCTATTCATAATAGGAGAAGAGGGTCGCTATTCATAATAGGAGAAGAGGGTCGCTATTCATAATAGGAATAGAGGGTCGCTATTCATAATAGGAGTAGATGGTCGCTATACATAATAGGAGAAGAGGGTGGCTATTCATAATAGGAGAAGAGGGTCGCTTTTCATAATAGGAGTAGAGGGTCGATATTCATAATACGAAATGAGGTTTGCTATTCATAATAGGAGTAGGGGGTCGCTATTCATAATGCGACGAGAGGGTCGCTATTCATAATACCGAAACAGTCAAAATTACATAAGCAATACACTAAATGTTAATAAGAAAGCGACATACTGGACACCCCATGGCTACAGCGTAGGCCGGGGGGTGGGGTAGGCCACATGGTCCAAAACATTTGAAGAAAATATTTATTGAAAACTCACATTTCTGAAGAAAGAAAGGTTTGCCTAAATAATGAACGTGTCCCATCATTCCGGTCACCAGCCCCCCCCCCCCCCCTCCCTGCCCTCCCCCCTCCAATTCTGCCCACTCTCCCGGCAGTATTCCCTTGGTACATGTACATATTAGCGACAATTCTCGTCCAAGTAGTTCATAGATGGCGTAGCCTGTGTGTGTTTAAGAGTGAGGGCGGTGGGGTTGTATCAGTGTTGCCTTCAAGGGGTTGATCTATCATGTATCTTATCCTCAGCAAAGAAAGAAAGCGACAGAGAGGGGGTTGTAGGGACTTAAGTTATATACCATATTCAAGCTGTTCGTAAATATACAATGTCGCACGACATATTTTCCATATAAGTAAGGAAATTGGATACTCAGGAATTAGTCACTTTTCAACAAACGCATACAAAAGTATGATTTACAAAAAGTGAAACAAATCCTCTTCTTTCTCTAATGATTTAATGAAACATCAAAGCTTCCACGTTTTGCGCGGGAGGGGGGAAACTGAATTTAGACAAGGATTAAGAGTCGAGAATGGAACAACGAATCATCTTCTTTCTCTAATAATTGCATTAAATAATGAAAGGTCAAAGCTTACGCGCTTTGCGCAAGAGGGGGGAATAGAATTCAGACAATTATTAAGAGTCGAGAACGGTACAACAAATCGTAATTTTTCTCTAATAATTAATGAAAGGTAAAAGCGAGGGGGAAAACTGAATTCAGACAAGGAGTAAGAGTCGAGAATGGTACAATAAATCGTCTTCTTTTTCTAATAATTAATGAAAGTTCAAAGCTTTCGCGCGTAATGGGTGGGGGAGGGGAGGGGGGGGGGACAGCAAGCTGCACGAATATGAAATTTTTTGATATCTTTTCTCGTTTATCTTGGTGATAAATAACACTTTCACAAAAAACATATAATGCTCAAATTTTTGCTCGCTCGTTTCGCTCACAAGCAGAATTGTGAACTAGAAAATTACCTTTTCGGGCAAGAGGCTTTAGCCCCCCCCCCCCGATGAAAATGTCAAAAAAAATGTATTTCTTAAAAACGGGGAATGTTGATATCGGACAAGAGACGTGAAGTGAGCCTTGCACCCCTTTTCAAAATTGTTCCTGCTTCTAGGTACCCGTATCGTGCTTCTAATATGACCTTGTCAGTATTGGTATGTTGAGTTGAAAAAACGGTCTGCGCATTTTTCAAATTTCCGTCCCCCCCCCATTGGAAAATTCTGGATCCGCGCCGGGGCGTACTGATGGGGGGGGGGGGGGCTCGGGGGATCGGTAGATACTGGGCTTAGGTCCAATTGTCAGGTCCAATTCCGCTCAGTAATTTGTAGGTCCATAAGTCCTAATAAAAATTACTTTCTACAAAAACATTATTGTCGTATAAACAATTACTAGTTTCTTAAATAGCAAGCTAAAATGGATAATGGGCCTGCTTGGCGTACTTAATATCTCAGTGGCGTAGCCTGGATAAGATCAGTCGGTGGCAGGGTGGTGGGGCAAGATTTCCAACAAGGAGGAAAATTTACGATAGGATTACATGTGTGTTATGTTTTTTTTGTTTGTTTTTTTTCTTCATTTTTTGGACCCTCCAACAGGCCATTTATTGAAAATCAATCTCAAGATAACATATTTGAACACATGTTCCAATGAATATCATATAATATTTCAGAATAAGATATACATAACGAATATCAACCATAATAATGTATACAGAACATACATGTAGATTAGGGAAAGAAAAACAAAAAATAAATAAGAATGCAACATCATGACTGAAAATGATGTGGGAAATTCAATATACTCCTATTAAAGGATCAAAATCCTCTCAAAATTTATCCATTTTTTATCGAATTTGTCAGTTTTGTTAGCAAATATACTAACTTGCCTCTCATTTGTGTAACTGTTCTTGATATATTGTTTTATTGTCCGAAAGGACGGTACAGACTTTTGTATTCGAGAAAAATATAATTGTTGTTTAGTCCAAATTATTATACAGTTTAAAGCATCATTTCTTTTTTCATTGAAACCTAACAAAACATGTATTAAGGACAGTTTTATTCTACAGCGTGTTACAATAGTTAACCAGTCAGTGAAACAACTCCAAATCAATTTGGTCACGTTACAGGAGTAAAAAAAGTGTACCATATCTTCTTCTTCTCTTCCACAAAGGGAACAGTTCTTATTTAAAATTATGTTAATTTTCACAAGATCTTTATTCAAATATAGTATCTTATTCAAAAGTCTGTACTGAAAGTACCGAACTGTTGTATGCGTTGTACAGCGAAACATAACCCTGAAAAAATATTGCATATATTTATCATCAAATAATAAACCATCTGCATGCCATCTATTACATAATTTATTCAAATGTTCATCCTTTTCTTTTAACATAATTTGATAAATATGTCTACATCCTTTTTCATCTTTCAACAAGCATGAAATATATGCAGGGCACAATGGTCCATTTACCTTCATATTACAATTTTCCAATTGGGACTTGTATTTGCATTTAATTATTTGACAGAGTGCATAATAATGAAGAAACTGTATTTTGATTGAAAACTTTTTTTCACACTCTTCTCTTGCTAAGATGTGTCCTTGATCATCTAATAAATCGTTTAAAAATCGAATACCTTTATCACACCATTCTTTTAAAAATATACCCTTTCCTCCAATTTTAATCTCAGAATTATACCAAATAGAAATAGCTTTCCAAAAAGGAGTAGTAGTACAATGAACCTGGCGGACAAAATAAGCTAGTATTTGGAAAAGTTCTTTCCAAAAACAGTTTCTTAGCATAAATGATAATTTAGTGAAATATATATCACCTTTACCCCATTCGAATGATGATAGTGGACGTAAGAAAGCGTACATTAAATGGGTAACGTCTTCACATGAGTTCAACAATATTCTTCTAATCCAGGTCAGTTTCAAAGCTCTAGAAAATTGTACAACATCAACCATTTTCAATCCACCATTTTCGTAAGAACAAACCATCTGTTTTCTGCTAATCTTATCAGGTTTCCCTTTCCAAATGAATTTAAAAAAAGAGACATTTATTGCTTTTAAAAGATGTTCAGAAGGGTTAGGAATGGACATAAATAAAGGGTTAAATTGCGAGACTAGCATTGATTTCACCAAGACCATGCGACCCAAAACAGAAATGTTACGTTTCGACCAAGATATCATTTGCCTTTTTAGTTTATCAAATATTCTGTCGTAGTTGTAATCTGGAAGCTTTTCTAAATCATTACCAAAGTCTATTCCCAAATACCTTATGAATCCCCCGTTAACCAACGATATGTCAGTCCCATGAACCTGATGTAAATCAATATTTACAGTTTTTTTCAAGGAACCAATACACAATATCTGTGTCTTATTTATATTAAGTTTTAAACCTGAATACTGAGAAAAGAACTCCAATAGCTCCATAGCATAATGTAAACTTTCTGTACTATCGAGACACAACACTGTATCATCAGCGTATTGTAATATTCTATATTCCTTGTTTTCTATAACTAAACCTTTTATCTTGTGGGATTTTCTGACCAACATGCCTAAAATTTCTGCACATAATAGAAACAAATATGCAGAAAGCGGATCTCCTTGTCGGCAACCCCTTTTAATATTAAAACGCGAGGTTAAACAACCGTTAATTAACACATTTGAAGCAGAATTCGAATATAGTAATTTGATCCATTGGATAATTTTATCCCCGTAATTAAAGAAATGTAATACATTCCATAGAAAATCATGTGAAACACAATCGAACGCCTTTTCAAAGTCAATAAAAAGTAATATCCCAGGAATATTTTTATGATCTGCATAAGAAATTATGTCATAAATTATTCTGATATTCTCTCCGATGTATCTACCGGACAGAAAGCCTTTCTGATCTGTATGTATGTTTTCGTCTAACAATGGTTTTATTCTGTTTACAATGCAACTAGAAAGAATCTTATATTGGACATTGAGCAAAGATATAGGATGCCAGTTTTTAAGTAGATTGCGAGGTTTGTTACCTTTAGGTAGTAGGGTTATAATTCCTAAATTTTGGAAATGTGAAAATCTTCCACAAACATATGCTGCGTTCAAACTCCTCATTAAATAAATCCCTATATCTTTAAGAAAAAACTTGAAAAACTCTGCAGTAAACCCATCCTGTCCGGGTGATTTACCAAGTTCTAAGTTACCAACAACTTTACTAATTTCTTTAAGGCAAATTTCTCTACCCAACTCCTCAAATTTTTCATCTGAAATCTTATTATGATCTGTTTCTTCCAGATCATGTAATATATCTTGAAAATCTGATACCTCTCGAAATCCATGAAGGTCTTCGTAAAATATTTTCGTCACCACATGAGCGGGGGTTGGCTCTATATAATTATCAAAGATAACAGATAAAATATAATTACTTTAAAAAGAGACAACTATTCAGGGCTATATATCGCCCCCCCCCTACAGGACCAGGAACGTAGCCGAGAGGGGGGGGGGGTGGTATTATGAATAACGAACCTCATTTCGTATCATGAATAGCGACCGTCTACTCCTATTATGAATAGCGACCCTCATTTCTTTTTTATGAATAGCGACCCTAATTTCGTGTTATAAATAGCGACCCTCATTTCGTATTATGAATAGCGACCCTCTACTCCTATTATGAATAGTGACCCTCTTCTTCTATTATGAATAGCGACCCTCATTTTTTATTATGAATAGCGACCCTCTACTCCTATTATGAATAGCGACCCTCTTCTTCTATTATGAATAGCGACCCTCTTCTCCTTTTATGAATAGAGACCCTATTCTCCTATTATGAATAGCGACCCTCTTCTTCTATTATGAATAGCGACCCTCTTCTCCTATTATGAATAGCGACCCTCATTTCTTATTATGAATAGCGACCCTCTACTCCTATTATGAATAGCGACCCTCTTCTTCTATTATGAATAGCGACCATCTTCTCCTTTTATGAATAGCGACCCTCTTCTCACATTATGAATAGCGACACTCATTTCTTATTATGAATAGCGACCCCCTACTCCTATTATGAATAGCGACCCTCTTCTTCTATTATGAATAGCGACCCTCTTCTCCTATTATGAATAGCGACCCTCATTTCTTAATATGAATAGCGACCCTCTACTCCTATTATGAATAGCGACCCTCTTCTTCTATTATGAATAGCGACTCTCATTTCTTATTATGAATAGCGACCCTCTACTTCTATTATGAATAGCGACCCTCTTCTTCTATTATGAATAGCGAACCTCTTCTTCTTTTACGAATAGCGACCCTCATTTCTTATTATGAATAGCGACCCTCATTTCCTATTATGAATAGCGACCCTCTTCTTCTATTATGAATAGCGACCCTCTTCTCCTTTTATGAATAGCGACCCTCATTTCTTATTATGAATAATGACCCTTATGAATAATAACCCTTATGAATAACGACCCTCATTTTGCATTATGAATAGCGACCCTCATTTCGTATTATGAATAGCGACCCTCATTTCGTATTATGAATAGCGACCCTCTTTCTGTGTTATGAATACCGACCCTTTTGTAATATTATGAATAGGGACCCTTATGAGTAACGACCCCGATTTACTATTATGAATAGCGACCCTCTTCTTTGATTATGAATAGCGGTTCTTATGAATAATGACCCTCATTTTGCATTATGAATAGCGACCTTCATTTCGTATTATGAATAGCGACCCTCATTTCGTATTATGAATAGCGACCCTCTTTCTGTGTTATGAATACCGACCCTTTTGTAATATTATGAATAGGGACCCTTATGAGTAACGACCCCGATTTCCTATTATGAATACCGACCCTCTTCTTTGATTATGAATAGCGGTTCTTATGAATAATGACCCTTATGAATAATGACCCTTTTCTCCAATTATGAAAAGCGGACCTTATGAATAGCGGTCCTTATGATTAATGGACCTTATGAATAGCGGACCTTATGAATATCTTGAAATCAATTAGTCCCGGGAAAACTAAACATTATCTCTCTCTATCGTCGAAAGAGAGTAGCCTTGATATCTTAGAATTTGATAGAAAATTACTTCAAATCTCAGCTCCTTATATCAATATTTCTCTTAATTGTCTTTTTAATGAAAGTTTAAATCGTGGATTTTTACCTAATGATTTTAAACTGGCCAAAACTACGCCTGATAATAAGGGTCAATGTCGCTATTCATAAGGTCCGCTATTCATAAGGTCCACTATTCATAAGGTCCGTTATTCATAATGACCGCTATTCATAAGGACCGCTTTTCATAATTGGAGAAAAGGGTCATTATTCATAAGGTTCATTATTCATAAGGACCACTATTCATAATCAGAGAAGAGGGTCGGTATTAATAATATGAGAAGAGGGTCGCTACTCATAATGCAAAATCGGGGTCGTTATTCATAAGGGTCGCTATTCATAATAGGAGAAGAGGGTCGCTATTCATAATACGAAATGAGGTTCGCTATTCATAATAGGAGAAGAGGGTCGCTATTCATAATAGGAGAAGAGGGTCGCTATTCATAATAGGAGAAGAGGGTCGCTATTCATACTACGAAATGAGGTTCGCTATTCATAATAGGAGACGAGGGTCGCTATTCATAATAGGAGAAGAGGGTCGCTATTCATAATAAGAAATGAGGTTCGATATTCATAATAGGAGAAGAGGGTCGCTATTCATAATAGGAGAAGAGGGTCGCTATTCATAATAGGAGAAGAGGGTCGCTATTCATAATAGGAGAAGAGGGTCGCTATTCATACTACGAAATGAGGTTCGCTATTCATAATAGGAGAAGAGGGTCGCTATTCATAATAGGAGAAGAGGGTCGCTATTCATAATACGAAATGAGGTTCGCTATTCATAATAGGAGAAGAGGGTCGCTTTTCATTATACGAAATGAGGGTCGCTATTCATAATAGGAGAAGAGGGTCGCTATTCATAATGCAAAATGAGGGTCGCTATTCATAATACGAGAAGAGGGTCGCTATTCATAATAGGAGTAGAGGGTCGCTATTCATAAAACGAAATGAGGGTCGCTATTCATAATACGAAATGAGGTTCGCTATTCATAATAGGAGAAGAGGGTCGCTATTCATAATACAAAATGAGGTTCGCTATTCATAATAGGAGAAGAGGGTCGCTATTCATAATAGGAGAAGAGGGTCGCTATTCATAATAGGAGAAGAGCTATTCATAATAGGAGTAGAGGGTTGCTATTCATAATACGAAATGAGGGTCGCGTTTCATAATAGGGTCACTATTCATAATATGAAATGAGGTTCGCTATTCAAAATAGGAGTAGAGGGTCGCTATTCATAATACGAATGAGGGTCGCTATTCATGATATAGAGTTAGGGTCGCTATTCATAATACGGGATGAGGGTTGTTATTCATAAAATGAAATAGGCCTAAGCAATATCCAAAATGCTCATAAGTTAACAAATGGAAATATTGGACGGAGGACACCCCCAAGGCGACACATGACCCTGAATATTTGTCTTGTTTTTAAGTAGGTTTGAAATTTGTTATCCAATGTTATAAAGATAATTGAGAATTTAAATCAATAACATTTGAATCATGAAACATCCTCAAGCTCACCAAGGGGGGGGGGGGGGGGGGTGCGACAACCCCACCTGTCAAGATATTGTCGGTAAAATTGCGCTGCTGTCGGGAAAAATGAGAAAAGGGGGAGGGGAAAAAGGAGAGGTAAAGGGAAAGAAAAGAAAAGGAAAGGAAAAGAAAGGAAAGAAAGGAAAGAGAAGAGAAGAAAGAAAGAGAAAAAAGACAAAGACGAAGGAGAGGAAAGAAAGGAAAAGAAGAAAAAAGAAAGAAAAGGAGCAAAAGAAAAAGGGGATTAAAGAGAAAGAGAGAGAGGGGTATGTTTGGTGGAGTCGCCACGTCGTGGGAGCAAGAAAGATACGCATAGATAATTTTGTTGCTGTGTCGGGTCCGCTGTGTCGGTATTCTTGCTCGATCTTCGTATACTATATTTATGGAGAAGTTTGAAGTCGGTGAGATTTATTATGTCGGTAATTTGTTGTCCCCTACGAAGTGTGAATTTTTATCGGATAAAGAAACATTTTTTGAGAATTCAGACAATGATTAAGATTCGCCCGAATCGTCCGAATCGTCTTCTTTGTCTAATGTTTTAATGAAACGTTAAAGCTTCCGCGCTTTAACGGGTTATTTTCGTTTCTTTTTTTCTTCATTTTCTGAATGCATTTCATGAACTAATGTAGATGAAATGAAATGAATGAATGTTGATGATGTGGGAGGAAAAAGGTGTTACCTAAAAGTCATTTCGAATATACTGAAATAACTTTCCATCTATCACTGTACGTCCCATATAATGTACACTAAACACTCATTACACACTATGAACATGACGGACAAAGAAAGCGGACAAAATATACAGTCCCTCAGGTAGACAAAGGAACATCCCTTCACTGCTTTTATGTAAAAAGGTGAATATGCATGTGACACCTGTTCTACACATTTTTACATAATAGCAGTGAAGGGATGTTCCTTTGTCTACCTGAGGAACTGTATATTTTGTCCGCTTTCTTTGTCAGTCATGTTCATAGTGACATGTCGTGGGAAGTTTAAACAAAAAAGAAGAGCAACAAGCCACATTCCCCAATACACGCATACCTCCTGGTTAATTTCAAACAGCTCATTAATATGTAATACCTGAAATGACCTCAATGCAAGCAAGCACATGCATCTTACTAGGTAAACCATCTGCAAGTAAAGCATTATACAATGTACTAGGTCATCATGGAAGTTCTATAAAACAACGGGGGAGGGATCAAAATAAGCTTTGAAGGGCACTTATACGAGGAAAATGAATTCAGACAAGGATTAAGAGTAGTGAACGGTACAACGAATCGTCTTCTTTCTCTAATATTTTAATGGAACGTCAAAGCTTCCGCGCTTCGCACGGGAAGGGGGGGGGGGTTGAAAATAATTTAGCTCCTGGCCCCGGATTTATAGGGTTAAATTTGTAGACATTGGGACATTGGCATTAATATATATATATATATATATATGTTAATATATAATTGGTAGCTATTTTTGTCGGTATTCGGTGGCCTCTTCACCCCCCCCCCCACCTGAAACTGAAAAAGGTCTAGCGACGCCCTTGCCTACAACCCCCCTTTTGTCGCTTCCATCCTTTGCTGAAGGTAAGGGACATGAAAGATCAACCCCTTGGTGGCAACACTGCTACACCCCAACCGCACCCCCCCCCCCCCGTGAAACACAAACAGTCTACGCCATCTATGAACTAATTGGACGAGAATTTTCAGTAATATGTATTTGTACCACGGAAATACTGCAGGCAGGGTAGGCCGAATGGTCGGACTGATGGGGGGGGGCACGCCTTTTTCTTTTCTTTTGTTCAGAAATGTTTTGAATATGTTTTCAATAAATGTTTTCTACAAATATTCGGGGCCATGTGACCCCCTCCCGCCTACGCTACAGCCGTGGGGTATCCCCTATCCATTATTTCGCCTACTGATGTTTATTGCTTATTTAATTTACCTTTTTTTATGAATAGCAACCCTTATACCGTATTATGAATAGCGACCCTCATTTCGTATTATGAATAGCGAACCTCTAGTTGTATTATGTATAGCGACTCTCATTCCTTATTATGAACAGCGAACCTCTAGTCCTATGATGAATAGCGAACCTCATAGCGACCATCATTTCCTATTATGAATAGTGACCCTCATTCCGTATTATGAACAGCGAACCTCTACTCCTCTCATGAACATCGAACCTCTACTCATATTATGAATAGCGATCCTCATTTCGTATTATGAATAGCGACCCTCATTTCATATTATGAATAGCGACCCTCATTTCGTTTTATGAATAGCGACCCTCTACTCCTATTATGAATAGCGACCCTCTTCTCGTATTATGAATAGCGACCCTCATTTTGCATTATGAATAGCGACCCTCTTCTCCTATTATGAATAGCGACCCTCATTTCGTATTATGAATAGCGACCCTCTTCTCCTACTATGAATAGCGACCCTCTTCTCCTATTATGAATAGCGACCCTCATTTCGTATTATGAATAGCGACCCTCTTTTCCTATTATGAATAGCGACCCTCTTCTCGTATTATGAAAAGCGACCCTCATTTCGTATTATGAATAGCGACCCTCTTCTCCTATTATGAATAGCGATCCTCTTCTCCTATTATGAATAGCGACCCTCATTTCGTATTATGAATAGCGACCCTCTTCTCCTATTATGAATAGCGAACCTCATTTCGTATTATGAATAGCGACCCTCTTCTCCTATTATGAATAGCGACCCTCTTGTCCTATTATGAATAGCGACCCTCTTCTCCTATTATGAATAGCGACCCTCATTTCGTATCATGAATAGCGACCCTCTTCTCCTATTATGAATAGCGACCCTCTTCTCCTATTATGAATAGCAACCCTCATTTCGTATTATGAATAGCGACCCTCTTCCCGTGTTATGAATAGCGACCCTTATAAGTAATGAACCTTATTTCGTATTATGAATAGCGACCCTCTCGTCGTATTATGAATAGCGACCCTGATTTCATATTATGAATAACGGTCCTTATGATTAATGACCCTTAATATGAATTATGAATAGCGACCCTCAGCTCACATTATGAATAGCGGTCCTTATGATTAACGAACCTTATTTCTTTATGAATAGTGACCCTCTTTTGCCATTATGAATAGCGGACCAGGAAGTAAGGGAATTTCCACGTTATGAATAGCGGTCCTTATGAATAGCGGACCTTATGAATAGCGGTCCTTATGAATAGCGAATAGACCCCGATAATAAAGGTAAAGGTGATACAAATAATATTTCAAATTATAGACCTATCTCAGTCGTATGTCATATTGCTAAACTGCTTGAAAAGGAAGTTCAGTCTCAATTGTTATCTTACTTACAGACTAATCATCTTATTAGTGTTGACCAATATGCTTTTTTGCCAAATCATTCAACTAACACATGTTTACATAGAGTCATTGATGATTAGTACGAATCTTTTAATGAAAAGGAAAAAGTTGGTGCATGTTTTCTTGACATTTCTAAATGTTTTGATTGTATTGACCATGAACTTTTGTTGTCTAAATTGAATAAGTATGGTATTTTAAATACTGAACTTAAATGGTTTTATAGTTTTTTTATCTGGTCGGAAACAAGTAGTTTATTTTCATGGTAAACTGTCCGAAACAAAGGACATAACTATAGGAATTCCTCTGGGGAGTACTTTAGGCCCCTCACTCTTTCTTGTTTTGTATAAATGATACAACTGATTGCTTACGATCAAGTACATGTAATATATACGCTGATGATGTTGTCTTATATGTTTATGATATGGATATTACTGTCATTACATCTAAGCTCCAAGCAGATTTGTATGCTATAAATGAATGGTATTGTAAAAATAGATTACGTATTAATACTAATAAGAGTAATGTTATGCTGCTGAGTAGTAACACACGAGGTAACGATGAATTAAGTCTGAAGGTGCATATTGATACTGAAACAATAGAACAGGTAAGAAGTATCAGATATTTAGGGATTGAAATTGATGATAGATTATCTTGGGATATCCACATTAAATCTCTTACCAAATCATTAAGTTATAAGATTTTTACTTTGAGAAAGCTCAGTAAATTTTTTAATTTTTCCATTTTGAATAAAATATACAAATGTACCATACAGCCAATCTTATATTATTCTTGTTCCGTATGGGGAAACTGTTCTTTACAAAACAGAAATATTCTTTTAAGACTACAAAAAAAGAGCTGCACGTATTGTCGTAGGGAATTTTGATTATGATGTAAAATGATGTATAATGAATTCATTAAAATGGCAATTCATTGATACTAGACGGGACTATTTTTTTTATCATGTATCATGTACAACTGTATTTATGGAAAAGCCCCAGTACGATTATGCAATGTAGTGGAAATGGTTTTTGATAGACATGGTTTTAACACTAGACTTGCCAATACGCTGAATGTTGTTTTACCCAAGCCTAATCTTGAATGTTTTAAGAATTATTTTAGATACGCTGGAGGTAAAATCTGGAATAGTTTACCATCTGCTTTTCAGAATGCTAAATCTATCGACGTTTTTAAACGTATGTACAAGGACAATTTTTTTAACCTGTGTGATACAATGTCGATTCATTTACTGCTTTGACATGGCTATTTCTCTCTCTCTTTCTCTCTCTCCATTTCCCTCTCCCCTCTTTCTTTCTTTCCCTCTTTCCTCCTTTACTTTTTACCAGTTTCCTTATACCTTTTCTCCTCTTCTATTTTTGGGGGTGATATTTTAATGCCTTTTATTAAAGTGATTTGATGTTTTTTCCGCTGTTAATTTCATTTATTACATTGTCGGTTTTTTTGTGTGTGTGCTTTTTACTACTTGTTATGTGTATTATGCTTATATGTTAGTTTTATACTATTCTTACCTTTGCCTGTGAGCTTTGGTGATTTCATTATTTATATTTCCGTGTACTACATTTTTATCCTGTTCAGGACGATGATGTTAAACAGATTTTGTATCTACAATGTATATCTGATTCTTGTTATCCTGAATAAATATATTTAACAAAAAAAAAAAAAATATATATATATATATAGATATTTTAGTATAGAATATTGTGTCATGTGTCAATCAAGAGAGGGTTCACTGTTATTCAATTTTTTACTTTTTTCAGCTGCAGCTATTTCTCAATAATAATACCAGGCTTATATAACACATCACATGATTCATATCCGGACACCTACCCCCTGGACATCAACCCCGGATAACCACCCCCAGTCAACTACCCCCTAGGCCTAGGGCAACCACCCTCTAGGATGACTACCCCCCCCCCCCCCTGGACAACCACCCCCGGAAAACTACCCACGAGACAACTTCCCCCTCGGACAACTACCCAACGGACAACTACCCCCTAGGAGAGTTGTGCAGGGGGGGGGGGGTTGTTGTAGTCATAGAGGATGGTTGTCGTTGGGGGTAGGTATCTGGGGGTAGTCGTCCGGGGGTAGTTGTCCTAGGGGAAATTTTCCTAGGGGGTAGTTGTCTGGGGGTAGTCTTCCGGGGGTAGTTTGTCATGGGGGGTAGTCGTCCGAGAGGGTGGTTGTTCTAGGGGACAGTTGTCCTAGGGGGTAGTTGACTGGGGGTGGTTATCCGGGGGGTTGATGTCCAGCGGATTTGTGTATGCCTTTCTTTCTGCCTTCCTATTTCCACTTTCGTAGATGCTACAGAATTCTAACAAATTACCATATATAGTCTAAGAGATGTTTTTTTTTATCTGAAACGTATAACCTGCCCTTTAAAATTTCAGCAGGAAAAAGGGAAGCGCCTGCCAAGGCAAAACTTTTACTGAGACTTGAAGATGGGCAAAAGGTCTGTTGGATGCCTCTTTCTCCGTTTCACGTACACCCTGAAGAGGTAGCTGAAGGTGACTTAGATCTTCCATGACTCATTTGAGAAAGCCGTAGTCCAACAACATTGAGGCGACTTGTTGCTACAGCAGCCAATGGGGCAGAAGCGGAGTGCTCCCAAACTGCTGAGAGCAAGAGAGCGGCCAATCTGTGTGGATTCCGCAGGGCCAGCATAATTTAACTGTGGAGCTATGCAAGAAAACACTAATTGGTTTTATCATGTCTATATCCTTGACGATGGACTGTCAATGATTCTTTTTAAAATTGTAAACCATAATTTGACAAATACAATCATTGAGTATAATATATTAGACTGTTTATTAATCATAGACCTACATTATTTGTTTTACGTAGTTACGATATTGTTTGCCATTCAATCACAATCAGGCGACTCATCATCCAGAGAAATGACTGCACACACGGGACCGTCAATATCTGCTGGCATTCCTCTTCAATATGCATTAGCAGACGGTGCACATATCTCCTTTTTGCAATTGTTTTGTTTCATGTGAATGTACCATTAATCGAAGAAAATTACAACATTTACAAGAAATTATAACATGTTAAACAATTATAAGAGTGTGAGCAAAATGTTACATTTGGAAATACCAATGGAATGCAGTATCTTTTATAACATAATACTCAGGGAGAATGAATCATCGATCTTTTTTCCTTCTTATTATAGGAGACGAGGTGACACCTAGGGAAAACAGAGCTCAAAAGTAGGTCTATATATTTCTCTTTCTTTTTCGAAATGTCCTATTTCGCTGCTGATTTTTTTTTGTATGGCGTTTTTGTGCTGACATTTAAATACTTTACTGCTGACTACTTCCTCGGACTTTTAGTTGGGTCTGTTGTGCAACTTAAGTTATCATAGAGTGGAATTTTCGTGGTTTGGGCAATTTTGTGTGCAGTGGTGTTTTCTTCTCCATTTCATTGTAATTTACATTAAGTGACACTCTTTAAGATAATCACCAATTTGACAGGTTTGAATAGGTTAAAAGGAGCTTAATGAGACAATTCAGTGGTTTGGTTATAATGTTTACAATATATTAATTGTGTTGCCTGTAAACCGTTTTTACCATAATTATACTCTACATGCAAAGTTTATTTAACATTTTCTTCAACTTCAGACCGGTTGTAAATTTACCATAGTTATTTTGTTCTTATCAATTCAGTAGTACCATTGACAAACTTTTTGCCAAAACCAGCTGTAGGCCTACGTGAAAGAGTAAATTCTATTTTTTCTCTCCTTTACGTGAATCTCAGGTCTACCGATTCACCAACAGTTACAGATGTGCATTTGCTAAGAATCTCAAAAGAACTACCTCCGGAAATTTTCTCAGATTTGTACGTTGCTCTGGGAATCAAGTCAAGTATTGCACAAGGCATCCTAGCGAAGAATGACTATCCACAAACATACATGCAACTTCTGCAGCAGTGGAAGAGAAAATCCGATAGGACCTTGGCAGACCTGGACCAGATTCTTGCTGTGTTAGATGCTGGTGGTCTTAGATCCACTTATAAACAAGAGCCAAAGTAAAACAAATATTTACATGTACTTGGCTAGCTTGGCATTTGAATATCGGCATAAATGAGAAAATCTGCATGGCTCGCTTGGGTGAATGAAAACAATGTTAGCATCAAACAAGTTTGAAAGAATAAAGATTTTTTGTAATGTGATGAGTTTATTGTTTCCTATATCAAAACTAGGTTAAAGCAATTGTTAACCTCTGAAATGTACAGCACAAATAAGAATTCTCTCCACTGATATTTGTTTCATGTTGTGTTTCTACAGGGTTTCAAATAACATAATTTCCGAACTATTCAAGTTACGCACTACTGTTCAAACAAACAAAGGTTTAATAGCTTTAACGTTAATAGAACAGCGTATTCATTTCCAAAGGTGGATTTCTACGGGTACGCTCGCCTTTTCATTTCTATAGAAAGCTTCCAGACTTCCGGGTTAGTGTTTTGGTCACGTGACACAGCACATTACCTTAGTACTACCTGCAGCGCATACTTTCGAGACGTATGGTTATCTTTGAATAATATTACTGATGAAAGAGAATTCGGATTTTGGGCTTGAGCATTCAACAAGTACCGCCCTTCTGAATGTTACAGAAGATTGGTTGCATAGTGTGGATAAAGGTGACATTGTTGGTATATGGTACAATTGATTTAATAACGAATGCAGTTTATACCGTTGAAAACTCTATCCTCCATATTAATCTAAAATTGAAAGAACTCGTTAAAAGTGTTTGTGCATGGTAAACCTACATAATTGTAGATACCCGACTAATGAGGTATGCAGCTGTAAATGAGGGTAATGTAGATCAAACGAGTAAATTTCATGCGTCAATATAGGCTCCCTCCTAATTTCTGCCATCTATGTAAATAATATATAAACGTGTAACTTTAATTCAGAAAAGGACTTGGCAAGACCGCCTCCCTTGTTCCCATCTATAATGAATTGCATCTGTGCTGTATTTATGTTTGTATATGTGTATGCTTTAATTTCAATTACATCAAATTGTCTTGATATTGACTTGGATGTAATATTACTAGAGAAAAAATTCCTCGTTGGAATTTTTTTATATTTTTTTAAAATATCGATATTTCTGTTATATTCACCGAGAAAATGTATTCTTCTCTTCATAACAAATTATATGTGGTGGTTATTTTGTTAGTTTTACCTGACTGCTAAGAATCAGAGGACCAACGACTTTAGGTCCTCTCCAAGGGACCGGTATAATTTATCATTATGATGACTAAATTCTGACGTCTTAGGCCATGTGATATATTTGGAATGTAATATTTATTCATTAAAAAATGTCTGCTTTAAAACACTGTTTATGAAAATCAAATATCTGTCTTTATTATTCTTTGTTATTTAGTATGCAATACAAATGAAAACATATCATTAAATTGAAAGGTTTCCGATATCACCACATCAATTACCCAAGCAGTTTCTATTTTTCTTTTCTTTTTTGTCAAGAAGA
Organism: Strongylocentrotus purpuratus; assembly: GCF_000002235.5. Classification (NCBI taxonomy): domain Eukaryota; kingdom Metazoa; phylum Echinodermata; class Echinoidea; order Camarodonta; family Strongylocentrotidae; genus Strongylocentrotus; species Strongylocentrotus purpuratus. Next base: position 5,451,940 of record NW_022145606.1, on the reverse strand, counting down.
AGAAGAATAAGAATAATCAGTGTTCGTTATGGCAATTCTAATCTTCATAATAAACAGCACTATTACAATTATTTATATTCAAGGTTTTTCTTTATTACTATTATTTTGTATGTTCTTAAAATGTGGAATAATGTATATTATATCTTGCTTATAACCGTTGATGTTTTTCCTTTCTCGATTTGTTTTAAATGTTTCTTGTACCTTATTATGTTCCATGTACATGTTGTATTTTCTTCTAACCAGTGTCTTGGACCCGGGTTTTCGTGTCTGACTATTTCTTTTGAATACCATGGTTCTCCCATACCTAGGTTACCATGGTACGTGTACAGAAAACAACTTTAATATCATCGTAGTAATACATTATGTAATCGATAATGTTGCTATTTTGTCTAATTGGTTGAATTAAAACAGATGCTATATGCTCTAATTTCAATATGTTGTAAATATTTGTCTTATTGAATTATTTTTATTGATATAAATTACTTCATGTATTGAAAACTATATTACGTTGAAAATTAAACTCTGTGTTATGTTTATATGTTATGCCCTGCTTTGGGAAATATATTGTCCTTGTCCATGTTTGCTTTATTGTAAAATATGCCTTTTAAAATTAATTACGATCCATTTGTACCACTGTCTACTTTCATTATGAAGTTATTTGCTTTACTTATTATGTAGGCAGGGCAGACCAAAGTACCCCCTACCCTGTCTTCTCATCAGTCATTGGTCAAATGTTTCTGACCTTTGGAGAAGGGGTACCTCTATTTCCCCCAATTCGAGTATCCATATAGGGGATTTTCGAATTGGGGAAATCAATAGGTATTACTCAATTTCAATTTTGTATTTTATTTACTTTTTGGACATATTTGCTTGGATATTGTTTACACTAGCTAAGTATGTTGTATTTGTATAAATGTATTATGTTGTATACTTGTATTTGTTCATGTTTTGTGGAAATAAATTCAATAACATTTAAACACTTTGTACTTTAATAGCTGTGCATCGGTGCACCTCTATTAATCTGAGCAGTGGGAGAGTCCTGCAATGGCTCATTTCTATAATAAGCAGGGCACTCGGTGTTGTTGACAGTGAAGGTGCCTGTTCATTTGCTGGCTGCAAAAGAAATTGTGATGATATTTGCAAAGCAAGTAAAAAGGCTCTATAAGAACTCTATAATCATAAAACAATGAATTTTAATTCATATTTATATTTGAATTACGTTTATGTGTTCATGGGGATTGTACGTTGTTAAACTGATTATGATAAATGTTGGATCAATGAGGGAACTAAGCTCACACCGTACCATATTGCCACTTGAAACAGGATAACTTTATTGTATTTAGATCTGCAGAAAATATATGAATCAAAAGACTCATAAATATATGTATGCTTTTATTCAATAAATGAATAAAACTCTCGAAAACATGTATGAGAGTTTTCCTTACCTTTTCTCACACTATGAATTATCAATTTAATATAACAACTCCATTCCTCTTTAGAAGTTATTTACCGCATAAATATTATTTCGGTAGTAACTGATTTTTGCTTAGAAAAAATGTATTGATCTAAAAAAAATTATTAAATTGTAAAAACAATGTAACTAATTTGTGTTAGTTGTGTGGTTTTATTAAGATGAGTCCATTGTGAAATAAAGCAAATAGTACACATGTCATTTTCCCGGAGAGAGAACAGACAAATAATCAGCAAATAAGGTCATCTAATATACAGAAATGGGAAATATGTAGAACAGAAGGAAAACATGTACAGATAACAATATCAAGAAGCAAATACATATACACAAACAAATAAATGAGTGTATTAGTAGATAAATATCCTAATGCGTAAAATTGCAGCGAAATAAGAATATGAGCTACCCCCCCCCCTCCCAAAACAAATAACTGCACTGTAAATGAAAGCAAAGATATAACACTTTGCTTGTTCTCAGAACATAACACATTTATAATTTGCTTTGCATACAAAGCCAGTCGAAGTCACATTTCCTCATCATAATTTTGATTCATATTCCCTTTAATTTGGGCGTGTGCATATATGTTTGGGGGAGGGAGCGTGTGTGTGTGGGCGTGAACGTGTGTGTGTGTGTGTGTCGATGTATGGGCGTGATATTTTTGTTTATGTGTGGGCGTGGAAGAGTGTAAGTGTGTGTGTGTGTGTGTGGGGAGTAATAAAGAGAGAGAGAGAGAGAGAGAGAGAGAGTGAGAGTAAAAGGGAGGGTAGACATGAATTTATGCGCGTTGAGTGTGAGTTTGTGTATTATTTGTCAAATAATGTTTTGATAGCATACGACAAAAAGAAAAAAGGAAAACAAAAGAATTTCCGTTTCGGTTTAATAAAATTTGGAGTGGACTATAAGGCTATTATTGTTATTATCATTATTAGAAAAAGAAGACGGTACTGCCAAAACATGAAGGTGACGTTTGCTTTTCACTCCATTCTGTTCTGGAAGCTCCCCCGCGAAATCCCCTCTACGGCGCCATATCAGGTCATTTGTAGCATTATTGTCCCGTACCTAGCTGCACTGTTGGTTTTCACATCGAGTCCTCTGTCAACAAATCAGATATTATGTAGTGGGATATGCTGTAATATGCTCTCTCACTTGTTGGTATTAAAGGCTGGCTGCACTAGTTCAGCCAGAAGGGATTAGACCACCCAGCTAGCCAGCGAGGTGACTGTGACAGGTGGCTATCTCATGAACTCAGCTCTCAATTAACATAAGAAAAAGGATCATGTGGGACCAACAGATACCGATTTGGGAAGTTTACTGTAAAGAGGGAGCAAGCAGCTTCAAGTAGGACAGTGTGGCTTTAAACCGTTTTTTCATTATACTTAAGCTATACATATACGTGTACATTTTCACAGCCCCCCCCCCCCCCCCCCCCCCTCTTTCACCACCGCTCCGAAAGTTTCTTCCAGAACTGATCATATGGGCCGAGCTTGATATGGGCGGAGCTTGTTCAGCCCCAGCACTTTCAGAAACGCTCCGTGGTTCATTGAAAATGCTGTAGGGCCATCAAACTAAGCAGGATATTAGCGCAAACCTAATGGCCTGTATTTTAATATTATTTAAACCGGACATGAACCTTATATTTTGTTCAAGATCAAGTTTAACATAGGGAGTTAGCCCGGGTTTTAACTGTTTCTTTGCAAAACGTGATCTTAATCAAGGGTAGTATGGACCCATGTATTTCTTTGTTCCCCCAAAACACCTCGGTTGTTTTCTTCGTGTCTCTGCATTGTCACTCGTTTGCCTACGTGCATTTCTACACAAAATGATAACTGACCTTTAATTTAAGGATTGCCTCATGCAATGCAACAAAATGGCTTCGCAAAATCAGCCATTTCCTGTCTAGATGATTGTTGTTGTTGTTGTTGGAATTAATGGCGTTTTCCATCATCTCTGGATGATTTACGCCAGGCAATGTGATAGGGCGTAGTTACTGGTCATCTCTTGGTACTTTTACTCTGTTGGATTGACAATAACCTAATAATTAGACGAATATAACCGTTGTGTTTATGAAAATAGTAATGTCAGTAAATTGTTGGTATTTTTTTCTTCTGTATTGTTATACAGTAAATTGTTGGTATTTTTTTCTGTATTGTTATACAGCTTGATATATTAAATGAATAATTAGAAAGGAAAGGATGAGGTGGTTGAATATTAGTTGCGATCAGTTCATTACGTTAGGACGTTAGTTTAAAGCTTCTCTCCGTATAATGATGCAATTTATACAATTTATATAATGAAGCAATTGATACCGAGGAAAGTATCACTGTCATTAATAGATTATGTAGCGAAACGTAAATAATACTAATAATGAGTTCCACGACATAAATATCAGTATAGACCAATATACTCTGGAAGAAGGTGAACACTCTTGAAGACGTTCGTATACATACATATACCGTGTGAGTCAAAAAAAAGTTTACACCTAGAAAGTTGCTATTTATTTAAAAATCATCTCTGAACAGTAAATTATTATACATCTTATGAAAGAGTGTTTTATCCCAAATCATTTGGTATCATTTTTGTGTGGTATGTGTTCACGCTTAGATGAACAGAAGGCATTGTTTACGAGAGTGCAAAAATTGACTTGCGCCAAAGTGAGGCCTACAGTATGTATTATGTTGGGATTAGCGGAGTGAGAGAATGAATTTAATGTATCAAATGAAATGCATTGCATATGAGTTTTGCAGAAGCAAAGTCACACACACAAACACACACGCGCACAAATGTTCGTTGATATTCGATATTTGATATGTGTGGCATGATTAATTTTGTTAGGGATGTTATTTGGATCTGCAAAGACCGAATTAATACCCAAATCCCAATTGTTTTCTTCAAACATCACATAAGCAACTTTGGCGCAAGTCGATTTTTGCACTCTCGCAAACAATGCCTCCTGTTCACCCAAGCGTAAACACATACCACACAAAATGATATTAAATGATTCGGGATAAAACACTCTTTCATAAGATGTATAATAATTTACTGTTCATCGATGATTTTTAAAATAATTAGCAATTTTCTAGATGTAAAATTTTGTTGTACTCACACTGTATACTTATATATATATATATAATGTGGCACAGGGATATTATTTTTGTTGTACATGTATATAACGGGCCGAGGACTTTGCTCCATAATTCTTCATCAGTTCCTAGCCATACAGATACAATTCACTCCTTACATATTGTATCCTGCCTGTCTTTATCTATGCAACTAAACCAGGAATCTGTAGCTCCAACCGGAAGTGATTTCCTGTTTCCGGTTCAATACAAAACAACATACGGGGAATGAATCATAACAAAACGGGTTCAAAGTCTTTCAATCAAGTTACCATGGTAATTTATTGAGATAATGGTCTCTTCTTTACTCGACGGTGGACATAACTTTGTTCTGACTGGTCGGTGTCTATATCTTGTTCCAGGAGTAATAGCTTCAGGCCTACGAAGAGACGAAATTTTTTGTTCTGATCGCATTCTGAACATTTATTTTGACTAAACCAGATATGTTAAAGGCGACGACAGAGGGGCGGAACGACTTACAAAGTGTGGGGGGGGGGGCACCAACAAAAAAGAGGCACTTTTAAAGTGAAATCTCAAGGCGAAAATATACAAGTTTTTAGACATTAGTATATACCCCTATATTGTGATTACATTATCAGAGATGATTTCAATATTAGTTTATCTTTATACATCATATAATATATTGCTTAGGCATCGTATTTTGAAGTTGGATGTGATGGTCTGAAAATTTATTTGCGAGCGAGAAAAAAGTTAAGATTTGTGAGGTCGCAGTGCGAGAAATTAGATCTTATAAAGGGTAAAAATCCAATTATGATGGGTTATAAGCATATTCTCATATTGAAGACTGAAAATACTTTTGGTAAGTAACATAATAATACCATCTTTAAATGCGAGCGAGCCTTGGGGGAAATTGTTTTGAGTCGCTTGAAATTAGGGGCAAGTTTAATGATAAAGAAAAAGGGGACACTTATCGATAGAGATAAAACACTTTTTAGAAAAGAAAGGAGTACGTGTCAAAGTACGATGGCTAATTATTAGAGTTGAAAATCGGGCACTTCTTACACCTACAAAAAAAGGACTTACCAGGGATGAAAAAAGCACCAATGAGCAGGGGATATGGTATTTTTCGACAGCTTATTGACAAATCATTGCTGTATCAATCGTAACTGCTAAACTTCTTCCCCTCTTCCATTCTCTCCTCTGTTTCTAGAACTCTTTCTCCCCACCTCTCTCTATCTCTCTCCCTCTCTCCCCCTCCCCCTCTCTCTCTCTCTCTCCTATGAAAAGGGAAAGGGGCACTGATAAGAAGGAAAAAGAACATTTATTAAGAAGGTAAAGGTGTCAAAATAAAAGGGGCATTTATTATAGATTAAATGAACACTTATCAGGAGGGGAAGGGGCACTTGTCAAAGTAAAACGAGTATCTCTCAGAATTGAATAGGGTAATTTACAAAAGGTGAAAAGGGGCACTTTTGAGAATGAAAAGGGAAGTTATGAGAAGGGGAAGGTTTTTTTTAATGGGGCACTTATCATAAGGAAAAGAGTCACTTTTTAAAAAGAAAAAAGGGCAAATGGGAAAATATAAGGTGCGCTTATCCGAGTTAAAATGGGGTAGTTATTAAAAAGGGAAGGGGTAATTCTTACAAAGGAAAAGGGAAACTTGAAAGCAAAATGGGAACCTCTCAGATTTGAATAGGGCAATCATTAGAGGTAAAGGGGCGCTTATCAATAGTGAAAAGGTGCACTTACTATAAATTAAAAAGGGCACTCATGAGAATGGAAAATGGATAATTGTTGCTAGAAAAATGCGAACTTGTCGAAGGAAATGAGTTACGTGTTAAAATAAAAGGGCCACTTATCTAAAGGGGCGCTCAAAAAAAACATGAATATGGGCATTTATCAAAGTAAAAGGGGCACTTAACCTCAGATAGGGTGTCAGGCATATCATCTTTTTCTTCATTAGTTTGTCTTCTGTTCCTATTGCTCGTCTGAATACATCATTACTAATATACTAATAATTAGGCGAATACAAATAATGTCATATCTTCTATACTTTGAACATTAAGTTTGTTTCGTAGCGCGTTCTTATCAAACTCATCACTTGTGTACAATTAACCAATTCAGAAGACAACTATTATCCATCTTTTGTCCTATGAAAGAGACTTTATGTTTAATAAAATGATCACAAGTATTTTTTTCTAACATAAATGAAAAATACGAACAATTTGTCTATATTATCCCGTTGCGATGAGAACCTCTCGATCATACGGGAAAACGATCAGTTTGCTTGTAGCAATTGTAAAGGAGGCGCAGTGCGTTTTGCGAAATATCGGTCGGATATTCCCCAACTTTGCAGGAAGTGCGTGGTTTACTCATCGGAAATATATTTCCGTTCAATGCGTTGTGATGGTTGTGTTAACTGTTTTTGCCTACATGTATAACCCCCACACATGTAGACATGTAGTGATGTTAGCCGAACGACTCTCATGTTAAGTTTCTTAAATCTATCATCTTTCTAAATAGCATTTTGATAACAAGAAATGGTGTGGTACATAATGTCACAGTTTGCTCTTCCGTCAATGCAAGCAGTGGAATGCATATAAAACGGGTTTCCCACATTCACAATCAATGGATTTCGCACATGTTTAGGAAACTAACCCCCTGGACGCCCCCCTCCCTTTCCTCCCCGGCCAATTACCAGCGGGACAATTAACCCACGAGAAAGTACCCCCGGAAAATTACCCCCAATTACAATTACCCTCAGGAAAATGGCCCCTAGACCCATTACCCTCGGTGTACACCCCCCCCCTAATTTAAACAATACCACTGAAAATTACCACCCATATATTATCAGCGAAACACAAATTGGCAACACTGTGGCTTATCATGCGATCTCCGCTTCAAGTCGCTCTCTACAGAATATTTCTATAAACTTTAATTTTCGAAATTAGCTATGACGGAATAGCTTTGCTTCATCAGGTTTTGTATTCAAAGAATATTTTCAATAATTATGTTTATGGTGAATGTATGATTGAATATTTTATTGAGGAAGAATACAGATTTTTAAAGTTTTGCAGTACAGGGCGATTGGGAAGAGAGGTTGCAAGATACGCTCTCATTCTTTCACTACCTCCACTTGAAATTCATACTGAAATATTATATTAGTAAAGTTTTAAACCAGCTGTTTTTACTCCCCCCCCCCCCCCTTAAACGCGGTCATGGTGATTTATATGCTCTGTTCAAAATTGACAAGCTGTCGTACTTAATGGCCCGAATTCACAAAGGAGGTTTTTCGACCAACCTTGGTTTATATGCGCCACATGAGGCGTTTCGACGCGTTTTTAGAAACCAGGTTAGCCTTGAGCCATAATGCATGGCCCTACATTTTAATATTATTTAAAGGGATCCGGTAACTTTGTCTTAGATCCTTTAGAAATAATCCTTGATTTAGCTCATGCTGCAATGATAATTATAAACCTTTAGGTCAGTCAGGAACTCCATGACTTTTATAAGCCGATCGCCTGTCTGATTATCAAGATATTAATGATTTGAATTACAAATTTTGAAAACCGTTCGCCGAACGGTTTTCATAGCACTACAGTCTATTGGGGAAAACGAGTATGGTAAAACCGGTCACTCAAAGATTTTTACTTTTTTGAGGCACTTCTTGATCATTTTGAAGCGTGATTATTTTAGGGCTTCAATATTACACCATATCACAGACACTGGTAACATGTAGGACCGTGTATCTCAGATTTAACATTGTTAAACGATCCCTTTAAACCGGACATGAACCTTATATTTTCTTCAAGATCAAGTTTAACATAGGGAGTTAGCCCGGGTTTTAACTGTTTCTTTGCAAAACGTTATCTTAATCAAGGGTAGTATGCCATGTGTTTCTTTGTTTCCCCAAAACACATCGGTTGTTTTCTTCGTGTCTCTGCACTGTCACTCATTTGCCTAAGTGCATTTCTACACAAAATGATAACTAACCATTAATTTAAGGATTGCTTTATGCAATGCAACAAAATGGCTTCACAAAATCAGCCATTTCCTGTCTAGATGATTATTGTTGTTGTTGTTGTTGTTGAAATTAATGGCGTTTTCCATCATCTTTGGATGATTTACGCAAGGCAATGTGATAGGGCGTAGTTACTGGTCATCTGTTGGTACTTTTACTCTGTTGGATTGACAATAACCTAATCATTACTAATATACTAATAATTAGGCGAATATAACCGTTGTGTTTATGAAATTAATAATGTCAGTAAATTGTTGGTATTTTTTTCTTCTGTATTGTTATACAGTAAATTGTTGGTATTTTTTTCTTCTGTATTGTTATACAGTAAATTGTTGGTATTTTTTTTTTCTGTATTGTTATACAGCTTGTTATTTTAAATGAATAATTAGAAAGGAAAGGATGAGGTGGTTGAATATTAGTTGCGATCAGTTCATTACGTTAGGACGTTAGTTTAAAGCTTCTCTCCGTATAATGATGCAATTTATACAATTTATATAATGGAGCAATTGATACCGAGGATAGTATCACTGTCATTAAAGGCAATACAAAGTTTTGGGAAATTTTGAAAATTGGGTGGACAGTGATTCTTTACAATTTTGATAGATTTGGATGCCCCTGTGGATGTATTATAAGCACTAGAAAATTTAGCCTCTAAAACACTTCTGCTTTCGAGTGCTCCCGGTAAATTTTGATAAATTTACAAATAGCGCCTACGGCCGTACAATGGTAGCTGCAACCATGAAAATCTCAGAATATGTAGTTGTGATATATTATTTCCCAATGGGAATAGCTAATCGGTCAATTTCAGTCAAGAAACATAGTTTTATAGCTTAATTAATATCTTGACCTTGAGAGGGGGCTATACAACACAATGAGTCTATAATTTACAATTGTATAACTTTAGACTCGATTTCAACCGCGACAACGATCACTGAATATTGTAGGATTGCATATGCTTCCAATATGCTCATTTGAACCAAATTCATGACCCCATACCAAAACTTTGTATTACCTTTAATAGATTATGTAGCGAAACGTAATTAATACTAATAATGAGTTCCACGACATAAATATCAGTATAGACCAATATACTCTGGAAGAAGGTGAACAATCTTGAAGACGTTCGTATACATACATATAGAGAGTACAAAAATCGACTTGCGCCAAAGTGAGGCCTACAGTATGTATTATGTTGGGATTAGCGGAGTGAGAGAATGAATTTAATGTATCAAATGAAATGCATTGCATACGAGTTTTGCAGAAGCAAAGTCACACACACAAACACACACGCGCACAAATGTTCGTTGATATTCGATATTTGATATGTGTGGCATGATTAATTAATACCCAAATCCCAATTGTTTTATTCAAACATCACATAAGCAACTTTGGCGCAAGTCGATTTTTGCACTCTCGCAAACAATGCCTCCTGTTCACCCAAGCGTCAACAAATACCACACAAAATGATACTAAATGATTCGGGATAAAACACTCTTTCATAAGATGTATAATAATTTACTGTTCATCGATGATTTTTAAAATAATTAGCAATTTTCTAGGTGTAAACTTTTGTTGTACTCACACTGTATACATATACATATATAATGTGGCACAGGGATATTATTTTTGTTGTACATGTATATAACGGGCCGAGGACTTTGCTCCATAATTCTTCATCAGTTCCTAGCCATACAGATACAATTCACTCCTTACATATTGTATCCTGTCTGTCTGTATCTATGCAACTAAACCAGAAATCTGTAGCTCCAACCGGAAGTGATTTCCTGTTTCCGGTTCAATACAAAACAACATACGGGGAATGAATCATATCAAAACGGGTTCAAAGTCTTTCAATCAAGTTACCATGGTAATTTATTAAGATAATGGTCTCTTCTTTACTCGACGGTGGACATAACTTTGTTCTGACTGGTCGGTGTCTATATCTTGTTCCAGGAGTAATAGCTTCAGGCCTACGAAGAGACGATTTTTTTTGTTCTGATCGCATTCTGAACATTTATTTTGACTAAACCAGATATGTTAAAGGCGACGGCAGAGGGGCGGAACGACTTACAAAGTGGGGGGGGGGGGGCACCAACAAAAAAGAGGCACTTTTAAAGTGAAATCTCAAGGCGAAAATATACAAGTTTTTAGACATAAGTATATACCCCTATATTGTGATTACATTATCAGAGATGATTTCAATATTAGTTTATCTTTATACATCATATAATATATTGCTTAGGCATCATATTTTGAAGTTGGATGTGATGGTCTGAAAATTTATTCGCGAGCGAGAAAAAAATTAAGATTTGTGAGGTCGCAGTGCGAGAAATTAGATCTTATAAAGGGTAAAAATCCAATTATGATGGGTTATAAGCATATTCTCATATTGAAGACTGAAAATACTTTTGGTAAGTAACATAATAATACCATCTTTAAATGCGAGCGAGCCTTGGGGGAAATTGTTTTGAGTCGCTTGAAATTAGGGGCAAGTTTAATGATAAAGAAAAAGGGGACACTTATCGATAGAGATAAAACACTTTTTAGAAAAGAAAGGAGTACGTGTCAAAGTACGAAGGCTAATTATTAGAGTTGAAAATCGGGCACTTCTTACACCTACAAAAAAAGCACTTACCAGGGATGAAAAAGGCACCAATGAGCATGGGATATGGGTATTTTTCGACAGCTTATTGACAAATCATTGCTGTATCAATCGTAACTGCTAAACTTCTTCCCCTCTTCCATTCTCTCCTCTGTTTCTAGAACTCTTTCTCCCCACCTCTCTCTATCTCTCTCCCTCTCTCCCCCTCCCCCTCTCTCTCTCTCTCTCTCCTATGAAAAGGGAAAGGGGCACTTATAAGAAGGAAAAAGAACATTTATTAAGAAGGTAAAGGTGTCAAAATAAAAGGGGCATTTATTATAGATTAAATGAACACTTATTAGGAGGGGAAGGGGCACTTGTCAAAGTAAAACGAGTATCTCTCAGAATTGAATAGGGTAATTTACAAAAGGTGAAAAGGGGCACTTTTGAGAATGAAAAGGGAAGTTATGAGAAGGGGAAGGTTTTTTTTAATGGGGCACTTATCATAAGGAAAAGAGTCACTTTTTAAAAAGAAAAAAGGGCAAATGGGAAAATATAAGGTGCGCTTATCCGAGTTAAAATGGGGTAGTTATTAAAAAGGGAAGGGGTAATTCTTACAAAGGAAAAGGGAAGTTATGTGAAGGGGAAGGCTTTTTTTTAATGGGGCACTTATCATAAGGAAAAGAGTCACTTTTTAAAAAGAAAAAAGGGCAAATGGGAAAATATAAGGTGCGCTTATCCGAGTTAAAATGGGGTAGTTATTAATAAGGGAAGGGGTAATTCTTACAAAGGAAAAGGGAAACTTGAAAGCAAAATGGGAACCTCTCAGATTTGAATAGGGCAATCATTAGAGGTAAAGGGGCGCTTATCAATAGTGAAAAGGTGCACTTACTATAAATTAAAAAGGGCACTCATGAGAATGGAAAATGGATAATTGTTGCTAGAAAAATGCGAACTTGTCGAAGGAAATGAGTTACGTGTTAAAATAAAAGGGCCACTTATCTAAAGGGGCGCTCAAAAAAAACATGAATATGGGCATTTATCAAAGTAAAAGGGGCACTTAACCTCAGATAGGGTGTCAGGCATATCATTTTTTTCTTCATTAGTTTGTCTTCTGTTCCTATTGCTCGTCTGAATACATCATTACTAATATACTAATAATTAGGCGAATACAAATAATGTCATATCTTCTATACTTTGAACATTAAGTTTGTTTCGTAGCGCGTTCTTATCAAACTCATCACTTGTGTACAATTAACCAATTCAGAAGACAACTATTATCCATCTTTTGTCCTATGAAAGAGACTTTATGTTTAATGAAATGATCACAAGTATTTTTTTCTAACATAAATGAAAAATACGAACAATTTGTCTATATTATCCCGTTGCGATGAGAACCTCTCGACCATACGGGAAAACGATCAGTTTGCTTGTAGCAATTGAAAAGGAGGCGCAGTGCGTTTTGCGAAATATCGGTCGGATATTCCCCAACTTTGCAGGAAGTGCGTGGTTTACTCATCGGAAATATATTTCCGTTCAATGCGTTGTGATGGTTGTGTTAACTGTTTTTGCCTACATGTATAACCCCCACACATGTAGACATGTAGTGATGTTAGCCGAACGACTCTCATGTTAAGTTTCTTAAATCTATCATCTTTCTAAATAGCATTTTGATAACAAGAAATGGTGTGGTACATAATGTCACAGTTTGCTCTTCTGTCAATGCAAGCAGTGGAATGCATATAAAACGGGTTTCCCACATTCACAATCAATGGATTTCGCACATGTTTAGGAAACTAACCCCCTGGACGCCCCCCTCCCTTTCCTCCCCGGCCAATTACCAGCGGGACAATTAACCCACGAGAAAGTACCCCCGGAAAATTACCCCCAATTACAATTACCCTCAGGAAAATGGCCCCTAGACCCATTACCCTCGGTGTACACCCCCCCCCCTAATTTAAACAATACCACTGAAAATTACCACCCATATATTATCAGCGAAACACAAATTGGCAACACTGTGGCTTATCATGCGATCTCCGCTTCAAGTCGCTCTCTACAGAATATTTCTATAAACTTTAATTTTCGAAATTAGTTATGACGGAATAGCTTTGCTTCATCAGGTTTTGTATTCAAAGAATATTTTCAATAATTATGTTTATGGTGAATGTATGATTGAATATTTTATTGAGGAAGAATACAGATTTTTAAAGTTTTGCAGTACAGGGCGATTGGGAAGAGAGGTTGCAAGATACGCTCTCATTCTTTCACTACCTCCACTTGAAATTCATACTGAAATATTATATTAGTAAAGTTTTAAACCAGCTGTTTTTACTCCCCCCCCCCCCCCCCCCTTAAACGCGGTCATGGTGATTTATATGCTCTGTTCAAAATTGACAAGCTGTCGTACTTAATGGCCCGAATTCACAAAGGAGGTTTTTCGACCAACCTTGGTTTATATGCGCCACATGAGGCGTTTCGACGCGTTTTTAGAAACCAGGTTAGCCTTGAGCCATAATGCATGGCCCTACAGTTGTTCCTGTTGGGGACCGGGGTAAAATGCAATAAATTATTGAATATTTATTGCATTTTCTGTTTTTTTTTAAATTCATGGAAACTACCCCCTACCCTAGCCCCCGCTGCGTACAGTCATGGCTTAGTGACAAAGCAATGGCCTCGTAACTGTGAGGCCCCATGATCAACAGCGTGTCGATGTGCTATATTAGTGCCCTTTTGTGGGGCATTAATCCTCATTACTGTCATTTATGACTTAAGGGCATAGGTCCCCTAGTTAATAAGCATATTAGCATATACATACTTTAGCAGTCACGAAAAACACACATTGGCAAATTATTATTCAATAAAATCTGAGAATGTATACTATTATATAGATCTATTATTTTAAAATTATTTTTAAAATAATTCCATAAATTGGGATAATAAAAATAAAATCCACCTTTATGAGCGACAGTGTATATCTATTACCGTTTTGAAAACAGAAGCAAACAAAATAAGTAATTTTTGCCAGTTTTGCGAATCTCCAGATATGAACAAGTTGTGAAAATAACTAATTAATATGCGCATATGTAATCAAATCAAAACCGAACATGATACACCAATGAAACCTATGTATATCAGATAGGTATGGAAATATATTTTTTTGAAGAAAAAAAATAATTATGAATATTCATCAAATATGCAAATTAGGTCATTTCAGCTAATTATATATATATAGGAAAGTCAAACCGTTCATTTTGTTGGCATTTTTTAAAATCATATATTCATAGATCATATTTACACCAAATATTAACATTAAATTCCTAATATTTTTGCAATGCCAATAAAATATGGCGATGGAAATTACTTGGATCACCGTTACAGCTATTTCCTCCTATGTTTCACAAATTATTCAGAAAAACCGAACAAAATATAAGAATTTGCAGACTTTCAGCTAAATAACAGTATAGTTTCTTTAAAAAAATGTCAGATCTGAAGATTTATGACGATTTTCCGAGTAACCATTCAATTCAACAGGCCATAACATTTTACAGGGACTGAATTTCAGAGAAAAACAAAATTTGGTGACCTTAGTACAGTTGTGGCTACCTTGAGTGTAAATAACAAATTGATTTAATGAGTGAAACATATGAGGATATTGCATTTTTGTAGGGGAGTTTTATACATTGAGGTGCATTTTCACAACGCAGAATAACAGTCAATGGGCGATCAGCGGGCCATTTCACACATGGCTGAAAAGACAATATTCTAATTAATAATTTAACATATTTTCCACATGCCTATAACAATGAAACTACACAGAATTGTAGTTAAATGTATGCTTGAAAGATATGTGAAATAAACATTTAAAAATATTGTTCAGTTTTTTTTAAATACATTTACGAAAATTGTTATTTCTACCAACTGACTGCTGTTGTGTGTGTGGATGTGCATGGGGCAGACTGTGTGCACAGGCAGTGTGATCACCCCACTACTAAAAAGCAGGGCTTGTATAATGTGGATTCCGGAAAAAACGATAATCATAAACTTATACTTATAGTTAATAAATTAATATACATTTGAAGAAAACAGATTAATTTGTAAATACGGAATGACAACATAGTTATAAATTCATAGATTGAAAATGTATTACAACCTTCTTCTCCTACATCGGGGTGAACTGGTGAGCTATCAGAGACTTACGACGAATAATGACACGATGAGATAATTACACAAAAGCGTAAAACAAGACAAATGAACGGAAACAGGAGAACAAGAAGGTACAAAGGTATAAATAGGGCTGCACATGATAATATAAACGAAGAGGAGAAAGGAGAGTGCTCTCGATTTAAATGATGCAGAGACAGTGACCGGTTATGTGTTATATTAATAAAGGCAATAGAACGCGACAGGAGATAAAACAAGATTAAAACAAAATGGAGGGGGGGGGGGGGCAGACACGAATTGACTACGCGAAAATTGTATTTGTTTTATAAGATTGTAAAAGTAATGATTTTGATTTTTTTCTTGAACGAATTGAGCGATAGGGCAAGTTTGATATAATAACATTTTTGGAGCCTGTGTAGGTAACTGTATTTTTACAAGAGGTAAATAAAAGTCACCACGATGTCTAGTTGTCTAATTTTCAGGGGGTAATTGTCATCAGGGTTTGTTGTCCTTAGGGGTGATTAACATCGGGGGATAATTTTCCTAGGAAGGTAATGGACCTTGGGGGTATTTTTCCCGGGGGGGGGGGGGCAATTGTCCTAGGAGATAGTAGGTTTCAAGGTCACATTGATTTTGACGTTCTTATTGTAAACTACCAAATTTGGCTCTCCTTTATACTTGATACGCACTGTCTATATAGAGAGATCACACTTTGAAGAAATGCATTTTAAGCCAACTTTGTAATTAAACATACAAGTATAATTATGTTTAACCTTTTCCGCCAATGTATATATATATACAGTTGTTTCAACCGAATACTGCGTTTATCTCTTTGGTCTTTCTGCAAAAATAACCTCAAAGCTCCAGCGTATCCAAAACACAGCAGCTCGTCTTGTTGTTTATGTTCCTCGTACTTCTCACATTACTTCAACAACTTCACTGGCTCGCATCACCTCTTGCATTACCTACACAATCCTCCTCCTTACTTTCTAGACTTGTCATGGTTTCGCTCCTTCATATCTTTCTGAACTCCTTCCTCGATACACACCTGTCCGGACTTTGCGATCTGCTTCTCAATCTCTCCTCTTTCGGTTTCACACTATTTCATACAAAGAATACGGTCAATATTCTTTCGTTTATGCAGCTGTATTTCTTTGGAACAATCTCCCCCCTCAAATTCATAATGCTAGCTCTTTAAATACATTTAAAACAATGCTAAAAACGCATATTTTTAAGTCTTGTTCCTGAATAGCCCTTTTGACCTTTTACCATTTGTTTGTGTGAGTGTAGGATTAATGTAGGATACTATTCATTTATGAACTATTTGTATTTTGATTTTCATTTGCAAAGTTTTAAAGCCCCACTGTCCTACATGTAGCTACTTGCTCCCTCTATATGTAAAACTTCCCGAATCGGTGCCTGTTGGTCCCCCATGAACCTCTTTTTCTTATGTTAGTTGAGAGCTGAGTTAATGAGATAGCCACCGGTCAGTGACCTTTCTGTGTGGTCTAATCCCTTATGGCACAGTAGTATTGACGGTCTTTAATGTTAATTGAATTGATGTAATTTGTAATGCAAATTCTGTTTCATTTACTTATCAGCTTTTTTGCAATTTTGCAATTTGTGGTATACAAATATCTTATTATTATTATTATTATATATTTGATTTGATTTGATTTTTGGTTTTTATTTCATTTTATTTATTTATCCACTAACATATTCAAAAATTAAAATGGCATATATAAACCATACATTTATATTACAATATTCAATAGAACAAATGAAGTATACTGGTTACGAATACTGATAAGTATCTACGTAACAAAATAAGTTTACAGAGTACATTTAAGTTGGGGAATAAGACAAAATGTTTGGCATTGCTTAATTTAACTGATATGGGAGAAAAGGGAATCTCAGAAAAGCTAGGCGAGTTTCCCATTATAAATTAAGTATTATACCATGGTCGGCGTCCATCAAACCCTGCACATATTCCTGCTCCAAAAGAGACCCCTGACTAGTCTAGTTCTGGACGCTTTTACTGATTTTTTTTTATTCGCCGACTATAAGCGTTAAGCCGAGTGACGGTGCGATCCTTAGTGACGGCACGTTCCCGAGAACCGGTCCTTTATCGGACCGGTTCTCGGGATTCATAACTAGACTAACCCCAGACGCGCGAATTAACCCGCCGGCGCCAGATCCCCAGGTCTCCCCCGTCCAGGCCCATTTCACATCCCAGTTGGTGGAGTGGTGGTTGAGAGGGTGTGAAATGGACATAATAACGGGATGTACGTAAAGCTTTTCAACCTCCTATTTTTGGGAAAACATATTAATTATAAACCATGTACATGTTTAAAAGTGATTGTATATATATATATATATATATATGGGGCCAGTCACCACGAAATGAGTCCAGTGTCGCATTAGCTCAATCGTAGTAATAGCGATGTATAGTGTGTATGTACTGAAAATTGACCCACCTACCACATTTAAGATTTTTCCAAAAATCGACTTATTATTTCTTTGTTTGTTGAAAGTTTCATTGAAATTGAATGATGGGAAGTGTGTTGTTGCTATGTTGTTGTTGACCAGACTATAATATGTTACGCATCATTAACTTTACACCTAATTATCTCAAAACTGGGTAATCCCATTGTTATAAAGTCCAATTAGGTTTTTGTTCATATTTCTGGATATAATTTATCAATTTTAATGTGTGACCCCTTAATTTAAAGCTTACTTAATGTAGATTCATATAATACTTAAAAACAGGAATAATTTGTTTGCGACACTGGACTCATTTCGTGGTGACAGGCCCCATATTATGTATTAACTAAGTATTTTAAGACTATACCTAAATTGTCTGTTCTCATGAGGAGAAAAGTTGATCGGAATGTTTGAAGTTTTGAAAATTTTTCCTTCCCAGGTGTCGATGTAATATTTTCGGCAAAAACCTATATATATTTCGTCAGATAGTAAATTAAACAAACTACATGTAATTATAATAAACAAAACACATGTATACATACTAAACAAATCAGTTGAATGAAACAAAAATCCTTGGGAGTTTCAATTCACTGAAGCCCGTTTCAATGTATATGTATTTCGTCTGCTCCAGAATAGCAATTGAACTTTCCTTCAACAATGCGGTCTTACAGACTGTGTGCGCATAATCATTCCAATTGTGACGGCATTTCCCATAATAGCCCTATGCCATCATTATGATCTGTACATTATAACGACACAGTGGGTCTACAAGCGCCACTTCGAGAGGGCCCAATATTTAAGGTAGGCAAAATGCTACATGAACGTTTAGGATAAAGTAAGGTGGATATGTTTAAACACATTCTTGTCGTTGTTTTGTTGTTGTTGTTTTTCGTTCATTTTTTTTGTAACACAACTATATTTGATCTTATTGGTTCCTGCTTTGCAACACTCCGAGTGCAAGATATAACACTGCTACAGTAGGCATATATCCGTGTATGTGTTATGGGTGTGGGCCGGGCCTCTTTTACATTCAGTTTCGTGAACAGGTTGTAGTGATATACATCCGCGCTGAACGTGATGCACGCCAGCTACAAGTAGTGACGTAGCCTACCTTCCGAAACAGTCTTGATAATTTATGAGTATTCCAAAATATCCTCAAGATAGTCCTAAAAGATTAAAGAAATACAGCGTGTTTGTCAAACTAAAACTAGCAAGCAGCATTGTGCTAAAAGTTTCCAGACTATAGCTGTGTACACGGATTGTGTGAAGTATGACCGTACGTAAAAATAATGAAATATCACAATTGATCTTTACGAATTGAAAGAACTTTTTATCACTCAAAATGCATTGTGTGGCCAGTATTGTTAGTTATACATGACGCTACGTATCGGTTTTGGCAAACGATATCCCTAATGGTCTACTTGTAGATACCAAATTTGTTCCCAAGCAGAATATTTGTGATAGGCCCACTAGTTCCATTCCCGCAAAGCGATGCGTCGGGGATTGTGTTTGTTAATATTACGTCTCATTTCAATATATTTGTATGGCACATAGAGGCATGTAAACATTATTTAATGTTTAAAGAGGGGACAATATTCATCGAGCTTTTAAACAGATTATGTCGTACAAAAACAGCAGCACAACAAAATTATTGACAGCATGAAATTAAGATGTCAGAGTCATCACTATTCTACCTGATAGTGAAGACAAAAATAGTAAAATCAGGACTACAAGTGAAGATGACTTAGTTAGTATGGGAATAGGTGGTCAATAGATAAATATAAAACAGTGTATTGTCAGGTAAAATCACACACAATGTTATTAGATATTTGTTACAAATTTACTTATTGATCGAGTTACTTAAAAGGTTTCACAAGAAGACGAATATTTTTTATTTAATAGTCTAAACCAAACAAAAAGCAAAGCTTGTAAAGAATAGGTTCCGTACAATATATGATGAAGAAGATCGTCGATTATTTGTCATGGCTCGATTAGGAACAATACAAACAGGTTTATGCAATAGATATATCGTAGGCCGTAGTTTGAAATGCTAACAAAATTATATATTCAAACAGTATATATTAAGAAAGATATTTAAAAAATACAATATATATACAACTAGAAAACACGAGTCAAAACCACAAAGTAAACATACAGAAGCCATAACATAATAACGCATGGGAGGATTTCATTTAAGAGCATTTGCATACATCAATTGACATATACACATATCGTCTCAATACATTCTTAATACCTACTCGAACCTACGCATGGCCGCTCCCAGAGTGTATGGCGGGCTGTACAGGCCAATATTCGTACAACTGTACAAACTATCCAGCCATCCCATAACAGCGTCATGTATCCCCCCTCTTTTCCCCGGCTACTATCGACTCAAGCATTCATGTTTATGACAGTTGGCCTCTGCATTTATCTTGATTTTTTTAAAAACCTCCATACTTCCACGTTGTCAATTATATATATATGCATTTTTGTATGTGTGTATTTCAGTTGTCAGGTATGTATTAGTATTAGAAATTCAGAACCTTCAATAAAGTCATCTTTAAGAGAAACACATTATAATTTATGCCTTCAAATTTGCAAAGCCACTACTGCTTTATTTCGTGGGAAATCAGTTCTCTCTCTCCCTCACACACACATACACACACGCACACACACACAAGCACACGCACACACACACACACATACACACA
Source organism: Strongylocentrotus purpuratus (assembly GCF_000002235.5). Lineage (NCBI taxonomy): Eukaryota > Metazoa > Echinodermata > Echinoidea > Camarodonta > Strongylocentrotidae > Strongylocentrotus > Strongylocentrotus purpuratus. The sequence continues at coordinate 5,431,434 of NW_022145606.1, read as the reverse complement.
TACTCTATTTCAAAGACAATAGAACAAAGGTTTGTCTTGGATTAGGTTCAGAGGAACTACTTCTATCTTTAAGGATGGGTTCAAGGGGCCCACGGAAGGAGCTCTGTCAGTTCATCTCTCTTTCTATTTTAAAGACAATTTCATATAACTGTTTTTCTACTGTTCTACCTTCATCCGAAGGATTCGTTAGTAAATGTTGTGCAAATACACCGGCACTGCAATCTGTATTTGTAAAATTTATGTTTTAGGTTCTTCTTGTTTTTTTCTTTTCTCTGTCTCTCCATCTATTATCTATTCTTTTGGATTATGTTTTCTTTCTTTTCTCGTTTTTTTGTTCCGTCTGTCTCTCTCTCTCTCTCTCTCCCTCACCCCTGATTTAGGCTGCCAAAGAAAGAGCTCGGATCGGTTATTACAGTCTATATAAACAATGTTTTCCTTTCTTGAATATCTCGTTGAACGCTGCTTTTCAACATGGCCTAACAAATATTATTTTCTTTATTAACTGAACTACTAATCAATGTAGGCATGGCAGAAGAAGAAGAAGCAAGTGTTCATTTTGGGATTGAAGGCAAGTAAATTCGCGGTTCTTCCTTTTTTTAACACTACTAAAATTAAGATTGGAAAATGATAACAAAAAGAAAAGAAAGAGGAAAATGGGAAAATTTAACAGCTTTAAACCTGCTAGACAAAACAAGATGGAGAAAAAAAGAGAAAAAAAATACGAAGAAGAAGAAGAAGGGGAAGCACAGGAGGAGAAGTAGGAGGAGGAGAAATAATGATAACAATAATGATCAAATAATAATAATATTGATAAAAATAATGATCAAATAATAATAAAAATGATAACAATAATGATAACAATATTAATAATAAAAGTGATAATGATAATGATAACAATAATAGGAACACAATTTTTCAAAAACTTTTTGAATTACCTTTATGATATTTTTAATATCTTATCTCCTTACGGATTTAAGCTGTATATGATTCTAGATGATTGACTTGATGATTGCCCTATTCAAATATGAGAGGTGCCCCTTCTATTTTGTGAGAAGTGCCCCCTTCCCCTTTTTAGAGACACCTCTTGCTTTTACGCGGTAAGGGGCACCTTTTATTTACACATGTGCCCCCTTTTCTTTCTAATAAGGGTTCCTTTTTAAATCCATGACACATGCTCCGCAAAAAGCGACAATTGCTTCGTGACAGTTGCTCCGCGACAGTTACTCCGCCGACAATTGCTCCACCGACATTTGCTCCGCCGACATTTGCTCCGCCACCAATTGCTCCGCCGCCAATTGCTCCGCCGACATTTGTTCCGCCGACAATTGCTCCGCCGACATTTGCTCCGCCGACAATAGCTCCGCCGACATTGCTCCGCTGACAATTACTCCACCGACAATATTGCTCCTCCGACAGCTCCACCCAAAAAGTGCCTTGTAAATTTCAAATGCTCCAACATTTCTCCTTCCTCAAAACAGGCGCGGATCCAGGATTTCTTAGGGGGGGGGGGGGCAAATTTGAAATTATGCGAGCCAAATATTGGTACGTAATGGTGACACCGGCAGTGGCAAAAACAATTGGGGGAGGGGGGTAGACCGAAAAAAATCCCCATCACCCCACTCTTACATGCAGGCCCCGTTGAACGTTTCTCAGGGGGGGGGGGGGTCAAGGGGTGGAGCCCCCAGAAGCTCAGGGGGTAGACTTATAGGCATTTGATTACTGTCAGATGAGCATTTTTTTGTTGGGCCCCGGAAATTCGAAAAATTACGTTGTCAGATATTTCGTTCAGTTGCTTGGGGGGGGGGGGGGGTAAACTTTTGTTGTTGTTGCTTTCTATAGCACACACACACACACAAACAAACACAAAATCTCTTTTTTTCCTTTTTTCCCGGGGGGGGGGGCCGATACATTAACATCGCCTTCAATATGAATGTGCCCAACGCTTGCTCGCCAGTTAATGGTATAAACATGATTCAGGAGGGAAATTAAGCAGGAAGATGCTATTCATTATTAATGCTAAGTCCATATTTTTAGCTATCTCTCTCTCTCCCGCTATATACCATAGCTTTCCAAAAGGGATGAATATTACCTTAAATTTATTATATTCTGCCGAAGAAAAAAAAAAATCACTATTTGTTGAAAGAAGGTCGACTCTAGGTTGAGAAAAGTGTATCTATTACTTCAAAGGTTCTGTACCTGCTCCCCCCAAAAAAATTGCGTCTTTCGCAAAGGTTTATCACTTTGTTACCATCAGAGTGTCTTCTGATCGGGGAATTAAAACGCATCCCCCTTCTCAAAATGCTGGCTACGGCCCTGATTAACAACAACAAAACAAATCACACACACACACAAACAAAAAACATGAAAGAAATATTGTCGGCGGAGCAAATGTCGTCGGAGCATATGTCGGCGGAGTAATTGTCGGCGGAGCATTTGTCACCGGAGTAATCGTCGCAGGAGCATGTGTCGGGTTACCCGCTTTTTATCTCTGGTAATTGACCCCTTTCAGGTACGAGAAGTTAATTCTTTTTACTTCAGATAAGTGCGCAATTCTTTTCCGATAATTGTCCTTCTTCAAATCTGAGAGACTGAGAGATGCTCGTTTCACTTTGACAAGTGCTCCTTTTCCTCCTCTTAAGTGCTTTTTAATTTCTAATGAGTGCCCCTTTTCATATCTGAGAAGTGCCCAGTTAATTTTAACATGTGCATCTTTTTCTTCTTGATACGAGCCACCTCCACCTTCTCATAAAAGCAACCTTTTACCTCTGATCAATGCCCCTATTAAAATCTGATCGGTGCCCCTATTTTTTTCAACAAATGCACATTTTCCTTTATTGTAAGTGTCCCTTTTTCATTCTCAGGTTTGATAAGTGCACCTTTTCACGTCTAAAAAAAAAAAATAAAAAAAATCAATTTTAACAATAATACGTTTCTCCTTTACTAATAAGGGTCTTTGCCCTTCTCACCTCTGACAATTGCCTCTATCAAAATATGATGCATGCCCCTTTTCCGTCCAAAAACGCCCATTTCCCATTTTCATAAGTGCCTTTTTTCGATTATGGTGAGTGCCTTTTTTCAGGTGAAAGAAGTGCCCAATTTTCGCCTCTGATAATTACCCTTTGTACTTTGACATCTGTTCCTTATCTTTTCTAATAAATATTTTTGTCCCTTTCGATAAGTGTCCCCTTTTCATATTATCATTAAATGTGCCCCTAATTTAAAGCGACTAAGCATAATTTCGCAAGTATAGATGATATAATTATATGTTGACGGGTTAGTGTAATCTAATATCATCTGTATTTTTTCCTTTCCCCTTGTTCGTTGTTCATAGACTGTAAGTAACCATCTAACTTCAACAATTTCTTTGTTATGTGTTCAGGTCATTTTTCAGAATCGTGTTCATGCATTCACTTCTACGCTTTTGTTCAGCAAACCACATTATAATGTTTGGTTGTTGTAGAAATGATACCAATTGTCAATAATCAATTCTAACTAGCGATTAAAAAAATCTCATATTTCATCTTTCCTAAAGTCACGGATTGTATGTTGATCTTATGTTTTTTTCTTACTTTAATGAACTGGTGTTGTAATCCTTCGGTAAGAAGAGATATTCGTGCACTATGTTAACGATATAGTGTAACCATAAATGCCATTTATAAATAATGGCATAAAAGTTGCCTCTTATGCTTCCAACTGATTATCTCCTTCTTTCTCATTAACAAAGCTGGATGAAAAAGATGAGTATCATTAGTATATAAAGTGTATTCTAATATATAGTTTTATCTATATTCCTCTACTGTTTTGTTTCATTGATAGCGGGTAAGTATCCATCTAAATATAATTATAACTTTCTTATACATTCCGGTCATTTTCTGAGGGTTTTTATTTATTTTTCAATTTGAGTAATTATTAATTTACCAAGATAGAATGCTTGGGTATTGTAGAAATGCTACCACCTCTTCATGATAACTACCAAGTACCGGTTTTAAAACTTGTATTTGTCATCTGTTATGAAGTCATGGATTGTATGTTTATCTGATGTATGTTTGCCTTACTTTGATGAATTGATGTTGTATTCCTTGAGTAAAAAGGAATGTTTGTGCAAAATGATAAAGATATATTTCCTAAACCAATGTAACCATAAATGTCCCTTTAAAAATACAGCATGAAAATCGTCTGTAAGGCTTCCAACTGATGATATCCATCATTACAAAAAAGAAGAAAGAGAAATTTGAAAGATGAGCACCATTTGTATAAAAAGTGTAATCAAATATCATCTGTATTTTCCCTATTCCCTTGTTCTTTGTTCATAGAATGTAAGTAACCATCTAACTTCAAAAATGTCTTTGTTATATGTTCTGGTCATTTTTCAGAATCGTGTTCATGCATTCAATTCTACGCTTTTGTTCAGCAAACCACATTAGAATGTTTGAGTGTTGTAGAAATGATTCCAATCGTCCATAATTAATTCTAACTATCGGTTAAAAAATTATCATATTTCATCTTTCATAATGTAACGGATTGTATGTTTATCTTATGTTTGTTCTTACTTTAATGAACTGGTGTCGTAATTCTCGGTAAGAAGGGATAATCGTGCACAATGATGAAGATATGTTTCTAAAACCATTGTACAAATAAAGACACTACATTATCTCTTAGGCTTCAATTGGATGATTTCCATGTTCTCCATAAAGAGAGAGAAATGAAAAAGAGGAGTATCATTTGAATATCAATTGTAGTCTAATATGAATCTTTATCTATTTTCTTCTACATTTTGGCTTCATTCATAGCGGGTAAGTATCCATCTAAATTTAATTTCAACTTTTTGTCATACATTCCGGTAATCTTTTTATTTGTATTCAAATTTGGTATTTTTCAAATTAGCACGATAGAATGATCGATTGTTGTAGAACTGCTACCAGTACTTGTTAATGATCACTTTTAACCATCGGTTTAATAATTCTCATTTTTTACATCGTTTATGAAGTCACGGATTGTATGTTTATCTTACTTTAAAGAACTGGTGCTAGAATCCTTCGGTAAGAAGGAATATTCGTGCACAATGATTGTCCTTGCTTCTTGTTCAATACCTACCTCTCCATTGAGACATCAAACTCTTTCACTCCTCTCGGAAGTATTGAATATGCTCAGGCTTCAGTGAACTGCGATACCACAGGCTCGGCGAACATCTCCCTGTCTTCCTTCTTACCAAGGTCAGCATCAACGCCAAGGAGGACCAATGTTGAGAAGAAGAAAGGACTGCGCCGTTCTAAGCTGAGGGGAATGCAGATCAAATGTAATGGACTTAAATCTGACAAGAGCAGAATAGATTTTCAGGCAGCTATTGTACAGCAAAATCTAGACATCATATTTGGCTGTGAATCAAAGCTTGCTGATGGAACTCCCACATACTCAATCTTCCCAGATAACTACGAAGTCTATAGAGTACCGAAGCTGTGACGTCATAAAAATCTATTTTTGGAATTTCTCAACTTTTTCTTCATATTCCGAAAGAACATCAAAAGTAATGTCTAAATGTCGAAAACCAATTGAATATGTTAAGTATTGGCTGAGATATGACCATCTGAATAAATATACTCCCCATAGGAACTCAGTGTTATATGCTCTGGCTCCTATGGTTAGGAGCCTGAGCATATAACACTGAGTTCCCATAGGACATATATTCATTCAGATGGTCAATAAGCCAATACTTAACATATTCAATTGGTTTTCGACATTTGGACATTATTTTTGATGTTCTTTCGGAATATGAAGAAAAAATGGAGAAATTCAAAAAATAGATTTTTTGATGACGTCACACTTCACCACTCTATAGGAAATACCGCAATGCTTTTGGTGGAGGGGTGTTTGATGCTGCAAAGATGGACCTTGTGTCAGTAATGCGACCTGAATTTAATTGCACCTCTGAAGTAACCTGGGCTTCCATTGACCTTGCAAAAATATGGATCACTGTATGTAGGCAGCTTCTACAGACCCCCTGGTGCTAACAGTGAAGTAATTAATGAACTGCAAAGTAGCATCAATGCCATCATGCAAAGGCACAGGAAACTGCCTACCTTCCTTCTCGCTGGAGATTTCAACCTTCCCGACATCAACTGGAATGATCTCACCACGTCCAATCCTAGAACGCAAGCTGTTCATTCACACTTCCTGAACTTCGTAAATGGATGTAGCCTCACCCAATTGAGCAAGGAGCCTACAAGACCATCCTCTGGAAATGTCCTGGACCTCATCCTTACAACTACCGGTATACCAGCAATTGTGCGCAATACACAAACAACACCAGGAATTAGTGATCACCATATTGTCCTTTTTGACATTGATATGCGTCCTGAACTACAGAGGTAACCTGTTCGGACAAATTACGAGTATGACAAAGCAAACAAACAAGACATAAAGGCACGATGTTCTCAAAGGACTGCATCGTACATGGAAAGAAAACCAAATGAGTTTACAAAAGAGGAGAACTGGCTCGTTTTCAAGAATTCCATGCTCTCAATCATGACCCACATTCCTCATCGAAACTCAAAGTCCAAGGTCAGCCATCCATGCATCACCAAGAGGATCACCAGGGAGATGGACAAGAGATATATGCTGTACAAGAAAGCAATTCGGACAAGATCATCACATGACTGGGATACGTACAAGACGAAAATAAACTCTGTTCAGAGAATGAAAGAACTAGCCCACAATGAATATCTGAATGATGTGGTGGGGGAAAGCCTTATGTCTAACCCTAAGAAATTCTGGAGCTACGTCAAGACCCAGAGGAGAGAATCTGCTGGTATTCAAACACTCAAGGTTTAAGGTAAAATGTACTCAACCAATGAAGATAAAGCAAATGCCCTGAATACTCAGTTTTCCTCAGTCTTTACTCACGACAATAACACATCGGTACTACCTGACAAGGGCCACTCACCATACGAGCCAATTGAGAACCTTCTCATCAGCAGCCCAAGTGTTAACAAACAACTAAATGGACTCAAGATCAACAAGGCTAGTGGTCCTGATGAGCTACCTGCCAGAATGTTGAGTGATTATGCAGACGAGATCACACCTCTTCTTAAAGGATTGGCTGAGAGCTAGAGTGGCAAGCATCTACAAATCAGGAGACAAAAGTGACCCATCTAACTACAGACCTGTGTCCCTCACATGCATCTGCTGCAAGATCCTTGAGCACATCATTCTGAGCCACATGTCCAAGTTTCTGGCAAAAATGGCATCATCACTCCCAATCAACACGGATTCCGGCAAGGACGTTCCTGTGAAACCCAGCTTGTGGAAGCCGTTAATGATTTGGCTAGTAACATCAACCAGCAGCACCAAACTGACGCGATCTTCCTTGATTTCAGCAAGGCATCTCACAAGGTGTCACATCGAAAGCTAGTTCACGAGCTGAAGTTCTACGGAATCCAAGGATCAACTATCAACTGGATTCATGGCTTCCTGACTGACCAATCCCAAACTGTGTCAGTAAATGGAGCCTCATCGCCATCAACGGATCTCATCTTTGAGGTCCCTCAGGGATCGGTCCTTGGTCCGGCCTTGTTTCTTTGTACATCAATGACATATGTGAAGACGTATCATCATCAATACTATTTTTTGCTGATGACTGTGTCTTGTACTACAGTATCCACACAAGAGATGACCACATAGCCTTACAGCAGGATCTTTCCACACTGGCAGAACGGGCAGACATTTGGGATATGTCATTCAATGTGAAGAAATGTGCCCACATGTGCATCTCTTTGAAACGGCATTCCTTGACCTTTGACTTCAACATTAATGGAAAAGCAGTTCCCATAGCTACTTCCTATACATACCTCAGAGTCACAGTGTCAAACAATCTGAGCTGGAACACCCATGCACAGAAGATCCAAGCGAAAGCTGCAAGAGCTCTTGGAGTTGTACGTCGAGCCATTGGGAAGTGTGAGCAGAAAGTTAAGGGCATTGCATACAAGCAGCTTTTACGACCCCACTAGGAATATGCCTCATGTGCATGGAATCCACACACCCAGAAGGAGATCAAACTCATAGAGAGCATACAGAGACAAGCTGCCAGATTCGTCCTCCATGACTATAGAAGAGAATCTAGTGTCACCTCCATGCTGTCTTCTCTTGGCTGGGACACACTTCAACACCGCCGCTTGCTCTATCAATGCAAGATGCTCTTCAAAGTACACCACAAACTTGTCCAGATCTCCTTGCCTCCTGACATCCGACTTATCACAGGCATCACCAGACCGCAACGAGCACAACATCAAAGCCACAACTTCAGATTCACCCAACCACTTTGCCGAGTTAACTGATTCATGTACAGCATGTTTCCCAGAGCAGTCCGTGTCTGAAACACTCTCCCGAGCAACGCTGTTACTGTAAATACAATTATTGGCTTTAGGGGAGCGGCACTACCCGCCATACAGACTATGGCGCCGCCCCTGCCCCTGAATATGGTTTAACGAGGGACACACCTGCACCACCTGCACACTGCACCTGCACATCGTATATAGTGCACGGAGAACAACCACGCTTTTGGGAGAGTAATTCTTCAAGATTCAAGATGAGTATCATTTGTATAAAAAGTGTAATCTAATATCATCTGTATTTTTCCCTTTCCCCTTGTTCTTTGTTCATAGAATGTAAGTATCCATCTAATTTCAAATATTTCTTTGTTTTATGTTCTGGTCATTTTTCAGAATCGTGTTCATGCATTCAATTCTACGCTTTTGTTCAGCAAACCACATTAGAATGTTTGGGTGTCGTAGAAATGATACCAATTGTCCATAATCAATTCTAACTGTCGATTAAAAAAAAAATCATATTTCATCTTTCATAAAGTAACGGTTTGTAAAACCATTGTGCAAATAAAGACACTACATTATCTCTTAGGTTTCAATTTGATGATATCCTTGTTCTCCATAAAGAGAGATAAATGAAAAAGAGGAGTATCATTTGAATATCAATTGTATTCTAAAATGAATCTTTATCTATTTTCTTCTACATTTTGGCTTCGTTCATAGCGGGTAAGTATCCATCTTAATTTAATTACAACTTTTTGTCATACATTCCGGTAATCTTTTTATTTGTATTCAATTTTGGAATTTTTCAAATTAGCACGATAGAATGATTGGTTGTTGTAGAAATGCTACCACTTTTCCATGATCACTTCTAACCATCGGTTTAAGACTTCTCATTGTTCATTTTGTATAAAGTCGCGGATTGTATGTTGATCTTATATTTTTCCTACTTTAATGAACTGGTGTTGTAATCCTTCGGTAAGAAGGAATATTCGTACACAATGATATCAATAAGCGTCCCAAACCATTGTAACATTAAATTCCACTTAAAATACGACATGAAAACTGTCTGTAAAGCTTCCGACTGAGGATATCCATCTTTCACTTCAAGAATGAAAAATTAAAGAGTAGAGTATTATTTGTATATAAATTGTATTCTAACATGTATTTGTATTTTTTTTCCTTTACTCTTGGGCAACGTTCATAGCGAGTAAGTATCCATCTAAATTTAATCATAGCTTCTTTATAAATTTTGGTCGTCCTTCAGAATGTTTCGATTTGTAGTCACTTTTAGGTCTTTTTTAGGCTCACTTCGAAATAACGCTAGGTTGCTGTAGAAATGCTACATCTTGTCCATGATCACTTCTCACCATTGGTTTTAAAATTATCATTTGTCATCATTTATGAAGTCAAGGACTGTAATTTTATCTAATATGTATATTTGCCTTACTTTGATGAATTAGTGTTGTAAAAAGCATTTGTGCAAAATGATAAAGCTATGTTTCCTTAACCATTGTAACCATAAATACCACTTGAAAATCAAGGCATGAAGATTGTGTATAATAATAATAATAATAATAATAATAATAATAAAAATACATTCATAAAGCGCAGAAACTATCCAACATTAAGTATATAATCTACTGCGCTACAAGGATTCCAACTTATAATCTCCTTCTTTCTCATGAAGAAAGATGGATGAACAAGATGAGTATCTTTAGTATATGAAGTGTATTCTAAAATCTAGTTTTTATCTATATTCCTTTACTATTTCGTTTCATTCATAGCGGGTAAGTATCCATCTAAATATAATTGTAAATTTCTTATACATTCCGGTCATTTTCTAAATGTTTATATTTGTATTCAATTTTAGTAATTACTTACTTACCAAGATAGAATGCTTGGGTGTCGTGAAAATGCTACCACCTCTTCATGATAACTTCAATCTACCGGTTTTTACAATTTTAATTTTTCATTTTTTATGATGTCAGGGATTGATTTGCTTTCACATTTCTTTGTTTTACTTCAATGAACTGGTGTTGAAGTATTTGGGTAGGAAGGGATATGTGTGCACAATGATAAAGATATGTTTCCTAAACCAATTTAACCATAAATGCCCCTCAAAAATACGGCATGAAAATTGTCTGTAAAGCTTCTAACTGAAGATCTCCATCTTCCCAATCAACCCGTTCCCTCCGAAATTATTCAGCCTGATAGCCACCTCACAAACGAGATCAAAAATCGAAAACTCGACTCCTTCGCTGCCGTACCCTGCGACCGTTCAGCGCGCGGCACAATGCGTGTGCGTTCAAGCGAGCTATAGCCTGGCCAGTCGCTTCGACGAGCAGGAACTTAGCGCATGCGCAGATCATTTGGCAATCTGCCGTGCTCCAACCTCTAAGTTCTTTCAGTTCTTCCGTACGGTAGGGTTTTGTTCTTCGTTATCTTTTCTTCCTCTTCTACCTCCTTACTTTGTTCTTCTTCTTTCTCCTCCGCGTCTTTTTTATTTTTTTTATTTCTCACTCTTATTCCTCCTCCTAGGCCAAGAGCATTAGGTCAAAATAGGCTTAAACCTGGACAGTTTCCATAACAAGCTGATTTTTTCAGGATATGTCCAGGAATATGTCAAGAATAACAAACTAAAAGTCCTCATAAATCCTCCTTGAGCGTTTTCCGCAATCCAAGATGGCGTCCAAAATGGCCGCCATTTCCAGAATTTCTTATTACTTTGCAACTAGATAACCCAAATACAAAAATATAAATGTCTAAATATATGTTTTTTTTTAGCATAAGGAACTTAATAAAATTCTTGTTGATGACTTTTAAAACACACAAGTAGCTATAAACCACTTTAGCCCTTCCCGAAATCCAAAATGGCGCCTAAAATCGCAGTCATTTCCTGAATTTCTTGTAATTGTGCAACTAAGTAACCCACATACAAAATTTAAATGGTCAAATATATGTTTTTCGGCATAAGGAACTCAACCAAATACTTATTAACATATTTTGAAACACATAAGTGGTAGTAAAACCACTTGAGCCCTTCACGAAATCCAAAATGGCGCCGAAAATGGCCATTATTTCCAATTTTATTTCATTGTATTAAAGTAGATACGTTAATATGAATATAATCAAATGACTAGACTAAAATAACACCATTTAAATACATATCAGTATAAAAAACTTGTCATGAAATAAATACTTCTTATGCATAAAGTTTACACACACACACACGTGCACACATATGGCTGTTTCCATCATACTCAACGGTATGAGACCGGAAGTGTACAACCGTTACCGTGAAGATTACTCAACATTAGCAAATGGAGACACATTAGTAACAAGGTGGCTAAAGCGTTTCATACATAATGTAGTGGACAGCAAAGCCAAAAGTCACACGGTTTCAAACAGGAAATGCAACTCAATAGCACATGCCATCAGCTCTGTCATAAGACCCAGGTCATTTGTGTCACCAATATTGGTGGAATAGCTGTGTATGTACACCGGAAGTATGGCTCACGTGAACAAATATACATCTTGAGTTGTTTCAAATTTAAGAGTAACCCACTAGCGGACACCGAGGGGCAAATACGTATTGTATACCTACATGCCTACTTCCAAGGTATGATATCAAAGGTATGATGGAAGTGGCCATGCAGAGTGACCAGTACGAGAGGACGAGAATTGAAACGCTGCCCTTCATCAATTTGGACCCTTCCAATCGAGTACCAGAACGGCACTATACTTTGCACATTGACAATGTGAAAAGCATAACTTGAGAATATATGCAGTACAATTTGACCAGCCCTTGTACATCAAGGCAGCAGAGATTTTAGCTTCTTTTCAAGACGTAGCAAAAGTAATCGTCCGTCTTGGTGGATTTTACCTCCTCATATCACATCTAGGCAGCATAGGCCACATCATGGGCTTGCAGAGCTATGGGAGACAGTGTACGCCAAAGGGTCTACCATACATATACAATCAGGTCATGCATTTCCCCGTTTACTTTGTGCTCACTACAGCTGCCCTCATTGGCGTGTTGATGGGTAAACTTGGCATCTTAGACAGCATACATAAGGACCACTTAGCGAATCTGTATGGTGTACTTCTTAACCAGGACAAGAAGGCGACTGATGTGCAGAGGAGGAGTGTGTCAAACAGTTAAGTCAGATCATTTCACAACTCCTTGATCAGGCAGCAGGACAAAGTAGGCCAGGGAAGCTTTGAGTGCAGTGTATCCGACAACTAAGTGTCTCTTCTGCAATATTTCATTCGAGCTGAAAGGACAGACTAGAAGCTCCATCTCAGCTGTGTGAATGAACTGATTCCACATTTCCTTGCTGCAGGACATCTTCCCTATGCCAAATATGACAGGTTGTATTTACAACAGATGGAAGCCCTAGAGCAAACCATGCCACGAAATGAATATACACAATTTGCAGAAAAGGGATCCTTCACCATTCACCGTGTGGAATCTCCTCTGATCAGACCATTGAACAGTTCCTGATGCGGCAGCTGAAATCATCTGGAGGAATGACTCGTGGACTTGGAATCACAGACAGCACATTGGCAAAGTGGGTTCATGCACTTCCTCGCTGTGTTTCTATATATGTGATGAACTGGAACAGTTCACCGAAGTACACACTGGTACATCAGAGCAGCATAAAGACATACAGCAAAGTACCAGGTCAAGATACATTAATAATAGATGCATCTTTGTTGGATGGCTGCAGGCGCATCACCATTTGTTGGATATGAAACTAATTGCCTGGTCTCCTTGTCAACTGACATCGTCGCTGGCTAATCTGTCTAATTTACGTAAAAGGAACGAAGAACGTTGTCGAATGTAAAGGTCGTTGTCATGGTTATAAACTCCAACAATAGAAGAGCGGAAGTAAGGTAAGGTTATAATTGAATGACAATGAACTGACTTACAGCATTGATGATCCTATTACATGTATAACCCTGGTTGTTTTTTGTGTTTTTTGGGGGGACTGGGGTGTTGTTTTTTGCAGTTGCCGTTGCCGGTTTTTAAGCATATAATGTAGAACTAGATTTTACCCTATCTGAAATAATCATTACAAAATATAACAATCATTCAAGATAAAGGAATGAACAAGAATATGTGATAAGCTAAAATGTCACAGACAAAAAGATGATTATGAGAAATGATTGTTTCTCTCTTTTTTCTCTCTCTTTATGTATCTCTATTTCCCCTCTCTCCCTCTCTCCCCCTCTTTCCCTCTCTCTGTCTGTTTCTCTGTCTATCTGCCAATGTTGTTCCGCCATTTGCTTGTATGCCGGCACCATTCTTTCTTTGAGATGAATTATTATAACATAATCCTGATGATGTACACATATATACCTTACATTTATTATAGGGAATGGAATAGAAAAAGAGCGGCTGGTAATGTCGAAACGAGAAGAATCGGATCGGAGATACAAATATCATAAAAATAAATACAGTATACAGGCTACGTTTATCTTTCTATCTCCCTCTCTCACATAAATTATATCCCCTCTCACATATACCTTATATTTAGTATAGGGAACGAAATATAAAACGAGCGGCTGATAATGTCGAAATGAGATGAATATTACTGTACCATACTTATAAAAAGTAAAACTTTTGAATGTAAATCTCTGTTGCACCAAACTGCTAGAAAAAGAAATGTTTATTATGCTATATTGACGGTACTATATACGTCGAACATCATACTTTAGCCAAATGATATAACAAATAAAAAGGAGACAAACTAAAGAATAAATCTGAGCTGGGGGGGGGGGGGAGTCGGTGATAAAAATATCATAATAATAAATCCAAAATACACTTGATCGACACTCGTTTTCGGAGTCTGAATCGAGTAGAGCCTCGCGAGCCTTATCAAAGTTGAATAGAAGAGAAGGTATTTTCGCTGTCGCGCCATCTTGCTTTAGACTTGAAATACTGCTTGTTGTTGTTGACAATAGCGAGTTGACCTTTGGCTTTTCCTTTCAAGTGCAGTGAATTGAAGTGCATTGTTCCGCGCGTGCCGCCTTCCGTTATAAGCTTTGCGCTGCTCCCAATGAAATACCAGCAGTAACAGTAATATGTGCATTGAAGGTCTCAGCGAAAGTCAGTAGGGACTTTTAGATTGAGTGGACGAGAACACGACGAACGCCGACTGATCATGCGTGTCAACGTACTCAACTGCCTATGTTGACTACAATTATAAATCTTTTAGATTGCACTCGACGATATACATGCATGCAGGAAGTAACACTATGAACATGACTGACAAAGAAAGAGGACAAAATATACAGTTGCTCATTCTACCCACAACAATGTAACCAAATTTGATGCATACGTCTTTGTGAAGTGCCTCAATACAAATTATTTCATTCACCTGATAAGAATAATAGTATTTCAATAGACAGAATCCAAACTGCATACATTAGTTGTTCTCAGGTTGGACAAGCATTATGCACTATGAACATGACAGACAATGAAAGCGGACAAAATATACAGTTCCTCAGGTAGACAAAGGAACATCCCTTCACTGCTATTATGTAAAATGTGTAGAACAGGTGAATATGCATGTGACACCTGTTCTACACATTTTTACATAATAGCAGTGAAGGGATGTCCCTTTGTCTACATGAGGAACTGTATATTTTGTCCGCTTTCATTGTCTGTCATGTTCATAGTGATGGCTTGAGCTACCTATCAACACTTAATATATGCAGTTGCATTCTGACTATTGAAATACTAGTATTCCTATCAGGTGAATGAAAAATGTGTATTGAGGCACTTCACAAACACTTATGCATTAAATTTGGTTACATTACGAAAATGGCCTATTGCTGTGGTAGAACATCCTTTCACTGCTATTATGTAAAAATATGTAGAACAGGTGAATATGCATGTGACACCTGTTCTACACATTTTTACATAATAGCAGGGAAAGGATGTTCCTTTGTCTACCTGAGGAACTGTATATTTTATGCGCACGCGGCATATACTAGTATACCGTACTAGATTTAGGAAAATCAAGGTTGGCGCATTCTCGATCGCCGACTGAGACGACGTAACGCATGCGCAGTGCCTTAAAATGACGTCACACGTTGAAGTCAAAGCTGTCGACGTGCAAATCTAAAAGTCCCTAATATCTCTGGGACAGACATCACGGAGCTGCAATAAGCTGCTGCTCGAATTTTATGTGAGAGAAAACTTGACATGCATATGAAAAAGTACAATTATAATGAATAATATGAAAGTAAAAACAAACAGTATGAATGGATAATGATAGTATATACTTTGGGAAAACCCTCAAATCCACTAGTTTAGTGAATTAGTGGCAAGGAAAGGCAATTTTAGGCTTGCAAAGACGTCATTTACCTGCCTATAATGGGAATCCGGTATACCAGGTTCCCGTCTGTGGGTGAGCTCCACGGGAGCCTGGTATACCAGGTTCCCGGAAGGAATGGGTTAAGAATGAAAAATGAAAAAGATGAGTATCATTTGAATAATATGTGTAATCTAATATAATCTGTATTTGTGTTCCTTTCCCCTTGTTCTTTGTTCATAGAATGTAAGTATCCATCTAAATTCAAATATATTTTTGTTATATGTTCTGGTCCTTTTTCATAATCTTGTTCATGTATTCACTTCTATGCTTTTGTTCAGCCCACCACGTAAGAATGCTTGGGTGTTGTAGAAATTATACCACCTATACATGATAACTTAAAACAATAGGTTTCGAAAAAAATATTTTTCATCTTTAATAAAGTCACGGAATCTATGCTTATATTGTGTGTTTGTCTAACTTAAATGAACTAGTGTTTTAATCTTTCGGTAAGAAGGAATACGCGTGCACAATGATAAAGATATGTTTTCAAAACCATTGTAACCATAAATGCCACTAACAAATAAAGGCATGACAATTATCTCTTAGTCTTCCAATTGATGATCTCCCTATTCCCCATAACGAAAGAAAAATGAAAAAGATGAGTATCATTTGTATATAAACTGTTTTCTAATATATATTTATGTAATTTTTCCTCTGCCCTTGGTCTTTTTCCATAGTGAGTAAGTATTCAAAACAAATTCAAATTAATCTTTGTTACACGTTCAGGTCATTTTTCAGAATCTTGTTCAAGTATTCACTTCTACGCTTTTGTTCAGCTTATCCCGTTATAATACTTTGGTGTTGTAGAAATTATACCACCTATTCATGATAACTTAAAACAATAGGTTTCGAAAATTCCATTTTTCATCATTAATAAAGTCACGGATTCTATGCTTATATTGTGTGTTTGTCTTACTTAAATGAACTAGTGTTGCAATCTTTCGGTAAGAAGGAATATGCTTGCACCATGATGAAGGTAGCTTCCAAAACCATCGAACTTCCAATGGCACTAAAAAATAAAAGCATACAACTATTTGTTAGGCTTCCAATTGATGATCTCCTTCTTTCCCATGAAGAAAGAGAAATACAAAAGATGAGTATCATTTGTAAATATAGTGTAATCTAATGTCATCTGTATTTTGTCCTGTCCTCTTGTCCTTTGTTCATAGATGGTAAGTATCCATCTAAATTCATATATATTTTTGTCCCATGTTCTGGTCATTTTTTTTTATTATCTTGTTCATGTTTAGACTTCTACGCTTTGGTTCAGCTCTCCATGTTATAATATTTGAGTAGTGTAAACATGATTCCACTTACATATACAAACTTTCAACTATTGGTTTCGAAAACTTAATTTTTCAACTTTAATAAAGTCACTGAGGAATGCTTATATTGTGTGTTTGTATTGCTTAAATGAACTAGTGTTGTAATCCTTCCATAAGAGAGGATATGCATGCACAATGATAAAGATATGTTTCGAAAACCATCGAACAAAAAATGGCACTAAAAAATAAAAGCATACAACTATTTTTTAGGCTTCCAATTGATGATCTCCTTCTTAACCATGAAAAAAAAGAAATTAAAAAGATGAGTATCATTTGTATATTAAGTGTAATCTAATGTCATCTGTATTTTTTTCCTTTCCCCTTGTCCTTTGTTCATAGAAAGTAAGTATCCATCTAAATTCATATATATTGTTGTCACATGTTCTGGTCATTTTTCATAATTTTGTTCATGTCTACACTTCGACGCTTTGGTTCAGCTCACCACGTTAGAATGCATGAGAAGTGTAAAAATAATTCCACCTATATATCAAAACTTCGAACAATAGGTTTCGAAAATTCTTTTTTTCATCTTTAATAAAGTCACAGAATCTATGCTTACATTATGTGTTTGTCTTACTTAAATGAACTAGTGTTGTAATCCTTCGGTAAGAAGGGATATACATGCACAATGATGAATATATGTTTCCAAATCATCGAACCATGAATGGCACTAACAAATAAAAGCATAAAACTATTTCTTAGGCTTAAAATTGATGATATCCTTCATCCCCATGATGAAAGAGAAATAAAAAAGATGAGTATCATTTGTAAATAAAGTGTAATCTAATGTCATCTGTATACTTTTCCTTTCCCCTTGTCCTTTGTTCATAGAAAGTAAGTATCCATCTAAATTCATATATATTTTTGTCACATGTTCTTGTCATTTTTCATAATTTTGTTCATGTCTAGACTTCGTCTTTTTGGTTCAGCTATCCACGTTAGAATATTTGAGTAGTGTAAACATGATTCCACTTACATATGAAAACTTCCAACCATTGGTTTCAAAAACTTAATTTTTCATCTTTGATAAAGTCACTGGGAAATGCTTATATTGTTTTGTTGTATTACTTAAATGAACTAGTGTTGTAATTCTTCCATAAGAGAGGATATGCATGCAAACTGATAAAGATATGTTTCGAAAACCATCGAACAATAAATGGCACTAGCAAATAAAAGCATAAAACTATCATTAGGTTTCAAATTGATGATCTCCTTCATCCCCATGATGAAAGAGAAATTAAAAAGATGAGTATCATTTGTAAATAAAGTGTAATCTAATGTCATCTGTATACTTTTCCTTTCCCCTTGTCTTTTGTTCATAGTCCGTAAGTATCCAACTAAATTCATATTTATTTTTGTCACATGTTCTGGTCATTTTTTAGATTTCTACGCTTTGGTTCAGCTTACCACGTTAGAATGCTTGGGTGTTGTAGTAATTATACCACCTATACATTAAAACTTACAACAAAATGTTTCGACAATTTGATTTTTCATCTTTAAAAAAGTCACATATTTTACGCTATAATTGTGTGTTTTTCTTACTTTAATGAACTAGTGTTGTAATCCTTCGAAAAGAAGGAAAATACATGCACAATGATTAAGATATGTTTCCAAAACCATCGAACGATGAATGGCACTAACAAATAAAAGCATAAAACTATTTCTTAGGCTTAAAATTGATGATATCCTTCATCCCCGTGATGAAAGAGAAATGAAAAAGATAAGTATCATTTGTAAATAAAGTGTAATCTAATGTCATCTGTATACTTTTCCTTTCCCCTTGTCTTTTGTTCAAAGTCAGTAAGTATCCATCTAAATTCATATTTATTTTTGTCACATGTTCTGGTCATTTTTTTAGATTTCTACGCTTTGGTTCAGCTTACCACGTTAGAATACTTGGGTGTTGTAGAAAGTATACCACCTATACATTAAAACTTCCAACAAAATGTTTCGACAATTTGATTTTTCATCTTTAAAAAAGTCACATATTTTACGCTATAATTGTGTGTTTTTCTTAATTAAATGAACTAGTGTTGTAAT
Source organism: Strongylocentrotus purpuratus (assembly GCF_000002235.5). Lineage (NCBI taxonomy): Eukaryota > Metazoa > Echinodermata > Echinoidea > Camarodonta > Strongylocentrotidae > Strongylocentrotus > Strongylocentrotus purpuratus. Next base: position 5,412,363 of record NW_022145606.1, on the reverse strand, counting down.
CCTTCGGAAAGAATGAAAATACATGCACATTGATGAAGATATGTTTCCAAAACCATCGAACCATTAATGGCACTAAAAAATAAAAGCATAAAACTATTTCTTAGGTTTAAAATTGATTATATCCTTCATCCCCGTGATGAAAGAGAAATGAAAAAGATGAGTATCATTTGTAAATAAAGTGTAGTCTAATGTCATCTGTATATTTTTCCTTTCCCCTTGTCCTTTGTTCATAGGGGGTAAGTATCCATCTAAATTCATATATATTTGTTGTCACATGTAAAGGTCATTTTTCATAATCTTCTTCATGTTTATACTTCTAGGCTTTCGTTCAGCTCACCATGTTAGAATGCTTGAGTAGTGTAAGGGGAGCCTTCCAAAGTTGCGACTGTGTCGCGACGCGTCGGGGCGCAGAGCAGGATATGAGAACAAAGGAGGCGCCTTAATGCGCCCATTAGCGCCTTTTTGCGTCGGATAGGAGAGGACTTCAGTTGGTTGCCAGCTCATTAAAATCTGGCTATTGTTTGGAGTCTCATTGTTACGAAATTACCCCGCCGGGGCGCGCCCCAGTGAAGCACTTGACATTTGTGAATGGGAGCTTAAATTTTGAATAGCTTTCGCGCCCTTTCGCGCCCGGTCCGGCGCATTAGTTATTCATGTAGTGCCCGCTTGTGTGTCGCTCTCGTCTTGCGAGATTTGACTCTGAAAAGCATTACTTTGGCTACTGATTTGTTTTAATATTATTTTACGTACTTGACATTGGTTACAATGTTTGTTCTGATTGTTTATTTTCCTCTCGAAATCGGAGTTCTGTAGGCGTTAACGTTGGCATGATTGTTCATTTTTTCATCTCCTCCTGTTCTGTTCATGATTGTGTTCAATATACTGTATCAATTTTAATACAAATTGATTTGTTCACGAAAAAAACAAATTTATTTTTATACTTACCCCACTCTCTCTGACATTGTTTTCCTCGTGCATGTTTTGACACTTTAATTGTAATTTTATATTTCCTTATAGCGATGTTATCGCATGTTTCGATTTTCTTGTTTTTTTTTTTTAAACAATTTTTGTTGCATCTTGTAAACAGTTCTGTCGTATGATCATTATAAATCATATAATTATATCATCAGTCTGTTATTTCAATACATAGATCCTTTGAATCTTCTTAAAATTAGAGAACGTATTTTAAAATCCGTGATGTTGAAAATGATACTTAATCAAGAATGTCATAGTTTCTCCTTGAATTGGATTTAAAAAACGTTTTATCTGTATTACGATTTTGTTAATGCAAATGATATCCGTATTGTCGGGAACATCATCAATATGTTTCGTTAGAAGGAAGACGCTCATTTTCAGAATGTTCTTTCTTTGCAAAATACTAATGTTACGAAGAAAATTAAATACACTGTACCCGTATCATCGGGGATATCGCAAAACTCCCAGGGAGATTATCAATTGCAAATCAACATAGTAAATTATGCCTAAATCGTAAGAATAGAGCATGCATTAAAAAAAAAGAGAGTTACCAGGAAATGATGTTTGAAATTTCACCCCAAACATATTTCAAGAAGAAATTAGTTTATCATTCTGTGTCAAAGAATTTTATCGAATATTTCTTTGCGACGAAGGGGGGGGGGGGGGGTTACATCCGCGGCCAGTTTTAGATCTAGGTCATTGTTAAGAATAACTAAAATACGTATATATAGTGCTGAATAGGGGCCACGTGTTATCGAAAGAGCGTAGTGCGTTCTAGAACATATACAAGCCATGGCAATTCGTTGAATTGCTTCTCGTAACAGAACTGTCTCACTGTCTAAATAAGGATCCATCCGGGGGATCCATCATGCACGTGTTGGTAAACGGAATTAATAATGATTGGGTTGTTTTGGGACATTTTTTTTTCGGGGGGGGCAGCTAGGGTAGCCCTTATTCTTCTTCTACTGGGTCATCAAGAAACACAAATAGTGTTGAAATTTTCCGCAATCCCTTTAGCGCCGAGGGTAGAAAAGCCTTTAGAAAAGTCAGCTGGACAATAGCAATTTAATGTTGGTCAAACAATCAGCGAGAAATACTGGGCAAACAGATATTAGCCCACGTCTTCAATATAACCAGGGAATCCCGATATAACTAAGCACATGCTCACAATATGAATATCAAATCTGGCTATTGTTTGGAGACTCATTGTTACTGTCTGGTAAAGGGGTACTTTTCACGCACCAAAGTCCGGCTCGTCTAGTACACACAAATCCGGCCCGTATTGACTTTACACATCGGACTTAGGGGACTGTTTTCAAAAGGAGGGAAAATGCATATGCGTACCCTACATAACACTCATTCGGGGGTGGGGGGGGGGGGGGAGGGGTGCGCTTAAAGGCGAAGCGCTTTTTGTGAATTGTGAATTTGTGAATTTGAAAAGCTTTCGCGCCCGTTCCTACGCATTAGTTATTCATGTAATCCCCGCGTGTATGTCCGCTCTCGTCTTGAAAGATTTGACTCTAAAATTTTCACTTTGGCTACTGATATGTTTTATTATTATTTTACGTACAAGACATTGATTTAGATTGTTGTTCTGATTGTTATTTTCCTCCCAAACATCGAAGTTGTGTAGGCGTTGACGTTGTTATGATTGTTCATTTCTGTTCATGAATGTGTTCAATACTTGTATTATATTAATTTCTTCACGAACAAAACAAACAAACATCTGCAAATTAAAGATATTACAAAAATGAGAGTCGTATTGTCGGGAGCCTGCATCATCAAAACGTTTCAGTAGATGGAACAATTCGAAATCGCCTATCTGATCCAAACATGAAATTCGATCGAATATTTCTTCGCGAAGAAACTTTATTGGTGGTGTCATTTGTCTTAACAATTTGTTATCTTCAATGTTCGTGACGTTTTGACGTTTCATATTTGTTAGCTAGCGCTAGTAAAGTCTTTTGTTTTAACGTGCACTGTATATAGTTATAAGGCCTGAACACGTCATGTTCACATTGGGTGTTATATAGCATACGGATATTATAGTACATGTAACTTTTAAAAGCACTTTGTTTTTGCAACGCAATGACAAAAGACAGCTCTTTGAGCAGCTAATAGTTGTTGCGCCCATTGTTCCGCTAATAGGCGGCTATTCCCAATTACCGGGCATTATTTGTTATTGTATCATTAGTTAAGTTTATTAATCTATTCATGTTTTCTATTTATTTATTTAGTTTTGGGGAGGGGGGATGTCGTATTACGAATTCATGACCCTTATACATAATGACCATGTTCTCAAATTACGAATAGCGGTCTTCATGAATAGTTGTCCAATGAATAGCGGTCCTTATAACTAGCGAGCGGAGCCCTCCTGATTGACCTCTGCCATTTTGGTCCGGCCGTTCACTTCGCCGCCCCCCTCCCTCACACACACACATAATACGCAACCTTAATGTGTAGCTAAACAATTAGAATCTATAGCAAGTCGGACAATTATAGCGATCAAACAATAGTCTTGCTCGGCCGTGTGAAATCCTGCCACGGCATTCTATGTTTTTACCTTTAGAGCGAACTTTTCTTTTGTATTCGCTCCATAGAACTCTACTTTATCTTATGCTAGGAGTCCACTGGGCCGCGCCAGTTGGCGCCAGTTTGCGCCAATGCAATTTACTGTGGCGCCTAGTGTCGCCAATAAGGTGCCTAGTGGCGTGTAGTGGCTCAAACTGCCTCCCAACTGGCTCGTGGTGGCACCAAATTTGAATGTGGCGGCAAGAAAATTTCAAAATGTTTGAAATTTTCGTCGCGCCACTTGCATCGAGCAATCAGCGCCAAGTGTCCGCCAAGTGGCACCAAATGGCGCGAACATATCGCCCTTTGGCGCAAACAATCCGCCTATTGGAATCCACTGGAATGTAATGGCGCGCGCCAAGTTGCGCCAATGAGATTTCGCGCCACATGGAGCCACTTGGCGCCAAGGGGCACCTCGTTTGCGCCACTACGCGAGCCAAACGGCACCCGATTGGTGACTACTTCGCGCCAAATGCCACCTGATTGCCCGCCATTCGGCGCCACTTGCCGCCTATAACAGCAGGGCGGCATCGCAGGACTTTCTCACAGTGATGGCGGCAGTTCTCCAAGCTCTAGGGATGAGGTTGTGCTGGGCATCCTCCTGGTCCAACATGCGGACGTCCCATGCCTGATAGTGCTTCCTGATGAGGTTGTGCAGCATGACGGCAGCTTCAATGAGCAGGCGGACTGTGTCTGGTTCCTGTCTCATCTGGCCAGGGAAGCACTGGAACCGCAGAGCCAGAATACCAAAGGCATTTTCAACCACACGCCTTGCCCTGGACAGCCTGTAGTTGAAGATCTTCTGCTGTTGGTCCATGTTACGACGGCCATAAGGCTTCATCATGTACGTCCTCATGGCGAAGGCATAGTCTCCCACGAAGAAGTACGGCATAGGGTGCTCTTCATCATCATGGGGAAGAGGAGCTGGATCTGGGATGCCTAAAGTGTCAGCTTCAATGCACTCCTTCAGTTCACTGTTGTTGTAGATCTGGGCATCAGACTGATGGCCAACCCCACCCGCATCGATCCACAGGAAGTGGTACTTTGAATCTACCAGAGCCATCAGGACAACCGAGAAGAACTGCTTGTAGTTGAAGTAAAGGCTGCCTGATTTGTTGGGCTTCTGGAGACGGATGTGCTTTCCATCATAGCCTTCCAGACAGTGAGGAAGATTCCATCTGGCTTCAAAATCACCTGCAACCTCAAGCCAGCCTTCATTGGTTGTGGGGAGGGAGATGACTTCTGCAGCATACTCATCCACTACCGCTCTGGCTACATCAGGGACAAACTTCTGGATGGTTTCCTTGCCCATTCGGAAGTTGAAAGACAGCTCGGCATAGGTGGCCCCATTGGCGAGATGGCGCAGGAAGACGGACAACTTGAGACCAGGGGAATGGCCTTCCTGATGTGGGTGTCCTTCTTCCGCAAGTGGGGTGTAAGCCTGACCAACAAGTCATCAAACATCTCTGGGGACACCCTGGTGTAGTTCTTGAACTTCCTCCTGTCATTCTCACTCATCTCTTACATCAAAGTGTGGTACTGTCCACGTTCGGCCCTCAACTGTGGGTGGAGCATGGGTCTAAACCACCAGTTGTGCTTCCTTTTCTTCTTAGGAGGCTCTTCTTCTTCAGGATTGGCCAGCATAAGTTGATAGGCAGTGGCCACCTCAGCATCTCTCATCATCTTCTGATGGAGCAGCATCATCACTCCAACATTATCAAAAGCCTCAGACATATCAAAATTGTAAATATTTAGTAGAGATGTTGTTCATACAGCAGCTGAGGAGGGTCTGAACCAGGTAGCCAATGGCCGGTATTTATTTAGTCGGCAAGTAGCGCCAAGCGGCGGCAAGTTCAAACCAATTTGGCGACCTTTGGCACAAACTAATCACCAAGTGGCGTAAAGTAGCCGTCTATTGGCGCGAATGGCGCCAACAGGGTGAATTTTGGAATCAAATGGCCGTGTAATGGCGCAAACTGGCGCGAACTGGCGCAACATTTTGGAGCAAGCCGGGTGGCATTTGGCGCACGCCATATGGCACCCAGTTTATTCCACTTGGCGACACATGCCGAGCGGACATTAATTCGGCGCCACAGCGAGCCACTACGCGCCAATCACATAATCTTTGGCGCGAACTGGCACCAACTGGCGCCGGCCCAGTGGACTCCTAGCATAAGATCCTCTCCGAACGAAATGTAATGTTGAGTTATGCCTTACAATAGCATATCGACTTGGTTTCTAACCAGGGAGCTCCCGGTTACGAGCTGCTCTACTCTACCACTGGGCTATAGCGCCTCCCTCCTTTTAAAAGGATCTTTTAAAATATGCCGGTTTTGTTTTTTTAGAATAAGAATCAAAACATGTTTGGTATGTTTTTTGTATCTGTGCATTAAGATTTCAAAATTTCACTTTCGCCACTTAATTATACAAATCTACGAATAAATGATTCGAATGTTAGAGAAGAAATCAATGTTTGTATTTGTGTCGAATGATTAATTATCATCATGAACTGATTAATGTTTTGTATTGCATTTCCAATTGCTGCTCAACTTTATCACCATCAGGCTACGCTTTTTTGTTTACATCTTCATGACACACATGTTTTATAATCTCGATATAGTTCCCGGACTCTTTTGTCTATTTATTCCACTTTTAAAAAGAGCTATGGAATTATTATGATTTAAAACGCCTTTTGGACGGGCAATTTTCGAAGGCAAATCTCGGACGTGAAATCCTGCCACGGCATTTTATGTTTTTTTTTCTTCCCTGAGGCCACTTAACAAAATATACATGTTTAGCGTCCCGGCTGCTTCTTTTTGGGGGCCGCCTCCTATTTTTTATTTTTGGGGAAATTTGTTTTAATTTTTTTTTTTAATAATTTTTGAAAAAAAAACATGAAAAACAATACTAAAATGGATCTATTACTGATTTTTTTTTTTAAAGTTAAAAGATGTCGGCGGCCATCTTGAAAAATAGCCCGACTGTCAGGGAAAATGTACCGAGCGGCCATTTTGAGCGGCCATTTTGAAAGAAAAAAAAAGAAAAGAGAGGGCCTCCTCCTTCCTAGTTTTCGAAAAAAAACAGGACACTAATAAAACATTTTTTTATTTGGCCTTAGAGCGAACTTTTCTTTTGTATTCGCTCCGTAAAACTCTACTTTATCAAACAGCGAGGTAAAATGAAAAGAGCGTAATCTTGAGTAAATCGTTTGTTTGATGTTATCCTTCTTATCCCTAATAAGCAAACCTTCAATTTATTAGAACCAAATCATGGGAGGAGAAAAAAAAGGATTTGACTGACAAAATATAAATTCTTCCAAGCTCAGGCTGTGGCGATGTGCAACGCGTAGCGTGAATATGAATGACGGGAGAGAAAGATAATTCCTTTGTCTATTATACGACGCTAGAATCATATCGCGATGTGGGAATTATACAAATATGTTGATAATCATTCAAATTACAAACATACACAAGCGACCCAAAAAGTAATCAATTTGCCGACTTTTACCGCATACATGTAGTCATTCACATCATTCGTCTTTTATTTTTTGTTGTTGGGGACAATTAAGCTCGCAATTAAACAACCATTAATCGTACATAGTCATCTTTATTTCACATTTCATACAGTCGTCACAAAAATTAAAAGGAGGCGTATTAAACCCAACAAAAATAAATCATAATGTATTCTGATCAAGATGAACGAGTGTGTTGATTGCCCCCCAAAACAAAGACGATCCCACCAGAGAAGTTCATGCTGTGCTGTAGTAATGTACATCGCAAAGCTTCGCCACAATGATTGGAAAGGTAATACCCCGCCCGTTACGACGCAAAACGGCGCGAGAAGAATAGATCGCGACGCGAGAAGAATACATCAATTTTGTACAAACAATGGAAAGTTTATCAGAACGAAAACCGGAGGAGGGAAGACAGGCTTTGGCCGAGAAATACTTTCTGTATATCAAGTTTAAGCTGTACCGCGCATCACGAGCGAGAACAATGACGGGAGAGATAATCTTCCATCGCCTGGTGGGGCGCAAAAGGGCGCAAGAAGAATAGAGCGGGTTTATACTAACAATAGACGATTTCTTTTCATATGCAAGAATCAGGTGAGGGTGACTATTGCGCCCCTTCGCGCCCCTTTGCGCCTCAATGCGTCTCTTGGGACGCGACTGTTCTATTCATCGCGCCCTGACGCGTCCGGGCACAGTCGCAACTTTGGAAGGCTCCCCTAAACATGATTCAACTTATATACGAAAACTTCCAACCATTGGTTTCGAAAACTTAATTTTTCATCTGTAATGAAGTCACTGGGAAATACTTACAGCGTGTGTTTGTATTACCTAAATGAACTAGTGTCGTAATCCTTCCGTAAGAGAGGATATGCATGCACAATGATGAAGATATGTCTCCAAAACCATCGAACCATGAATGGCACTAACAAATAAAAGCATAAAACTATCTGTAGGATTCCAATTGATGACCTTCTTCTTAACCATGAAAGACAAAGAAATTAAAAAGATAAGTATCATTTGTATATTAAGTGTAATCTAATGTCATCTGTATGTTTTTTTCCTTTCCCCTTGTCCTTTGTTCGTAGATTGTAAGTATCAATCTAAATTCATTTATATTTTTGTCACATGTTCTGGTCTTTTTTCATAATTTTGTTCATGTCTAGAGTTCGACGCTTTGGTTCAGCTCACCACGTTAGAATGCATGAGAAGTGTATAAATAATTCCATCTATACATGAAAACTTCGAACAATAGGTTTCGAAAATTCTTTTGTTCATCTTTAATAAAGTCACAGATTCTATGCTTATATTGTGTGTTTGTCTTACTTAAATGAACTAGTGTTGTAATCCTTCGGTAAGAAGGGATATACATGCACAATGATGGAGATATGTTTCCAAAACCATCGAACCATTAATGGCACTAACTACAAAAGCATAAAACTATTTATTAGGCTTCAAATTGATGATCTCCTTCATCCCCATGATGAAAGAGAAATAAAAAAGATGAGTATCATTTGTAAATAAAGTGTAATCTAATGTCATCTGTATACTTCTCCTTTCCCGTTGTCTTTTGTTCATAGTACGTAAGTATCCATCTAGATTTAATATATTTTTGTCACATGTTCTGGTCATCGTTTAGATTTATACGCTTTGTTTCAGCTTACCACGTTAGAATGCTTGGGTGTTGTAGAAATTATGCCACCTATACAAGAAAACTTCCAGCAAAATGTTTCGAACATTTTATTTTTTCATCTTTAAAAAAGTCACATATTCTACGCTATAATTGTGTGTTTGTCTTACTTAAATGAACTAGTGTTGTAATCCTTCGGTAGGAAGGGATATGCATGCACAATGATGAAGATATGTTTCCTAAACCATCGAACCATGAATGGCAATAACAAATAAAAGCATAAAACTATTTTTTAGGCTTAAAATTGATGATATCCTTCATCCCCATGATGAAAGAGAAATGAAAAAGATGAGTATCATTTGTAAACAAAGTGTAATCTAATGTCATCTGTATGTTTTTTCCTTTCCCCTTGTCCTTTGTTCGTAGTACGTAAGTATCCATCTAAATTCATATATATTTTTGTCACATGTTCTGTTTTTTTTCCATAATTTTGTTCATGTCTAGAGTTCGACGCTTTGGTTCAGCCCACCACGTTAGAATGCATGAGAAGTGTAAAAATAATTCCATCTATACATGAAAACTTCGAACAATAGGTTTCGAAAATTCTTTTGTTCATCTTTAATAAAGTCACAGATTCTATGCTTATATTGTGTGTTTGTCTTACTTAAATGAACTAGTGTTGTATTCCTTCGGTATTAAGAAGGGATATACATGCACAATGATGAAGATATGTTTCCAAAACCATCGAACCATTAATGGCACTAACAAATAAAAGCATAAAACTATCTGTAGGCTTCCAATTGATGAGCTCTTTCTTAACCATGAAGAAAGAGAAATGAAAAAGATTAGTATCACTTAAAAAAAAATGTAATCTAATGTCATCTGTATATTTTCTTGTCTCCTTTTCCTTTTTTAATAGAATGTAAGTATTCATCTAAATTCATATATATTTTTGTTACATGTTCTGGTCATTGTTCATAATTTTGTTCATGTTTAGACTTCGACGCTTTGGTTCAGCTCACCACGTTAGAATGCATGAGAAGTGTAGAAATGATTCCACCTATATATGAAAACTTCGAACAATAGGTTTCGAAAATTTTATTTTTTTATCTTTAATGAAGTCACGGGGGATATGCTTTTATTCTGTGTTTGTATTACTTAAATGAACTAGTGTTGTAAACCTTCGGTAAGAAGGGATATACTTGTACATTGATGAAGTTATGTTCCAAAAACCATCAAACCATAAATAGCACTAAAATTATAATCATAAAACAATTTTGTAGGCTACCAATGGATGATATTCTTCATCCCCATGATGAAAGAGAAATGAAAAAGATGAGTATCATTTGTAAATAAAGTGTAATCTAATGTCTTCTGTATTTTTCCTGTCCCCTTGTCCTTTGTTCGTAGGGTGTAAGTATCCATCTAAATTCAAATATATTTTTGTCACATGTTCTGTTCATTTATCATAATCTTGTTTATGTTTAGACATCTACGCTTTGGTTCAGCTAACCACGTTAGAATGCTTGAGTGTTGTAGAAATGATTTCACCTTTATATGAAAACTTCCAACCATTGGTTTCGAAAATGTAATTATTCATCTTTTATAAAGTCACACATTTTATGCTTACATCGTGTGTTTGTCTTACTTAAATGAACTATTGTTGTAATCCTTCAGTAAGAAGGGATATACATGCACAATGATGAAGATATGTTTCCAAATCATCGAACTTTGAATGGCACTAACGAATAAAAGCATACAACTATTTCTTAGGCTTAAAATTGATGATATCCTTCATCCCCATGATGAAAGAGAAATGAAAAAGATGAGTATCATTTGTAAATAAAGTGTAATCTAAAGTCATCTGTATACTTTTCCTTTAACATTGTCTTTTGTTCATAGCCAGTAAGTATCCATCTAATTTCATATTGATTTTTGTCACATGTTCTGGTCATTGTTTAGATTTCTACGCTTTGGTTCAGCTTACCACGTTAGAATGCTTGGGTGTTGTAGAAATTATACCACATATACATTAAAACTTCCAACAAAATGTTTCGAACATTTTATTTTTTCATCTTTAAAAAAGTCAAATATTCTACTCTATAATTGTGTGTTTTTCTTACTTAAATGAACTAGTGTTGTAATATTTAGGTAATAACGAAAATACATGCACATTGATGAAGATATGTTTCCAAAACCATCGAACCATAAATGACACTAAAAAATAAAAGCATAAAACTATTTTTTAGGCTTCCAATTGATGATGTCCTTCATCCCCATGATGAAAGAGAAATGAACAAGATGACTATCATTTGTAAAAAAAAGTGTAATCTAATGTCATCTGTATATTTTTCCTTTCCCCTTGTCCTTTGATCATAGGGAGTAAGTATCCATTTAAATTCGTATGATATTTTATCACATGTTCTGGTCATTTTCATGATCTTCTTCATGTTTATACTTCTACGCTTTCGTTCAGCTCACCACGTTAGAATGCATGAGAAGTGTAGAAATGATACCACCTATATATGAAAACTTCGAACAATAGGTTTTGAAAATTTTATTTTTTATCTTTAATGAAGTCACGGGGGATATGCTTTTATTCTGTGTTTGTCTTACTTAAATGAACTAGTGTTGTAATCCTTCCGTAAGAAGGGATACACATGCACAATGATGAAGATATGTTTCCAAAACCATCGAACCAAATGGCACTAACAAATAAAAGCATACAACTATCTGTAGGCTTCCAATTGATGATCTCCTTCTTAACCATGAAGAAAGAGAAATGAAAAAGATTAGTATCACTTAAAAAAAAATGTAATCTAATGTCATCTGTATATTTTCCTGTTTCCTTTTCCTTTTTTAATAGATTGTAAGTATTCATCTAAATTCATATATATTTTTGTCAAATGTTCTGGTCTTTTTTCATAATTTTGTTCATGTCTAGAGTTCGACGCTTTGGTTCAGCTCACCACGTTAGAATGCATGAGAAGTGTAGAAATGATTCCACCTATATATGAAAACTTCGAACAATAGGTTTCGAAAATTTTATTTTTTTATCTTTAATGAAGTCACGGGGGATATGCTTTTATTCTGTGTTTGTATTACTTAAATGAACTAGTGTTGTAAACCTTCGGTAAGAAGGGATATACTTGTACATTGATGAAGATATGTTCCCAAAACCATCGAACCATAAATAGCACTAAAAATATAATCATAAAACAATTTTGTAGGCTTCCAATGGATGATATCCTTCACCCCCATGATGAAAGAGAAATGAAAAAGATGAGTATCATTTGTAAATAAAGTGTAATCTAATGTCATCTGTATATTTTTCCTTTTCCCTTGTCCTTTGTTCATAGATGGTAAGTATCCATCTAAATTCATATTTATTTTTGTCACATGTAAAGGTCATTTTTCATAATCTTCTTCATGTTTATACTTCTACGCTTTCGTTCAGCTCACCACGTTAGAATTCTTGAGTAGTGTTAACATTATTTCACTTATATATGAAAACTTCCAACCATTGGTTTCGAAAACTTAATTTTTCATCTTTAATAAAGTCACTGGGAAATGCTTATATTGTTTTGTTGTATTACTTAAATGAACTAGTGTTGTAATCCTTCGGTAAGAAGAACAATACATGCACATTGATGAAGATATGTTTCCAAAACCATCGAACCATGAATGGCACTAAAAATAAAAGCATAAAACTATTTATTAGGCTTAAAATTGATGATATCCTTCATCCCCATGATGAAAGAGAAATGAAAAAGATGAGTATCATTTGTAAATAAAGTGTAATCTAATGTCATCTGTATATTTTTCTTTTCCCCTGTCCTTTGTTCATAGATGGTAAGTATCCATCTAAATTCATATTTATTTTTGTCACATGTAAAGGTCCTTTTTCATAATCTTCTTCATGTTTATACTTCTACGCTTTCGTTCAGCTCACCACGTTAGAATGCTTGAGTAGTGTAAACATGATTCCACTTATATGTGAAAACTTCCAACCATTGGTTTCGAAAACTTAATTTTTCATCTTTAATGAAGTCACTGGGAAATGCTTATATCGTGTGTTTGTATGACCTAAATGAACTAGTGTTATAATCCTTTCGTAAGAGAGGATATGCATGCACAATGATGAAGATATGTCTCCAAAACCATCGAACCATGAATGGCACTAACAAATAAAACCATACAAATCTCTGTAGGATTCCAATTGATGACCTTCTTCTTAACCATTGAGAAAAAGAAATTAAAAAGATAACTATCATTTGTATATCAAGTGTAGTCTAATGTCATCTGTATGTTTTTTCCTTTCCCCTTGTCCTTTGTTCGTAGAACGTAAGTATCAATCTAAATTCATATATATTTTTGTCAAATGTTCTGGTCTTTTTTCATAATTTTGTTCATGTCTAGAGTTCGACGCTTTGGTTCAGCTCACCACGTTAGAATGCATGAGAAGTGTAGAAATAATTCCATCTATACATGAAAACTTCGAACAATAGGTTTCGAAAATTCTTTTGTTCCTCTTTAATAAAGTCAGAGATTCTATGCTTATATTGTGTGTTTGTCTTACTTAAATGAACTAGTGTTGTAATCCTTCCGTAAGAAGGGATATACATGCACAATGATGAAGATATGTTTCCAAAACCATCGAACCAAATGGCACTAACAAATAAAAGCATACAACTATCTGTAGGCTTCCAATTGATGATCTCCTTCTTAACCATGAAGAAAGAGAAATGAAAAAGATTAGTATCACTTAAAAAAAAATGTAATCTAATGTCATCTGTATATTTTCCTGTTTCCTTTTCCTTTTTTAATAGATTGTAAGTATTCATCTAAATTCATATATATTTTTGTCAAATGTTCTGGTCTTTTTTCATAATTTTGTTCATGTCTAGAGTTCGACGCTTTGGTTCAGCTCACCACGTTAGAATGCATGAGAAGTGTAGAAATGATTCCACCTATATATGAAATCTTCGAACAATAGGTTTCGAAAAATTTATTTTTTTATCTTTAATGAAGTCACGGGGGATATGCTTTTATTCTGTGTTTGTATTACTTAAATGAACTAGTGTTGTAAACCTTCGGTAAGAAGGGATATACTTGTACATTGATGAAGATATGTTCCCAAAACCATCGAACCATAAATAGCACTAAAAATATAATCATAAAACAATTTTGTAGGCTTCCAATGGATGATATCCTTCACCCCCATGATGAAAGAGAAATGAAAAAGATGAGTATCATTTGTAAATAAAGTGTAATCTAATGTCATCTGTATATTTTTCCTTTTCCCTTGTCCTTTGTTCATAGATGGTAAGTATCCATCTAAATTCATATTTATTTTTGTCACATGTAAAGGTCATTTTTCATAATCTTCTTCATGTTTATACTTATACGCTTTCGTTCAGCTCACCACGTTAGAATGCTTGAGTAGTGTTAACACGATTTCACTTATATATGAAAATTTCCAACCATTGGTTTCGAAAACTTAATTTTTCATCTTTAATGAAGTCACTGGGAAATGCTTATATCGTGTGTTTGTATGACCTAAATGAACGAGTGTTGTAATCATTTCGTAAGAGAGGATATGCATGCAAAATGATGAAGATATGTCTCCAAAACCATCGAACCATGAATGGCACTAACAAATAAAACCATAAAACTATTTTTTAGGCTTCCAATTGATGATGTCCTTCATCCCCATGATGAAAGAGAAATGAACAAGATGACTATCATTTGTAAAAAAAAGTGTAATCTAATGTCATCTGTATATTTTTCCTTTCCCCTTGTCCTTTGATCATAGGGAGTAAGTATCCATTTAAATTCGTATGATATTTTATCACATGTTCTGGTCATTTTCATGATCTTCTTCATGTTTATACTTCTACGCTTTCGTTCAGCTCGCCACGTTAGAATGCATGAGAAGTGTAGAAATAATTCCATCTATACATGAAAACTTCGAACAATAGGTTTCGAAAATTCTTTTGTTCATCTTTAATAAAGTCAGAGATTCTATGCTTATATTGTGTGTTTGTCTTACTTAAATGAACTAGTGTTGTAATCCTTCCGTAAGAAGGGATATACATACACAATGATGAAGATATGTTTCCAAAACCATTGAACCATTAATGGCACTAACAAATAAAAGCATAAAACTATCTTTAGGCTTCCAATTGATGATCTCCTTCATCCCCATGATGAAAGAGAAATGAAAAAGATGAGTATCATTTGTAAATAAAGTGTAATCTAATGTCATCTGTATGTTTTCTCATTTCCCCTTGTCCTTTGTTCGTAGAACGTAAGTATCAATCTAAATTCATATATATTTTTGTCACATGTTCTAGTCTTTTTTCATAATTTTGTTCATGTCTAAAGTTCGACGCTTTGGTTCAGCTCACCACGTTAGAATGCATGAGAAGTGTAGAAATAATTCCACCTATATATGAAAACTTCGAACAATAGGTTCGAAAACTTTATTTTTTTATCTTTAATGAAGTCACGGGGGATATGCTTTTATTCTGTGTTTGTATTACTTAAATGAACTAGTGTTGTAAACCTTCGGTAAGAAGGGATATACTTGTACATTGATGAAGATATGTTCCCAAAACCATCGAACCATAAATAGCACTAAAAATATAATCATAAAACAATTTTGTAGGCTTCCAATGGATGATATCCTTCACCCCCATGATGAAAGAGAAATGAAAAAGATGAGTATCATTTGTAAATAAAGTGTAATCTAATGTCATCTGTATATTTTTCCTTTTCCCTTGTCCTTTGTTCATAGATGGTAAGTATCCATCTAAATTCATATTTATTTTTGTCACATGTAAAGGTCATTTTTCATAATCTTCTTCATGTTTATACTTCTACGCTTTCGTTCAGCTCACCACGTTAGAATGCTTGAGTAGTGTTAACACGATTTCACTTATATATGAAAACTTCCAACCATTGGTTTCGAAAACTTAATTTTTCATCTTTAATGAAGTCACTGGGAAATGCTTATATCGTGTGTTTGTATGACCTAAATGAACGAGTGTTGTAATCATTTCGTAAGAGAGGATATGCATGCACAATGATGAAGATATGTCTCCAAAACCATCGAACCATGAATGGCACTAACAAATAAAACCATAAAACTATTTTTTAGGCTTCCAATTGATGATGTCCTTCATCCCCATGATGAAAGAGAAATGAACAAGATGACTATCATTTGTAAAAAAAAGTGTAATCTAATGTCATCTGTATATTTTTCCTTTCCCCTTGTCCTTTGATCATAGGGAGTAAGTATCCATTTAATTTCATATGATATTTTATCACATGTTCTGGTCATTTTCATGATCTTCTTCATGTTTATAGTTCTACGCTTTCGTTCAGCTCACCACGTTAGAATGCATGAGAAGTGTAGAAATAATTCCATCTATACATGAAAACTTCGAACAATAGGTTTCGAAAATTCTTTTGTTCATCTTTAATAAAGTCAGAGATTCTATGCTTATATTATGTGTTTGTCTTACTTAAATTAACTAGTGTTGTAATCCTTCCGTAAGAAGGGATATACATGCACAATGATGAAGATATGTTTCCAAAACCATTGAACCATTAATGGCACTAACGAATAAAAGCATACAACTATTTCTTAGGCTTAAAATTGATGATATCCTTCATCCCCATGATGAAAGAGAAATGAAAAAGATGAGTATCATTTGTAAATAAAGTGTAATCTAAAGTCATCTGTATACTTTTCCTTTAACATTGTCTTTTGTTCATAGCCAGTAAGTATCCATCTAAATTCATATTGATTTTTGTCACATGTTCTGGTCATTGTTTAGATTTCTACGCTTTGGTTCAGCTTACCACGTTAGAATGCTTGGGTGTTGTAGAAATTATACCACATATACATTAAAACTTCCAACAAAATGTTTCGAACATTTTATTTTTTCATCTTTAAAAAAGTCAAATATTCTACTCTATAATTGTGTGTTTGTCTTACTTAAATGAACTAGTGTTGTAATCCTTCCGTAATAACGAAAATACATGCACATTGATGAAGATATGTTTCCAAAACCATCGAACCATAAATGGCACTAAAAAATAAAAGCATAAAACTATTTTTTAGGCTTCCAATTGATGATGTCCTTTATCCCCATGATGAAAGAGAAATGAACAAGATGACTATCATTTGTAAAAAAAAGTGTAATCTAATGTCATCTGTATATTTTTCCTTTCCCCTTGTCCTTTGATCATAGGGAGTAAGTATCCATTTAAATTCGTATGATATTTTATCACATGTTCTGGTCTTTTTTCATAATTTTGTTCATGTCTAGAGTTCGACGCTTTGGTTCAGCTCACCACGTTAGAATGCATGAGAAGTGTAGAAATGATTCCACCTATATATGAAAACTTCGAACAATAGGTTTCGAAAATTTTATTTTTTTATGAAGTCACGGGGGATATGCTTTTATTCTGTGTTTGTATTACTTAAATGAACTAGTGTTGTAAACCTTCGGTAAGAGAGGATATGCATGCACAATGATGAAGATATGTCTCCAAAACCATCGAACCATGAATGGCACTAACAAATAAAACCATAAAACTATTTTTTAGGCTTCCAATTGATGATGTCCTTCATCCCCATGATGAAAGAGAAATGAACAAGATGACTATCATTTGTAAAAAAAAGTGTAATCTAATGTCATCTGTATATTTTTCCTTTCCCCTTGTCCTTTGATCATAGGGAGTAAGTATCCATTTAAATTCATATGATATTTTATCACATGTTCTGGTCATTTTCATGATCTTCTTCATGTTTATACTTCTACGCTTTCGTTCAGCTCACCACGTTAGAATGCATGAGAAGTGTAGAAATAATTCCATCTATACATGAAAACTTCGAACAATAGGTTTCGAAAATTCTTTTGTTCATCTTTAATAAAGTCAGAGATTCTATGCTTATATTATGTGTTTGTCTTACTTAAATTAACTAGTGTTGTAATCCTTCCGTAAGAAGGGATATACATGCACAATGATGAAGATATGTTTCCAAAACCATTGAACCATTAATGGCACTAACAAATAAAAGCATAAAACTATCTTTAGGCTTCCAATTGATGATCTCCTTCATCCCCATGATGAAAGAGAAATGAAAAAGATGAGTATCATTTGTAAATAAAGTGTAATCTAATGTCATCTGTATGTTTTCTCCTTTCCCCTTGTCCTTTGTTCGTAGAACGTAAGTATCCATCTAAATTCATATATATTTTTGTCACATGTTCTAGTCTTTTTTCATAATTTTGTTCATGTCTAAAGTTCGACGCTTTGGTTCAGCTCACCACGTTAGAATGCATGAGAAGTGTAGAAATAATTCCACCTATATATGAAAACTTCGAACAATAGGTTTCGAAAATTTTATTTTTTTATCTTTAATGAAGTCACGGGGGATATGCTTTTATTCTGTGTTTGTATTACTTAAATGAACTAGTGTTGTAAACCTTCGGTAAGAAGGGATATACTTGTACATTGATGAAGATATGTTCCCAAAACCATCGAACCATAAATAGCACTAAAAATATAATCATAAAACAATTTTGAGGGCTTCCAATGGATGATATCCTTCACCCCCATGATGAAAGAGAAATGAAAAAGATGAGTATCATTTGTAAATAAAGTGTAATCTAATGTCATCCGTATATTTTTCCTTTTCCCTTGTCCTTTGTTCATAGATGGTAAGTATCCATCTAAATTCATATTTATTTTTGTCACATGTAAAGGTCATTTTTCATAATCTTCTTCATGTTTATACTTCTACGCTTTCGTTCAGCTCACCACGTTAGAATGCTTGAGTAGTGTTAACACGATTTCACTTATATATGAAAACTTCCAACCATTGGTTTCGAAAACTTAATTTTTCATCTTTAATGAAGTCACTGGGAAATGCTTATATCGTGTGTTTGTATGACCTAAATGAACGAGTGTTGTAATCATTTCGTAAGAGAGGATATGCATGCACAATGATGAAGATATGTCTCCAAAACCATCGAACCATGAATGGCACTAACAAATAAAACCATAAAACTATTTTTTAGGCTTCCAATTGATGATGTCCTTCATCCCCATGATGAAAGAGAAATGAACAAGATGACTATCATTTGTAAAAAAAAAGTGTAATCTAATGTCATCTGTATATTTTTCCTTTCCCCTTGTCCTTTGATCATAGGGAGTAAGTATCCATTTAAATTCATATGATATTTTATCACATGTTCTGGTCATTCTCATGATCTTCTTCATGTTTATACTTCTACGCTTTCGTTCAGCTCACCACGTTAGAATGCATGAGAAGTGTAGAAATAATTCCATCTATACATGAAAACTTCGAACAATAGGTTTCGAAAATTCTTTTGTTCATCTTTAATAAAGTCAGAGATTCTATGCTTATATTATGTGTTTGTCTTACTTAAATTAACTAGTGTTGTAATCCTTCCGTAAGAAGGGATATACATGCACAATGATGAAGATATGTTTCCAAAACCATTGAACCATTAATGGCACTAACAAATAAAAGCATAAAACTATCTTTAGGCTTCCAATTGATGATCTCCTTCATCCCCATGATGAAAGAGAAATGAAAAAGATGAGTATCATTTGTAAATAAAGTGTAATCTAATGTCATCTGTATGTTTTCTCCTTTCCCCTTGTCCTTTGTTCGTAGAACGTAAGTATCCATCTAAATTCATATATATTTTTGTCACATGTTCTAGTCTTTTTTCATAATTTTGTTCATGTCTAAAGTTCGACGCTTTGGTTCAGCTCACCACGTTAGAATGCATGAGAAGTGTAGAAATAATTCCACCTATATATGAAAACTTCGAACAATAGGTTTCGATTTTTTTTTTTTTTTTATCTTTAATGAAGTCACGGGGGATATGCTTTTATTTTGTGTTTGTATTACTTAAATAAACTAGTGTTGTAAACCTTCGGTAAGAAGGGATATACTTGTACATTGATGAAGATATGTTCCCAAAACCATAGAACCATAAATAGCACTAAAAATATAATCATAAAACAATTTTGTAGGCTTCCAATGGATGATATCCTTCACCCCCATGATGAAAGAGAAATGAAAAAGATGAGTATCATTTGTAAATAAAGTGTAATCTAATGTCATCTGTATATTTTTCCTTTTCCCTTGTCCTTTGTTCATAGATGGTAAGTATCCATCTAAATTCATATATATTTTTGTCACATGTAAAGGTCATTTTTCATAATCTTCTTCATGTTTATACTTCTACGCTTCCGTTCAGCTCACCACGTTAGAATGCTTGAGTAGTGTTAACATGATTTCACTTATATATGAAAACTTCCAACCATTGGTTTCGAAAACTTAATTTTTCATCTTTAATAAAGTCACTGGGAAATGCTTATATTGTTTTGTTGTATTACTTAAATGAACTAGTGTTGTAATCCTTCGGTAAGAAGGAAAATACATGCACATTGATGAAGATATGTTTCCAAAACCATCGAACCATGAATGGCACTAAAAATAAAAGCATAAAACTATTTATTAGGCTTAAAATTGATGATCTCCTTCGTCCCCATGATGAAAGAGAAATTAAAAAGATAAGTATCATTTGTATATAAAGTGTAATCTAATGTCATCTGTATGTTTTTTTCCTTTCACCTTGTCCTTTGTTCGTAGAACGTAAGTATCCATCTAAATTCATATATATTTTTGTCACATGTTCTGGTCTTTTTTTCATAATTTTGTTCATGTCTAGAGTTCGACGCTTTGGTTCAGCTCACCACGTTAGAATGCATGAGAAGTGTAGAAATAATTCCATCTATACATGAAAACTTCGAACAATAGGTTTCGAAAATTCTTTTGTTCATCTTTAATAAAGTCAGAGATTCTATGCTTATATTGTGTGTTTGTCTTACTTAAATGAACTAGTGTTGTAATCCTTCCGTAAGAAGGGATATACATGCACAATGATAAAGATATGTTTCCAAAACCATCGAACCATTAATGGCACTAACAAATAAAAGCATAAAACTATCTGTAGGCTTCCAATAGATGATCTCCTTCTTAACCATGAAGAAAGAGAAATGAAAAAGATTAGTATCACTTAAAAAAAAATGTAATCTAATGTCATCTGTATATTTTCCTGTTTCCTTTTCCTTTTTTAATAGATTGTAAGTATTCATCTAAATTCATATATATTTTTGTTACATGTTCTGGTCATTTTTCATAATTTTGTTCATTTTTAGACTTCGACGCTTTGGTTCAGCTCACCACGTTAGAATGCATGAGAAATGTAGAAATGATTCCACCTATATATGAAAACTTCGAACAATAGGTTTCGAAAATTTTATTTTTTTATCTTTAATGAAGTCACGGGGGATATGCTTTTATTCTGTGTTTGTTTTACTTAAATGAACTAGTGTTGTAAACCTTCGGTAAGAAGGGATATACTTGTACATTGATGAAGATATGTTCCCAAAACCATCGAACCATAAATAGCACTAAAAATATAATCATAAAACAATTTTGTAGGCTTCCAATGGATGATATCCTTCACCCCCATGATGAAAGAGAAATGAAAAAGATGAGTATCATTTGTAAATAAAGTGTAATCTAATGTCATCTGTATATTTTTCCTTTTCCCTTGTCCTTTGTTCATAGATGGTAAGTATCCATCTAAATTCATATTTATTTTTGTCACATGTAAAGGTCATTTTTCATAATCTTCTTCATGTTTATACTTATACGCTTTCGTTCAGCTCACCACGTTAGAATGCTTGAGTAGTGTTAACACGATTTCACTTATATATGAAAACTTCCAACCATTGGTTTCGAAAACTTAATTTTTCATCTTTAATGAAGTCACTGGGAAATGCTTATATCGTGTGTTTGTATGACCTAAATGAACGAGTGTTGTAATCATTTCGTAAGAGAGGATATGCATGCACAATGATGAAGATATGTCTCCAAAACCATCGAACCATGAATGACACTAAAAAATAAAACCATAAAACTATTTTTTAGGCTTCCAATTGATGATGTCCTTCATCCCCATGATGAAAGAGAAATGAACAAGATGACTATCATTTGTAAAAAAAAAGTGTAATCTAATGTCATCTGTATATTTTTCCTTTCCCCTTGTCCTTTGATCATAGGGAGTAAGTATCCATTTAAATTCATATGATATCTTATCACATATCCTGGTCATTTTCATGATCTTCTTCATGTTTATACTTCTACGCTTTCGTTCAGCTCACCACGTTAGAATGCATGAGAAGTGTAGAAATAATTCCATCTATACATGAAAACTTCGAACAATAGGTTTCGAAAATTCTTTTGTTCATCTTTAATAAAGTCAGAGATTCTATGCTTATATTGTGTGTTTGTCTTACTTAAATTAACTAGTGTTGTAATCCTTCCGTAAGAAGGGATATACATGCACAATGATGAAGATATGTTTCCAAAACCATTGAACCATTAATGGCACTAACAAATAAAAGCATAAAACTATCTTTAGGCTTCCAATTGATGATCTCCTTCATCCCCATGATGAAAGAGAAATGAAAAAGATGAGTATCATTTGTAAATAAAGTGTAATCTAATGTCATCTGTATGTTTTCTCCTTTCCCCTTGTCCTTTGTTCGTAGAACGTAAGTATCCATCTAAATTCATATATATTTTTGTCACATGTTCTAGTCTTTTTTCATAATTTTGTTCATGTCTAAAGTTCGACGCTTTGGTTCAGCTCACCACGTTAGAATGCATGAGAAGTGTAGAAATAATTCCACCTATATATGAAAACTTCGAACAATAGGTTTCGATTTTTTTTTTTTTTATCTTTAATGAAGTCACGGGGGATATGCTTTTATTTTGTGTTTGTATTACTTAAATAAACTAGTGTTGTAAACCTTCGGTAAGAAGGGATATACTTGTACATTGATGAAGATATGTTCCCAAAACCATAGAACCATAAATAGCACTAAAAATATAATCATAAAACAATTTTGTAGGCTTCCAATGGATGATATCCTTCACCCCCATGATGAAAAAGAAATGAAAAAGATGAGTATCATTTGTAAATAAAGTGTAATCTAATGTCATCTGTATATTTTTCCTTTTCCCTTGTCCTTTGTTCATAGATGGTAAGTATCCATCTAAATTCATATATATTTTTGTCACATGTAAAGGTCATTTTTCATAATCTTCTTCATGTTTATACTTCTACGCTTTCGTTCAGCTCACCACGTTAGAATGCTTGAGTAGTGTTAACATGATTTCACTTATATATGAAAACTTCCAACCATTGGTTTCGAAAACTTAATTTTTCATCTTTAATAAAGTCACTGGGAAATGCTTATATTGTTTTGTTGTATTACTTAAATGAACTAGTGTTGTAATCCTTCAGTAAGAAGGAAAATACATGCACATTGATGAAGATATGTTTCCAAAACCATCGAACCATGAATGGCACTAAAAATAAAAGCATAAAACTATTTATTAGGCTTAAAATTGATGATATCCTTCATCCCCATGATGAAAGAGAAATGAAAAAGATGAGTATCATTTGTATATAAAGTGTAATCTAATGTCATCTGTATGTTTTTTTCCTTTCACCTTGTCCTTTGTTCGTAGAACGTAAGTATCCATCTAAATTCATATATATTTTTGTCACATGTTCTGGTCTTTTTTCATAATTTTGTTCATGTCTAGAGTTCGACGCTTTGGTTCAGCTCACCACGTTACAATGCATGAGAAGTGTAGAAATAATTCCATCTATACATGAAAACTTCGAACAATAGGTTTCGAAAATTATTTTGTTCATCTTTAATAAAGTCAGAGATTCTATGCTTATATTATGTGTTTGTCTTACTTAAATGAACTAGTGTTGTAATCCTTCGGTAAGAAAGGATATACATGCACAATGATGAAGATATGTTTCCAAAACCATCGAACCATTAATGGCACTAACAAATAAAAGCATAAAACTATCTTTAGGCTTCAAATTGATGATCTTCTTCATCCCCATGATGAAAGAGAAATGAAATAGATGAGAATCATTTGTAAATAAAGTGTAATCTAATGTCATCTGTATATTTTTCCTTTCCCCCTTGTCCTTTGTTCATAGGACGTAAGTATCCATCTAAATTCATATATTTTTGTCACATTGGATATGCGTGCAGGGGCGTCTTCAAAGAGGAGGGGGGGGGTGTGGGGGTGCGACACCCCCACCTGTCTGGATATTGTTTGGCTATCGCTTGTAAGCCTTTTACAACATTCAATGCAAGAACCTTGGCTGCCGGAAATAGCCGGGCGTGCGTATTTTTCTTTTATACACACAAGCTCAAGGAGTTTAACGATTAATTATAATGAAACCTAGATTCTGATTTAATCTATTAAATATATATATATATATATGTGTGTGTGTGTGTGTGTGTGTGTGTGTGCTTGTGTTTGAGAAAGAAAGAACTTAGAGGGAGGGGAAGGTCACTAAAGTGGATACATTGAATTTCACGGAAATGTATGTGTTGAAAGAGGTGTTAATTTGTCATTCTTTGTTTTCTAAGGCCCTAACATTGGAGTAGATATAAATAAATGAAAACATTTTCTGTTTGTATAAACAAAACAAGTTTTACTCAATGTTTCTTTCTTTTCATTTCTTCCAAGACACGTTTGATTGTTTTTAGCGTCTTGTCTAACATTCTAAAGCTAAATTTGTAAGAACAGTGGAAAGTAATTTGAGGATATTTGCGTCTATTCCTCAAGTGCTAATATGTAATAAACGTAATAGTTTTATAAGATATTTATTCATATTAACAAGGTTTATTTGTTATTCAGCAAATGCTTTTTTATATTGATTTCTTTCAAACAACCAGGGGCCCATCTTAAAAAGAGTAACGATCGATTCAAATTTATCGCAACTTGATATCAATTGCAACTATGTACTAAAGGAGATAGGAGTATGTAATAAACGTGTGCGATGTATTTGTTTAGAGGACTTACAAGACAAAGTCCAGGTCATCCAACATATGTCTATTTCAGGGGGCTTTGCTTGGAGGATATAGTGTATCTGATACATACAGGCGCGTACGCATGTATTTTTCGGTATTTTGTATGTGTGTATTTTGGAGGAACCCCCCCCCCCCCCCATTCGATATTTTTTATTTTTTATTTTAACTATAAAAAAAAAAATAATAATTAATAATTATGACAATGGCTGACCTAAAAAGGTGACCTTACCCCCACCCCATGAAGAAAAATGTCAAATTTTCAAATTTCGAGACCCCCCCAAAAAAGTGTCCTCTTACACCCCCCCCCCCTCCCCCGTCCCCCCACTACCCCCCCCCCCCCCCCCCCCCTGCTTAGTCATCGACTGGCTGAGTCGTTGCGATTTGTTTGGGACTAACACAAACAAGGAAAAAAAGTGTCCTCTTACGAAATCGGTCAGTTTTGAGATGCTTTGGAGTCGGTTTCTGCGATGTGGCAAAGGTGTAAGCTGCAGAGTGATACGGTCATATCAAAACCCAAACTGCATTTTCTACCATGATGGTTGTCCTTGCTTTTTTTCATTTTTTTGGTATAGTTTAGGAAGGTCTTGCTTTCCGTGGCAGGCCAAATGTGTGTCTTTATCCTGACGTTTTTTTTTTGGTGGGTGTTATTCTTGATTTTCCTTATTAAAGATGAAACTGATACAAACGAGGGAAACGACGACCAACTGACACCTCTCAAACATGACTGGGGGAGCAATCGGGATGATATTTCCTTCGGTGGCCTTTCGGCACCCCCCGAGATCCTGGCTCGGGGGCCGAGAGCACAGCGAGCGTATGCCGAAGCAGCTAAAGCTGGCAAGAAGAAAGTATTCCGAACGCGCCTGATGCTTGTGGGACAAGAACGTGTTGGAAAGACCAGTCTAAAGAAAACTCTTACAAGACAAGGGTAATCTTTGTAATTTCTTTTTTTCTCTCTCTTTCTATCTGTCTCTCTTTCTCTCTCTATTGTTCCTTGTTTACCCGTCTCTGTATTATGTATTTCATCCATTCCCTTGAGAAAACAAATAAACAACTTTATTACCAGTCATGTTGACTTAACACTTTCTGTTTGGATGCATGAAATCTCTTTCCAACATAAAGTTTCAGGGAGCAAGATGATTTTGATCTGGGTTATTCTGTGTTATCGATAGTGAAAGTAATTCCCTTTGTGATTACTGTTACGATATGCGATATCCGAATATCCGGTATCCGTCGTAGTTAAATAAACAACATGTCTACCATAACAAACCAGTCTGCCGACTCTTTATTATCTGAGTTATCTACCATTACCAAGACCCTCAAACTTATCATGGTAGCAGCGGTGGGATCTTTGAATTCAATTTTGAAGCCATATAGCACAACTTGATCCAGTTAACGACAGTTGGGAAGTATAATTAGAAGACGATTTTCGCAAGCAAAATAGCGTCGTTCTTTCACATGTACGCAGTCGCATAGTGTGTGTACCGTACAGCAGGGGGCCGTTTCTCGAAACCAACTCCATGACAGTTATATTTTTGTCGGCGACCTACGGAGATGCCATGAAGCGGATAAACCGTTTCACAAAGCCATGACAGACATGATATCGATATATCGCGATACTAGCAGCTCAAGAACATAGTCTTTGTCACGATCCATTTGATTTATCACGAATAACTTTGGGGCTAAAATTGTTCAAAAAGAAACATATACATATTAATTCTCCTAAAATAAATAACAAATAGTGTCATTATCAGATGTAGATCATCAAACGATTTGCATATTTCTGTAAAGATTTTTAAATTGAAGAAAAACCGGTGAGTTTTTTTTCTTCTCGACAATCCACTTAAAAGGTAGTTGAAGGATACCGTAATGTGATAGTTTATCAATACGTCCTTTTTTTGTTTATTGTGACAAGGAATTTTAGGAAAAATACCTTTTCTCAGCCAGTTTTTATTCTAGAGTCTCATAATACTCGTTATATAATTGATTTGATATTGAAAATATAATTTGAAAGAAGAAATTAGAGAGGGAATAATAATGCGCATAGGCCCCAAAGGTACAATGGTATCCTAAGAAAGACTGTGGATTGACTATGGACAACGGTCTTTAACATTCTTATCTCTTTTATTTATATGTTATAGTGTTATGATTTGTGATTTAATGTTTATATTCAGCTTTTACAAATTTCTGTATAATTTGTATTATCCCTTCTGTTCATTTGCATTTCGCATCCCAGAGAATTACGTACCGAAATCGTCTATATTTTTTCTCAAAATGATAGTGAAACTAATCGTACATTTCGCGGCCCATGGAACAGCAACAAACTGACTTGCGATGGCGCTTTACAGCAATTAAAAAGATATGACAGGTTCAGAGCAGTGACAACTCGCTTGTCGCGGAAGTTGTCGCTCATCTTGACAAAGACGGCTTCGTGAAACACTTAGCTGACAAGTTGCGCGACAGTGGCGAGATGTCGTTGATCTTGTAGTTATGACGGTTTCGAGAAACGGCCCCCCGTATACAGTACGCGACGACTAGCTAGTGAGACAGTGTTCTGGCCAAGCATCAGCAAAGACATTGAACGGATCACAAAGCAATGTGATGCATGCCATGAACACCAGGCGGGGCAACGGAAAGAGCCGTTGCTCCCCAATCATGTACCTTAAGCACCTTGGACTAGACTACGGACAGACATGTTCATGCTTAAAAGACAAGAGTATTGACTCGTCACTGACTACTACTCCAAGTATACGATAGTCTACAGGCTGACTGAAATATCAAGTGCTGCAGTAGCTAACGTGGTGAGTGGAATATTCAGTCTCTTTGGTCCACCAGAGGAGATCGTATCGTACAACGGTCAACAAATCGTAGTATAACCTTTCCAAGACATGTGCGAGAAGTGGTACATCAACCATACCACCTCTTCTCTGAACTATCCAAGATCCAACGGACTAGCTGAGAGAATGGTTCGTACCGTGAATAAGTTGTTGAAAAGGTGTTCACAGACTGGCCAAGACAGTCAGGTGGCTATGTGACACATATTAGCAACACCTGTTGACAGTCACATTAGATCACCTGCAGAGATGCTGTTTGGAAGACCCATCAGAGATCAGACCAACACTCCCAAGTAATTATCTTTCAAGAGAATTCACCACCACTGATCAACTCTTGAATCGCCAAAACAAGATGAATGAAATGCATGACCAACGTGCAGGTCCTACATCCCACAGATCATCTAAAGACCCAATGACAAACTCGCAAACCACAACGAGATATGGACGCAACATCCGTACGCCAGCGAGATACATGGTTGAAGATTGAAAATTAACTCTCAAAGAACTTGAAAGGAGAGAGCAGATAAAGAAGAACACAGAAGACTTATAGTTTAATGTAGTCCAAGCATGTTATTGTTCATACGCATTATCATCGTACATTTTGGTATGACGAGCATTATGTTTACAAATCGAGAAACAGATGCTAGTTAAAATATGTTTTGTTTGCAAATTTTTTTTTTATAAACAAATCAAGGTTTATCGCAGAAAAAGTTATGTATGTATACAGCTAAACAATAGAAACGTATTAAAAACAGCATGCAATATTACCTGATTACAAAGCAAATAACCCAAATGTGCATATAACCAACAGTATTGTTTTTAAAGCAATATGTTATTACTCGTCAATCGTTGATGTTCACTGATTCCCGATCTTTGTCAGAGGAAGGGGATGTTACGATATGCGATATCCGAATATCCGGTATCCGTCGTAGTTGAATAAACCACATGCCTAACATAAAAGCCAGTCTGCCAACTCTCTATTATCCTGAGTTATGTACCATTACCATTACCAAGACCATTGCCAAGACCCTCAAACTCATCAATTACTCGTCCTTTTTTAATCGCATTTATCTCTTATTTTCTATTGTGTTGGTAATATAATCATTTCTAATCAGTGAACATTTTCATGTAGTATCCACTGTTATTTGTGATCAAATTTGTGAATGTGCCAAAAAACAAACTGCAAATTATTTTTTGATTTGATTTGATTTATTGGTTTCTGCATCTTTTTTCTTTTTTCATCATACATTTTCATGAACATAATATGGTTTGATACAATATTTTAAAGGTAAAGACCAGTATTGGTAACGCCCCAATTTCAAAAAATGAAATGGAAGCTCTCATTACCAATCATGTGAAAGAATATGTTTTGACTAATACATGATGATAAAAAATTTGCCGGGAAACCGCCTACTAATTCATATATTTGGTAAATTTATCTCTCTCATGGTCGTGTGAGAGAGATAGGGTAGTCCCATATACATCTTTCTGTGTATAGTGCTTGTAACTTTACGAAGAATGGGCCAAATTTCTTATCATTTTGATGATTCCAGAACCTTGCAGATGCTAGATGCTAGATGATCAACCTTTTCTGATCGATTCCACAACGTTTCTTTCACAATGCAATCGCATGACCATTACTGGTCTTTACCTTTAAGTGTATATAATTTGATACATATAATAAACGAATTTAAACAAATATATTGAATGCATAATTAACATTCATTAGATGCAGGAGGGCTACAGAAAAAAGCAAAGTAGCTTGACGTGCCCGCAGCCCTCAACTTAGATACAACAACAAAAACAAATACAAATAGAAAAGACTGACTTGCAGAGAAGAAAGGGAAAGGGGAGAGAAAAGCGTTGGTAATAATACAATAAATCTCGTACATCTGCTGATTGAATGCAGGTTCATTCATGAATGGCTACACGATGATAGGTCATGGACGATTACCCATCAGTGTTGAATATACAGTCAATGTACACACGAACATGAATATAGTACAATTGTGTCTACAATAATGTGATAACTGTTATTTTTACACCATGTCTACAATGTTTATAATCATGTTGTGATGTCTATTTTCATATTACTTGTTGATCACTTGAGGAAGAAGTGAGATGACACATCAAAACATTGTGCACAATAATTAACTGTTTGAATCTAAATATAAAACTTTTCGGGATTCATTTTTTAATTGAAAGGTATTGAAATTATTAAACATCATTGACATAATTATGTATCAATATTTTTTTTAGCAAGACAAATATGAGAGAATAAAGAATAACAATTTGAAAACATTTCAAACATTAGAAATATTTGTAATCTGTTATTGCAACACTCGGACTTGATAATGGATATCTATGTTAGATTTTATTAAAGGATATCACTTCATATTGTAAAGGCGTCATAATGTTTTTGTTTTTTCTGATTTGAAGGAAATAAATCTTTTACAAATTATACAAAGTAATGATTTTTGTATATAAAGTGATTTGCCTGTGTCTCTTTTGACGGGCTATCCAATCTGTATAGCATGTTACTTTGAAGGAAAGCAGACAAATTAGAGAGAGGTATGAAGTGTTGAAAGTCGTAATGTCGTGTGATGTCGTTTACGGCAACTTCTCCGTTATGATGGTTAACAATAAATGTGATATAATTTTCCGACATGAAATTCGATTCAATTAAATATTGGTTTATTAGACATGTTTCACGACAATAAGCCGTGTGCACACGAATACAAGTATAACATTGAATATGTGAGGTACTGTAAATAGTAATTAACATTGATAAAATCTTTTCTAATATAGATGATAATTGTTGCTGGATACAGACGAAATACATTATCAAAGTTACAGATAAAGGTGCAAATGATTATAAGCAGTATCAAGAATATAAAGCACATACTTGACAAAATATCAGAATATAGTATAGATGTACATGTACACCGGATAGGCTCTCTCTCTCTTTCTCTCTCTCTTCTTCTTCTTTACTTGGGGTATAATTCCATGGGACAAGGTGCTTTGGATTGAACTGAAATTCATGATATTTTTACGTGGCGATATATGGGAGAGCTCTTCATCCCCAATTACGTCAGAAATTATTTCACAATTGAATTCACTAATTCATCGATTAGAAATTCACATAGATTAAGTGATTTTAACTTCGAAAAATGTATAATTCATCATTTATTTATCGGATTTTGTTAATTGTACTAGGATTTGTCTGATTTTACCAAATTCAGCTCGTTAAACGGTCTGAATACTTTGCGTATATATTTTACTTTTGTGCATCGGAATGTAAGTGTGTATATATATCATTATAACTATTATTATTGTTATTATTGTTATAATTAGTATTGTAATTGTATTATTTGCTTCAGGTTTGATAACAATGAGGCAATAACGGACGGTGTAGAAACAACAGACGCATGCGAAATTAGCATCGAAGTTGCAAAGGCTAGCGGGAAAATGTGGTCAATTCACAAGAAAGGACATGAGAATGACGATGAAAAAGGTAAGTAGAACTTGAACAAAGATGTTGCTTTTACTATAACTAAAAAGAATGAAATTATGTGCATAATTATTCCTTTAATTCTGACATTATAAATTTGTCAAACTCTTGGTGACAAATAACGATGGAAAACACTTTTTAATCAAAACGTATATTTTCATGTTAATATCTTGATGTTACTATTAGTAAGCAAGTACTAGCTTTGGTTCATAGATGTCTTTTATTCTTGTTGCTTTGTTTTCATTCACATTCTTCTTCTTGGTCTTCTTATTGTCAGGAAATCCCATTCGTTCTGCACGTTGTGCTTGTTATCACTAGTTAGGCCCTTTTCTCTATTCCTTTTTCTTTCAAATTTTGTTGGCGTAATTTCTGATATCCAATTTAGGTCACCTGACTCTTCGTTTTCAGTTTTAAGGCCTTTCTCTCTTCCGACCTATCTCTACATTTCTAGATCGTACCAACTTTTAACAAATTTCTCTAGATAGTCTAAAAGATGTTCT
Source organism: Strongylocentrotus purpuratus (assembly GCF_000002235.5). Lineage (NCBI taxonomy): Eukaryota > Metazoa > Echinodermata > Echinoidea > Camarodonta > Strongylocentrotidae > Strongylocentrotus > Strongylocentrotus purpuratus. Next base: position 5,380,799 of record NW_022145606.1, on the reverse strand, counting down.
TTTATCTACAACGCATAACCTCACCTTTAAAATGCCATTTTTGTACTCGAAATTCAAATTCGAAACCGACTCCGTCAAACATTTCTATTTTTTCCAGAAATTTGACCCTTACAAATCTAAAATTGCCATAACTTCCTCATACCAATTCCGTCTCTTATCAATTTATTATAGTATCTTTATCTTATGATTGCACATAGCCAAATTTCACGCTCCAATACTTTCGCAAAGATAAATGGCGCCCTCTAAATTTTGAAATTGGCTTTCTTTCTGTGGCCGTAGCTCCATTCTGTCTGGACACACCTGTACCTATTTTTGGATTTTGATATTTGATCATAAGCCCTTTCCAGCCAAGAAGACAAATATATATACCCTAATGCTGACCGACTTTGCGAAAATTGCCCTCCAAATATGCAGTTTTCAAGAAAAAGTGTGAAATAACTTCAACATGCTCTATTATGGCTCAAGGCATGGGCACACAGAGGATTTTTTGTTTAATGTTGGGAACCAGGGTAAAATGCAATAAATTATTGAAAAATTATTGCATTTTATGTGTTGTTTTATTTATGAAAACTGCCCCCTACCCTAGCCCCCGCTGCGTACAGTCATGGTTCGGTGACAAAGCAATGGCCTCGTAACTGTGAGGCCCCAGGATGAAAACCGTGTCGATGTGCTATATTGGTGCCCTTTTGTGGGGCATTAATCCTCATTACTGTCATTTATGACTTAAGGGCGTAGGTCCCCGATTTAATAAGCATAGTAGCATACACATGCTTTAGCAGTCACGCAAAACACACATTGTCAAATTATTATATAATACCATCTGAGAATGTATACTTTTATCTAGATCTATTATTTTTAAATTATTTTTTAAAATAATTCCATAAATTGGGGTAAAACTAAAATATTCCAACTATATGAGCGACGGTGTACCTACGTCAATGAAACTTGGCAGACATATGTATCCATAAACGTTATAACTGTCTGCAAGTTAGGTAACATTTGAGGACGTAACCGCAAAGTTATCGCCCAAAATGATGATTTTACTATGCATTACGTTATCGCCCATTTAATGCGTGCAATATATTGCACGCAGATGACAATGGTGTAAAACTGACCGTTATACGGTATATGTTCACACAATTATTAAATCGTATTTGAACAAGGGTCACAATACGAATTATGCCGAATTATTATTAGTATCCCCTCGCCAACGAAGTTGGAGGGAATATAGTTACGCTGCCGTCCGTCCGTCCTTCCGTCGGTAACAAATCTGGTTTCCGTTCGGTAACTTTAGTAATGTTTGACGTATTTTATTGAAATTTGATTTGAAGTTGCATGGTTTCAAAACACAGACTATGTTTGATTTCGGAGAATGTAGGTCACAGGTCATAGCTCAATTAATGTGCGAAAAAACCGAATTATTCAAGAGAAAAAAAAGGTTTCCATTTCGATAACTTTAGTAATAGTTGAAGGATTTTAATTAAATTTGATATGAAGGTACATGGTATCAAAATAGAGCCTAGGTTCGATTTCGGAGTACGTAGGTCAAAGGTCAAAGGTCATATCTCATTATATATGCACAAACACAGAGGAATGTATGCGAAAATGTGGTTTTCATTCAATAACGTAAGTAATGTTGTTGAGCATGTGCGTCAAAGGTCAAAGGTCATAGCTCATAGCTCATTTAATTTGCAAAACGGTACAACAATCTGGTTTCCGTTCAATAATTTTAGTAATTTTGGACGGACTTTGATGAAATTTTATATGAAGGTAAATCCATGACACATGCTCCGCCGACGATTGCTCCGCCGACATTTACTCCGCAAAACGCAACAAATGCTCAGTGACATTTGCTCCGCATGAAGCGATACATGCGATTCATGCTCCCCGAACGACACTTGCTCCTACGACAAATGATTCGCCGACGATATTTTTGTTCATGGGTTGTTAATTTATTTTTTAAATAGATTGTTTTGTTTTCTGAATGTCACAGCAAATGTCGGCGGAGCAAAGTGTCGTAGAAGCAAATATCGCCGGAGTAACTGTCGTTCAAGTAGCATTTGTCACCGGAGCATTCATCGCTTTATGCGGAGCATCTGTCGGCAGAGCTAGTGTCGTAGGAGCAAAAAATTGTCAATTTTATTTTACATTTGATCAAAACTCATCCTAAGTTCGATTTCTGAGTATGTAGGTCAAGGGTCATGGCTCATTAAGTATGCGAAACAGCTTTTTATTCTTAAATTCGGTTTCCGTTCGATAACTTTAATAATGTTTGACAGATGTTAATGAAATTCGATATGAAGGTACATGGTAATAAAATACATCTTAAGTTTAGTTTCGTAGTATGTAGGTAAAAGGTCAAAGGTCATAGCTCATTAAATTTGCACAAATACCCAATTATATGTGCAAACATTTTGGTTTCATTAAATAACGTGAGTAATGTTGTTGAGAATGTACGTCAAAGGTCAAAGGTCGCAACTCATTAAACTCATTAAATATGCAATATAGGCCTTTTGTACCCGGCGAGGAAATGCTACGCTTTGCGTTGACTTTAAATATTATCATTCTTATTATTATCATGCTTGTTGTTATTACGGTTATTATTATTGTCATAATTATCATCATTAGTATTGTATCCCCTCCCCCCGGCATTATGCCGCAGAGTACTTTGGATGCAGCAGAGACATTTCCTTTTCAGCCATAAGTTTGGAAAATTATATTTCAGTCAAGATGTATATTAGAACAATTGAAGGAATTACATCACATCACATCATATTTCTAGCTATCTGGTAATTTTTAACTTTCTATAAAGGCAGGATTGAACATCAAATTGTTCATTAAAATCATTTAACTTAAACTAACCTGGATTCATACAGTCTAATAATACAATGTAGAATATGATATATGATGATTTACTTTCACAGAGGATGAGTACACAAAAGCTCTTGCGGATACAATAGCAAAGAGTCTAACCGTGACCCCATCACAGGTAATTATCATCTTCTTCCAGGTATTGTTGTTCTGATTTGAGGTAAACCAATGAGAGAGTCAAAGAATGAAATTGCCATCTTACTTGTTAATCCAAATAAAAATCTCTACCACAGTAAATTCAGTAGTGAATTGCAATTATAATGGAGAAGTTAAATTCTGCCAGATGAACTAAATATAAGTTCATGATAATAATAATACATATGATTTATAAGGCGCCAAATCCACTTGACAGTCAAATGCTCAAGGAGCAGCTTGTGCAACGGATGAAATACATACATGATACATTTATACAAAGTGCGATAGGAAGGTACAGACATGAAAGCTTATGGTAATCAATTATAAGCTAAATTAAACAGATATTTCTTAAGATTGTTTTTTAACACTTCAGCAGAACTGCTATTCTTAATCCATTGAGGGAGAGTATTCCATAATGAAGGCCCAGCATGAGCGGAGGTTCCCCCCACTTTGTTTTAACCCTAGGAGTAACAAGTAAGCCAGAGTTTTGAGAACGTAGCTGTCTAGAAGGAAAGTAATGCTTAATCAAGCCGATGTTATACTGCGGAGCAGAGCCATGTATACAGTGAAATAATAGCAAAATAATCTTGAAGACAACACGCTTTTCTACGGGCAACCAATGGAGTGATTTGAGGACTGGTGTGATGTGACTGTACTTGTTGGACAGGGTCACGACACGAGCAGCAGCATTTTGTAATCTTTGTAATTTTGCGAGTAGGTTGTGAGGCGAACTAAACAAAAGGCCATTACCAAAATCCAAGCGAGAAGAAATTAAAGCATGAGTAATTTTCTCAGTGGCACTACGGTTAAGATATTTACGAATAAAACCCAAATTGCGTAACTGATAACGTACTGATTTTGAGACATATTGAATTTGTGTAGACATTGTCATGTTTGAGTCGAGAAACACACCAAGGTTGCGACATACATTAGATAGGGTAGTTTCATGTCCAGCAAGAGTAATTGAAGTGATGGAAATCTTCTCTAACTGAGTCTTAGAACCATACATTATAAATTCGCATTTGGCAAGATTTAATTTAAGTGAATGTGAGTTTAACCAATTATGAACATCTTGTACACAAGTCTCAATGTTATGGATAGCGCTGGCTGCATTGCTCTGATTGGGTTTGAAAGAAGTATATATTTGAATATCATCAGCATAAACATGATAAGAGAGAGAATGGTGATGAAAAATATTCTTCAAACCCGTTAAATATAAACGAAAAAAGCGTGGGCCCGCCCACAGAGCCTTGCGGAACTCCGCATGTAAGTGGTACAAAATCTGAAAGGCAGCCGTTTATCAAGACAGCTTGAGAATGGCATGACAGGTATGATTTAAACCATTCCAGGGCTTGACCTTTAATACCGAGTGACATGAGGGTATTCACCAGAACAGTGTGGTTAACAGTGTCAAAGGCGGGAGACAAATCAAGGAGTACCATAGCAGTTACTTTTCCGCCATCCATCTCCTGGAGTATAAAGTTGGATACATTAATAAGGAGGGTTTCTACACTGTGGTGGGGACGGTACGCAGATTGAAATGGGTCAAGGAGGTCATTATCGAGACAGTAATCATTTAATCTAGAGAACACCACCCTCTCAAGTATTTTAAACAAAAACGGGAGATTAGAAACTGGACGGTAATTACTTAGTAATTCAGAATCAAGATTGGGTTTCTTCAGTAAAGGAAGAATGTGTGCCGTTTTAAGGACAGAAGGTACGCATGCCTGAACGATACTTAAGTTGACAATCTGTGAGATAACAGAGGCAAATGAAGAGGAGCGACGGTAGGAGCGTGAATATCAAGGAGCGAAGAAAGAATGGTGTTGTAGCGACTAGTAGCTGTGTTGACACTCTCTGACGTTAAGGGCATAATGTCGCTCTCAGCAACATCCTTCGCGAAGGCTATCCTGTTTATGTCTTTAATATTACGGGAAGCAAATGTTCTGTCGCTGCGTGCAGGCTTAGTGAAGCGAAGTACACAAGTGATAGCAGCATGATCTGATATACCTTGAACGATACTTGGCTTCGAAATTGACAAATTGTCTGAATTGCGCACCAGAACGACGTCCAGAATGTGACCTTTGTCGTGAGTCGGCGATGTAACCAACTGGGTTAGGCCATGACTGTTAATAAGGTCCACAAACCTGAGTGTATGCTGGGATGAAGTGTTATCTAGATGGATGTTTAGATCTCCGGTGATCAAAAGTGGGTATGGTTTGCACAACCTCTCATCAAGAAGCGCAGAGAAGTCGATAAGAAACTGAGTGAAAGACTGGTATCCTGGTGGTCTGTATATGACTATAATGTCGAGCTGTGTAGAGCCGCCAGATACAGTTCCAGACATTGATTAAAGGTTTCGAATTTGCCTGTTGGATTAATATCGACGTGGAGACTGTCCCTGAAGAGAAATCCGACCCCGCCGCCACGTTTAGCAGCTCTGGGATGGTGCTTGAACAGATAACCACGAGGGCAAAGATCAGCAATCACTGCATCGTCTGATGCAGTTAGCCAAGTTTCACAAACACATGTAAAATCTAAACTATGGTCAATAATAAATTCCTCTAATAAGGTAGATTTATTACGAACAGAACGGCAATTTAACATACCAAGTTTGAGGTTGTTATTAAAACGATCACGGCCCCCCTTCATACCTCGATGTGTCTTCCGCCCTATGTCATGTCTGTTAATACCTAAAGACGTAATCATATTACATAATTCCTCATTCTGTTCACGCCACAGCGAGAATGAACGCGAATTAAAAGAGTGAAGTGTTTTACTGTCATACTTGTATGATATAGAATACCTCGTACTGTTATCGTTATCCGAGGAGGCCGAGTTATGTGTGACTGGGCCTGGGTTCGGATTCACATCGCCAGATAACAATATCAAAATCTGAAAAGTGGATACACTGTTAGCGTATAACTGTACTGGAGCAGAAAAATGTTTTCCTTTTAATTTTAACTTCAACGGAAATGCATCAGGTCTAGCTTCTAAATACATGTAGGGAACATTTTGTACATGTGGATCAGAAACCAGATCAGAAGCATGACACCATTGTTGCATTACATGACACCTACAGTACAACATGACCACACAGCACACAAAAGCTGCTGAAGTGGTGAGATTCATTGTGATAGTACAGGCCTATTCAAAGCAAACAAAGAAAGAAAATCAGCACAGACTTTACGCATGAGTGAACAAACCAACTACACTACGACATGTGTATAGCATGGCTTCTACTGTGTACTGTATGTGTGAGTACAACCTCAAGCAATCTCGAAAACTTCAAAAAATAAGTACATCAAAAATACTGACCTAAATGCTTCCAAATTTGACTAGTAATATCCAGGATATAAGTACAATGAAATATCAAAAATAGAAATGGAGATGACACATGAAAACAACAAAATCAGTGATAAATCAGAGAGCAGTGCAGTGTAAGCGGGCAGCCACCAGCGCGCGCAGCCCCCCCCCCCCCCCCAAAAAAAATGACCTTCGAACAAAATAAATGATATCCGAATTTTGCTCAATGAATTTGAAAGCAATATACCTGAGTAGTAAGTAAAAAGTGATAATTAAATGGGCTTTATGAGACTACGTTGCACTACAGAAGCGTTTTTCATCTGGGATGCCGTGGCACCCTGGGGTGCACCAAGATAAATTAGTTCAACATCTATTTTTGATCCATTATGAAATAAACATCAATTTCGTGAAAAAAATTATTAGAAACCGTTATGTATTTTCATGAAGAAATAACGTTTTGTAGAAAAGTAATAGTATGTTTATCCTCACTTTTTTCACTCTCTCGCAACATTTAGAAACAGTTGGATTTTAGGCATTGAATTGTCTAAATAGCTACATAATTAGTCAACGAGGTGCCAGAATAAATCTTACATTTTCATATCGAAATTGAAATGTACTCAACTTGTTCGATTCACTCGCCCAGAACGTTTAGAAACAGGATGATTATGACCAACGAGATGCCCGAATATACTTATATTCGTGCATCGATGTAACCAAATTTATGACTTTGGATTCATGTATTGGGCAACCAGGTTCCCGTTTACATAGTACCATATCTTATCTAGAGTTTTTCGTTCACAAAATAATATTTTTACCACTCTAACAAATTCGTTGTTTTTCCTCGCTCCCAAATTGAAGAAACAAAAAGTGTCCATCAAGGTGTACTTGGCACTTGAGGTGTACCAGAGTGATGGAAAATGAATCTTCTATAAATTGACAAATGCTGCTCTACAGTATGTCGAGGTCGCTGTTTCCTTTTCATATACATTACATTTGTAAACTAATAAAAATAACCTCTCACCAATATAGATCAAAACACCCAATCATCCACAAACTACTGTCAAACTCAAATAATTCCTCTCTCCTAAATCTCCAAAATAAAACTAGTAGTCATGTAGAAGTTTTTCAGACCTGGAAAAGTTGATAAGTACAGGGTTTTTTTGTTGTTGATTTGTGTTCTAGAAGGGTATTGAAGTAAATTTAGCTTGGTTGCCAGCTTGGCAACCTTGGGCAACTTTGTTAATAGCCATATTAGCATAATTATCTAATTAGCATATGTGCAATATGTAATAATGTTGCTAATCTCAATCCAGGAAGCCTGAAAACATGAATTATACGACTTTTCAAAGGTTTTCTATGACGAGGAATTCATTTTTGATACCAGTTTTTTATTCCAAGTAAAGCAATTGTCTTCAACAGCATAATTATGTACAATGTATGGACTTCTTTGTCTTTGTTTATCTATAAAACCTAACAATGGTGCAATTCAATATTGTAAATCACTTTTGAAAGACTAATCATTAATTCATGAGAAGATATTCCATGTATATGTAGTATAATTAGCCTATAATTAGCATAATAAACGAATTAGCATATATGTGCAATGTGTAATAATGTTGCTAATCTCAATCCAGGAAGCCTGAAAACATGGATAATACGACTTTTCAAGGGTTTTCTATGACGAGGAATTCATTTATGACACCAGTTTTTGATTCCAAGTAATGCAATTGTCTTAATTGGCATAATTATCATAATTATGTACAATGTATGGACTTCATTGTCATTGTTTATCTATTAATCCTAACATATTACATATATGCTAATTAGATGATTATGCTAATATGGCTATTAAAAAAGTTGCCCAAGGTTGCCAAGTTGGCAACCCAGCTGGATTTACTTCAAAACCCATCAGGAACACAAATCAACAAAGAAATCTTGTACTTATCAACTTTTCTAGGTCATGTACATGGAGTCCTAAATCAATATAGCTGACTCAGGGAATGTCCAGTGCAGGTCTGTCTGTCTTTTATTGTAGGCATACTGAACAGTTTTAAGCAAAGTGTAATTAAATGAAATACATCATAAACCAATACCAAAATAGGATTTAGGAGTAAAACTGAATACTCACAAGGAAAGGGAGAAGAGAACCAATGATAAATAAGAAATGGAAATACCTAAGATCCATGAATAAAGAATTAGAAGAGAACAAAGGAACAAACCAGGTTAGAGAGAAGACTTGTTATGTAGAGGAGATGAATGGAGGAAATAATTCGGTTGAGTAATTGAAGTAAATGAATATGTATAATAAACAAAAAAATGATGTGTAATGAATATGTATAGAAAGGAGAGACTAGAGAAACAGATAGCAATTGTAACAAATACAAGTATGGAAGGAGTCTAATTTCAACTCTTACATATTTATGACATTAAATTTTGATGCATAAGTCCAACAGCCACAACCTATTTAAACTTTTTTAGAAAGCGGATTCTTATCATCATTCTGTTTTGAACTTCAATTTCATTACTGCAACACAAAGTAATATTTAACCCGGTATTAGCCATTCAAGTATTTATAAGCCCAAGTACATATTAGCTATGTGTATCTGAAATGTCAAGTCAGTCATGCAATGACACAATAACTTACTCTAAACGACTTCAGAATAAAAGTGTAAATGAATAAAGATCGAGTGTAATTATATCACCAACCACTTAAAAAAGTAGTTCTAGTTGTTAATTGTAATGCGGTTACTGCAAGCTGCTCGATGACAATCTTAATACTGGTTCATTTTGTGTACAGGATCAAGAAAGTTTAGAACCACACAGCGATACTACTCTCGGCAGATGCCCGAATCCCGTAGAAGCAGAAGGTTTGTGTATTTGTTTGTTTTGTTTTTTGTTATTTTTATTTTGTTTGTTTTGTTTGTTTGCTTTCTTACCACTCGATCAATCCTTAACTCATAGCCTGCCATGAGGCTGCATGCACGCTACCTATTGAGTGCCATGTGCGTGCGTGCACACTTTCGTAGTAGCGGTTATTCGTCATCCATAAGATATAAAATATCAATAAAAGTTGATAACAAATAAGTATTTACTTGTTAAAACTCCCTTTAAAGTGTTATCACTGAAAATTTGTTGTAACCCAGTGATCAATTTAAACTGCATTCAATTATGACTTGTTAAATGTCAGTAAACATGAAATGTACTCAAAATATTAATGATTATGATAACAAATAGTCACATTCGAACTTTTGAAGGCCATTTTTAGGTGGTAGAATGATAGTGCACATGCTCCATTTTGACCAGGCGCCATTTTACAAACGCGCACAGTACAATCCAACCACTCTAACGTTCGCATCCTTCTTGGTACCCATTTCTAACGGGGTCTATTCGCTATTCATAAGGACCGCTATTCATAAGGTCCGCTATTCATAAGGACCGCTATTCATAACGTGGAAATTCCCTTACTTCCTGGTCCGCTATTCATAATGGCAAAAGAGGGTCACTATTCATAAAGAAATAAGGTTCGTTAATCATAAGGACCGCTATTCATAATGTGAGCTGAGGGTCGCTATTCATAATTCATATTAAGGGTCATTAATCATAAGGACCGTTATTCATAATATGAAATCAGGGTCGCTATTCATAATACGACGAGAGGGTCGCTATTCATAATACGAAATAAGGTTCATTACTTATAAGGGTCGCTATTCATAACACGGGAAGAGGGTCGCTATTCATAATACGAAATGAGGGTTGCTATTCATAATAGGAGAAGAGGGTCGCTATTCATAATAGGAGAAGAGGGTCGCTATTCATGATACGAAATGAGGGTCGCTATTCATAATAGGAGAAGAGGGTCGCTATTCATAATAGGACAAGAGGGTCGCTATTCATAATAGGAGAAGAGGGTCGCTATTCATAATACGAAATGAGGTTCGCTATTCATAATAGGAGAAGAGGGTCGCTATTCATAATACGAAATGAGGGTCGCTATTCATAATAGGAGAAGAGGATCGCTATTCATAATAGGAGAAGAGGGTCGCTATTCATAATACGAAATGAGGGTCGCTTTTCATAATACGAGAAGAGGGTCGCTATTCATAATAGGAAAAGAGGGTCGCTATTCATAATACGAAATGAGGGTCGCTATTCATAATAGGAGAAGAGGGTCGCTATTCATAGTAGGAGAAGAGTGTCGCTATTCATAATACGAAATGAGGGTCGCTATTCATAATAGGAGAAGAGGGTCGCTATTCATAATGCAAAATGAGGGTCGCTATTCATAATACGAGAAGAGGGTCGCTATTCATAATAGGAGTAGAGGGTCGCTATTCATAAAACGAAATGAGGGTCGCTATTCATAATATGAAATGAGGGTCGCTATTCATAATACGAAATGAGGATCGCTATTCATAATATGAGTAGAGGTTCGATGTTCATGAGAGGAGTAGAGGTTCGCTGTTCATAATACGGAATGAGGGTCACTATTCATAATAGGAAATGATGGTCGCTATGAGGTTCGCTATTCATCATAGGACTAGAGGTTCGCTGTTCATAATAAGGAATGAGAGTCGCTATACATAATACAACTAGAGGTTCGCTATTCATAATACGAAATGAGGGTCGCTATTCATAATACGGTATAAGGGTTGCTATTCATAAAAAAAGGTAAATTAAATAAGCAATAAACATCAGTAGGCGAAATAATGGATAGGGGATACCCCACGGCTGTAGCGTAGGCGGGAGGGGGTCACATGGCCCCGAATATTTGTAGAAAACATTTATTGAAAACATATTCAAAACATTTCTGAACAAAAGAAAAGAAAAAGGCGTGCCCCCCCCCCCCCCATCAGTCCGACCATTCGGCCTACCCTGCCTGCAGTATTTCCGTGGTACAAATACATATTACTGAAAATTCTCGTCCAATTAGTTCATAGATGGCGTAGACTGTTTGTGTTTCACGGGGGGGGGTGCGGTTGGGGTGTAGCAGTGTTGCCACCAAGGGGTTGATCTTTCATGTCCCTTACCTTCAGCAAAGGATGGAAGCGACAAAAGGGGGGTTGTAGGCAAGGGCGTCGCTAGACCTTTTTCAGTTTCAGGTGGGGGGGGGGGGGGGGTGAAGAGGCCACCGAATACCGACAAAAATAGCTACCAATTATATATTAACATATATATATATATATATTAATGCCAATGTCCCAATGTCTACAAATTTAACCCTATAAATCCGGGGCCAGGAGCTAAATTATTTTCAACCCCCCCCCCCCCTTCCCGTGCGAAGCGCGGAAGCTTTGACGTTCCATTAAAATATTAGAGAAAGAAGACGATTCGTTGTACCGTTCACTACTCTTAATCCTTGTCTGAATTCATTTTCCTCGTATAAGTGCCCTTCAAAGCTTATTTTGATCCCTCCCCCGTTGTTTTATAGAACTTCCATGATGACCTAGTACATTGTATAATGCTTTACTTGCAGATGGTTTACCTAGTAAGATGCATGTGCTTGCTTGCATTGAGGTCATTTCAGGTCTTACATATTGATGAGCTGTTTGAAATTAACCAGGAGGTATGCGTGTATTGGGGAATGTGGCTTGTTGCTCTTCTTTTTTGTTTAAACTTCCCACGACATGTCACTATGAACATGACTGACAAAGAAAGCGGACAAAATATACAGTTCCTCAGGTAGACAAAGGAACATCCCTTCACTGCTATTATGTAAAAATGTGTAGAACAGGTGTCACATGCATATTCACCTTTTTACATAAAAGCAGTGAAGGGATGTTCCTTTGTCTACCTGAGGGACTGTATATTTTGTCCGCTTTCTTTGTCCGTCATGTTCATAGTGTGTAATGAGTGTTTAGTGTACATTATATGGGACGTACAGTGATAGATGGAAAGTTATTTCAGTATATTCGAAATGACTTTTAGGTAACACCTTTTTCCTCCCACATCATCAACATTCATTCATTTCATTTCATCTACATTAGTTCATGAAATGCATTCAGAAAATGAAGAAAAAAAGAAACGAAAATAACCCGTTAAAGCGCGGAAGCTTTAACGTTTCATTAAAACATTAGACAAAGAAGACGATTCGGACGATTCGGGCGAATCTTAATCATTGTCTGAATTCTCAAAAAATGTTTCTTTATCCGATAAAAATTCACACTTCGTAGGGGACAACAAATTACCGACATAATAAATCTCACCGACTTCAAACTTCTCCATAAATATAGTATACGAAGATCGAGCAAGAATACCGACACAGCGGACCCGACACAGCAACAAAATTATCTATGCGTATCTTTCTTGCTCCCACGACGTGGCGACTCCACCAAACATACCCCTCTCTCTCTTTCTCTTTAATCCCCTTTTTCTTTTGCTCCTTTTCTTTCTTTTTTCTTCTTTTCCTTTCTTTCCTCTCCTTCGTCTTTGTCTTTTTTCTCTTTCTTTCTTCTCTTCTCTTTCCTTTCTTTCCTTTCTTTTCCTTTCCTTTTCTTTTCTTTCCCTTTACCTCTCCTTTTTCCCCTCCCCCTTTTCTCATTTTTCCCGACAGCAGCGCAATTTTACCGACAATATCTTGACAGGTGGGGTTGTCGCACCCCACCCCCCCCCCCCCCCCCCCCCCCTTGGTGAGCTTGAGGATGTTTCATGATTCAAATGTTATTGATTTAAATTCTCAATTATCTTTATAACATTGGATAACAAATTTCAAACCTACTTAAAAACAAGACAAATATTCAGGGTCATGTGTCGCCTTGGGGGTGTCCTCCGTCCAATATTTCCATTTGTTAACTTATGAGCATTTTGGATATTGCTTAGGCCTATTTCATTTTATGAATAACAACCCTCATCCCGTATTATGAATAGCGACCCTAACTCTATATCATGAATAGCGACCCTCATTCGTATTATGAATAGCGACCCTCTACTCCTATTTTGAATAGCGAACCTCATTTCATATTATGAATAGTGACCCTATTATGAAACGCGACCCTCATTTCGTATTATGAATAGCAACCCTCTACTCCTATTATGAATAGCTCTTCTCCTATTATGAATAGCGACCCTCTTCTCCTATTATGAATAGCGACCCTCTTCTCCTATTATGAATAGCGAACCTCATTTTGTATTATGAATAGCGACCCTCTTCTCCTATTATGAATAGCGAACCTCATTTCGTATTATGAATAGCGACCCTCATTTCGTTTTATGAATAGCGACCCTCTACTCCTATTATGAATAGCGACCCTCTTCTCGTATTATGAATAGCGACCCTCATTTTGCATTATGAATAGCGACCCTCTTCTCCTATTATGAATAGCGACCCTCATTTCGTATTATGAATAGCGACCCTCTTCTCCTATTATGAATAGCGAACCTCATTTCGTATTATGAATAGCGACCCTCTTCTCCTATTATGAATAGCGACCCTCTTCTCCTATTATGAATAGCGAACCTCATTTCGTAGTATGAATAGCGACCCTCTTCTCCTATTATGAATAGCGACCCTCTTCTCCTATTATGAATAGCGACCCTCTTCTCCTATTATGAATAGCGACCCTCTTCTCCTATTATGAATATCGAACCTCATTTCTTATTATGAATAGCGACCCTCTTCTCCTATTATGAATAGCGACCCTCGTCTCCTATTATGAATAGCGAACCTCATTTCGTAGTATGAATAGCGACCCTCTTCTCCTATTATGAATAGCGACCCTCTTCTCCTATTATGAATAGCGACCCTCTTCTCCTATTATGAATAGCGAACCTCATTTCGTATTATGAATAGCGACCCTCTTCTCCTATTATGAATAGCGACCCTCATGAATAACGACCCCGATTTTGCATTATGAGTAGCGACCCTCTTCTCGTATTATGAATACCGACCCTCTTCTCTGATTATGAATAGTGGTCCTTATGAATAATGAACCTTATGAATAATGACCCTTTTCTCCAATTATGAAAAGCGGTCCTTATGAATAGCGGTCATTATGAATAACGGACCTTATGAATAGTGGACCTTATGAATAGCGGACCTTATGAATAGCGACATTGACCCTTTCTAACAACTGGGCGGAGAGTAGCAGATGTAGATTAATTATGAATGTATATATCCTACAAATACATATATGTTTTTATCCTTTAATACGTTAGAATCTGTGAAGGCTAAAGAGGAGGGTGACAATATGCCAAATCAAATAGCAAGTCTGGTGGAGAAAATGCTTAAGGAACAGGTTCGCCTAAAGGTACAATTTAATTCTTAACCTTGTATTTTTATGTGGTATAATATGTACAAGATTTTATACAATGCCTTTGTTTTATCATAGAATCTTCCACTTCTTTTTTTCATGTTGTTAAAGAATGTATACCTTGGCATGCATAATATTTGAATTTGAATTTGAATTTATTAACAACAACACATCACAATAATGACAGTACATATGAACAATCATACAATGCAAAAAATAATACTAATACATGTAAACATAACATAAGAGTAATGTCGATTGAACAGTAATGGTTTTAAAACGATATTTTTTTAGACATACATCTGCATACTATTAAATGTACAAAAGATATATACGTAAATATGTATATTACTGTGTTTAGGTGAAGTTGTTAATGGGAACTAGAAGTTAGCACAAGTGCTAGTCGAGCCTAGTTCCATTCTTTGGCAAGATTTTTTTCTGTTAATTTGTTTTTACATATGAATGTAAAACTTGTTTGTTTTGTATTAACATATATACAACAAAATAATACAATATCATGTAACTTTTTTTCTTAACTAAAATGAAAAAATAAAAATAAAAAAAGCTTAAGCGTTAAAGCATTATAATGAAAGAAGACAAATCTTTGAAGAAATAAAATCATTAATGTGTTCATAAAAATGAAAAGGATGTATTAATAAAAATAATCATACACATGTACGTACATGCACAAATCCTGTAAAAGCTTAAGGCCGCTATAATCGTTAACAAGGAAGTGTATACATATATAAAAGGAAGACAAGTAATATAAAAGGAAAATACGAAGGGGGTGGGATTGAGCCCACGTCATTTACATAGAAGGTAGGTGGAAAGATGTCTCCGAAAAGATAACCTTGATGCTTATAATCTAATTTCATCTGGCAGATCATTCCTCAGCTTTGTTCCTACAAACGAAATACAAAATTGCCCCCGCGTTGTCTTACATTTTGGTTGATAAAGTAAGCCACTTTCTTTTCTCCTAGTTGCATATCTGTGCTGTATCATCTGACAATAATCCACTAAAGAGTGTGGTAAAAAACCTTTTACCAAATCGTACATAAATGTTGATACAAGAAGTTCATGAAGTTGAAAAATATTTAAAATGTTTAGACTTTGAAAAAGAGCTTTGGAGTCTGTTCTAAGTGGACTGAATGTAATTGCTCTCATTGCCATTTTTTGACTTAAATATATACAATTTAGATTACTTTTGTAAGTGCTCCCCCATATTTCTACTCCATAAGAGAGGTGAGGCTGTATAAAAGCCTTATATAATAACACAAGTATATTCTTGGGAACAAAATGTCTCAGTTTAAACAGAATACCTACTTTCTTTCTTATGCATTTGTTTATTGTCTGAATATGTTCTTTCCATGAAAGGTGACAATCAATTTCAATTCCTACAAATGATGCAACAGATACCTCTTTAATATCTGATCTTGATATTCTCACATATCCCTTTTTGTCTATTGATCTACCTTTGGATTTCATAATCATATAGTTTGTTTTCTGTAGGTTAATTGTGACTTCATTTGCATTACACCATTCCTGCACCTTCATTAAATTTTCACTTACAATTTCTAAATCAATTTCTTTTTGTCTAGGATTAAAAGTATGAAAAAGATTTGAGTCATTAGCAAATAATCTGAAATTGAAAAAGTTTGTGGAGTTAGGTAAGTCATTTATATATAGTAAACATAATGTTGGTCCAAGAACAGAGCCTTGAGGGACACCACATGTTATATTCAATTTCAAAGATATTTTGTCTTTATATTGTATAAACTGTGATCGTTTACACAAATAATCTTCAAACCATTGCAAGGCTAACCCACGTATTCCATAGTGTGACATTTTTTGAGGAGAATGCTGTGGTTTATAGTATCAAATGCCTTTTGAAAGTCAATAAAGATGCCAACTGTTGTTCTACCTTCATCAAAGTATTTCAATAGTGTATTTGCAAGATTAATCAAAGATAACTTAGTGCTATGTTTCTTACGGAAACCATACTGGTGTTGAAACAAGATATTATTTGCTAAATATATTACTCATTGCGGATATAGTATCGAAAATAATATCGCTAGTGATATTCGTTTGTCTCGCAATGTGGTACAATAGTTTTTATCACCTGACGAAGTATCGCAGTAGCATACGAAACGTCGTGATCTTTTAGATTCCTTATTGACCACATTGCGAGACAAACGAATATCACTAGCGATAAGATATTATTTGCTTCCAAATAGTCAATTACACGATTATTTATTATTTTCTCAAAGATTTTACCCAGTATAGGTAAAACTGAAATAGGTCTGTAATTACCAGCTAGATCTTTTTGCCCCTTTTTATGAATGGGTGTCACTTTTGCTACTTTCAGTGCGTCTGGAAATTTACCTCTTTCTATGGAAAGATTTAAAATATATGTTAATGAGCTTGAAATGTATAGGACAGTATCCCTCAACAATCTTGCCGGCAAATTATCATAGCCACATGTTTTTTTGGTATCTAAAGTCTGTAAGTAGCATTTCAATTCATTCTCTGTTATTGGTTTTAAAAATAGTGATTTTTCTGTTCTATATCCTAAATATTCTGTAAAGTCAGAATTCACTGGTGGTATTTTCTTTGCCAGCTTTGGACCTATGTTTACAAAAAAGTTGTTAAATTCGTTAGCTATTTCATTGTCAGAAGTTATCACTCCATTTTCTTCACCACCTGAGCTTAATAATTTCTCTACATTGGTCACTTTATTTTTGACATTTCCACCACTCAACAACTCGTTAATTGTTCTCCACGTTTTACGACTATCATTCTTATTAATGAAGAAGAGGTTACTATAATATTGTCTCTTTGCATTTCGTAGAACTGTAGTTAGAACATTTATATACCTCTTGTAATCTTCCTCGTCTTTCTGTTGGAAATTTGATGCCTTTAGTTTAGAATACAACTTGTGCTTCTTCTTGACTGATTTTAAAATAGCATTAGTCATCCATGGTTTTCTCCCAGCATTTCCCCCCTTTTTTAGGTTCTTCGAAGTTGATGATATAATTGGTGCATGCTTTTCACAGACTTGCGTAAACAAGTCGTAAAATACAGAGTATGACTCATTTAATTTTGTACTACCACTTACATTGTTCCAATCAATTTTACCTAGATCATCATGGAATTTATTAATATAATTTCTGAAGGTACGAAACACAGACTTTTTGTGGCTTGTTTTACTTGCCTTTTTAAGATGCTCAAATGCAACAAAGATAGGGAGATGATCTGATATATCAGTTTCTATAACTCCAGCATGAATAGAAGAAATTGTTACATTAGTGTACACATGGTCAATAAGAGAGGAAGTTGTTTTCGTTACTCTTGTTGGTGAAGTGATTAGCTGCTGCATACCCAAACATTGTAAAGAAGTTAAAAATTGTTCTGCTTTCATATCTATTCCTTCCTTGTGTAGTACATTAATGTTAAAATCTCCAAGTAAAACTACATTTCCTTTATCAATTTTCAATCTTGCTAATGTTACCAGCAAGGAGTTTTGAAATTGATCAATATCAGTATCGGGCTTACGATAAATAATACCTACAGTAATTTTCCTACCATTCAGGTCAGTTTCTAACCAGAGACTTTCTGTGTGAGTGACTTCATGGTCAAGAATAACATATTTTAATGAAGAGTGAATGTAAGCTCCAACTCCTCCACCCCTTGTTCCACCTGTTCTACACTCTACCTCAAGGACATAATCATTTAAACCTAAAATACCTTTGTTTGAAACATTCCACACTTCTGATACGGCAATTATATCAAATTTTGTTTTTAATGTATCTTCATATAACAAATTTAGATTATCAAAGTTCTTACTAAGAGATCTGATATTAACATGTGAAATACAGAATGAATGTAACATTTGCTCTGATAATGTATTATCAAATAAATGAGGGCTAACATTATGTGATTGAATTACAGATGTCTCATTTTGTTCCATTTAAATAATAAAACATTTGTTGCTCATCATATTTATAAGTCATTTACAGTATGGAGAGTTTGAAATCTTCGTATTTGATGTCATTTAGCCCAACATCAAACAAGTCATCAGGTGTTTTGATGACTTTGAAAGTGTCATCCTGCATTTTGCAAACGATATTCCCGTTTTTTGTGGAAATATTTTTAACAAGTGGAGAGTTTTTTGCGCTTGTCAGCACAGCATATCGCAGGGGGGTAAGATCATCGTTAACAAAAACGCCCTTGTAGGAAGTTTTTCCCTTCAAAGCATACTTCTTATTGTATATTTCGTCCCTCTTTCGCCGAGATATGAGCCAAACTATGGTTTGGCGAGCTCCTCCTCCTCCCACTCTTGGCTTCCCAACCCGATAGCATGTATAAATGTCATCTGGGGTGATGTTCACTCCAACCTCTTCTACCAGCTGACAAACTTTGCCCATCAAGGCCTCTTCTGATTCACCTGCATTTGCTTCTGTCTCCACTTGTCCTACCTGCCCCTCTGTGAGTCATATGATACGAAGGTTTTCCCTCCGCATCTGCTGGTCAACTTCATCCCTCTCGAATTGGCTGCGAAGTAGGTGTGGGTTGATATTCTCCTTCACAGAGGCAACACAGGCTTCTCTCACTGCCCTCACAATTGCAGGTATTGCTGCCTTGACAGCTGTCTCAACAGCATTCCCGATGATAATGGCCAGATCATCTTGAGCTACTCCAATATTCCCCAGCTGGTCATGAACACTTTGCACGTCGATGAAGACACCTTCTTTGGTTATGGAAGAGTCCAACATTCCTTGTTTCGCTTTAACTGTGCGATCTACTCCCTTGTGGGGAATAAACGGCTGTTTTGGTTATGGCATGGCCTGACCTTGACCTCTTTGTGAAGTAGGCAGGAATTTGCCAGGAGAAGAGTTGGGCTTTCCTCTGCCTCTGGTCATATTGCGAGGAATGTTTCACGAGTAATAAAACAACACAAATCTTGGTAGATGGGCACACACACAATTTTAAGCTTAGAACTCAGTCAAAACTTGCCTGGCATTCTCTCTCAAGCTATTCATAGGATTCTCCATCAACTATGCAAAATGGACCAAACAATCTTAGACAGTGCTGCATTCCACTGTTGCTTTTGATATATCCAAGGGTATATAAAGAAGATACATCAACAATCATATACAACACACTGTTGAACAGACATGCCTTCCATCCAGGCTTGTATTATCCAGGCTTTATCCTACTGTTATATATCCACGTGCTACCACAAGAGACCCAGAAATAAAAAAAGTGTGTACCTATTCAATTCAATTCAATTCAATTTATTTTGCCAAGCAAAAAAAAACATACAGGGTAAAACAAAAGCAGTATACAAATTTTCACACAATTACAATTACTAACATAGATAAACACATAAAAACAGAATCAATTTACAAACATGAATACTACAAAGGAAATTGCTAATGATGGTAGCAGCCATAAAGGAGGTGGTCCTTGTATGCGGCTGACCAATTAGTAACAAATAAAAAGATAAGCTCTAATAAAAAGTAAAACAAACAACAATTACATGTAAAATATAATGAATATAAAAACCGTTAAAATATGTAGCTAATATCAATATACGTCCATCAAGTATTTTTTGTATTTAGGTGATACGTACGTAGACGTATCACCTTTTGATTTCGTCAAGATTTTTATTAGGTGATACGTATGAAATATACGTATCACCTTTTGATTTCGTCAAGATTTTTCTTTATTATTATTTATTATTATTATTATTAGGTGATACGTAACGAAGTCTACGTATCACCTATTGATTTCGTCAAGATTTTCTTTATTATTATTATTATTATTATTTCTTTTTATTCTTCCTCGAATTTGTTCGCAGGATATCTCAAGACTGAATGAAGCCATTATCATGAAACTTTCAATGATGATAGATCTTAGTCTAACTTAGAACTGTGTGATTTTCCAGAGAGTCAAGGTCATCGTGACGTCATCCAGGCGCCATTTTGTAAAAATCAACTTATGATCATATCTTCATAACGGAAAAGTATTTCTCATTCATATTCATCATGATTAAGATCAATATCCGTCCGGTCAATTTCAGGTCAATAAACGTGCGCAAATGCGCGCGTGCGCGTTCGTCCGCGCGTTTACGCGCGCGCAAAAAATTAAAAAGCTCTAAATCATCCCAAATTTTTTTTGCATACGTTTCAGGCCATATAAAGCATTTGACAAAAAATCGCGCTCACGCGCATGCGCGCGCGTTTTTTGCGCGTACTAGCATTTTACAACATGGAATCGCCGAATTTTCTCTATCATCATATTTGGCACATTTTTCCAAGCATTTTATTAACGCAATGAGCGTCCGTCAAAGTTGACAGCGCGCGCGGATTTGCGTTATCTTTATCCACAATACATGGGCAAAAACATGCCTATATAAAATTCATTGTAACTCTTTAGAATAGATAGAAACTCCTAATATTTTTTTATATTTGGATAGATTATGAGTTGGATATATGATTTCATGTCTCATTTTATCCTCAATTAACTCATGACGTCATCATAATGGCCTCCAAACTCAAAATTTTAATTTGCATATTATGACGTCAGCATATTTTTGAAAAATTGATTGTATCTCTGTAAATATGGATCAATTTTCTTTTTAATTTTGATATGTTCTAGCTGAGACAATTTTCTACAAATGTAGTATTCACAATTCTTATTTTTGACAAAAGTATCATGGTGTATTTTTGCGATTAAAGGAGGCATGTCAATTTTTCGCATTTTGCGTGTATTCTCTATGGGACGTGACTTTTTCTCAAAACTGGATTCTACACTCCTGTCTTTCGCGAGCAAAATCTCCGTTGTTTTATCTTTGTTTTCGCTGAGCTTTGGATATGTTGTAGCTGAGACATTGAGCTATCAAAAGTGTGTCTTTTATTTTTCGATTAGATGCCGGGATCATGCTCATATTTCACTTGCAAAGTAGGATTTCTGAATTCCATTTCCCGTTTACGTGTAATCGCTATGGGAGATGTTTTGGTATATCGGTAACGCACTTGACTTCCAACCTCGAGATCCCTGGTTCGAGTCCGGGTGTCTCCAACACTTTTTTTTTCACTTTTTTTTTTCCTTTTGACCTTCACTGTACCATCTCCTTTGATTATTTAAACACGTAGATCCGCAAATAATGTCATAAATAACCCTTTTTACTTTATTATTACCCTATTTTCACTTAATCCATTACTTTTTGCGTGTAATCCCTATGAGAGATGACTTTTTCTAAAATCTGGAGTCTACATTCCTGTCTTTTGCGAGCAATATCGCCGTTATTTCGGCTTAGATTTTGTTGATTTTTGAGTATGTTGTAGCTGAGACTATATGCTATCTAAATCAACCCTCATTTTTTCAATAAGATGTCATGATCGCGCTCATGATCATGATCATCATGATCATCATAATCATAATGATGATAATCATTTATCAATTACATTTTCATTTCTTTGAATAAGATAAAAATCGTCAAAAGGTGTTCTTCATGATGTAAATTAGAGTCAAATGTGTAACTGGTTACTGCACAGGGTCAAAGGTCAAATATTGTTTCAATCTATCTTCCCTAGATCCATGATGATCAAGGAGACACAATTTAATCTTGACATATGAAAAGATCATAATGGGAGAAGCATATGAATGGGAGAAGCATTTTACAAAATAATATATCGTGTAATGCATTATTCGTTATGTAGACCATTATCATACGTATCACCTAATTCGTCTAAGTGACGAATTAAAGTCTAGTTTATTTTTATTATTATTCTTCCTCGAATTTGTTCGCAAGATATCTCAAGAATGAATAAAGCTATTATCATGAAACTTGTAATGATGATAGATATTAGTCTAACTTAAAACTGCGTGACTTTTCAAAGACTCAAAATTACCGTGACGTCATCCAGGCGCCATTTTGTGAAAATCAACTTATGATCATATCTTCATAACAGAAAGCCATTTCTCATTCATATTTGTCATGATGAAGGTCAATATTTGTCGGGTCAATTTCAGATCAATAAATGCGCGCAAAAATGCGCGTACGCGTAGGTGCGCGCGTTAATGCGCGCGTAAAATTTAAAATTGCTCAAAATCGTCTTAAATTTTTTTTGCATACGTTTCAGGCCATTATAAGCATTTCATAAATAATCGCGCAAAACACGCATTTTTGGTCGTTTTCGTTCGTCACGGCCGAACGAAAAATAATTCCTCCGCAAAAACTTTTGACAGGATATTCCTCATAATTTTCCGAACAATTTGATACCAAGTTTATCTCTTTATCACTATTAATAACGGAACGAGCGTCCGTTCAAGATAACCGTCCGCACGCGCGATTTTTGTATTACATAGCGTTTATGGGCAAAAACATGCCCATAAAAAGTCCATTGATATGAATAAGGACTGCCAATTTTTTTTCCATATTTAGATAGAGTATGAGTCGAAGGTATGATTGCATATCTCATTTGGCCATTAAGTACATCTTGACGTCATCATAATGGCTTTGGAAGTCAAAAATACAAAAATGCATATTATGACGTCATTATGTTTATGGAAAATTTAGTGTATTTCTCTTAATATTCATCGATTCTCTTCTAGATTTTAATATGTTGTAGTCGAGGCAATCGCCTTCGAGATCGGTTAACACCAATTTTCATTTAAATGATGTCATCCTAGCAGGCGCGTAGCCAGAGTTTGATGTTTGGGGGGGCACATACATGTAATCGATCGAGGTCAAAAAAAGGGGTCTACAAAATTTCAACCGATCCTGGAAATTTTAGGGGGGGCACGTGCCCCCCCGTGCCCCCCCCCCCCCCCCCCCCCCCGTGGCTACGCGCCTGCATCCTAGTACAAAATTCAATTTAAGGCCACATGTCAGAATTTTCGTCATTTGCGTGTTATGTCTATGGAGGGTGAATTTTGTCCACACTATGAATCTACATCACATCCATCTTTCAGCACTATCTCGCTCATTTGTGCTCTGTTTTCTCCCAAATTTGGGTATGTTATAGCTGAGACCATGGGCTATAAAAACGGTGCTTTTTAGTTTTTTGATCAGATGATGAGATCATATCACAATTTTCAGTTGAATGTTGAAATGATGAATATGTCACGTATGTCCTATTTGTGAAACTTAAACGTTAGCAGTGTCCTCGTATTGAAATTATGTAAGGAAACCCTTTTACTTTCTAGACTTTACTCTCAGACACTATTGAGTGACTGACTGACATCTTTTTTTCTCTGGTAATAAAATACATAAAATGAGCGTTATAGAGAACATGAGCATTCGCCTACATTAATAACCCACTCTGTTCTCATTGTTCATTTCCTATTCAAGACTTGAATAATGACGAACTTCATTCAATATTTGGTAGTAATACTCCAAATACTTATACTGATATCAATGGTTTAAACTATTTATCCGAAAAAGAATATGAGTTTCATTTCAGTAGGTTTCTGAACTGTAAATATTATATTGATGAGGATTTTACGACTGAATTCAGTAACATTAACTATCATTTTAGTATTTTACATTTTAATTCGCGTAGTTTTAACATACATTGTAATGCTTTATCCAATTTCATCTGTACTTATGTATAGAAACTTGGGTTAATGATAGTACGCCACTATTATTCAATGTATCTGGTCATTCATTTATACAATTTAATCGCCAAGTACAAAAGAGTGGAGGTGTTGGTCTATTGGTCGCTGACAATTTTGAATATGAAATACGCAATGATATATTTATATTATACCCATCATACAACTATGAATCACTGTTTATTGAAAGCAATTTTTTCCGAGACATAATAATATTATTGTAGGTGTCATATATAGGAAACCCCAATCAAATGTCAATGATTTCATCCCTGTCTTTGAAAATGTTTTACAAAAAACACATACTGAACATAAACAGGTTTATATAATGGGAGATTTTAACATTGATCCCGTGAAATTTACTGGCAATGCTGTATGTAATTTCTTGAGCAAAATACATTCAAATCTTTGTATTCCTTTAATTGACAAGCCTTCAAGAAAGACTGACGGATCAATATCCCTCTAATCCACATTTCTTATACAGTGACAGTATATATCCATCCGATATTTAAAGATTTTATTTTCAAGCAACTAGTGAATCTCACGTCGACAACTCAAAATGATCGCTAATGTATTCTCACACTTTTCATTTACGCCGGGACATCGTGACGTCATACACTATTCATTTTTAATTATTCAGGCATAAGCTCTTATTTATCAATTACATTTTCATTTCTATGAATAAGATAAAAATCGTCAAAATGCGTTCTTCGTGATGTAAACTAGAGTCAATAGTGTAACTGGTTACTGCACAGAGTCAATGGTCATATATTGTCTCAATCTATCTTCCCTAGATCCATAATGATCAAGGGATCGACACAATTTAAACTTGACATATGGATAGATCATTATGGGAGGAGCATTTTATAAAATAATATGATATCGTGTAATGCATTCTTTGTTATGTAAACCAATATCATACGTATCACCTAATTCGTCTAAGTGACGAATTAAAGTCTAGTTAGGTGATACGTAACGAAGTCAACGTATCACCTTTTGATTTCGTCAAGATTTTTCTTTATTAGGTGATACGTAACGAAGTCAACGTATCACCTTTTGATTTCGTCAAGATTGTTATTTAGGTGATACGTACGTAGACGTATCACCTTTTGATTTCGTCAAGATTTTTATTATTATTTATTTATTTATTATTATTCTTCCTCGAATTTGTTCGCAGGATATCTCAAGACTGAATAAAGCCATTATCATGAAACTTGCCATGATGATAGATCTTAGTCTAACTTAGAACTGCGTGACTTTTCAAAGACTCATAGTCATTATGACGTCATCTAGGCGCCATTTTGTGAAAATCAACTTATGATCATATCTTCATAACGGAAAGTAATTTTTCATTCATATTTATCATGAATAAGATCAATATTCGTCCGGTCAATTTCAGGACAATAAACGTGCGCAAATGCGCGCGGGCGCGTTCGTCCGCGCGTTTACGCGCGCGCAAAAATTAAAACTGCTCTAAATCATCTCAAATTTTTTTTGCATACGTTTCAGGCCATATGGAGCATTTGACAAAAAATCATGCACACGCGCATGCGCGCGCGTTTTTTGTGCGCACTAGCATTTTGTAACATAGAATTGCCAAATTTTCTATTTCAGCGTATTGGGCACATTTTTCCAAGCATTTTGATAATTTGTTCACCTTTTAATAACGCAATGAGCGTCCGTCAAAGTTGACAGCGCGCGCGGATCTGCGTTATCTTTATCCACAATATATGGGCAAAAACATACCTATACAAAATTCATTGTAACTCTTCAGAATAGATATGAACTCCCAATATGTTTTCATATGTTGATAGATCATGAGTTGGAGATATGATTTCATGTCTCATTTGATCCTCAATTAACTCATGATGTCATCATAATGGCCTCCGAACTCAAAATTTAAATTTGCATATTATGACGTTTGCATATTTTTGGAAAATTGATTGTATCTCTGAAAATATCGATTGTCTTTCTTCAAAATTTTGATATGTTGTAGCTGAGATAATTTCCTACAAATATAATTTACACAATTTTCCTGTTTGACAAAGGTATCATGGCGTATTTTTGCAATTAAAGGAGGCATGTCAATTTTTCACATTTTGCGTGTATTGTCTATGGGACATGACTATTTCTCAAAACTGCATTCTACATTTCCGTCTTTCGCGAGCAACATCTCCGTTGTTTTGACTTTTTTTTCGGTGAGCTTCGAGTATGTTGTAGCTGAGACAATGAGCTATCTCCAATGTGTACTTCATTTTTCGATCATATGCCGGGATCATGCTCATATTTTACTTGCAAAGTGGGATTTTAGAATTCCATTTTCGTTTACGTGTAATCGCTATGGGAAATGTTTTGGTATATCGGTAACGCACTTGATTTCCGACCTTGAGATCCCGGGTTCGAGTCCGGGTGTCTCCCAAAAAAAAATTCTGAACTTTTGTTTTCTTGTTGACCTTTCACTGTACCATCTCCTTTAATTATTCGAACACGTAGAATCGCAAATAATGTAATAAACAACCCTATTTACTTTATTGTTTCCCTATTTTCACTTAATCCATTACTTTTTGCGTGTAATCCCTGTGGGAGATAATTTTTTCTCAAATCTAGATTCTACATTCCTGTCTTTTGCGAGCAATATCGCCGTTATTTTCTGCTTGGATTTTGTTGATTTTTGAGTATGCTGTAGCTAAGACTATGTGCTATCTAAATCACCCCTCATTTTGT
Source organism: Strongylocentrotus purpuratus (assembly GCF_000002235.5). Classification (NCBI taxonomy): domain Eukaryota; kingdom Metazoa; phylum Echinodermata; class Echinoidea; order Camarodonta; family Strongylocentrotidae; genus Strongylocentrotus; species Strongylocentrotus purpuratus. The sequence goes on along the minus strand of NW_022145606.1, from coordinate 5,353,899 downwards.
CAATAAGATGTCAGGATCCCGCTCATGATTATGATCTTCACCATGATCATCATGATCATCATTATCATAATGATGATAATCATTTATCAATTACATTTTCATTTCTTTGAATGAGATAAAATCGTCAAAATGTTATTTTCATGATGTAAATTAGAGTCAAAGGTGTAACTGGTTACTGCGCAGGGTCAATGGTCATATTTTTTCAATCTATCTTCCCTAGATCCATAATGATCAAGGGGACACAATTTAAACTTGACATATGGATAGATCTTAATGGATGAAGCATTTCATGAAATAATATGATATCGTGTAATGCATTCTTTATTATGTAAACCATTAGCATACGTATCACCTAATTCGTCAAAGTGACGAATTAAAGTCTAGTTATTTATTATTATTCTTCCTCGAATTTGTTCGCAGGATATCTCAAGACTGAATGAAGCCATTGTTATGAATCTTTCAATGATGATAGATCTTAGTCTAACTTAGAACTGCGTGACTTTTCAAAGACTCAAAGTCATCGTGACGTCATCCAGGCGCCATTTTGTAAAAATCAACTTATGATCATATCTTCATAACGGAAAGTAATTTTACATTCATATTTATCAAGATTAAGATCAATATCCGTCGGGTTAATTTGAGTTCAATAAATGTGCGCAAAAATGCGCGTACGCGTAGGCGCGCGCAAAAATGCGCGCGTAAAATTTTAAATTGCTCAAAATCGTCTTAAATTTTTTTTGCATACGTTTCAGGCCATTATAAGCATTCATAAAAAATCACGCAAAACACGCATTTTTTGCGCGTTTTCGTTCGTCACGGCCGAACGAAAAATAATTCCTCCGCAAAAACTTTTGACAGGATATTCCTCATAATTTTCCGAACAATTTGATACCAAGTTTATCTCTTTATCACTATTAAAAACGGAATGAGCGTCTGTTCAAGATAACCGTCCGTACGCGCGATTTTTGTAATACATTGCATATATGGGCAAAAACATGCCTATGAAAAGTCCATTGGGATGAATAGGGATTACCAATTTTTTTTTCATATTTAGATAGAGTATGAGTCGGAGGTATGATTTCATATCTCATTTGGCCATTAAGTACATCTTAACGTCATCATAATGGCCTTGGAAGTCAAAAATACAAAATTGCATATTATGACGTCATTGTATTTATGGAAAATGGAGTGTATTTCTCTCAATATTCATCGATTCTCTTTGAAATGTCGATATGTTGTAGATAAGGCAATTCTCTACAAGATCACTTTTCACTAAGTTGCATTTTAATGAGGTCATCATAGTACAAAATTCAATTAAAGGCCACATGTCAGAATTTTCGTCATTTGCGTGTTATGTCTATGGAAGGTGAATTTCGTTCACATCATGAATCTACATGGCATTCATCTATGAGCACTATCTATCTTATGTGTCCTCTGTTTTCTCCCAAATTGGGGTATGTTATAGCTGAGACCATGGGCTATAAAAACGGTGCTTTTAGTTTTTTGATCAGATGATGGGATCATGTCACAATTTTCAGTTGAATGTTTAAATGATGAATATGTCACGTGTGTCCTAATCGTAAAACTTAAACGTTAGCAGTGTCCTCGTATTCAATTTATGTAAGGAAACCTTTTTACTTTCTAGACTTAAAATGCATACAATGAGCGTTATAGGGAACATGAGCATTCGCCTACATTAATAACCCACTCTGTAATCATTCTTCATTTCCTTTTCATGACTTGAATAATGACGAACGTCATTCAATATTTGGTAGTAATACTTCAGATACTCATACTGATATCAATGATTTAAACTATTTATCCGAAAAAGAAGATGAGTTTTATTTCAGTAGGTTTCTGAACTGTAAATATTATATTGATGAGGATTTTACGACTGAATTCAGTAACATTGACTCTCATTTTAGTATTTTACATTTTAATTCCCGTAGTTTAAACATAAATTGTAATGCTATATCCAATTTTATCTGTACTTTATGTACATATTTCTCTGAATCTTGGATTAATAACATTACGCAACTATTATTCAATGTGTCTGGTTATTCATTTATACATTCTAATCGCCAAGTAGGATAGGGTGAAGGTGTTGGTCTATTGGTCGCTGACAATTTTGAATATGAAATACGAAATTATATATTTATATTATACCCATCATACAATTATGAATCACTGTTTATTGAAAGCAACTTGCCGAGACATAAGAATATTAATGTAGGTGTCATATATAGGAAACCTCAAACAAATATCAATGATTTAATCCCTGTCTTTGAAAATGTTTTACAAAAAACTTATACTGAACATAAACAGGTTTATATAATGGGAAAATTTTAACATTGATCTCGTAAAATTTACTGGCAATGCTGTATGTAAGTTCTTGAGCGCAATACATTCAACAAAAATTATTCCTTTAATTGATATAAGCCTTCGAGAAAGACTGACAGATCAACATCCCTCATTGATAATATATTTACAAATAATTTTGATCTGTATGATTCTTCTGGTTTGTTTTATAATGGTATATTTGGTAATTTCCCAATATTTCAAATAACACAAAAACAGTTTCCTATTTATAACACTCGTATTATCAATGATGTATCTCTTAATGTTTTCAAAAAGGATTTGTTATGTAATGACTGGATAATCGTGTTGCCAATACCAAGTTCTTGTCTATTCTTATTGACGAAAACTTATCCTGGAAAACACATATCTCATATTAATAAGACAGGGTCTAGGAATACTGGTGTCATCACCAAACTCCGCCATACTTTGCCTCAATCTGTTCTCCTTATGTTAAAAAATACACTTATATTACCGTTTCTTAGTTATTGCAACATTGTTTGGGCAAATGAATGGGTTATGGATGGGTAAAATATTAAAATCTTACTCATATTTTATATTAAATCAGAACTAAATAAATCACTATGTACATTTTGTAATATTAATAAAAAGAAGTGTTTTGAGCTTGTTTAGTATAGGTAAACAGTTTTATCCCTATCGAAAACCTGAAGGGGGCGCTGTGCCACTTTCAATCATGGTCATCATTCTAATATCGTCACATGAGCATACGTATCACCTAATTCGTCTAAGTGACGAATTAAAGTCTAGTTAGGTGATACGTAACGAAGTCAACGTATCACCTTTTGATTTCGTCAAGATTTTTCTTTATTATTATTATTATTATTATTATTTATTTTTATTATTCTTCCTCGAATTTGTTCGCAGGATATCTCAAGACTGAATAAAGCCATTATCATGAAACTTTCAATGATGATAGATCTTAGTCTAACTTAGAACTGTGTGACTTTTCAGACAGTCAAGGTCATCGTGACGTCATCCAGGCGCCATTTTGTGAAAATCAACTTATGATCATATCTTCATAAAGGAAAGCCATTTTTCATTCATATTTATCATGATTAAACTCAATATCCGTCCGGTCAATTTCAAGTCAATAAATGCGCGCAAAAATGCGCGTACGCTTATGTCCGCGCGTTTACGCGCGCGAAAAAAATTAAAATGCTCCAAATCATCCCAATTTTTTTTTACATCCGTTTCAGGCCATATGGAGCATTTGATAAAAAAATTACGCACACGCGCATGCGCGCGCGTTTTCGCGCGTACTGGCATTTTGCAATATAGAATCGCCGAATTTTTTCTGTCATTATATTTGGTACATTTTTCCAAGCATTTTGATAACTTGTTCACCTTTTATTAACGCAATGAGCGTCCGTCAAAGTTGACAGCACGCGTGGATTTGCGTTATCTTTATCTACAATACATGGGCAAAAACATGCCTATATAAAAGTCATTGTAACTCTTTAGAATAGATAGAAACTCCTAATATTTTTTCATATTTGGATAGATTATGAGTCGGAGATATGATTTCATGTCTCATTTGATCCTCAATTAACTCATGACGTCATCATAATGGCCTCCAAACTCAAATTTTTAATTTGCATATTATGACGTCAGCATATTTTTGGAAAATTGATTGTATCTCTGTAAATATGGATTAATTTTCTTTTTTTAATTTTGATAAGTTCTAGCTGAGACAATTTTCTACAAATGTAATATTCACAATTTTTATTTTTGACAAAAGTATCATGGTGTATTTTTGCAATTAAAGGAGGCATGTCAATTGTTCGCATTTTGCGTGTATTCTCTATGGGACATGACTTTTTCTCAAAACTGGATTCTACACTCCTGTCTTTCGCGATCAAAATCTCCGTTGTTTTAGCTTCGTCTTCGCTGAGCTTCGGATATGTTGTAGCTGAGACAATGAGCTATCAAAAGTGTGCCCTTTATTTTTCGATTAGATGCCGGGATCATGCTCATATTTCACTTGCAAAGTGGGATTTCTGAATTCCATTTCCCGTTTACGTGTAATCGCTATGGGAGATGTTTTGGTATATCGGTAACGCACTTGACTTCCAACCTCGAGATCCCTGGTTCGAGTCCGGGTGTCTCCAACACTTTTTTTTCACTTTTTTTTCCTTTTGACCTTCACTGTACCATCTCCTTTGATTATTTAAACACGTAGATTCGCAAATAATGTCATAAATAACCCTTTTTACTTTATTATTACCCTATTTTCACTTAATCCATTACTTTTTGCGTGTAATCCCTATGGGAAATGACTTTTTCTCAAATCTGGAGTCTACATTCCTGTCTTTGGCGAGCAATATCGCCGTTATTTCGGCTTGGATTTTGTTGATTTTTGAGTATGTTGTAGCTGAGACTATATGCTATCTAAATCAACCCTCATTTTTTCAATAAGATGTCATGATCGTGCTCATGATCATGATCATGATCATCACGATCATCATTATCATAATGATGCTAATCATTTATCAATTACATTTTCATTTCTTTGAATAAGATAAAATCGTCAAAAGGTGTTCTTCATGATGTAAATTAGAGTCAAATGTGTAACTGGTTACTGCACAGGGTCAAAGGTCATATATTGTTTCAATCTATCTTCCCTAGATCCATGATGATCAAGGAGACACAATTTAATCTTGACATATGAATAGATCATAATGGGAGAAGCATATGAATGGGAGAAGCAAAATAATATATCGTGTAATGCATTATTCGTTATGTAGACCATTATCATACGTATCACCTAATTCGTCTAAGTGACGAATTAAAGTCTAGTTATTATTATTATTATTATTTATTTTTATTATTCTTCCTCGAATTTGTTCGCAGGATATCTCAAGACTGAATAAAGCCATTATCATGAAACTTTCAATGATGATAGATCTTAGTCTAACTTAGAACTGTGTGACTTTTCAGACAGTCAAGGTCATCGTGACGTCATCCAGGCGCCATTTTGTGAAAATCAACTTATGATCATATCTTCATAAAGGAAAGCCATTTTTCATTCATATTTATCATGAATAAACTCAATATCCGTCCGGTCAATTTCAAGTCAATAAATGCGCGCAAAAATGCGCGTACGCTTATGTCCGCGCGTTTACGCGCGCGAAAAAAATTAAAATGCTCCAAATCATCCCAATTTTTTTTTACATCCGTTTCAGGCCATATGGAGCATTTGATAAAAAAATTACGCGGACGCGCATGCGCGCGCGTTTTCGCGCGTACTGGCATTTTGCAACATAGAATCGCCGATTTTTTTTCTGTCATCATATTTGGTACATTTTTCCAAGCATTTTGATAACTTGTTCACCTTTTATTAACGCAATGAGCGTCCGTCAAAGTTGACAGCACGCGCGGATTTGCGTTATCTTTATCCACAATACATGGACAAAAACATGCTTATATAAAATTCATTGTAACTCTTTAGAATAGATAGAAACTCCTAATATTTTTTCATATTTGGATAGATTATGAGTCGGAGATAAAATTTCATGTCTCATTTTATCCTCAATTAACTCTTGACGTCATCATAATGGCCTCCAAACTCAAAATTGTAATTTGCATATTATGACGTCAGCATATTTTTGGAAAATTGATTGTATCTCTGTAAATATGGATCAATTTTCTTTCAAATTTTGATATGTTCTAGCTGAGACAATTTTCTACAAATGCAGTATCCACAATTTTCCAGTTTGACAAAGGTATCATGGCATATTTCTGCGATTAAAGGAGGCATGTCATTTTTTCGCATTTTGCGTGTATTCTCTATGGGACATGACTTTTTCTCAAAACTGGATTCTACACTCCTGTCTTTCGGGAGCAAAATCTCCGTTGTTTTAGCTTTGTTTTCGCTGAGCTTTGGATATGTTGTAGCTGAGACAATGAGCTATCAAAAGTGTGCCTTTTATATTTCGATTAGATGCCGGGATCATGCTCATATTTCACTTGCAAAGTAGGATTTCTGAATTCCATTTCCCGTTTACGTGTAATCGCTATGGGAGATGTTTTGGTATATCGGTAACGCACTTGACTTCCAACCTCGAGATCCCTGGTTCGAGTCCGGGTGTCTCCAACACTTTTTTTTTTCACTTTTTTTTCCTTTTGACCTTCACTGTACCATCGCTTTTGATTTTTTAAACACGTAGATTCGCAAATAATGTCATAAATAACCCTTTTTACTTTATTATTACCCTATTTTCACTTAATCCATTACTTTTTGCGTGTAATCCCTATGGGAGATGACTTTTTCTAAAATCTGGAGTCTACATTCCTGTCTTTTGCGAGCAATATCGCCGTTATTTCGGCTTGGATTTTGTTGATTTTTGAGTATGTTGTAGCTGAGACTATATGCTATCTAAATCAACCCTCATTTTTTCAATAAGATGTCATGATCGCGCTCATGATCATGATCATGATCATCATGATCATCATTATCATAATGATGATAATCATTTATCAATTACATTTTCATTTCTTTGATTAAGATAAAATCGTCAAAAGGTGTTCTTCATGATGTAAATTAGAGTCAAATGTGTAACTGGTTACTGCAAAGGGTCAAAGGTCATATATTGTTTCAATCTATCTTCCCTAGATCCATGATGATCAAGGAGACACAATTTAATCTTGACATATGAAAAGATCATAATGGGAGAAGCATATGAATGGGAGAAGCATTTTACAAAATAATATATCGTCTAATGCATTATTCGTTATGTAGACCATTATCATACGTATCACCTAATTCGTCTAAGTGACGAATTAAAGTCTAGTTAGGTGATACGTACGTAGACGTATCACCTTTTGATTTCGTCAAGATTTTTATTATTTATTTATTTATTATTATTTATTATTATTCTTCCTCGAATTTGTTCGCAGGATATCTCAAGACTGAATAAAGCCATTATCATGAAACTTGCCATGATGATAGATCTTAGTCTAACTTAGAACTGCGTGACTTTTTAGAGAGTCAAAATTATCGTGACGTCATCCAGGCGCCATTTTGTGAAAATCAACTAATGATCATATCTTCATAACGGAAAAGTATTTCTCATTCATAATTATCACGATTAAGATAAATATCCGTCCGGTCAAGTTGAGGTCAATAAAAGTGCGCAAATGCGCGCGTGCGCGTTCGTCCGCGCGTTTCCGCGCGCGCAAAAGTTTAAAATGCTCCAAATCATCCCAAATTATTTTTGCATACGTTTCAGGCCATATAGAGCATTTGATAAAAAAATTACGCACACGCGCATGCGCGCGCGTTTTCGCGCGTACTGGCATTTTGCAACATAGAATCGCCGATTTTTTTCTGTCATCATATTCGGTACATTTTTCCAAGCATTTTGATAATTTGTTCACCTTTTATTAACGCAATGAGCGTCCGTCAAAGTTGACAGCACGCGCGGATTTGCGTTATCTTTATCCACAATACATGGGCAAAAACATGCCTATATAAAATTCATTGTAACTCTTTAGAATAGATAGAAACTCCTAATATGTTTTCATATTTATATAGATTATGAGTCGGAGATATGATTTCATGTCTCATTTTATCCTCAATTAACTCATGACGTCATCATAATGGCCTCCAAACTCAAAATTTTAATTTGCATATTATGACGTCAGCATTTTTTTGGAAAATTGATTGTATCTCTGTAAATATGGATCAATTTTCTTTTTAATTTTGATATGTTCTAGCTGAGACAATTTTCTACAAATATAGTATTCACAATTTTTATTTTTGACAAAAGTATCATGGTGTATTTTTGCGATTAAATGAGGCATGTCAATTTTTCGCATTTTGCGTGTATTCTCTATGGGACATGACTTTTTCTCAAAACTGGATTCTACACTCCTGTCTTTCGCGAGCAAAATCTCCGTTGTTTTAGCTTTGTTTTCGCTGAGTTTTGATATGTTGTAGCTGAGACAATGAGCTATCAAAAGTGTGGTCTTTATTTTTCGATTAGATGCCAGAATTATGCTCATATTTCACTTGCAAAGTAGGATTTCTGAATTCCATTTCCCGTTTACGTGTAATCGCTAAGGGAGATGTTTTGGTATATCGGTATACGCACTTGACTTCCATCCTCGAGACGATCCATGGTTCGAGTCCGGGTGTCTCCAACACTTTTTTTTCCTTTTGACCTTCACTGTACCATCTCCTTTGATTATTTAAACACGTAGATTCGCAAATAATGTCATAAATAACCCTTTTTTACTTTATTATTACCCTATTTTTACTTAATCCATTACTTTTTGCGTGTAATCCCTATGGGAGATGACTTTTTCTAAAATCTGGAGTCTACATTCCTGTCTTTTGCGAGCAATATCGCCGTTATTTCGGCTTGGATTTTGTTGATTTTTGAGTATGTTGTAGCTGAGACTATATGCTATCTAAATCAACCCTCATTTTTTCAATAAGATGTCATGATCGCGCTCATGATCATGAACATGATTATCATGATCATCATTATCATAATGATGATAATCATTTATCAGTTACATTTTCATTTCTTTGAATAAGATAAAAATCTTCAAAAGGTGTTCTTCATGATGTAAATTAGAGTCAAATGTGTAACTGGTTACTGCACAGGGTCAAAGGTCATATATTGTTTCAGTCTATCTTCCCTAGATCCATGATGATCAAGGAGACACAATTTATCTTGACATATGACTAGATCATAATGGGAGAAGCATATGAATTGGAGAAGCATTTTACAAAATAATATATCGTGTAATGCATTATTCGTTATGTAGACCATTATCATACGTATCACCTAATTCGTCTAAGTGACGAATTAAAGTCTAGTATTTATTTTGTGTCTGTATAGAAGAAATTATTATTATTCTTCCTCAATTTTGTTCGCAGGATATCTCAAGAATGGTTAAAGCCATTATCATGAAACTTGCCATGATGATAGATCTTAGCCTAACTTAGAACTGCGTGACTTTTCAAATACTCAAACATATCGTGACGTCATCCAGGCGCCATTTTGTGAAAATCAACTTGTGATCATATCTTCATAACGTAAAAGTATTTCTCATTCATAATTATTACTATTAAGATCAATATCCGTCCGGTCAAGTTCAGGTCAATAAACGTGCGCAAATGCGCGCGTGCGCGTTCGTCCGCGCGTTTACGCGCGCGCAAAAATTAAAAATGCTCTAAATCATCCCAAATTTTTTTTGCATACGTTTCAGGCCATATGGAGCATTTGACAAAAAATTATGCTCACGCGCATGCGCGCGGGTTTTTTGCGCGTACTAGCGTTTTGCAACATAGAATCGCCAAAATTTCTCTATCATCATATTTTGCACATTTTTCCAAGCATTTTGATAACTTGTTAACCCTTTAATAACGCAATGAGCGTCCGTCAAAGTTGACAGCGCGCGCGGACCTGCGTTATCTTTATCCACAATACATGAGCAAAAACATGCCTATACAAAAATCTTTGTAACTCTTCAGAATAGATATAAACTCCCAATATTTTTTCATATTTAGATAGATTATTAGTTGGAGATATGATTTCATGTCTCATTTGACCCTCAGTTAACTAATGACGTCATCATAATGGTCTCCGAACTCAAAATTTCAATTTGCATATTATGACGTTTGCATATTTTTGGAAAATTGATTGTATCTCTGTAAATATTGATTGATTTTCTTTCAAATTTTGAAATGTTTTAGCTGAGACAATTTTATACAAATATAGTGTCCACAATTTTTCATTTTGACAAAGGCATCATGGCGTATTTTTGCGATTACAGGAGGCATGTCAATTTTTCACATTTTGCGTGTATTCTCTATGGGACATGACTTTTTCTCAAAACTGGATTCGACACTCCTGTCTTTCGCGAGCAAAATCTCCGTTGTTTTAACTTCGTTTTCGCTGAGCTTCGAATATGTTGTAGCTGAGACGATAAGCTATCACCCATGTGCCTTTTATTTTTCGATCAGATGCCGGGATTATGCTCATATTTCACTTGCAAAGTAGGATTTGAGAATTCCATTTCGCGTTTACGTGTACTCGCTATGGGAAATGTTTTGGTATATTGGTAACGCACTTGACTTCCAACGTCGAGATCCCTGGTTCGAGTCCGGGTGTCTCCAACAATTTTTTTCTTCACTTTATTTTCCTTTTGACCTTCGCTGTACCATCTCCTTTGATTATTTAAACACGCAGAATCGCAAATAATGTCATAAACAACCCTTTTTACTTTATTATTACCCATTTTCACTTCATCCATTACTTTTTGCGTGTAATCCCTATGGGAGATGACTTTTTCTCAAATCTGGAGTCTACATTCCTGTGTTTTGAGCAATATCGTCGATATTTTTGCTTGGATTTTGTTGATTTTTGAGTATGTTGTAGCTGAGACTATAAGCTATCTAAATCAACCCTCATGTTTTCAATAAGATGTCATGATCGCGCTCATGATCATGATCATTATCATAATGATGATAATCATTTATCAATTACATTTTCATTTCTTTGAATAAGATAAAATCGTCAAAAGGTGTTCTTCATGATGTAAATTAGAGTCAAATGTGTAACTGGTTACTGCACAGGGTCAGTGGTCATATATCGTCACAATCTATCTTCCCTAGATCCATGATGATCAAGGAGACACAATTTAATCTTGACATATGGATGGATCATAATGGGAGAAGAATTTGATAAAATAATATATCGTGTAATGCATTATTCGTTATGTAAACCATTATCATACGTATCACCTAATTCGTCTAAGTGACGAATTAAAGTCTAGTTAGGTGATACGTAACGAAGTCAACGTATCACCTTTTGATTTCGTCAAGATTTTTCTTTATTATTAGGTGGTCTGTCGATGACAGATCACCTATTGATTTCGTTAGAATTTTCTTTCTTTATTCTTTATTCTTTATTCTTTATTTATTTTTATTTATTCCGTACACTTTTTTTGTGTATACGTTTACTCGAACTCGACCTGGTCAATTTCCTTCAAATTTCTGCTAGTCATCAGGCCCTATGATATGAAGTTCCCGAAACCTTTTTCAAGTTCATGGGGTCATCGTGACGTCATCCAGGCGCCATTTTGTAAAAATCAGGTCATTATCATATCTCGATAACGAGTTATCAAAAATCAACCATATTTGGTATACATCAACTTCAGGTCAAAGGTCAACGAAAAATGTCAAAAAATTTTGAGCGCGCACCTCGACGCGCACGTACGCGCGCATTAAAATTTAAAAATGGTCAAATTCGTTCCAAATTAATTTTGCATACGTTTCAGGCCATTTTAAGCATTTTCAAAATTTGCGCGCGCGTAATTATGCGCGCGCGTTTCCGCGCGTATCCGCGCGTCCTGGCATTTTGCAACATAGAATCGCCAATTTTTTTCTGTTATCATATTTATTACATTTTTCCAAGCATTTTGATACCTTGTTTACCTGTTTCCGACCAGTAATACCGCAATTAGCGGCTGTCAAAGTTGAACGCACGCGCCGACCTGCGCTATCTGTATCCACAATACATGGGCAAAAACATGCCTATACAAAATTCATTTTAACTCTTCAGAATTGATAGATAACCCCCAATTTCTTTCATATTTAAATAGATTATGAGTTGGAGGTATGATTTCATGTCTCATTTGACCCTCAATTAACTCATGACGTCATCATAATGGCCTCCGAACTCAAAATTTCAATTTGCATATTATGACGTCAGCAGATTTTTGGAAAATTGATTGTATCTCTGTAAATATTAATCAATTTTGTTTCAAATTTTGATATGTTCTACCTGAGAATATTCTCTACAAATACAGTCACCACGAATTTTCATTTTGACAATGGTATCATGGCGTATTTTTGCGATTAAAGGAGGCATGTCAATTTTTTACATTTTGCGTGTATTCTCTATGGGACATGACTTTTTCTCAAAACTGGATTCTACATTCTCGTCTTTTGCGAGCAATATCTCCGTCGTTGTATCTTTGTTTACGCTGAGCTTTGAGTATGTTGTAGCTGAGACAATAAGCTATCACAAATGTGCCCTTTATTTTGAGATCAGATGCCGGGATCATGCTCATATTTCACTTACAAAGTGGGATTTGAGAATTCAGTTTTCAGTTTACGTGTAATCTCTATTGGAAATGTTTTGGTATATCGGTAACGCACTTGACTTCCGACCTCGAGGTCCCTGGTTCGAGTCCGGGCGTTTCCAACAATTTTTTTTCTTCACTTTTTTTCTTTTTGACCTTTCACTGTACCATCTCCTTTGAATATTAAAACACGTACAATCGCAAATAATGTAATAAACAACCATATTTACTTTAATATTACCCTATTATCACTTGATCCATTACTTTTGGCGTGTAATCCTTATGGGAGATGACTTTTTCTCAAATCTGGATTCTACATTCTTGTCTTTTGCGAGCAATATCGCCGTTATTTCGGCTTGATTTTTGTTGATTTTGGAGTATGTTGTAGCTGAGACTATATACTATCTAAATGTTCTCTCATTTTTTTCAGTCTGATGTCATCGTGGTCTGTTGATGATAATCATCAACATCATCATGATCATCATCATCATCATCGTCATCCCCATTACTATCAAGATCATCATCATCATGATCATCATGATGATCATCATTGTTTACATGTCTATATAACTTCTCCCTTTCTCAATATAGTAAATATTATAATCTATCATAAGACTTGAAGACAGACCACCTTAATCGTCCTCGTGACGATTTAAATTCTAGTTATTAGGTGATACGTAACGAAGTCTACGTATCACCTATTGATTTCGTCAAGATTTTTATTATTATTCTTCTTCCTATTATTCTTCCTCGATTTTGTTCGCAGGATATCTCAAGACCGAATAAAACCATTGTCATGAAACTTTCAATGATGATAGATCTTAGTCTAACTTAGAACTGCGTGATTTTTCAAGGACTCAAAGTCATCGTGACGTCATCCAGGCGCCATTTTGTGAAAATCAACTAATGATCATATCTTCATAACGGAAAGTTATTTTTCATTCATATTTATCATGAATAAGATCAATATCCGTCCGGTCAATTTGAGGTCAATAAATGCGCGCAAAAATGCGCGTACGCGTAGGCGCGCGCGTTAATGCGCGCGTAAAATTTTAAATTGCTCAAAATCGTCTTAAATTTTTTTTGCATACGTTTTAGGCCATTATTAGCATTTCATAAAAAATCACGCAAAACACGCATTTTTGCACGTTTTCGTTCGTCACGGCCGAACGAAAAATAATCCCCCAGCAAAAACTTTTGACAGAATATTCCTCATATTTTTTCGGAAAATTTGATACCATGTTTAGCTCTTTATCACTATTAAAAACGGAATGAGCGTCCGTTCAAGATAACCGTCCGTACGCGCGATTTTTGTAATACATTGCATATATGGGCAAAAACATGCCTATAAAAAGTCCATTGGGATGAATAGGGATTGCCAATTTTTTTTTCATATTTAGATAGAGTATGAGTCGGAGGTATGATTTCATATCTCATTTGGCCATTAAGTACATCTTAACGTCATCATAATGGCCTTGGAAGTCAAAAATACAAAATTGCATATTATGACGTCATTGTATTTATGGAAAATGTAGTGTATTTCTCTCAATATTCATCGATTCTCTTTGAAATGTCGATATGTTGTAGATAAGGCAATTCTCTACAAGATCACTTTTCACGAAGTTTCATTTTAATGAGGTCATCATAGTACAAAATTCAATTAAAGGCCACATGTCAGAATTTTCGTCATTTGCGTGTTATGTCTATGGAAGGTGAATTTCGTTTACATCATGAATCTACATGGCATTCATCTATGAGCACTATCTATCTTATGTGTGCTCTGTTTTATCCCAAATTGGGGTATGTTATAGCTGAGACCATGGGCTATAAAAAAGGGTGACTTTGTTTTTTAATCAGATGTTGGGATCATGTTAAAATTTTCGATCGAAAGTTGAAATTGCAAATTTTGAAGGGATCATTAGGTGATACGTAACGAAGTCAACGTATCACCTTTTGATTTCGTCAAGATTGTTATTAGGTGATACGTACGTAGACGTATCACCTTTTGATTTCGTCAAGATTTTTATTATTATTTATTTATTTATTATTATTCTTCCTCGAATTTGTTCGCAGGATATCTCAAGACTGAATAAAGCCATTATCATGAAACTTGCCATGATGATAGATCTTAGTCTAACTTAGAACTGCGTGACTTTTTAGAGAGTCAAAATTATCGTGACGTCATCCAGGCGCCATTTTGTGAAAATCAACTTATGATCATATCTTCATAACGGAAAGTAATTTTTCATTCATATTTATCACGAATAAGATCAATATTCGTCCGGTCAATTTCAGGTCAATAAACGTGCGCAAATGTGCGCGGGCGCGTTCGTCCGCGCGTTTACGCGCGCGCAAAAATTAAAAATGCTGTAAATCATCTCAAATTTTTTTGCATACGTTTTAGGCCATATGGAGCATTTGACAAAAAATCATGCACACGCGCATGCGCGCGCGTTTTTTGTGCGCACTAGCATTTTGTAACATAGAATTGCCAAATTTTCTATTTCAGCGTATTTGGCACATTTTTCCAAGCATTTTGATAATTTGTTCACCTTTTAATAACGCAATGAGCGTCCGTCAAAGTTGACAGCGCGCGCGGATCTGCGTTATCTTTATCCACAATATATGGGCAAAAACATACCTATACAAAATTCATTGTAACTCTTCAGAATAGATATGAACTCCCAATATGTTTTCATATGTTGATAGATCATGAGTTGGAGATATGATTTCATGTCTCATTTGATCCTCAATTAACTCATGATGTCATCATAATGGCCTCCGAACTCAAAATTTAAATTTGCATATTATGACGTTTGCATATTTTTGGAAAATTAATTGTATCTCTGAAAATATCGATTTTTTTTCTTCAAAATTTTGATATGTTGTAGCTGAGATAATTTTCTACAAATATAGTGTACACAATTTTCCTGTTTGACAAAGGTATCATGGCGTATTTTTGCAATTAAAGGAGGCATGTCAATTTTTCACATTTTGCGTGTATTGTCTATGGGACATGACTATTTCTCAAAACTGCATTCTACATTTCCGTCTTTCGCGAGCAACATCTCCGTTGTTTTGACTTTTTTTCGTTGACCTTCGAGTATGTTGTAGCTGAGACAATAAGCTATCTCCAATGTGTACTTCATTTTTCTATCATATGCCGGGATCATGCTCATATTTTACTTGCAAAGTAGCATTTCTGAATTCCATTTCCCGTCTACGTGTAATCGCTATGGGAGATGTTTTGGTATATCGGTAACGCACTTGACTTCCAACCTCGAGATCCCTGGTTCGAGTCCGGGTGTCTCCAACACTTTTTTTTCCCACTTTTTTTCCTTTTGACCTTTACTGTACCATCTCATTTGATTATTTTAACACGTAGATTTGCAAATAATGTCATAAATAACCCTTTTTACTTTATTATTACCCTATTTTTACTTAATCCATTACTTTTTGCGTGTAATCCCTATGGGAGATGACTTTTTCTCAAATCTGGAGTCTACATTCCTGTCTTTTGCGAGCAATATCGCCGTTATTTCTGCTTGGATTTTGTTGATTTTTGAGTATGTTCTAGCTGAGACTATATGGTATCTAAATCAGCCCTCATTTTTTCAATAAGATGTCATGATCGCGCTCATGATCATGATCATGATCATTACGATCATCATTATCATAATGATGATAATCATTTATCAATTACATTTTCATTTCTTTGAATAAGATAAAATCGTCAAAAAGTGTTCTTCATGATGTAAATTAGATTCAAATGTGTAACTGGTTACTGCACAGGGTCAAAGGTCATATATTGTTTCAATCTATCTTCCCTAGATCCATGATGATCAAGGAGACACAATTTAATCGTGACATCTTAATAGATCATAATGGGAGAAGCATATAAATGGAAGAAGCATTTCATAAAATAATATATCGTGTAATGCATTATTCGTTATGTAAACCAATATCATACGTATCACCTAATTCGTCTAAGTGACGAATTAAAGTCTAGTTTATTTTTATTATTCTTCCTCGAATTTGTTCGCAGGATATCTCAAGACTGAATAAAGCCATTATCATGAAACTTTCAATGATGATAGATCTTAGTCTAACTTAGAACTGTCTGACTTTTCAGACAGTCAAGGTCATCGTGACGTCATCCAGGCGCCATTTTGTGAAAATCAACTTATGATCATATCTTCATAAAGGAAAGCCATTTTTCATTCATATTTATCATGATTAAACTCAATATCCGTCCGGTCAATTTCAAGTCAATAAATGCGCGCAAAAATGCGCGTACGCTTATGTGCGCGCGTTTACGCGCGCGAAAAAAATTAAAATGCTCAAAATCATCCCAATTTTTTTTTACATCCGTTTCAGGCCATATGGAGCATTTGATAAAAAAATTACGCACACGCGCATGCGCGCGCATTTTCGCGCGTACTGGCATTTTGCAATATAGAATCGCCGAATTTTTTCTGTCATTATATTTGATACATTTTTCCAAGCATTTTGATAATTTGTTCACCTTTTAATAACGCAATGAGCGTCCGTCAAAGTTGACAGCACGCGCGGAATTGCGTTATCTTTATCCACAATACATGGGCAAAAACATGCCTATATAAAATTCATTGTAACTCTTTAGAAAAGATAGAAACTCCTAATATTTTTTCATATTTGGATAGATTATGAGTCGGAGATATGATTTCATGTCTCATTTGATCCTTAATTAACTCATGACGTCATCATAATGGCCTCCAAACTCAAAATTTTAATATGCATATTATTACGTCAGCATATTTTTGGAAAATTGATTGTATCTCTGTACATAATGATTAATTTTCTTTCAAATTTTGATATGTTCTAGCTGAGACAATTTTCTACAAATGTAGTATTCACATTTTTTATTTTTGACAAAAGTATCATGGTGTATTTTTGCGATTAATGGAGGCATGTCAATTTTTCGCATTTTGCGTGTATTCTCTATGGGACATGACTTTTTCTCAAAACTGGATTCTACACTCCTGTCTTTCGCGAGCAAAATCTCCGTTGTTTTAGCTTTGTTTTCGCTGAGCTTCGGATATGTTGTAGCTGAGACAATGAGCTATCAAAAGTGTGACCCTTATTTTTCGATTAGATGCCGGGATCATGCTCATATTTCACTTGCAAAGTAGGATTTCTGAATTCCATTTCCCGTTTACGTGTAATCGCTATGGGAGATGTTTTGGTATATCGGTAACGCACTTGACTTCCAACCTCGAGATCCCAGGTTCGAGTCCGGGTGTCTCCAACAATTTTTTTTTTACTTTTTTTTTCCTTTTGACCTCCATTGTACCATCTCCTTTGATTATTAAAACACGTAGATTCGCAAATAATGTCATAAATAACCCTTTTTACTTTATTATTACCCTATTTTCACTTAATCCATTACTTTTTGCGTGTAATCCCTATGGGAGATGACTTTTTCTCAAATCTGGAGTCTACATTCCTTTCTTTTGCGAGCAATATCGCCGTTATTTCGGCTTGGATTTTGTTGATTTTTGAGTATGTTGTAGCTGAGACTATATGCTATCTAAATCAACCCTCATTTTTTCAATAAGATGTCATGATCGCGCTCATGATCATGATCATAATCATCATGATCATCATTATCATAATGATGATAATCATTTATCAATTACATTTTCATTTCTTTGAATAAGATAAAATCGTCAAAAGGTGTTCTTCATGATGTAAATTAGAGTCAAATGTGTAACTGGTTACTGCACAGGGTCAAAGGTCATATATTGTTTCAATCTATCTTCCCTAGATCCATGATGATCAAGGAGACACAATTTAATCTTGACATATGAATAGATCATAATGGGAGAAGCATATGAATGGTAGAAGCATTTTACAAAATAATATATCGTGTAATGCATTATTCGTTATGTAAACCATTATCATACGTATCACCTAATTCGTCTAAGTGACGAATTAAAGTCTAGTTTATTTATTATTATTCTTCCTCGAATTTGTTCGCAGGATATCTCAAGACTGAATAAAGCCATTATCACGAAACTTGCCATGATGATAGATCTTAGTCTAACTTAGAACTGCGTGACTTTTCAAAGACTCAAAATCATTATGACGTCATCTAGGCGCCATTTTGTGAAAATCAACTTATGATCATATCTTCATAACGGAAAGTAATTTTTCATTCATATTTATCATGAATAAGATCAATATTCGTCCGGTCAATTTCAGGTCAATAAACGTGCGCAAATGCGCGCGGGCGCGTTCGTCCGCGCGTTTACGCGCGCGCAAAAATTAAGAATGCTCTAAATCATCTCAAATTTTTTTTGCATACGTTTCAGGCCATATGGAGCATTTGACAAAAAATCAGGCACACGCGCATGCGCGCGCGTTTTTTGTGCGCACTAGCATTTTGTAACATAGAATTGCCAAATTTTCTATTTCAGCGTATTTGGCACATTTTTCCAAGCATTTTGATAATTTGTTCACCTTTTAATAACGCAATGAGCGTCCGTCAAAGTTGACAGGGCGCGCGGATCTGCGTTATCTTTATCCACAATATATGGGCAAAAACATACCTATACAAAATTCATTGTAACTCTTCAGAATAGATATGAACTCCCAATATGTTTTCATATGTTGATAGATCATGAGTTGGAGATATGACTTCATGTCTCATTTGATCCTCAATTAACTCATGATGTCATCATAATGGCCTCCGAACTCAAAATTTAAATTTGCATATTATGACGTTTGCATATTTTTGGAAAATTGATTGTATCTCTGAAAATATCTATTGTTTTTCTTCAAAATGTTGATATGTTGTAGCTGAGATAATTTCCTACAAATATAGTGTACACAATTTTCCTGTTTGACAAAGGTATCATGGCGTATTTTTGCAATTAAAGGAGGCATGTCAATTTTTCACATTTTGCGTGTATTGTCTATGGGACATGACTATTTCTCAAAACGCATTCTACATTTCCGTCTTTCGCGAGCAACATCTCCGTTGTTTTGACTTTTTTTTCGGTGAGCTTCGAGTATGTTGTAGCTGAGACAATGAGCTATCTCCAATGTGTACTTCATTTTTCGATCATATGCCGGGATCATGCTCATATTTTACTTGCAAAGTGGGATTTTAGAATTCCATTTTCGTTTACGTTTAATCGCTATGGGAAATGTTTTGGTATATCGGTAACGCACTTGACTTCCGACCTTGAGATCCCGGGTTCGAGTCCGGGTGTCTCCCAAAAAAAAATTCTGAACTTTTTTTTTCTTGTTGACCTTTCACTGTACCATCTCCTTTAATTATTCGAACACGTAGAATCGCAAATAATGTAATAAACAACCCTATTTACTTTATTGTTTCCCTATTTTCACTTAATCCATTACTTTTTGCGTGTAATCCCTGTGGGAGATAATTTTTTCTCAAATCTGGATTCTACATTCCTGTCTTTTGCGAGCAATATCGCCGTTATTTCTGCTTGGATTTTGTTGATTTTTGAGTATGCTGTAGCTAAGACTATGTGCTATCTAAATCACCCCTCATTTTTTCAATAAGATGTCAGGATCCCGCTCATGATTATGATCTTCATCATGATCATCATGATCATCATTATCATAATGATGATAATCATTTATCAATTACATTTTCATTTCTTTGAATAAGATAAAATCGTCAAAATGTTATCTTCATGATGTAAATTAGAGTCAAAGGTGTAACTGGTTACTGCGCAGGGTCAATGGTCATATTTTTCAATTTATCTTCCCTCGATCCATAATGATCAAGGGGACACAATTTAAACTTGACATATGGATAGATCTTAATGGATGAAGCATTTCATGAAATAATATGATATCGTGTAATGCATTCTTTATTATGTAAACCATTAGCATACGTATCACCTAATTCGTCAAAGTGACGAATTAAAGTCTAGTTAGGTGATACGTATGAAATATACGTATCACCTTTTGATTTCGTCAAGATTTTTCTTTATTATTATTATTATTAGGTGATACGTAACGAAGTCTACGTATCACCTTTTGATTTCGTCAAGATTTTTCTTTATTATTATTATTATTAGGTGATACGTACGTAGACGTATCACCTTTTGATTTCGTCAAGATTTTTATTATTTATTTATTTATTTATTTATTTATTATTATTCTTCCTCGAATTTGTTCGCAGGATATCTCAAGACTGAATAAAGCCATTATCATGAAACTTGCTATGATGATAGATCTTAGTCTAACTTAGAACTGCATGACTTTTTAAAGAGTCAAAATTATCGTGACGTCATCCAGGCGCCATTTTGTGAAAATCAACTAATGATCATATCTTCATGACGGAAAAGTATTTCTCATTCATAATTATCACGATTAAGATAAATATCCGTCCGGTCAAGTTGAGGTCAATAAAAGTGCGCAAATGCGCGCGTGCGCGTTCGTCCGCGCGTTTACGCGCGCGCAAAAATTTAAAATGCTCTAAATCATCCCAAATTTTTTTTGCATACGTTTCAGGCCATATGGAGCATTTGATAAAAAAATTACGCACACGCGCATGCGCGCGCGTTTTCGCGCGTACTGGCATTTTGCAACATAGAATCGCCGATTTTTTTCTGTCATCATATTCGGTACATTTTTCCAAGCATTTTGATAATTTGTTCACCTTTTATTTACGCAACGAGCGTCCGTCAAAGTTGACAGCACGCGCGGATTTACGTTATCTTTATCCACAATACATGGGCAAAAACATGCCTACATAAAATTCATTGTAACTCTTTAGAATAGATAGAAACTCCTAATATTTTTTCATATTTGGATAGATTATGAGTCGGAAATATGATTTCATGTCTCATTTTATCCTCAATTAACTCATGACGTCATCATAATGGCCTCCAAACTCAAAAATTCAATTTGCATATTATGACGTCAGCATATTTTTGGAAAATTGATTGTATCTCTGTAAATGTGGATCAATTTTCTTTTTAATTTTGATATGTTCTAGCTGAGACAATTTTCTACAAATGTAATATTCACAATTTTTATTTTTGACAAAATTATCAGGGTGTATTTTTGCGATTGAAGGAGGCATGTCAATTTTTCGCATTTTGCGTGTATTCTCTATGGGACATGACTTTTTCTCAAAACTGGATCCTACACTCCTGTCTTTCGCGAGCAAAATCTCCGTTGTTTTAGCTTTGTTTTCGCTGAGCTTTGGATATGTTGTAGCTGAGACAATGAGCTATCAAAAGTGTGCCTTTTATTTTTCGATTAGATGCCAGGATCAAGCTCATATTTCACTTGCAAAGTAGGATTTCTGAATTCCATTTCCCGTTTACGTGTAATCGCTATGGGAGATGTTTTGGTATATCGGTAACGCACTTGACTTCCAACCTCGAGATCCCTGGTTCGAGTCCGGGTGTCTCCAACACTTTTTTTTCCTCACTTTTTTTTCCTTTTGACCTTCACTGTACCATCTCCTTTGATTATTTAAACACGTAGATTCGCAAATAATGTCATAAATAACCCTTTTTACTTTATTATTACCCTATTTTCACTTAATCCATTACTTTTTGCGTGTAATCCCTATGGGAGATGACTTTTTCTAAAATCTGGAGTCTACATTCCTGTCTTTTGCGAGCAATATCGCCGTTATTTCGGCTTGGATTTTGTTGATTTTTTAGTATGTTGTAGCTGAGACTATATGCTATCTAAATCAACCCTCATTTTTTCAATAAGCTGTCATGATCGCGCTCATGATCATGATCATGATCATCATGATCATCATTATCATAATGATGATAATCATTTATCAATTACATTTTCATTTCTTTGAATAAGATAAAAATCGTCAAAAGGTGTTCTTCATGATGTAAGTTAGAGTCAAATGTGTAACTGGTTACTGCACAGGGTCGAAGGTCATATATTGTTTCAATCTATCTTCCCTAGATCCATGATGATCAAGGAGACACAATTTAATCTTGACATATGAATAGATCATAATGGGAGAAGCATATGAATGGGAGAAGCAGTTTACAAAATAATATATCGTGTAATGCATTATTCGTTATGTAGACCATTATCATACGTATCACCTAATTCGTCTAAGTGACGAATTAAAGTCTAGTTTATTTTTATTATTCTTCCTCGAATTTGTTCGCAAGATATCTCAAGACTGAATAAAGCCATTATCATGAAACTTGCCATGATGATAGATCTTAGTCTAACTTAGAACTGCGTGACTTTTTGGAGAGTCAAAATGATCGTGACGTCATCCAGGCGCCATTTTGTGAAAATCAACTAATGATCATATCTTCATAACGGAAAAGTATTTCTCATTCATAATTATCACGATTAAGATAAATATCCGTCCGGTCAAGTTGAGGTCAATAAAAGTGCGCAAATGCGCGCGTGCGCGTTCGTCCGCGCGTTTACGCGCGCGCAAAAATTTAAAATGCTCCAAATCATCCCAATTTTTTTTGCATACGTTTCAGGCCATATGGAGCATTTGATAAAAAAATTACGCACACGCGCATGCGCGCGCGTTTTCGCGCGTACTGGCATTTTGCAACATAGAATCGCCGATTTTTTTCTGTCATCATATTCGGTACATTTTTCCAAGCATTTTGATAATTTGTTCACCTTTTATTAACGCAATGAGCGTCCGTCAAAGTTGACAGCACGCGCGGATTTGCGTTATCTTTATCCACAATACATGGGCAAAAACATGCCTATATAAAATTCATTGTAACTCTTTAGAATAGATAGAAACTCCTAATATTTTTTCTTATTTATATAGATTATGAGTCGGAGATATGATTTCATGTCTCATTTTATCCTCAATTAACTCATGACGTCATCATAATGGCCTCCAAACTCAAAATTTTAATTTGCATATTATGACGTCAGCATATTTTTGGAAAATTGATTTTATCTCTGTAAATATGGATCAATTTTCTTTTTAATTTTGATATGTTCTAGCTGAGACAATTTTCTACAAATGTAGTATTCACAATTTTTATTTTTGACAAAAGTATCATGGTGTATTTTTGCGATTAAATGAGGCATGTCAATTTTTCGCATTTTGCGTGTATTCTCTACGGGACATGACTTTTTCTCAAAACTGGATTCTACACTCCTGTCTTTCGCGAGCAAAATCTCCGTTGTTTTAGCTTTGTTTTCGCTGAGCTTTGGATATGTTGTAGCTGAGACAATGAGCTATCAAAAGTGTTTCCTTTATTTTTCGATTAGATGCCAGAATTATGCTCATATTTCACTTGCAAAGTAGGATTTCTGAATTCCATTTCCCGTTTACGTTTAATCGCTATGGGAGATGTTTTGGTATATCGGTAACGCACTTGACTTCCAACCTCGAGATCCCTGGTTCGAGTCCGGGTGTCTCCAACACTTTTTTTTTCTCACTTTTTTTTCCTTTTGACCTTCACTGTACCATCTCCTTTGATTATTTAAACACGTAGATTCGCAAATAATGTCATAAATAACGCCTTTTACTTTATTATTACCCTATTTTTACTTAATCCATTACTTTTTGCGTGTAATCCCTATGGGAGATGACTTTTTCTAAAATCTGGAGTCTACATTCCTGTCTTTTGCGAGCAATATCGCCGTTATTTCGGCTTGGATTTTGTTGATTTTTGAGTATGTTGTAGCTGAGACTATATGCTATCTAAATCAACCCTCATTTTTTCAATAAGATGTCATGATCGCGCTCATGATCATGATCATGATCATCATGATCATCATTATCATAATGTAGATAATCATTTATCAGTTACATTTTCATTTCTTTGAATAAGATAAAAATCGTCAAAAGGTGTTCTTCATGATGTAAATTAGAGTCAAATGTGTAACTGGTTACTGCACAGGGTCAAAGGTCATATATTGTTTCAGTCTATCTTCCCTAGATCCATGATGATCAAGGAGACACAATTTAATCTTGACATATGACTAGATCATAATGGGAGAAGCATATGAATTGGAGAAGCATTTTACAAAATAATATATCGTGTAATGCATTATTCGTTATGTAGACCATTATCATACGTATCACCTAATTCGTCTAAGTGACGAATTAAAGTCTAGTTAGGTGATACGTAACGAAGTCTACGTATCACCTTTTGATTTCGTCAAGATTTTTATTATTTATTATTATTTATTTATTATTATTCTTCCTCGAATTTGTTCGCAGGATATCTCAAGACTGAATGAAGCCATTGTTATGAATCTTTCAATGATGATAGATCTTAGTCTAACTTAGAACTGCGTGACTTTTCAAAGACTCAAAGTCATCGTGACGTCATCCAGGCGCCATTTTGTGAAAATCAATTAATGATCATATCTTCATAACGGAAATGTATTTCTCATTCATAATTATCACGATTAAGATCGATATCCGTCCGGTCAATTTCAGGCCAATAAACGTGCGCAAATGCGCGCGTGCGCGCTCGTCCGCGCGTTTACGCGCGCGCAAAAATTTAAATTGCTCTAAATCATCCCAAAATTTTTTTGCATACGTTTCAGGCCATATGGAGCATTTGATAAAAAAATTACGCACACGCGCATGCGCGCGCGTTTTCGCGCGTACTGGCATTTTGCAACATAGAATCGCCGATTTTTTTCTGTCTTCATATTTGGTACATTTTTCCAAGCATTTTGATAATTTGTTCACCTTTTATTAACACAATGAGCGTCCGTCAAAGTTGACAGCACGCGCGGATTTGCGTTATCTTTATCCACAATACATGGGCAAAAACATGCCTATATAAAATTCATTGTAACTCTTTAGAATAGATAGAAACTCCTAATATTTTGTCATATTTGGATAGATTATGAAATCGAGATATGATTTCATGTCTCATTTGATCCTCAATTAACTCATGACGTCATCATAATGGCCTCCAAACTCAAAATTTCAATTTGCATATTATGACGTCAGCATATTTTTGGAAAATTGATTGTATTTCTCGTTATATTTATAGATTTTCTTCCAAATTTGGCTATGTTCTAGCTGAGACATATTTCTACAAATGCAGTAATCACAATTTATATTTTTGACAAAAGTATCATGGTGTATTTTTGCAATTAAGGGAGGCATGTCAATTTTTCACAGTTTGCGTGTATTCTCTATGGGACATGACTTTTTCTCAAAACTGGATTCTACACTCCTGTCTTTCGCGAGCAAAATCTCCGTTGTTTTAGGTTTGTTTTCGCTGAGCTTCGGATATGTGGTAGCTGAGACAATGAGCTATCAGAAGTCTGCCCTTTATTTTTCGATTAGATGCCGGGATCATGCTCATATTTCACTTGCAAAGTAGGATTTCTCAATTCCATTTCCCATTTACGTGTAATCGCTATGGGAGAGGTTTTGGTATATCGGTAACGCACTTGACTTCCAACCTCGAGATCCCTGGTTCGGGTCCGGGTGTCTCCAACAATTTTTTGCTTCACTTTTTTTTTCCTTTTGACCTTCACTGTACCATCTCCTTTGATTATTTAAACACGTAGAATCGCAAATAATATCATAAATAACCCTTTTTACTTTATTATTACCCTTTTTTCACTTAATCCATTACTTTTTGCGTGTAATCCCTATGGGAGATGACTTTTTCTCAAATCTGGAGTCTACATTCCTGTCTTTTGCGAGCAATATCACCGTTATTTCTGCTTGGATTTTGTTGATTTTTGAATATGTTGTAGCTGAGACTATATGCTATCTAAATCAACCCTCATTTTTTCAATAAGATGTCATGATCGCGCTCATGACCATGATCATGATGATCATGATCATCATTATCATAATGATGATAATCATTTATCAATTACATTTTCATTTCTTTGAATAAGATAAAATCGTCAAAAGGTGTTCTTCATGATGTAAATTAGAGTCAAATGTGTAACTGGTTACTGCACCGGGTCAAAGGTCATATATTGTTTCAATCTATCTTCCCTAGATCCATGATGATCAAGGAGACACAATCTAATCTTGACATATGAATAGATCATAATGGGAGAAGCATATGAATGGGAGAAGCATTTTACAAAATAATATATCGTGTAATGCATTATTCGTTATGTAGACCATTATCATACGTATCACCTAATTCGTCAAAGTGACGAATTCAAGTCTAGTTAGGTGATACGTAACGAAGTCTACGTATCACCTTTTGATTTCGTCAAGATTTTTATTATTATTTATTATTAGGTGATACGTACGTAGACGTATCACCTTTTGATTTCGTCAAGATTTTTATTATTTATTTATTTATTATTATTTATTATTATTCTTCCTCGAATTTGTTCGCAGGATATCTCAAGACTGAATAAAGCCATTATCATGAAACTTGCCATGATGATAGATCTTAGTCTAACTTAGAACTGCGTGACTTTTTAGAGAGTCAAAATTATCGTGACGTCATCCAGGCGCCATTTTGTGAAAATCAACTAATGATCATATCTTCATAACAGAAAAGTATTTCTCATTCATAATTATCACGATTAGAATAAATATCCGTCCGGTCAAGTTGAGGTCAATAAAAATGCGCAAATGCGCGCGTGCGCGTTCGTCCGCGCGTTTACGCGCGCGCAAAAATTTAAAATGCTCCAAATCATCCCAATTTTTTTTTGCATACGTTTCAGGCCATATGGAGCATTTGATAAAAAATTGCGCACACGCGCATGCGCGCGCGTTTTCGCGCGTACTGGCATTTTGCAACATAGAATCGCCGATTTGTTTCTGTCATCATATTCGGTACATTTTTCCAAGCATTTTGATAATTTGTTCACCTTTTATTAACGTAATGAGCGTCCGTCAAAGTTGACAGCACGCGCGGATTTGCGTTATCTTTATCCACAATACATGGGCAAAAACATGCCTATATAAAATTCATTGTAACTCTTCAGAATAGATAGAAACCCCTAATATTTTTTCATATTTGGATAGATTATGAGTCGGAGATATGATTTCATGTTTCATTTTATCCTCAATTAACTCATTACGTCATCATAATGGCCTCCAAACTCAAAATTTTAATTTGCATATTATGACGTTTGCATATTTTTGGAAAATTGATTGTATCTCTGTAAATATGGATCAATTTTCTTTTTTATTTTTTATATGTTCTAGCTGAGACAATTTTCTACAAATGTAGTATTCACAATTTTTTTTTTGACAATAGTATCATGGTGTATTTTTGCGATTAAAGGAGGCATGTCAATTTTTCGCATTTTGCGTGTATTCTCTATGGGACATGACTTTTTCTCAAAACTGGATACTACACTCCTGTCTTTTGCGAGCAAAATCTCCGTTGTCTTAGCTTAGTTTTCGCTGAGCTTTGGATATGTTGTAGCTGAGACAATGAGCTAACAAAAGTGTGCCTTTTATTTTTTGATTAAATGCCGGGATCATGCTCATATTTCACTTGCAAAGTAGGATTTCTGAATTCCATTTCCCCTTTACGTGTAATCGCTATGGGAGATGTTTTGGTATATCGGTAACGCACTTGACTTCCAACCTCGAGATCCCTGGTTCGAGTCCGGGTGTCTCCAACACTTTTTTTCCCACTTTTTTTTTTCCTTTTGACCTTCACTGTACCATCTCCTTTGATTATTTAAACACGTAGATTCGCAAATAATGTCATAAATAACCCTTTTTACTTCATTATTACCCTATTTTCACTTAATCCATTACTTTTTGCGTGTAATCCCTATGGGAGATGACTTTTTCTAAAATCTGGAGTCTACATTCCTGTCTTTTGCGAGCAATATCGCCGTTATTTCGGCTTGGATTTTGTTGATTTTTGAGTATGTTGTAGCTGAGACTATATACTATCTAAATCAACCCTCATTTTTTCAATAAGATGTCATGATCGCGCTCATGATCATGATCATCATGATCATCATTATCATAATGATGATAATCATTTATCAATTACATTTTCATTTCTTTGAATAAGATAAAAATCGTCGAAAGGTGTTCTTCATGATGTAAATTAGAGTCAAATGTGTAACTGGTTACTGCACAGGGTCAAAGGTCATATATTGTTTCAATCTATCTTCCCTAGATCCATGATGATCAAGGAGACACAATTTAATTTTGACATATGAATAGATCATAATGGGAGAAGCATATGAATGGGAGAAGCATTTTACAAAATAATATATCGTGTAATGCATTATTCGTTATATAGACCATTATCATACGTATCACCTAATTCGTCTAAGTGACGAATTAAAGTCTATTTATTTTGTGTCTGTATAGAAGAAATTATTATTATTCTTTCTCAATTTTGTTCGCAGGATATCTCAAGAATGGCAAAAGCCATTGTCATGAAACTTTCAATGATGATAGATGTTAGTCTAACTTAGAACTGCATGACATTTCAAAGACTCAACATTTTCGTGACGTCATCTAGGCGCCATTTTGTGAAAATCAACTTATGATCATATCTTCATAACGGAAAGGAATTATTCATTCATATTTATCATGATTTAGATCAATATCCGTCCGGTCAATTTCAGGTCAATAAACGTGTGCAAATGCGTGTGTGCGCGTTCGTCCGCGTGTTTACGCACGCGCAAAAATTAAAAATGCTCTAAATCATCCCAATTTTTTTTTGCATACGTTTCAGGCCATATGGAGCATTTGACAAAAAATCACGCTCACGCGCATGCGCGCGCGTTTTTTGCGCGTTCTAGCATTTTGCAACATAGAATCGCCGAATTTTCTCTATCATCATATTTGGCACATTTTTCCAAGCATTTTGATAACTTGTTCATCTTTTAATAACGCAATGAGCGTCCGTCAAAGTTGACAGCACGCGCAGATCTGCGTTATCTTTATCCACAATACATGGGCAAAAACATGCCTATACAAAATTCATTGTAACTCTTCAGAACAGATAGGAACTCCCAATATTTGTTCATATGTGGATAGACTATGAAATGAAGATATGATGTCATGTCTCATTTAACCCTCAATTAACTCATGATGTCATCATAAAGGCCTCCAAACTCAAAATTTCAATTTGCATATTATGACGTCAGCATATTTTTGGAAAATTGATTGTATCTCTGTAAATATTGATTGATTTTCTTTCAAATTGTGATATGTTCTACCTGAGAAAATTCTCTACAAATATAGTGTTCACAATTTTTCATTTTGACAAAGGCATCATTGCGTATTTTTGCGATTAAAGGAGGCATGTCAATTTTTCACATTTTGCGTGTATTTTCTAGGGGACATTTACTATTTCTCAAAACTGGATTCTACATTTCCGTCTTTCGCGAGCAATACCTCCGTTGTTTTAGCTTTGTTTTTGTTGAGCTTCGGATATGTTGTAGCTGAGACAATAAGCTATCTCCAATGTGCACCTTTTTTTCGATCATATGCCGGGATCATGCTCATATCTCACTTGCAAAGTAGGACTTCAGAATTCCATTTCCCGTTTACGTGTAATCGCTATAGGAGATGTTTTGGTATATCAGTAACGCACTTGACTTCTAATCTCGAGATCCCTGGTTCGAGTCCGGGTGTCTCCAACAATTTTTTCTCCACCTTTTTTTCCTTTTGACCTTTCACTGTACCATCTCCTTTGATTATTTAAACACGTAGCATCGCAAATAATGTCATAAACAACCCTTTTTACTTTCTTATTACCCTATTTTCACTTAA
The DNA here is from genome assembly GCF_000002235.5 of Strongylocentrotus purpuratus. NCBI lineage: Eukaryota > Metazoa > Echinodermata > Echinoidea > Camarodonta > Strongylocentrotidae > Strongylocentrotus > Strongylocentrotus purpuratus. Next base: position 5,323,721 of record NW_022145606.1, on the reverse strand, counting down.
TCCATTACTTTTTGCGTGTAATCCCTATGGGAGATGACTTTTTCTCAAATCTGGATTCTACATTCCTGTCTTTTGCGAGCAATATCGCCGTTATTTCTGCTTGGATTTTGTTGATTTTTAAGTATGTTGTAGCTAAGACTATATGCTATCTAAATCAACCCTTATGTTTTCAATAAGATGTCGGGATCGCGCTCATGACCATGATCATGATCATTATCATCATGATCATCATTATCATAATGATGATAATCATTTATCAATTACATTTTCATTTCTTTGAATAAGATAAAATCGTCAAAAGGTGTTCTTCATGATGTAAATTAGAGTCAAATGTGTATCTGGTTACTGCACAGGGTCAAAGGTCATATATTGTTTCAATCTATCTTCCCTAGATCCATGATGATCAAGGAGACACAATTTAATCTTGACATATGGATAGATCATAATGGGAGAAGCATATAAATGGGAAAAGCATTTTATAAAATAATATATCGTGTAATTCATTATTCGTTATGTAAACCATTTTCATACGTATCACCTAATTCGTCTAAGTGACGAATTAAAGTCTAGTTCTTCCTCGAATTTGTTCGCAGGATATCTCAAGACTGAATGAAGCCATTGTTATGAATCTTTCAATGATGATAGATCTTAGTCTAACTTAGAACTGCGTGAATTTTCAAAGACTCAAAGTCATCGTGACGTCATCCAGGCGCCATTTTGTAAAAATCAACTAATGATCATTTCTTTATAACGAATAGTAATTTTTCATTCATATTTATCATGATTAAGATCAATATCCGTCCGGTCAAGTTGAGGTCAATAAACGTGCGTAAATGCGCGCGTGCGCGCTCGTCCGCGCGTTTACGCGCGCGCAAAAATTAAAAATACTCTAAATCATCCCAATTTTTTTTTGCATACTTTTCAGGCCATATAAAGCATTTGATAAAAAATCACGCTCACGCGCATGCGCGCGCGTTTTCGCGCGTACTGGCATTTTGCAACATAGAATCGCCGATTTTTTTCTGTCATCATATTCGGTACATTTTTCCAGGCATTTTGATAATTTGTTCACCTTTTATTAACGCAATGAGCGTCCGTCAAAGTTGACAGCACGCGCGGATTTGCGTTATCTTTATCCACAATACATGGGCAAAAACATGCCTATATAAAATTCATTGTAACTCTTTAGAATAGATAGAAACTCCTAATATTTTTTCATATTTGGATAGATTATGAGTCGGAGATATGATTTCATGTCTCATTTGATCCTCAATTAACTCATGACGTCATCATAATGGCCTCCAAACTCAAAATTTTAATTTGCATATTATGACGTCAGCATATTTTTGGAAAATTGATTGTATCTCTGTAAATATCGATCAATTTTCTTTTTAATTTTGATATGTTCTAGCTGAGACAATTTTCTACAAATGTAATATTCACAATTTTTATTTTTGACAAAAGTATCATGGTGTATTTTTGCAATTTAAGGAGGCATATCAATTTTTCGCATTTTGCGTGTATTCTCTATGGGACATGACTTTTTCTCAAAACTGGATTCTACACTCCTGTCTTTCGCGAGCAAAATCTCCGTTGTTTAAGCTTCGTTTTCGCTGAGCTTCGGATATGTTGTAGCTTATTTTTCGATTAGATGCCGGGATCATGCTCATATTTCACTTGCAAAGTAGGATTTCTGAATTCCATTTCCTGTTTACGTGTAATCGCTATGGGAGATTATTTTGGTATATCGGTAACGCACTTTACTTCCAACCTCGAGATCCCTGGTTCGAGTCCGGGTGTCTCCAACACTTTTTTTTTCACTTTTTTTTCATTTTGACCTTCACTGTACCATCTCCTTTGATTATTTAAACACGTAGATTTGCAAATAATGTCATAAATAACCCTTTTTACTTTATTATTACCCTATTTTCACTTAATCCATTACTTTTTGCGTGTAATCCCTATGGGAAATGACTTTTTCTCAAATCTGGAGTCTACATTCCTGTCTTTTGCGAGCAATATCGCCGTTATTTCGGCTTGGATTTTGTTGATTTTTGAGTATGTTGTAGCTGAGACTATATGCTATCTAAATCAACCATCATTTTTTCAATAAGATGTCATGATCGCGCTCATGATCATGATCATGATCATCACGATCATCATTATCATAATGATGCTAATCATTTATCAATTACATTTTCATTTCTTTGAATAAGATAAAATCATCAAAAGGTGTTCTTCATGATGTAAATTAGAGTCAAATGTGTAACTGGTTACTGCACAGGGTCAACAGTCATATATTGTTTCAATCTATCTTTCCTAGATCCATGATGATCAAGGGGACACAATTTAAAATTGACATATAGATAAATCATAATGGGAGAAGCATTTTATAAAATAATATATCGTGTAATACATTATTCGTTAGGTAAACCCTTATCATACGTATCACCTAATTCGTCTAAGTGACGAATTAAAGTCTAGTTATTTATTATTATTCTTCCTCGAATTTGTTCGCAGGATATCTCAAGACTGAATGAAGCCATTGTTATGAATCTTTCAATGATGATAGATCTTAGTCTAACTTAGAACTGCGTGAATTTTCAAAGACTCAAACTCATCGTGACGTCATCCAGGCGCCATTTTGTGAAAATCAACTAATGATCATATCTTTATAACGAATAGTAATTTTTCATTCATATTTATCACGATTAAGATCAATATCCGTCCGGTCAATTTTAGGTCAATAAACGTGCGTAAATGCGCGCGTGCGCGCTCGTCCGCGCGTTTACGCGCGCGCAAAAATTAAAAATGCTCTAAATCATCCCAAATTTTTTTTGCATACGTTTCAGGCCATATGGAGCATTTGATAAAAAAATTACGCACACGCGCATGCGCGCGCGTTTTCGCGCGTACTGGCATTTTGCAACATAGAATCGCAGATTTTTTTCTGTCATCATATTTGGTACATTTTTCCAAGCATTTTGATAATTTGTTCACCTTTTATTAACGCAATGAGCGTCCGTCAAAGTTGACAGCACGCGCGGATTTGCGTTATCTTTATCCACAAGACATGGGCAAAAACATGCCTATATAAAATTCATTGTAACTCTTTAGAATAGATAGAAACTCCTAATATTTTTTCATATGTAGATAGATTATGAGTCGGAGATATGATTTCATGTCTCATTTGATCCCCAATTAACTCATGACGTCATCATAATGGCCTCCAAACTCAAAATTTCAATTTGCATATTATGACGTTTGCATATTTTTGGGAAATTGATTGTATTTCTGTAAATTTAAATTGTTTTTCTCCTATATTTCGATATGTTTTAGCTGAGATAATTTTCTACAAATGCATTGTCCACCTCTTTCCAGTTTGACAAAGGTATCATGGCGTATTTTTGCGATTAAAGGAGGCATGTCAGTTTTTCACATTTTGCGTGTATTCTCTATGGGACATGACTTTTTCTCAAAACTGGATTCTACACTCCTGTCTTTCGCGAGCAAAATCTCCGTTGTTTTAGCTTTGTTTTCGCTGAGCTTTGGATATGTTGTAGCTGAGACAATGAGCTATCAAAAGTGTTTCCTTTATTTTTCGATTAGATGCCAGAATTATGCTCATATTTCACTTGCAAAGTAGGATTTCTGAATTCCATTTCCCGTTTACGTTTAATCACTATGGGAGATGTTTTGGTATATCGGTAACGCACTTGACTTCCAACCTCGAGATCCCTGGTTCGAGTCCGGGTGTCTCCAACACTTTTTTTTTTCTCACTTTTTTTTCCTTTTGACCTTCACTGTACCATCTCCTTTGATTATTTAAACACGTAGATTCGCAAATAATGTCATAAATAACGCCTTTTACTTTATTATTACCCTATTTTTACTTAATCCATTACTTTTTGCGTGTAATCCCTATGGGAGATGACTTTTTCTAAAATCTGGAGTCTACATTCCTGTCTTTTGCGAGCAATATCGCCGTTATTTCGGCTTGGATTTTGTTGATTTTTGAGTATGTTGTAGCTGAGACTATATGCTATCTAAATCAATCCTCATTTGTTCAATAAGATGTCATGATCGCGCTCATGATCATGATCATTATCATCATGATCATCATTATCATAATGATGATAATTATTTATCAATTACATTTTCATTTCTTTGAATAAGATAAAATCGTCAAAAGGTGTTCTTCATGATGTAAATTAGAGTAACTGGTTACTGCACAGGGTCAAAGGTCATATATTGTTTCAATCTATCTTCCCTAGATCCATGATGATCAAGGAGACACAATTTAATCTTGACATATGAATAGATCATAATGGGAGAAGCATTTTACAAAATAGAATATCGTGTAATGCATTATTCGTTATGTAAGCCAATATCATACGTATCACCTAATTCGTCTAAGTGACGAATTAAAGTCTAGTATTTATTTTGTGTCTGTATAGAAGAAATTATTATTATTCTTCCTCAATTTTGTTCGCAGGATATCTCAAGAATGGCAAAAGCCATTGTCATGAAACTTTCAATGATGATAGATCTTAGACTAACTTAGAACTTCGTGACTTTTCAAAGACTCAAAATTATCGTAACGTCATCCAGGCGCCATTTTGTAAAAATCAACTTATGATCATATCTTCATAACGGAATATAAATTTTCATTCATTTTTATCATGAATAAGATCAATATCCTTCCGGTCAATTTCAGATAAAAAAAACGTGCTCAAATCCGCGCGTACGCGTTCGTGCGCGCATTTACGTGCGCGCAAAAATTTAAAATGCTCCAAAGCATTCCCAATTTTTTTTGCACACGTTTTAAGCCATATGGAACATTTGACAAAAAACACTCAAACGCGCATGCGCGCGCGTTGTTTGCGCGTTCTGGCATTTTGCAACATATAATCGCCAAATTTTCTATGTAATCATGTTTTGGCACATTTTTCCAAGCATTTTGATACCATGTTAATCTCTTTATCACTATTAATAACGGAATGAGCGTCCGTTGAAGATAAATATCCTTGTGCGCGAACTCATGTATTACATAGTATATATGGGCAAAAACATGCCTATAAAAAGTCCATTGGGATGTATAAGGACTGCCAAATTTTTTTCATATTTTGATAGAGTGAGAGTCGGAGATATGATTTCATAGCTCATTTGGCCATTAAATACATCTTGACGTCATCATAATGGCCTTGGAAGTCAAAATACACAATTGCATATTATGACGTCATTATATTTTTTGAAAATTTAGTGTATTTCTCATAATATTGACTGATTTTCTTCCAAATTGCGGTATCTTGTAGCGAAGGAAATTGCCTACAAGATCAATACACACTGCTTTTTATTTTATTGACGTCATTATAGTACAAAATTCAATTAAAGGCCACATGTCGGAATTATCTCAATTTGGGTGTTATGTCTATGGAAGGTGAAATTCGTTCACATCATGAATCTACATGACATTGATCTTTGAGCACTATCTAGCTTATTTTTGCTTTATGTTCTTTAAAATTTTGATACGGCGTAGCTAAGCAAATTATCTATAAGAATGATGTACATCATTTATCATTTCGATGACATCATCCTAGTAAAAATTTCAATTAAAGGCGACATGTCAGAATTTTCTTAGTTAGCGTGTTAGGCGACTTTTTCTGAAATCCTGATTCTACAAATCTCTATCGAATACCTGAAGGGGGCGCTATACCACTCTTAATCATGGTCTTTATCGTATTTATGATCATTATCATTAGATCATCATCGGCACACTTTCATGATAACAAAATAGCACGTATCACCTAATTCGTCAAAGTGACGAATTAAAGTCTAGTATTTATTTTGTGTCTGTATAGAAGAAATTATTATTATTCTTCCTCAATTTTGTTCGCAGGATATCTCAAGAATGGCTAAAGCCATTATCATGAAACTTGCCATGATGATAGATCTTAGTCTAACTTAGAACTGCATGACTTTTCGAAGACTCAAAATTATCGTGACGTCATCTAGGCGCCATTTTGTAAAAATCAACTTATGATCATATCTTCATAACGGAAAGTAATTTTTCATTCATATTTATCATGATTAAGATCAATATCCGTCCGGTCAATTTTAGGTCAATAAACGTGCGTAAACGCGCGCGTACGCGTTCGTGCGCGCGTTAATGCGCGCACAAAAATTAAAAATGCTCTTAATCGTCTTAAATTTTTTTTGCATACGTTTCAGGCCATTTGAAGCATTTCGCAAAAAAATCGCGCACACGCGCATGCGTGCACGTTTCCGCGCGTACTGGCATTTTGCAACATAGAATCGCCGAATTTTCTCTGTCATCATATTTGGCACATTTTTCCAAGCATTTTGATAATTTGTTCACCTTTTAATAACGCAATGAGCGTCCGTCAAAGTTGACAGCACGCGCGGATTTGCGTTATCTTTATCCACAATACATGGGCAAAAACATGCCTATATAAAATTCATTGTAACTCTTTAGAATAGATAGAAAATCCTAATATTTGTTCATATGTAGATAGATTATGAGTCGGAGATATGATTTCATGTCTCATTTGATCCCCAATTAACTCATGACGTCATCATAATGGCCTCCAAACTCAAAATTTCAATTTGCATATTATGACGTTTGCATATTTTTGGGAAATTGATTGTATTTCTGTAAATTTAAATTGTTTTTCTCCTATATTTCGATATGTTTTGGCTGATATAATTTTCTACAAATGCATTGTCCACCTTTTTCCAGTTTGACAAAGGTATCATGGCGTATTTTTGCGATTAAAGGAGGCATGTCAGTTTTTCACATTTTGCGTGTATTCTCTATGGGACATGACTTTTTCTCAAAACTGGATTCTACACTCCTGTCTTTCGCGAGCAAAATCTCCGTTGTTTTAGCTTTGTTTTCGCTGAGCTTTGGATATGTTGTAGCTGAGACAATGAGCTATCAAAAGTGTTTCCTTTATTTTTCGATTAGATGCCAGAATTATGCTCATATTTCACTTGCAAAGTAGGATTTCTGAATTCCATTTCCCGTTTACGTTTAATCACTATGGGAGATGTTTTGGTATATCGGTAACGCACTTGACTTCCAACCTCGAGATCCCTGGTTCGAGTCCGGGTGTCTCCAACACTTTTTTTTTTCTCACTTTTTTTTCCTTTTGACCTTCACTGTACCATCTCCTTTGATTATTTAAACACGTAGATTCGCAAATAATGTCATAAATAACGCCTTTTACTTTATTATTACCCTATTTTTACTTAATCCATTACTTTTTGCGTGTAATCCCTATGGGAGATGACTTTTTCTAAAATCTGGAGTCTACATTCCTGTCTTTTGCGAGCAATATCGCCGTTATTTCTGCTTGGATTTTGTTGATTTTTGAGTATGTTGTAGCTGAGACTATATGCTATCTAAATCAATCCTCATTTGTTCAATAAGATGTCATGATCGCGCTCATGATCATGATCATTATCATCATGATCATCATTATCATAATGATGATAATTATTTATCAATTACATTTTCATTTCTTTGAATAAGATAAAATCGTCAAAAGGTGTTCTTCATGATGTAAATTAGAGTAACTGGTTACTGCACAGGGTCAAAGGTCATATATTGTTTCAATCTATCTTCCCTAGATCCATGATGATCAAGGAGACACAATTTAATCTTGACATATGAATAGATCATAATGGGAGAAGCATTTTACAAAATAGAATATCGTGTAATGCATTATTCGTTATGTAAGCCAATATCATACGTATCACCTAATTCGTCTAAGTGACGATTTAAAGTCTAGTATTTATTTTGTGTCTGTATAGAAGAAATTATTATTATTCTTCCTCAATTTTGTTCGCAGGATATCTCAAGAATGGCTGAAGCCATTATCATGAAACTTGCCATGATGATAGATCTTAGCCTAACTTAGAACTGCGTGACTTTTCAAAAACTCAAAGTCATCGTGACTTCATCCAGGCGCCATTTTGTGAAAATCAACTTATGATCATATCTTCATAACGGAAAAGTATTTCTCATTCATAATTATCAGGATTAAGATCAATATCCGTCCGGTCAATTTCAGGTCAATAAACGTGCGCAAATGCTCGCGTGCGCGTTCGTTCGCGCGTTTACGCGCGCGCAAAAAATTAAAATGCTCTAAATCATCCCAAAATTTTTTGGCATACGTTTTAGGCCATATGGAGCATTTGACAAAAAATTATGCTCACGCGCATGCGCGCGCGTTTTTTGCGCGTACTAGCATTTTGCAACATAAAATCGCCGAATTTTGTCTATCATCATATTTGGCACATTTTTCCAAGCATTTTGATAACTTGTTAACCTTTTAATAACGCAATGAGCGTCCGTCAAAGTTGACAGCGCGCGCGGACCTGCGTTATCTTTATCCACAATACATGAGCAAAAACATGCCTATACAAAATTGTTTGTAACTCTTCAGAATAGACAGGAACTCCCAATATTTTTTCATATTTAGATAGATTATGAGTTTAAGATATGATTTTATGTCTCATTTGACCCTCAATTAACTCATGACGTCATCATAATGGCCTCTAAACTCAAAATTTTAATTTGCATATCATGACGTCAGCATATTCATGGAAAATTTAGTGTATTTCTCGTAATAATTATTGATTTTCTTCCAAATTTGGCTATGTTCTAGCTGTGACAATTTTCTACAAACATAGTTATCACGATTTTCCATTTTGACAAAGGCATCATGGCGTATTTTTGCGATTAAAGGAGGCATGTCTATTTTTCACATTTTGCGTGTATTGTCTATGGGACATGACTATTTCTCAAAATTGCATTCTACATTTCCGCCTTTCGGGAGCGATATCTTCGTTGTTTTAACTTTGTTTTCGCTGAGCTTCGACTATGTGGTTGCTGAGACAATTACCTATCTCCAACGTGCACTTTATTTTTTCGATCATATGCCTGGATCATGCTCATATTTTACTTGCAAAGTGGGATTTGAGAATTCCATTTTCAGTTTACCAAAAAATCATCATCAATATCGTCATTATCGTATTGATGAATATTATCATTAGATCATCATCGGCACACTTTCATGATACAAAAATAGCTTACGTATCACCTAATTCGTCAAAGTGACGAATTAAAGTCTAGTTATTTATTTATTAGGTGATACGTAACGAAGTCTACGTATCACCTATTGATTTTGTCAAGATTTTTATTTATTTTTTTTATTTATTATTCTTCCTCAAATTTGTTCGCAGGATATCTCAAGACTGAATGAAGCCATTGTTATGAATCTTTCAATGATGATAGATCTTAGTCTAACTTAGAACTGCGTGACTTTTCAAAGACTCAAAATCATCGTGACGTCATCCAGGCGCCATTTTGTGAAAATCAACTAATGATCATATCTTCATAACGGATAGTAATTTTTCATTCATATTTATCATGGTTAAGATCAATATCCGTCCGGTCAATTTTAGGTCAATAAACGTGCGTAAACCCGCGCGTACGCGTTCGTGCGCGCGTAAATACGCGCGCAAAAATTAAAAATGCTCTAAATCGTCTTAAAATTTTTTTGCATACGTTTCAGGCCATTTAAAGCATTTCGCAAAAAAATCGTGCACACGCGCATGCGTGCGCGTTTCCGCGCGTACTGGCATTTCGCAACATAAAATCACCAAATTTTCTCTGTCATCATTTATGTCACATTTTTCCAAGCATTTTTATAATTTGTTCACCTTTTATTAACGCAATGAGCGTCCGTCAAAGTTGACAGCACGCGCGGATTTGCATTATCTTTATCCACAATACATGGGCAAAAACATGCCTATATAAAATTCATTGTAACTCTTTAGAATAGGTAGAAACTCCTAATATTTTTGTCATATTTGGATAGATTATGAAATGGAAATATGATTTCATGTCTCATTTGACCCTCAATTAAGTCATAATGTCATCATAATGGCCTCCAAACTCAAAATTTAAATTTGCATATTATGACGTTTGCATATTTTTGGAAAATTGATTGTTTTTCTGTTAATATTGATTGTTTTTCTTCCAAATTTTGATATGTTCTAGCTGAGATTATTTTCTACAATTGCAGTGTCCACACCTTTCCAGTTTGACAAAGTTATCGTGGCGTATTTTTGCGATTAAAGGAGGCATGTCAATTTTTCGCATTTTGCGTGTATTCTCTATGGGACATGACTTTTTCTCAAAACTCGATTCTACACTCCTGTCTTTCGCGAGCAAAATCTCCGTTGTTTTAGCTTTGTTTTCGCTGAGCTTCGGATATGTTTTAGCTGAGACAATGAGCTATATCCAATGTGTACTTCATTTTTCGATCATATGCCGGGATCATGCTCATATTTTACTTGCAAAGTGGGATTAGAGAATTTCATTTTCCGTTTACGTGTAATCGCTATGGGAGTTGTTTTGGTATATCGGTAACGCACTTGACTTCCGACCTTAAGATCCCGGGTTCGAGTCCGGGTTTCTCCAACAATTTTTTTCTTAACTTTTTTTTTCTTGTTGACCTTTCACTGTACCATCTCCTTTGATTATTTAAACACGTAGATTCGCAAATAATGTCATAAATAACCCTTTTTACTTTATTATTACCCTATTTTCACTTAATCCATTACTTTTTGCGTGTAATCCCTATGGGAGATGACTTTTTCTCAAATCTGGAGTCTACATTCCTGTCTTTTGCGAGCAATATCGCCGTTATTTCGGCTTGGATTTTGTTGATTTTTGAGTATGTTGTAGCTGAGACTATATGCTATCTTAATCAACCCTCATTTTTTCAATAAGATGTCATGATCGCGCTCATGATCATGATCATTATCATCATGATCATCATTATCATAATGATGATAATCATTTATCAATTACATTTTCATTTCTTTGTTGTTTTAGCTTTGTTTTCGCTGAGCTTCGGATATGTTTTAGCTGAGACAATGAGCTATATCCAATGTGTACTTTATTTTTCGATCATATGCCGGGATCATGCTCATATTTTACTTGCAAAGTGGGATTAGAGAATTTCATTTTCCGTTTACGTGTAATCGCTATGGGAGTTGTTTTGGTATATCGGTAACGCACTTGACTTCCGACCTTAAGATCCCGGGTTCGAGTCCGGGTTTCTCCAACAATTTTTTTCTTAACTTTTTTTTTCTTGTTGACCTTTCACTGTACCATCTCCTTTGATTATTTAAACACGTAGATTCGCAAATAATGTCATAAATAACCCTTTTTACTTTATTATTACCCTATTTTCACTTAATCCATTACTTTTTGCGTGTAATCCCTATGGGAGATGACTTTTTCTCAAATCTGGAGTCTACATTCCTGTCTTTTGCGAGCAATATCGCCGTTATTTCGGCTTGGATTTTGTTGATTTTTGAGTATGTTGTAGCTGAGACTATATGCTATCTTAATCAACCCTCATTTTTTCAATAAGATGTCATGATCGCGCTCATGATCATGATCATTATCATCATGATCATCATTATCATAATGATGATAATCATTTATCAATTACATTTTCATTTCTTTGTTGTTTTAGCTTTGTTTTCGCTGAGCTTCGGATATGTTTTAGCTGAGACAATGAGCTATATCCAATGTGTACTTCATTTTTCGATCATATGCCGGGATCATGCTCATATTTTACTTGCAAAGTGGGATTAGAGAATTTCATTTTCCGTTTACGTGTAATCGCTATGGGAGTTGTTTTGGTATATCGGTAACGCACTTGACTTCCGACCTTAAGATCCCGGGTTCGAGTCCGGGTTTCTCCAACAATTTTTTTCTTAACTTTTTTTTTCTTGTTGACCTTTCACTGTACCATCTCCTTTGATTATTTAAACACGTAGATTCGCAAATAATGTCATAAATAACCCTTTTTACTTTATTATTACCCTATTTTCACTTAATCCATTACTTTTTGCGTGTAATCCCTATGGGAGATGACTTTTTCTCAAATCTGGAGTCTACATTCCTGTCTTTTGCGAGCAATATCGCCGTTATTTCGGCTTGGATTTTGTTGATTTTTGAGTATGTTGTAGCTGAGACTATATGCTATCTTAATCAACCCTCATTTTTTCAATAAGATGTCATGATCGCGCTCATGATCATGATCATTATCATCATGATCATCATTATCATAATGATGATAATCATTTATCAATTACATTTTCATTTCTTTGAATAAGATAAAATCGTCAAAAGGTGTTCTTCATGATGTAAATTAGAGTCAAATGTGTAACTAGTTACTGCACAGGGTCAAAGGTCATATATTGTTTCAATATATCTTCCCTAGATCCATGATGATCAAGGAGACACAATTTAATCTTGACATATGGATAGATCATAATGGGAGAAGCATATAAATGGGAAAAGCATTTAACAAAATAATATATCGTGTAATGCATTATTCGTTATGTAAACCATTATCATACGTATCACCTAATTCGTCTAAGTGACGAATTAAAGTCTAGTTTTTCTTATTATTCTTCCTCGAATTTGTTCGCAAGATATCTCAAGAATGAATAAAGCTATTATCATGAAACTTGTACTGATGATAGATATTAGTCTAACTTAGAACTGCGTGACTTTTCAGAGACTCAAGATTACCGTGACGTCATCTAGGCGCCATTTTGTGAAAATCAACTCATGAACATATCTTCATAACAGAAAGTCTTTCCTCATTCATATTTATCATGATCAAGGTCAATATCCGTCCAATCAATATCAGTTTTAAAAAAACGCGCGCATGCGCGTATGTCCGCGCGTCAATGCGCGCGCAAATTTTTAAATTGCTCCAAATCATCTCAAATTCATTTTGCATACGTTTCATGCCATAATAAGCATTTTATAAAAAATCGCGCAAACGCGCATTTTCGCGCGTTTTCGTCCGTCACAGCCGAACGCAAAATAATTACCCGTCAATTTGTTTTGACAGGATATTCCTCATATTTGTCCGAACAATTTGATACCATGTTTATTTCTTTATCACTATTAATAACGGAATGAGCGTCTGTTCAAGGCGTATGCGCGAGTTTTGTAATACATAGCATATATTGGCAAAAACATGCCTATAAAAAGTCCAATATAGCTCTTTGGGATGCCTATAGACATTATTTTTTCATATTTGGATAGAGTATGAGTAGGAGATATGATTTCATGTCTCATTTGGCCATTAAGTACATCGTGACGTCATTATAATAGCCTTGGAAGCCAAAATACGAATACGCACATTATGACGTCAGCATATTTATGGGAAATCGAATGTATCTCTGTAAATATTGATCGATTTACTTCTAAATTTTGATATGTGGTAGCTGAGACAATCCACAAGATTCATTCATATTTATCATGAATAAGATCAATATTCGTCCGGTCAATTTCAGGTCAATAAACGTGCGCAAATGCGCGCGGGCGCGTTCGTCCGCGCGTTTACGCGCGCGCAAAAATTAAAAATGCTCTAAATCATCTCAAATTTTTTCCGAACAATTTGATACCCTTTTTATCTCTTGATCTCTATTAATAACGGAATGAGCGTCCGTTCAAAATAACCGTCCGTACGCACGATTTTTGCAATCCATAGCATATATGGGCAAAAACATGCCTACAAAAAGTCCATTGGGATGAATAAGGACTGCCAATTTTGTTTTCTTATTTAGATAGAGTATGAGTCGGAGGTATGATTTCGTATCTCATTTGGCCATTAAGTACATCATGACGTCATCATAATGGCCTTGGAAGTCAAAATACAAAAATGCATATCATGACGTCATTATATTTATGGGAAAATGTGTGTATTTCTCTCAATATTCATTGATTTACTTTTAGATTGTAATATGTTGTAGTCGAGGCAATCTTCTACAAGATCAATACACACTAAATTTCATTTTAATGACGTCATCATAGTACAAAATTCAATTAAAGGCCACTTGTCAGAATTTTCTTAATTTGCGTGTTATGTCTATGGAAGGTGAATTTCGTTCACATTGTGAATCTACATGACATCAATCTTTCAGCACCATCTCGCTCATTTGTGCTCTATTCCCTCCCAGATTCTGGTATGTTATAGCTGAGACCATGGGCTATAAAAACGGTGTACTTTCGTTTTTTAATCAGATGTTGGGATCATGTCGGAATTTTCAATCGAAAGTTGAAATTGCAAATTTTGAAGAAATTATTAGGTGATACGTACGAAGTATACGTATCAACTATTGATTTCGTCAAGATTTTTATTATTCACAAAAAATTATCAGGTGGGCTGTATCTAATACAGACCACCTTATATTTTTGTTAAAATCGCCTTTATCAGGTGGGCTGTATCTAATACAGACCACCTTATATTTTTGTTAAAATTGCCTTTATTATTATTTATTTATTTATTTATCAGGTGGGCTGTATAACGTACAGACCACCTTATAATTTCGTTAGAATTGCCTTTATTTATTTATTTATTTATTTATTAGGTGGTCTGTTATCAACAGACCACCTATTGTTTTCGTCAGAATTTTCTTTCTTTATTATTTTTATTAGGTGGTCTGTTGAAAACAGATCACCTATTGTTTTCGTCAGAATTTTCTTTCTTTATTATTATTTATTATTCTTTATTTTTATTTATTGTTCCCACTTTTTTGTGAACAGGATAACTCAAGATAGGTTTAATCAATTTCGTTCAATTTTGGCACAGTCATAGGTCATTGTCATGAGACGTCAGTGTAACATTTTCAAGGTCATCCAGTCTTCATGACGTCATCCAGGCGCCATTTTGTGTTTTTTTTTGTACTTTTTACTCATGATCATATCTTCATAACGAAAAGGCATTTCTCATTCGTATTTATCATGATTAAGGTCAATATCCGTCCGGTCAATTTCAAGTCAGAAAACGCACGCGCATGCGTACGTCCGTGCGTCAGCGCGCGCGCAAAAAATAAAAATGCTCAAAATCGTCCCAAATTCATTTTGCATACGTTTCAGGCCATTCTAAGCATTTTGCAAAAAAACGCGCGCACGCACATGCGCGCGCGTTTTCGCGCGTACTGGTATTTTTCAACATAGAATCGCCAAATTTTCTCTGTCATCGTATTTGGCACATTTTCCCAAGCATTTTGATACCTTTTTCACCTTTTTCTGCCCATTAATAACGGAATGAGCGTCCGTTTAAGATAATTTCCGTGCGTGCGAGCTCTTGTAATACATAGCATACATGGGCAAAAACATGCCTATACAAAATCCATTGTAGCGCTTAAGGATGCAAGGTGATCCCAATTTTGTTTTCATATTTTGATAGAGTATGAATTGGAGATATGATTTCATGTCTCATTTGACCCTCAATTAACTCATGACGTCATCATAATGGCCTCCGAACTCAAAATTTCAATTTGCATATTTTGACGTCAGCATATTTTTGGAAAATTGATTGTATCTCTGTAAATATTGACCGATTTTCTTCCAAACTTTGATATGTTCTAGCTGAGACAATTTTCTACAAATGCAGTTGCCACGATTTTTCATTTTGACAAATGGATCATGGCGTAATTTGCGATTAAAGGGGGCATGTCAATTTTTAACATTTTGCGTGTATTCTCTATGGGACATGATTTTTTCTCAAAACTGGATTCTACATTCCCGTCTTTCGCGAGCAATTTCTCCGTAGTTATATCTTTGTTTACGCTGAGCTTTGAGTATGTTGTAGCTGAGACAATAAGCTATTACAAGTGTGTTCTTTATTTTTCGATCAGATGCCGGGATCATGCTTATATTTCACTTGCAAAGTGGGATTTGAAAATTCAATTTTCCGTTTACGTGTAATCTCAATGGGAAATGTTTTGGTATATCGGTAACGCACTTGACATCCGACCTCGAGGTCCCTGGTTCGAGTCCGGGCGTCTCCAACACTATTTTTTCTTCACTTTTTTTTTCTTTTTGACCTTTCACTGTACCATCTCCTTTAAATATTAAAACACGTACAATCGCAAATAATGTAATAAACAACCATATTTACTTTATTATTACCTTATTATCACTAGATCCATTACTTTTGGCGTGTAATCCTTATGGGAGATGACTTTTTCTCAAATCTGGATTCTACATTCTTGTCTTTTGCGAGCAATATCGCCGTTATTTCGGCTTGGTTTTTGTTGATTTTTGAGTATGTTGTAGCTGAGACTATACGCTTACTAAATGTTTTCTAATTTTGTTCAGTCTGATGTCATCGTGGTCTGTTGATGATAATCATCAACATCATCATGATCATGATCATCATGATCATCATCATCGTCATCACCATTACTATCAAGATCATCATCATCATGATCATCATGATGATCATCATTGTTTACATGTCTATATAACTTCTCCCTTTCTCAATATAGTAAATATTATAATCTCTCATAAGACTTGAAGACAGACCACCTAATTCGTCCCCATGACGAATTAAATTTCTAGTTTATTATTTATTATTCTTTATTTTTATTTATTGTTCCCACTTTTTTGTGAACAGGATAACTCAAGATCGGTTTAATCAATTTCGTTCAATTTTGGCACAGTCATAGGTCATTGTCATGAGACGTCAGTGTAACATTTTCAAGGTCATCAAGTCTTCATGACGTCATCCAGGCGCCATTTTGTGTTTTTCTTGGTACTTTTTACTCATGATCATATCTTCATAACGGAAAGGCATTTCTCTTTCATATTTATCATGATTAAGGTCAATATCCGTCCGATCAATTTCAAGTCAGAAAACGCGCGCGCATGCGTACGTCCGCGCGTCAGCGCGCGCGCAAAAAATAAAAATGCTCAGAATCGTCCCAAATTCATTTTGCATACGTTTCAGGCCATTCTAAGCATTTTGCAAAAAAACGCGCGCACGCAAATGCGCGCGCGTTTTCGCGCGTACTGGTATTTTTCAACATAGAATCGCCAAATTTTCTCTGTCATCATATTTGACACATTTTCCCAAGCATTTTGATACCTTGTTCACCTTTTTCTGCCCATTAATAACGGAATGAGCGTCCGTTTAAGATAATTTCCGTGCGTGCGAGCTCTTGTAATACATAGCATACATGGGCAAAAACATGCCTATACAAAATCCATTGTAGCGCTTAAGGATGCAAAGTGATCCCAATTTTGTTTTCATATTTTGATCGAGTATGAATTGGAGATATGATTTCATGTCTCATTTGACCCTCAATTAACTCATGACGTCATCAGAATGGCCTCCGAACTCAAAATTTCAATTTGCATATTATGACGTCAGCATATTTCTGGAAAATTGACTGTATCTCTGTAAATATTGATCGATTTTCTTCCAAATTTTGATATGATCTACCTGAGACAATTTTCTACAAAGACAGTTACCACAATATTTTATTTTGACAAAGGTATCATGGCGTATTTTTGCGATTAAAGGTGGCATGTCAATTTTTCACATTCTGCGTGTATTCTCTATGGGACATAGACATATGACTTTTTCTCAAAACTGGATTCTACATCCTGTCTTTTGCGAGCTATATCTCCGTCGTTTTAGCTGTGTTTTCGCTGAGCTTTGAGTATGATGTAGCTGAGAGAATAAGCTATCACAAGTGTGCCCTTTATTTTTCGATCAGATGCCGGGATCATGCTCATATTTCACTTACAAAGTGGGATTTGTGAATTCTATTTTCCGTTTACGTGTAATCTCTACGGGAAATGTTTTGGCATATCGGTAACGCGCTTGACTTCCGACCTTGAGGTCCCTGGTTCGAGTCCGGGAGTTTTCAACAATTTTTTTTCTTCACTTTTTTTTTTCTTTTTTGACTTTTCAATGATCATAAATTTGAAAACAGACCACCTAATTCGTCCCCATGACGAATTAAATTTCTAGTTTTTTTTATTATTTCTAACCACTTTTTTGTTGGCAAGATAACTTGGAAATGGCTCAATCAAATAATTTGAAATTTGGCACACATATGTATAGGCATATGTACAAAGCACAATAACGTTTTCAACATTGACCTTTACTGATGACGTCATCTAGGCGCCATTTTGTAAAATTTTACGAAAATCAACTCCTGATCATATCTTCATAACCAAAAGGTATTTCTGATTCATATTTATTATGATCACGGTCAATATCCGTCTGGTCAATTTCAGGTCAAATAACGCGCGCGTGCGCGTACTTCCGCGCGTCAATGCGCGCGCAAAATTTTGAAATGCTCAAAATCGTCTCAAAATCATTTTGCATACGTTTTAGGCCATTCTAAGCATTTTTTAAAAAATCGCGCACACGCGCATGCGCGCGCGTTTTCGCGCGTAAAACTATTAGACACCATAGAATCGACATTTTTTTTCTTTCATAATATTCCACATATTCTTACAAACAAATTGATACCATGTTTGTCTCTTTATGACTATAAATAATTGAATAATCGACCGTTTAACATAAATTTCAATGCGCGCGAGCTCTTGTAATACATAGCATATATGGGCAAAAACATGCCTATGCAAAATCCATTATAGCTCTTTAGGATGCAAGGTGACCCCAATTTTTTTTCATATTTTGAGCGAGTATAAATCAGAGATATGATTTCATGTCTCATTTGACCCTCAATTAACTCATGACGTCAACAAAATGGCCTCTGAACTCAAAATTCCAATTTGCCTATTATGACGTCAGCATATTTTTGGAAAATTGATTGTATCTTTCTAAAAATTGATCGATTTTCTTCATAATTTTGATATGTTCTAACTGAGACAATTCCCTACAGATCCAGTGGTCACAATTTTACATTTTGACAAAGGCATCATGGCGTATTTTTGCGATTAAAGGAGGCATGTCAATTTCACACATTTTGCGTGTATTCTCTATGAGACCTGACATTTTCACAAAAATTGATTCTACATTCCCGTCTTTCGCTAGCAATATCTACGTCGTTTTAGCTTCATTTACGCTGCACTTCGAGTATGTTGTAGCTCAGACAAAAAGCTATTCCAAATGTACCCTCCATTTTGTCTCAATTTTATGTTGGATCAGCCCACCTATACTTGTTCCAAACAAGTATTACAAATCTAGTTTATTTTTCTTATTTTGACCCACTTTTTTGTTAGCAAGATAACTTTTAAATGGTTCAATCAAATGCTTTGAAATTTAGCACACATATGTATAGGCATATGGACAAGACACGGTAAGGTTTTCAATCTTGACCTTGACTGATGACGTCATCTAGGCGCCATTTTGTGAAATTTTCTAAAAATCATCTCATGATCATATCTTCATAACCAAAAGATATTTCTCATTTATATTTATAATGATCAAGGTCAATATCGATCCGGTTAATTTCAGGTCAAAAAACGCGCGCGTGCGCGTACGTCCGCGCGTTAGTGCGCGCGCAAAAATTTTAAATGCTCAAAATCGTCTCAAATTTATTTTGCATACGTTTCAGGTCATTTTAAGCATTTTATAAAAAAATCGCGCACACGCGCATGTGCGCGCGTTTTCGCGCGTAACACCATTACACAACATAGAATCGCCATTTTTTTTTCTTTCATGATATTTCTTATATTTTTTCAAGGAATTTGATACCATGTTTATCTCTTTATGACCATTAATAACAAGATGAGCGTCAATTCAAGATAAACGTCTGTGCGCGCGAGCTCTTTTAATACATAGCATATATGGGCAAAAACATGCCTATACAAAATCCATTATAGCTCTTTGGAATGAACCGTGACCTTCAATTTGTTTTCATTTTTAAATAGAGTATGAGTCGGAAATATGATTCCATGTCTCATTTGGCCATTAAGTGTGTCGTGACATCATCATAATGGCCTTGGAACTCAAAATACGAATTTGCATATTATGAAGTCAGCATATTTATGTAAAATTGATTGTATCTCTGTATATATAGATCGATTTTCTTCCAAATTTCGATATGTTGTAGCAAAGACAATTCTCTACAAGCTCTGTCATCACCATTTTTCATTTTGATCACGACATCATAGTGAAATTTGAGATGAAAGGCACATATCAGAAATTTCTTAAGTTGCGTGTTATGCCTATGGAAGGTGAATTTCGTTCACATCATTTATCTACATGACATTGTTTTTGATCAAGATCAAGGTCAATATCCGTCCGGTCAATTGCAGGTCAAAAAACGCGCGCGTGCGCGTACCTCCGCGCGTCAATACGCGCGCAAAATATTAAAATGCTCAAAATCGTCTCAAAATCATTTTGCATACGTTTTAGGCCATTCTAAGCATTTTATAAAAAATCGCGCACACGCGCATGCGCGCGCGTTTTCGCGCGTAAAGCTATTACACAACATAGAATCGCAATTTTTTTCTTTTATAATATTCCACATATTTTTACAAGCAATTTAATACCATGTTTGTCTCTTTATGACTATTAATAACGGAATGATTGACCTTTTAACATAAATTTCTGTGCGTGCGAGCTCTTGTACTACATAGAATATATGGACAAAAACATGCCTACACAAAATCCATTGTAGCTCTTTAGGATGCAAAGTCACCCTAATTCTTTTTTCAAATTGTGATAGAATATAAATTGGAGATATGATTTCATGTCTTATTTTACCCTCAATTAACTCATGACGTCATCATAATGGCCTCCGAACTCAAAATTTCAATTTGCATATTATGTTGTCATCGTATTTTTGGAAAATTGATAGTATCTCTCTTAATATTGATCAATTTTCTTCCAAAGTTGTATATGTTTTAGCTGAGACAATGTTCTACAAATGCACTGTTCACAATTTTTAATTTTGACAAAAGCATCATGGCGTAATTTTGCGATTAAAGGAGGAATGTCAATTTTTCACATTTTGCGTGTATTCTCTATGGGACATGAGTTTTTCTCAGAACTGGATTCTACATTTCCGTCTTTTGCGAGCAATATCTCCGTCGTTTTAGCTTCGTTTACGCTGAACTTCGAGTATGTTGTAGCTGAGACAATTAGCTATCTCAAATGTGCCATTTATTTTGTCTTAAGTTTTAGTTGGACCAGCCCACCTATACTTGTTCCAAACAAGTATTACAAATCTAGTTTATTATTATCAGGTGGGCTGTATCTAATACAGACCACCTTATATTTTTGTTAAAATCGCCTTTATTTATTTATTTATTAGGTGATACGTAACGAAGTCTACGTATCACCTTTTGATTTCGTCAAGATTTTTCTTTATTATTATTTATTTTTATTATTCTTCCTCGAATTTGTTCGCAAGATATCTCAAGAATGGCCAAAGCCATTATCATGAAACTTGCCATGATGATAGATCTTAGTCTAACTTAGAACTGCGTGACTTTTCATAGACTCAACATCATCGTGACGTCATCTAGGCGCCATTTTGTGAAAATCAACTTATGATCATATCTTCATAACGGAAAGTTATTTCTCATTCATAATTATCATGATTAAGATCAATATCCGTCCGGTCAATTTCAGATCAATAAACGTCCGCAAACAAGCGCGTGCGCGTTCGTCCGCGCGTTTACGCGCGCGTAAAATTTTAAATTGCTCAAAATCGTCTTAAATTTTTTTTGCATACGTTTCAGGTCATATGGAGCATTTGATAAAAAAATTACGCACACGCGCATGCGCGCGCGTTTTCGCGCGTACTGGCATTTTGCAACATAGAATCGCCGAATTTTTTCTGTCATCATATTCGGTACATTTTTCCAAGCATTTTGATAATTTGTTCACCTTTTATTAACGCAATGAGCATCCGTCAAAGTTGACAGCACGCGCGGATTTGCGTTATCTTTATCCACAATACATGGGCAAAAACATGCCTATATAAAATTCATTGTAACTCTTTAGAATAGATAGAAACTCCTAATATTTTTTCATATTTGGATAGATTATGAGTCGGAGATATGATTTCATGTCTCATTTTATCCTCGATTAACTCATGACGTCATCATAATGGCCTCCAAACTCAAAATTTTAATTTGCATATTATGACGTCAGCATATTTTTGGAAAATTGATTGTATCTCTGTAAATATGGATCAATTTTCTTTTAAATTTTGATATGTTCTAGCTGAGACAATTTTCTACAAATGTAGTATTCACAATTTTTATTTTTGACAAAAGTATCATGGTGTATTTTTGCGATTAAAGGAGGCATGTCAATTTTTCGCATTTTGCGTGTATTCTCTATTGGAAATGACTTTTTCTCAAAACTGGATTCAACACTCCTGTCTTTCGCGAGCAAGATCTCCGTTGTTTTAGCTTCGTTTTCACTGAGCTTTGGATATGTTGTAGCTGAGACAATGAGCTATCACAGGTGTGCCCTTTATTTTTCGATTAGATGCCGGGATCATGCTCATATTTCACTTGCAAAGTAGGATTTCTGAATTCCATTTCCTGTTTACGTGTAATCGCTATGGGAGATGTTTTGGTATATCGGTAACGCACTTTACTTCCAACCTCGAGATCCCTGGTTCGAGTCCGGGTGTCTCCAACACTTTTTTTTCACTTTTTTTCATTTTGACCTTCACTGTACCATCTCCTTTGATTATTTAAACACGCAGATTCGCAAATAATGTCATAAATAACCCTTTTTACTTTATTATTACCCTATTTTCACTTAATCCATTACTTTTTGCGTGTAATCCCTATGGGAGATGACTTTTTCTCAAATCTGGAGTCTACATTCCTGTCTTTTGCGAGCAATATCGCCGTTATTTCGGCTTGGATTTTGTTGATTTTTGAGTATGTTGTAGCTGAGACTATATGCTATCTAAATCAACCCTCATTTTTTCAATAAGATGTCATGATCGCGCTCATGATCATGATCATGATCATCATGATCATCATTATCATAATGATGATAATCATTTATCAATTACATTTTCATTTCTTTGAATAAGATAAAAATCGTCAAAAGGTGTTCTTCATGATGTAAATTAGAGTCAAATGTGGAACTGGTTACTGCACAGGGTCAAAGGTCATATATTGTTTCAATCTATCTTCCCTAGATCCATGATGATCAAGGAGACACAATTTAATCTTGACATATGAATAGATCATAAGGGAGAAGCATATAAATGGTAGAAGCATTTTACAAAATAATATATCGTGTAATGCATTATTCGTTATGTAAACCATTATCATACGTATCACCTAATTCGTCAAAGTGACGAATTAAAGTCTAGTTTATTATTTATTTTTCTTATTTCGACCCACTTTTTTGTTAGCAAGTTAAGTTGAAAATGGCTGAATCAAATGCCTTGAAATTTAGTACACATATGTATAGGCATATAAAGAAAACACGTAAAGGTTTTCAACCTTGACCTTGACTGATGACGTCATCTAGGCGCCATTTTGTGAAATTTTCTGAAGATTTACTCATGGTCATATTTTCATAACGGTAAATCATTTCTCATTCATATTTATCATGATCAAGGTCAATATCAGTCCGGTCAATTTCATGTCAAAAAACGCGCGCGTGCGCGTACGTCCGCGCGTCAGTGCGCGCGCAAAATTTTATAATGCTGAAAATCTTCTCAAATTTTTTTTGCATACGTTTAAGGCCATTTTAAGCATTTTATAAAAAATCGCGCACACGCGCATGCGCGCGCGTTTTCGCGCGTAACACCATTAAAAAACATAGAATCGCCATTTTTTTTCTTTTATGATATTTCCCATATTTTTACAAACAAATTGATACCATTTTTATCTCTTTATGACTATTATTAAGGGAATGAGCGTTCGCTTAACATAAATGTCCGTGCGCGCGAGCTCTTGTAATACATAACATACATGGGCAAAAACATGCCTATACACAATCTATTATAGCTCTTTGGGATGCACCTGGACCCCAATTCTGTTTTAATATTTGAAAAGAGTATGAGTCAGAGATATGATTTCATGTCTCATTTGGCCATTAAGTGTATCGTGACATCATCTTAATGGCCTTGGAACTCAAAATACGAATTTGCATATTATGACGTTAGCATATTTATGGAAAAATGATTGTATCTCTGTATATATTGATTGATTTTATTCAAAATTTCAATATGTTGTAGCTAAGATAATTTTCTACAAGTTTAATAGTAACCTTTTTTCATTTTGATGACGTCATCAGAGTGAAAATTTTGATTAAAGGCCTCATGTCAGAAATTTCATAATTTGCGTGTTATGACTATAGAAGGTGAATTTCGTTCACGTAATGAATCTACATGATAGTATTTTTTAAGAATTTTCAAGCAGTATCTCGCTTAACTTTGCTCTATTTTGTTTTCAAATTGAAGTTGACCAGCCCACCTATACTTGTTCTAAACAAGTATTATGTCTAGTTATTAAATATTTTTCTTATTTCTAACCACTTTTTTGTTAGCAAGATAACTTGAAAATGGCTCAATCAAATGCCTTGAAATTTGGCACACATATGTAAAGGCATATGTACAAAGCACAATAACGTTTTCAACATTGTCCTTTACTGATGACGTCATCTAGGCGCCATTTTGTAAAATTTTACGAAAATCAACTCATGATCATATCTTCATAACCAAAAGCTATTTCTCATTCATATTTATCATGATCGAGGTCAATATCCGTCCGGTCAATTTCAGGTCAAATAACGCGCGCGTGCGCGTACGTCCGCGCGTCAATGCGCGCGCAAAATTTTTAAATGCTCAAAATCGTCTCAAATTAATTTTGCATACGTTTCAGGCCATTTTAAGCATTTTCAAAAATTGCGCGAGAGCACTTATGCGCGCGCGTTTTCGCGCGTACTGGTATTTTCCAACATAAAATCGCCAAAATTTCTCTGTCATCATATTTGGCACATTTTTTAAAGCATTTTGATACCTTGTTCATCTTTTTCTGACCATTAATAACGGAGTGAGCGTCCGTTTAAGATAATTTCCGTGCGTGCGAGCTCTTGTAATACATAGCATACATGGGCAAAAACATGCCTTTACAAAATCCATTGTCGCGCTTTAGGATGCAAGGTGAACCCAATTTTTTTTCAATATTATGGTATGGATTAAAAATATGAGTTCATGTCTCATTCGACCCTCTATTAACTCATGACGTCATCATAATGGCCTCCCAACTCAAAATTTTAATTTGCATATTATGACGTCAGCATATTTCTGGAAAATTGACTGTATCTCTGTAAATATTGATCGATTTTCTTTCAACTTTCGATATGTTCTAGCTAAGACAATTCAATACAAATGCAGTATACAAGATTTTTCATTTTGACAAAGGAATCATGGCTTTTTTTGCGATTAAAGGAAGAATGTCATTTTTCCCTTTTTGCGTGTATTCTCTACGGGACATGACTTTTTCTCAAAACTCGATTCTACATTTCCGTCTTTCGCGAGCAAAATCTCCGTTGTTTTAGCTTCGTTTGAGCTGAACTTTGAGTGTGTTGTAGCTGAGACGATTAGCTATCTCAAATGTGCTCCTCATTTTGTCTTAAATTTTAGTTGGACCAGCCCACCTATACTTGTTCCAAACAAGTATTACAAATCTAGTTTTTCTTATTTCGACCCACTTTTTTGTTAGCAAGATAAGTTGAAAATGGCTCAATCAAATGATTTGATATTTAGTACACATATGTATAGCCATATGGACAAAACAAAGTAAGGTTTTCAACCTTGACTTTGACTGATGACGTCATCTAGGCGCCATTTTGTGAAATTTTCTGAAAATTTACTTATGATCATAATTTCATAACGGTAAGTTATTTCTCATTCATATTTATCATGATCAAGGTCGATATCAGTCCGGTCAATTTCAGGTCAAAAAACGCGCACGTGTGCGTACGTCCGCGCGTCAATGCGCGTGCAAAATTTTTAATTGCTCAAAATCGTCTCAAATTTGTTTTGCATACGTTTCAGGTCATTTTAGGCATTTTATAAAAAATCGCGCGTACGAGCATGCGCGCGCGTTTTCGCGCGTAACACCATTAAAAAACATAGAATCGCCATTTTTTTTTCTTTCATGATATTTCTCATATGTTTTCAAGGAATTTGATTCCATGTTTATCTCTTTATGACCATTATTAACAAGATGAGCGTAAATTCAAGATAAATGTCAGTGCGCGCGAGCTCTTTTAATACATAGCATATACGGGCAAAAACATGCCTATACAAAATCCGTTATAGCTCTTTGGAATGCACCGGGATCCTCAATTTTTTTCATATTAAGATAGAGTATGAGTCGGAAATATGATTCCATGTCTCATTTGGCCATTAAGTGTATCGTGACATCATCACAATGGCCTTGGAACTCAAAATACGAATTTGCATATTATGACGTCAGCATATTTATGTAAAATTGATTGTATCTCTGTAAATATTGATCAATTTTCTTCAAAATTTCGATATGTTGTAGCTAAGACAATTCTCTACAAGCGCAAAAATAACATTTTTCATTTTGATGACGTCATCATAGTGAAAATTTTGATTAAAGGCCTCATGTCAAAAACTTCATAATTTGCGTGTTATGCCTATAGAAGGTGAATTTTTGCTCTATTTTGTCTCAAATGTTAGTTGACCAGCCCACCTATACTTGTTCCAAACAAGTATTATATGTCTAGTTAGGTGATACGTATGAAATATACGTATCACCTTTTGATTTCGTCAAGATTTTTCTTTATTATTAGGTGATACGTACGTAGACGTATCACCTTTTGATTTCGTCAAGATTTTTATTATTTATTTATTTATTTATTTATTTATTATTATTCTTCCTCGAATTTGTTCGCAGGATATCTCAAGACTGAATAAAGCCATTATCATGAAACTTGCCATGATGATAGATCTTAGTCTAACTTAGAACTGCGTGACTTTTCAAAGACTCAAAATTATCGTGACGTCATCCAGGCGCCATTTTGTGAAAATAAACTTATGATCATATCTTCATAACGGAAAGGAATTTTTCATTCATATTTATCAGGAAGAAGATCAATATCCATCCGGTCAATTTCAGATCAATGAACGTGCGCAAATGCGCGCGTGCGCGTTCGTACGCGCGTTTACGCGCGCGAAAAAAATTAAAATGCTCCAAATCATCCCAAATTTTTTTTGCATACGTTTCAGGCCATATGGAGCATTTGACAAAAAATCACGCAAACGCGCATGCGCGCGCGTTTTTTGCGCGTACTAGCATTTTGCAACATAGAATCGCCGAATGTTCTCTATCATCATATTTGGTACATCTTTCCAAGCATTTTGATAACTTGTTCACCTTTTAATAACGCAATGAGCGTCCGTCAAAGTTGACAGCGCGCGCGGACCTGCGTTATCTTTATCCACAATAGATGAGCAAAAACATGTCTATACAAAATTCTTTGTAACTCTTCAGAATAGATAGAAACTCCCAATATTTTTTCATATTTAGATAGGTTATAAGTTGGAGATATGATTTCATGTCTCATTTGACCCTCAATTAACTCATAACGTCATCATAATGGCCTCCAAACTCAAAATTTCAATTTGCATATTATGACGTCAGCATAATTTTGGAAAATTGATTGTATCTCTGTAAATATTGATTGATTTTCTTTTAAATTTTGATATGTTCTACCTGAGACAATTTTCTACAAATAAATTATCCACAATTTTCCATTTTGACAAAGGCATCATGGCGTATTTTTGCAATTAAAGAAGGCATGTCAATTTTTCACATTTTACGTGTATTCTCTATGGGACATGACTTTTTCTCAAAACTGGATTCTACACTCCTGTCTTTCGCGAGCAAAATCTCTGTTGTTTTAGCTTCGTTTTCGCTGAACTTCGGATATGTTGTAGCTGAGACAATGAGCTATCACAAGTGCGCCCTTTATTTTTCGATTAGATGCCGGGATCATGCTCATATTTCACTTGCAAAGTAGGATTTCAGAATTCCATTTCCCGTTTACGTGTAATCGCTATGGGAAATGTTTTGGTATATCGGTAACGCACTTGACTTCCAATCTCGAGATCCCTGGTTCGAGTCCGGGTGTCTCCAACAATTTTTTTCTTCACTTTTTTTTCCTTTTGACCTTCACTGTACCATCTCCTTTGATTATTAAAACACGTAGAATCGCAAATAATGTCACAAACAACCCTTTTTACTTTATTATTACCCTATTTTCACTTAATCCATTACTTTTTGCGTGTAATCTCTATGGGAGATGACTTTTTCTCAAATCTGGAGTCTACATTCCTGTCTTTTGCGAGCAATATCGCCGTTATTTCTGCTTGGATTTTGTTGACTTTTGAGTAAGTTGTAGCTGAGACTATATGCTATCTAAATCAACCCTCATTTTTTCAATAAGATGTCATGATCGCGCTCATGATCATGATCATTATCATCATGATCATCATTATCATAATGATGATAATCATTTATCAATTACATTTTCATTTCTTTGAATAAGATAAAATCGTCAAAAGGTGTTCTTCATGATGTAAATTAGAGTCAAATGTGTAACTGGTTACTGCACAGGGTCAAAGGTCATATATTGTTTCAATCTATCTTCCCTAGATCCATGATGATCAAGGAGACACAATTTAATCTTGACATATGAATAGATCATAATGGGAGAAGCATATAAATGGGAGAAGCATTTTACAAAATAATATATCGTGTAATGCATTATTCGTTATGTAAACCATTATCATACGTATCACCTAATTCGTCTAAGTGACGAATTAAAGTCTAGTTTTTTTTTCTTTTTATTCTTCCTCAATTTTGTTCGCAGGATATCTCAAGAATGGCAAAAGCCATTGTCATGAAACTTTCAATGACGATAGATCTTAGTCTAACTTAGAACTGCATGACTTTTCAAAGACTCAAAATTATCGTGACGTCATCCAGGCGCCATTTTGTGAAAATCAACTTATGATCATATCTTCATAACGGAAAGTAATTTTTCATTCATATTTATCATGATTAAGATTAATATCCGTCCGGTCAATTTTAGGTAAATAAACGTGCGCAAACGCGCGCGTTAATGCGCGCGCAAAAATTAAAAATGCTCAAAATCATTTTTTTTTGCATACGTTTCAGGCCATTATAAGCATTTCGCAAATCGCGCACACGCACATACGTGCGCGTTTCCGCGCGTACTGGCATTTTGCAACATAGAATCGCCGAATTTTCTCTATCATCATATTTGGCACATTTTTCCAAGCATTTTGATAACTTGTTCACCTTTAAATAACGCAATGAGCGTCCGTCAAAGTTGGCAGCACGCGCGGATCTGCGTTATCTTTATCCACAATACATGGGCAAAAACATGCCTATACAAAATTCATTGTAACTCTTCAGAATAGATAGGAACTCCCAATATTTTTTCATATGTGGATAGATTTTGAAATGGAAATATGATTTCATGTCTCATTTTACCATCAATTAACTCATGATGTCATCATAATGGCCTCCGAACTCAAAATTTAAATTAGCATATTATGACGTTTGCATATTTTTGAAAAATTGATTGTATCTCTGTAAATATTGATTAATTTTCTTTTAAATTTCGATATGTTCTAGCTGAAACAATTCTCTACAAATATAGTGTCCACAATTTTTCATTTTGACAAAGGCATCATGGCGTATTTTTGCAATTAAAGGAGGCATGTCAATTTTTCACATTTTGCGTGTATTCTCTATGGGACATGACTTTTTCTCAAAACTGGATTCTACTTTCCTGTCTTTCACGAGCAAAATCTCCGTTGTCTTAGCTTAGTGTTTGCTAAGCTTCGAATATGTTGTAGCTGAGACAATAATCTATCACACGTGTGCCTTTCATTTTTCGATCAGATGCCGGGATTATGCTCATATTTCACTTGCAAAGTAGGATTTGAGAATTCCATTTCCCGTTTACGTGTAATCGCTATGGGAAATGTTTTGGTATATCGGTAACGCACTTGACTTCCATCCTCGAGATCCATGGTTCGAGTCCGAGTGTCTCCAACAATATTTGTCTTCATTTTACTTTTTGACCTTTCACTGTACCATCTCCTTTGAGTATTAAAACACATAGAATCGCAAATAATGTAATAAATAACCCTATTTTCTTTATTATTACCCTATTTTCACTTAATCCATTACTTTTTGCTTTTAATCCCTATGGGAGATGACTTTTTCTCAAATCTGGAGTCTACATTCCTGTGTTTTGAGCAATATCGCCGATATTTCTGCTTGGATTTTGTTGATTTTTGAGTATGTTGTAGCTGAGACAAGTTTCCACGAGATTTATGTAGACTATCTAACATTATCATGACGTTATCATAGTCAAAAATTCAATCATAGGTGACATGTCAATTATCATATAAAACAATCCTCAATCGGATACCTGAAGGGGGCGCTATACCACTTTCAATCCAGGGGGGTGCAACTCCGCTTCTGCATCCGTCTAGCCATGGGGAGATTTTGGAGGGTCAAAAGTGCACACTGCTTCCACTTATCGTGTATTAGCCTATGAAGACGACAAATTTTTAGTGCACCAGCGAATTGGGGATTTTGGACTGCGCGCAGCGCGTAAAATATGTAAATTAAAATTTGGAATATTCATGAGCTCATTTCCACTTATTAGCATATTATCGTAATGAAAAAAAGACAATGCGCATGCGTTACTCTCGACAGAATCCTTGGGCCGAATAATGTAGAACAAAGGTCAGAGTTGGGGAGGTGTGTGTGTGTTGGGGGGGGGGGGGGGGGGGGTAATAAACTTTTAAGTGGTTGACTTAGTTGGGGCCACAAACTTCACTGTCACCAGGATGGAAAGTACATTTTTTTAAATTCAGTTCAGTTAAAAGGCAAAAATAATGACCCCATTTCACTGTGGTACCTCAATTCATTGTTTACCTTTTTTGTTTTGTTCGTTTATTAACTTTTTAATCAGAAAAATTGCACTGATCCTTTAGCCCACTCAACAAGTGATATATTCATATTTTTAGCGTCCAAAAAATGAATCATTCTCACCTCGACTTCAATGATCTTCATATTGTGCCCCATCCCAAATGAAATTTCTATTTTGTCTCGTTCTTTTCATTCTTGCATTCGTCGCCACTGTTATTTTTTAAATTTGCCCCCCCCCCCCCATCAGTAACATTTTCAATACAGGGACCCCTTCCAATATTGACATTTCCATAGGCTCTATTACCCTCCCTCCCCCATCCACACCCCAATTACCTATGCTTTCATCATTTTGGCATTGACTTATTCTTTATTTAACCCCCCCCTCATCTTTATTGTAAACCATTTTTTATATTATATTTATACATTAGTCTTGTCCACTCTCTTGTTACATTTCCGCTTTCTCTCTCATTAGGAAAGATGGTTAAATCTATTTCGCTGATGCCAGATATACACAAACATCAAATGGTCGAACACCATACTCAGTTCTACACAAGACTGCATCAACCCCCATCTCACCTCAGTCATAGAGCATTATCATTACAGAGTGCCTACATCATCATAATCACCAGCATCATCCCATATATTTCACAAAATAAGAAAATGAAAAGAACAGAATTGAGCAGTATTAACTAATTTATTAACATCTATGAACTCATTTATCAACATATTTTGTTTCTATAAAGATCTTTTTAAATCCAACATGACATCAACAAAAGGATGACAAAAGGATGGGGGAGGGGGGGGGGGGGTGCTGTCTCTTGAATTCAAATTTTTCAGTTGTAAAAGTTTACTGTAGATTTTGAGGAAAAAAAATCAATAATATCAACATGCTGTTTTATTATGTAAAGCACAGGTATATACTGAGTTTTATGAGTACTTTATCTTACATTGGACATTATTGTCGTTTTTACTACTACCTGTATTATCATTATTATTACTGCTATTATCATGATCATTGTCATTATTGTTACTATTTGTAATATTTTTATTATTATTAATGTTATTAATTATATTACTACAGTATTACTATCGAACTACATCATTTTATCCCCCCCCCCTTCAATTTACTATCCAGTTCATGTTTCATGTACACGCATTTAAAAGAACAAATGATTACTTTCATGATCCTCGATATATCTTCTTCTTCTTCTTCTGGTAATCTTCAAAAGGCGTTGTAGCCTATCACGAAGATGAATTAATACTAAAGATTACAAGTGGTGTGAGGAAGATAGATTGTTTCTAAGTGGGATAAGGAGAGTAGATGCCTCAGAAGTAGTCCCTGGCAGTTCTCTGGACTGTCAGCATGCACTATATTTGCTGGAAGTAAGTTCCATTAACTTTGGGACAGAGTGTTGGGCAAATACAAACTTGTCTATGTCGCTTTTGGCTTCGTGCAACTGGAGGGTCATGTCATGGTACTTCCTGCTCGTGATTTGTTAAAGCCCGTCTGTACTAGTTTGGTCTGGGGGATTAGACCACCCTGCAAGGTCACTTACAGGTGGTTATCTCATCAAATCAGCCCTCAATTAATATAAGAAAAAGAGGATCATGGGGGACCAACAGGCACCGATTAGGCATTGTTTGCTATATAGAGGGCGCAAGTAGCTATAAGTAGTGCAGTGGGAAAATTTTCAAGGGAGAGCGGAGAGACCATAGACTATCTTGTGCACCATTCCCAGTCTTCTTGCAGAGTGCCTTGTAGTTGTAGATATAGTAGGCAACTAAAGGTGCTGATCATCTCAGTCAAACTGCTGGTTCACTTGTGGTCCCCATTGTGAAGTAGCGTCCTGGAAATCTGAGATGTTGTAGGGATCCCAGACACAGGAACAGTTCTCAAGATGAGGGTGGACTAGGGATTTGTACAAAAGAAGCCTGGGTATCAAACCTTCTGCAAGGGACAACCTGCATAATGAAAACAAAAAGAGAGGAAAAATCAAATAAGATTAAAACTGCTGCATTACATTGGATTTTCAAAAATAGATCTAGTACCTTCCCACTTTGTTTAGGTCTTGCATTTTAATTTTATTAAAAAATGATAAACTTATGTCTATATGATAGGGCCTTTTTTGAAAAAAAGAGTAAAGGTTTAGATGTATTTCCAATTATTTTAAAAGTAATTTCCAATTTATTTTAAGTTATTATTTGCTAGACTTTTGTGAATAAAAGTTTGTTAGATATAATGTAATATTTAGGAAAAAATGCCTTTGAGTACGTCTTTTAATATGCTGAGAGAATAAACTGTAGCAACACCATATTTTGTCACCTAAATAAAAAGCTAGAGAATAAATGAGAATTACAAGATATAATGCAACACAAGATGACAGTTCCCCAAATCTTTGTATATAGTCCAAGTCGAGTGCGGTGTTCGCATGGGCTTAGATTATATAGCCTGAATATTTTCGAACTTCATACAAACATACCTTGCCAGAGTTCAACTTAGGTGTCCTGTTCTTGATTAGATCTACACCATAACATTTGATGATCAGGTCCTGGTGCTCTTTGTTGCACTTCTGTGATCATTATCTGCTTCTTTGTTCCATAAGATCTACAATTTAAAGAAAACATAAACTTAGTAAGGTTCCTGCTAATATCAAACATGCATTAGTTATCAGTTTATAACTTTGTTCATGTCCTTTAATAAAGAAAGAAATATCCATATCATATGTAGGGTTGGATCCAGAATTCTCACCAACATAAAACTAAAAGGGGTGGCATAAAATCCTGAAAATAAACTAATTATTTCAAACAAGGCACAATGACATGAAGTAAGAGCAGAAATCAGGGAAAGAGGTGGAGGGGGGGGGGGGGGGGGGGAGGAGACACCTTTTTTCTTTTGTTTTTGTTGTTGATGGTAGATCTAGCCTAGTACTAGATCTACATTCAAACTAAGCTGAATCTGGACCTGGATCACAATAATGACACATGTGCACGACTAGTCTAGTCTAGTGGAGCAAAAACGACACTAGACCCATGGCTATGGAATTCTTTGCTATGGCATAACACAAGCTATAGATCTAGATCTAATTGCCTATTTTTAGTATTATTAGTAGGTGGCTCTAGACCTAGATCTAGACCCGTCCCTAGACCTATGCCACATCTGAAAAGGGGGGCACAGAATGATTGCGCACCCCCCCCCCTCTCTCCATAACTTCCACATCATTTATTTAATCCACCTACACTAGGCATTTATTTAGTCTTTCTTTATTAGAATGCATTAGGCCTAGAATCTAGCCCTAGATCTAGGCCTATACTAGATGCGGGGTTAAATGCTGTTTATATTTAAGTGCTAGATCTAGACTAGACCTAGATCTAGGCCTAGCCCTAGGCTCTGCTTAGGCTTTGCTTAGCCCGAATGTTTCTGTCTCTTTCGCTCGTTAGCGTCTGATTTGGGTAGGGTCGGCTGAAGAGAGGAGCCGACCCTACCCAAATCAAGGGCTAACGAACAAAAGAGACAGAAAATTCAGGCCAGACTATGCTATGAATACTAGCCTAGCCCTAGGCTTTACAGTAACACACTGTAAGTTATAGCCGCGCCAGCTCAGGAAACGCAGTCGCTTCTTGGTGGAGTGTTACAGCCGGCTAGAACCGGCGGATTGAAGATCATAAACCGCGCAGTCTCCAACAGGTCCACATCTACGACCGATTACTATCGGTAATCAAGCTATGAACTGAACTTAAAATTATGAGATGTGCTCTAATGAAATAACCTACGGTAAAATCCTGATTGTTTCTAAAAATATTACCGTCGATGACTTAAATTAGAGTTCATTCAATTAGTTAATATTCTTTGGTCAGAAGAAAGAAAAGAGGATGGGGTAGGGGGTTAACCGGGTAATACGTTGTGACAATGCGGAGAGCCGCTCACTGCAATGACGAACACATCACAATCATTTCAGAGACCTTCACACAAAATGGATCTTTACTTACTTTTCTTGATATCATAGGGTATCACTTCGATGTCAATGTTCGCCTGAAGATTTTCTGCTTCACTGAGATGTACTTGACAAACTTCTATTATAATAGAAATTCACTTAAAAGAAAAATGTTTCATTGTTCGTAATTGAATAACTTGAAAGTTGCAGTTCATACAACCGCCATTTTCGTGCTCAAATCGTAGGGAATTCTGGGAATGCAAAAAATGTTTTATGCATGACCTAATACATAAAACATTTTGTCGATGGCCAATCAACAAACAGTAATTGGCGTATTTTCTACGTCATTGCTCATGAATATTCATTGACCCTCCAAAACCGTCGTTCAAATCGGACAAAACCCCCATAATGCATCCAATGCAAAACCTATGAAATGTCAAAGGTCACGATTTTAGTTGGCCCTCTAGTCCTCCTACGGAGGACATACTGTGTATGATCGAATCTCTTTGTTTCAATCATGGTCATCTGGAAGGCATTGTTCTCAATTGCATCTCTCTCTCTCCACTCTCTTGCTCTTTTACTTCTCCTCTCATGTTCTGCCCCTCTCCTTTTTTTGGTCTGTCTCTGCATCTATCTATCTCTCTTCTCTTTCACCCTCTCCCTCTCTCTCTCTCTCTCTCTCTCTTGCCTTGCGTCCCTCTTATTCTCTTGGTCTGTCTCCCTCTGCCCTACAGTTGAAACTTGACTCATGGATAGAACATAATGGGAGTAGTAAACGAAATATGAAATCGTAAAAATGCGTTCTTTATTATGTTACACATGAGCATACGTATCACCTAATTCGTCAAAGTGACTAATTAAAGTCTAGTTATTATTTTTTTAGGTGATACGTACGTAGACGTATCACCTTTTGATTTCGTCAAGATTTTTATTATTTATTTATTTATTTATTTATTTATTATTATTCTTCCTCGAATTTGTTCGCAGGATATCTCAAGACTGAATAAAGCCATTATCATGAAACTTGCCATGATGATAGATCTTAGTCTAACTTAGAACTGCGTGACTTTTCAAAGACTCAAAATTATCGTGACGTCATCCAGGCGCCATTTTGTGAAAATAAACTTATGATCATATCTTCATAACGGAAAGGAATTTTTCATTCATATTTATCAGGAAGAAGATCAATATCCATCCGGTCAATTTCAGATCAATAAACGTGCGCAAATGCGCGCGTGCGCGTTCGTACGCGCGTTTACGCGCGCGAAAAAAATTAAAATGCTCCAAATCATCCCAAATTTTGTTTGCATACGTTTCAGGCCATATGGAGCATTTGACAAAAAATCACGCAAACGCGCATGCGCGCGCGTTTTTTGCGCGTACTAGCATTTTGCAACATAGAATCGCCGAATGTTCTCTATCATCATATTTGGTACATCTTTCCAAGCATTTTGATAACTTGTTCACCTTTTAATAACGCATTGAGCGTCCGTCAAAGTTGACAGCGCGCGCGGACCTGCGTTATCTTTATCCACAATACATGAGCAAAAACATGTCTATACAAAATTCTTTGTAACTCTTCAGAATAGATAGAAACTCCCAATATTTTTTCATATTTAGATAGGTTATAAGTTGGAGATATGATTTCATGTCTCATTTGACCCTCAATTAACTCATAACGTCATCATAATGGCCTCCAAACTCAAAATTTCAATTTGCATATTATGACGTCAGCATAATTTTGGAAAATTGATTGTATCTCTGTAAATATTGATTGATTTTCTTTTAAATTTTGATATGTTCTACCTGAGACAATTTTCTACAAATAAATAATCCACAATTTTCCATTTTGACAAAGGCATCATGGCGTATTTTTGCAATTAAAGAAGGCATGTCAATTTTTCACATTTTACGTGTATTCTCTATGGGACATGACTTTTTCTCAAAACTGGATTCTACACTCCTGTCTTTCGCGAGCAAAATCTCTGTTGTTTTAGCTTCGTTTTCGCTGAACTTCGGATATGTTGTAGCTGAGACAATGAGCTATCACAAGTGCGCCCTTTATTTTTCGATTAGATGCCGGGATCATGCTCATATTTCACTTGCAAAGTAGGATTTCAGAATTCCATTTCCCGTTTACGTGTAATCGCTATGGGAAATGTTTTGGTATATCGGTAACGCACTTGACTTCCAATCTCGAGATCCCTGGTTCGAGTCCGGGTGTCTCCAACAATTTTTTTCTTCACTTTTTTTTCCTTTTGACCTTCACTGTACCATCTCCTTTGATTATTAAAACACGTAGAATCGCAAATAATGTCACAAACAACCCTTTTTACTTTATTATTACCCTATTTTCACTTAATCCATTACTTTTTGCGTGTAATCTCTATGGGAGATGACTTTTTCTCAAATCTGGAGTCTACATTCCTGTCTTTTGCGAGCAATATCGCCGTTATTTCTGCTTAGATTTTGTTGACTTTTGAGTAAGTTGTAGCTGAGACTATATGCTATCTAAATCAACCCTCATTTTTTCAATAAGATGTCATGATCGCGCTCATGATCATGATCATTATCATCATGATCATCATTATCATAATGATGATAATCATTTATCAATTACATTTTCATTTCTTTGAATAAGATAAAATCGTCAAAAGGTGTTCTTCATGATGTAAATTAGAGTCAAATGTGTAACTGGTTACTGCACAGGGTCAAAGGTCATATATTGTTTCAATCTATCTTCCCTAGATCCATGATGATCAAGGAGACACAATTTAATCTTGACATATGAATAGATCATAATGGGAGAAGCATATAAATGGGAGAAGCATTTTACAAAATAATATATCGTGTAATGCATTATTCGTTATGTAAACCATTATCATACGTATCACCTAATTCGTCTAAGTGACGAATTAAAGTCTAGTATTTATTTTGTGTCTGTATAGAAGAAATTATTATTATTCTTCCTCAATTTTGTTCGCAGGATATCTCAAGAATGGTTAATGCCATTATCATGAAACTTGCCATGATGATAGATCTTAGCCTAACTTAGAACTGCGTGACTTTTCAACAACTCAAACTCATCGTGACGTCATCCAGGCGCCATTTTGTGAAAATCAACTTATGATCATATCTTCATAATGTAAAAGTATTTTTCATTCATAATTATCACGATTAAGATCAATATCCGTCCGGTCAATTTCAGGTCAATAAACGTGCGCAAATGCGCGCGTGCGCGTTCGTCCGCTCGTTTACGCGCGCGCAAAAATTAAAAATGCTCTAAACCATCCCAAATTTTTTTTGCATACGTTTCAGGCCATATGGAGCATTTGACACAAAATTATGCTCACGCGCATGCGCGCGCGTTTTTTGCGCGTACTAGCGTTTTGCAACATAGATTCGCCGAAATTTCTCTATCATCATATTTGGCACATTTTTCCAAGCATTTTGATAACTTGTTAACCCTTTAATAACGCAATGAGCGTCCGTCAAAGTTGACAGCGCGCGCGGACCTGCGTCATCTTTATCCACAATACATGAGCAAAAACATGCCTATACAAAAATCTTTGTAACTCTTCAGAATAGATATGAACTCCCAATATTTTTTCATTCTAGATAGATTATGAGTCGGAGATATTATTTCATGTCTCATTTGACCCTCAATTAACTAATGACGTCATCATAATGGTCTCCGAACTCAAAATTTTAATTTGCATATTATGACGTTTGCATATTTTTGGAAAATTGATTGTATCTCTGTAAATATTGATTGATTTTCTTTCAAATCTTGAAATGTTTTAGCTGAGACAATTTTATACAAATATAGTGTCCACAATTTTTCATTTTGACAAAGGCATCATGGCGTATTTTTGCGATTAAAGGAGGCATGTCAATTTTTCACATTTTGCGTGTATTCTCTATGGGACATGACTTTTTCTCAAAACTGGATTCGACACTCCTGTCTTTCGCGAGCAAAATCTCCGTTGTTTTAACTTCGTTTTCGCTGAGCTTTGAATATGTTGTAGCTGAGACGATAAGCTATCACCAATGTGCCTTTTATTTTTCGATCAGATGCCGGGATTATGCTCATATTTCACTTGCAAAGTAGGATTTGAGAATTCCATTTCCCGTTTACGTGTACTCGCTATGGGAAATGTTTTGGTATATTGGTAACGCACTTGACTTCCAACGTCGAGATCCCTGGTTCGAGTCCGGGTGTCTCCAACAATTTTTTTCTTCACTTTTTTTTCCTTTTGACCTTCACTGTACCATCTCCTTTGATTATTTAAACACGTAGAATCGCAAATAATGTCATAAACAACCCTTTTTACTTTATTATTACCCTATTTTCACTTCATCCATTACTTTTTGCGTGTAATCCCTATGGGAGATGACTTTTTCTCAAATCTGGAGTCTACATTCCTGTGTTTTGAGCAATATCGTCGATATTTCTGCTTGGATTTTGTTGATTTTTGAGTATGTTGTAGCTGAGACTATATGCTATCTAAATCAACTCTCATTTTTTCAATAAGATGTCATGATCGCGCTCATGATCATGATCATTATCATCATGATTATCATTATCATAATGATGATAATCATTTATCAATTACATTTTCATTTCTTTAAATAAGATAAAATCGTCAAAAGGTGTTCTTCATGATGTAAATTAGAGTCAAATGTGTAACTGGTTACTGCACAGGGTCAGTGGTCATATATCGTCACAATCTATTTTCCCTAGATCCATGATGATCAAGGAGACACAATTTAATCTTGACATATGGATGGATCATAATGGGAGAAGAATTTGATAAAATAATATATCGTGTAATGCATTATTCGTTATGTAAACCATTATCATACGTATCACCTAATTCGTCTAAGTGACGAATTAAAGTCTAGTTTATTTTTATTATTCTTCCTCGAATTTGTTCGCAAGATATCTCAAGAATGAATAAAGCTATAATCATAAAACTTGGCATGATGATAGATCTTAGTCTAACTTAGAACTGCATGACTTTTCAATGACTCAAGGTCATCGTGACGTCATCTAGGCGCCATTTTGTGAAAATCAACTTATGATCATATCTTCATAACGGAAAGGAATTTCTCATTTATAATTATCAGGATTAAGATCAATATCCGTCCGGTCAATTTCAGGTCAATAAATGCGCGCAAAAATGCGCGTACGCGTTTGTGCGCGCGTTAACGCGCGCGTAAAATTTTAAATTGCTCAAAATCGTCTTAAATTTTGTTTGCATACGTTTTAGGCCATTATAAGCGTTTCATAAAAAATCGTGCAAAACATGCATTTTTGCGCGTTTTTGTTCGTCACGGCCGAACGAAAAAAAATTACCTCTCAATTTTTTTTGACAGGATATTCCTCATATTTTTCTGAACAATTTGATACCATGTTCATCTTTTTATCACTATTAATAACGGAATGAGCGTCCGTTGAAGATAAATATCCGTGCGTGCGAGCTCATGTATTACATAGCATATATGGGCAAAAACATGCCTATAACAAGTACATCGGGATGAATAAGGACTGCCAATTTTTTTCTTCATATTTAGATTCAGTATGAGTCGGAGATATGATTTCATGTCTCATTTGGCCATTAAGTATATTTTTACATAATCATATTGACCTTGGAACTCAAAATACGAATTTGCATATTATGACTTCAACATATTTACGGAAAATGATATTATCTCTGCAAATATTGATCAATTTTCTTCTAAATTTTGATATGTTGTAGCTGAGACATTTCTTCAAAAGATTATTACCAATATTTATTTTAATTTTGATGACGTCAATATAATTTTGCTTAATGTGCGTCTTATGCTTATGGGAGGTGATTGATACTACATT
Source organism: Strongylocentrotus purpuratus (assembly GCF_000002235.5). NCBI lineage: Eukaryota > Metazoa > Echinodermata > Echinoidea > Camarodonta > Strongylocentrotidae > Strongylocentrotus > Strongylocentrotus purpuratus. The sequence goes on along the minus strand of NW_022145606.1, from coordinate 5,283,076 downwards.
CCAGTCTAGACTTGTTCATTATGTTGCGTATGTAGTGCGTCGAAATATCAGTTCAATGATTGGTAGGCTCTGCAATCAGGCAAAAATTTGAGCTTGTTAAGTAAATTAATAGTTTAATCATATAACAATTGTCTATCGAATACCTGAAGGGGGCGCTTTACCACTTTTAATCATTGTCATCATAATTTAAAACCAAAAAATCATCGTCATCATCAATATCGTCATTATCGTATTTATGAATATTATCATTAGATCATCATCGGCACACTTTCCTGATACAAAAATAGCTACGTATCACCTAATTCGTCAAAGTGACGAATTAAAGTCTAGTTAGGTGATACGTAACGAAGTCTACGTATCACCTTTTGATTTCGTCAAGATTTTTATTAGGTGATACGTAACGAAGTCTACGTATCACCTATTGATTTCGTCAAGATTTTTATTTATTTTTTTTATTTATTATTCTTCCTCGAATTTGTTCGCAGGATATCTCAAGACTGAATGAAGGCATTGTTATGAATCTTTCAATGATGATAGATCTTAGTCTAACTTAGAACTGCGTGACTTTTCAAAGACTCAAAGTCATCGTGACGTCATCCAGGCGCCATTTTGTGAAAATCAACTAATGATCATATCTTCATAACGGATAGTAATTTTTCATTCATATTTATCATGATTAAGATCAATATCCGTCTGGTCAATTTTAGGTCAAAAAACGTGCGTAAACGCGCGCGTACCCGTTCGTGCGCGTGTTAATGCGCACGCAAAAAATTTAAATGCTCTAAATCATCTTAAATTTTTTTTGCATACGTTTCAGGCCATTTAAAGCATTTCGCAAAAAAAATCGCGCACACGCGCATGCGTGCGCGTTTCCGCGCGTACAGGCATTTTGCAACATAGAATCGCCGAATTTTCTCTGTCATCATATTTGGCACATATTTCCAAGCATTTTGATAATTCGTTCACCTTTTATTAACGCAATGAGCGTCCGTCAAAGTTGACAGCACGCGCGGATTTGCGTTATCTTTATCCACAATACATGGGCAAAAACATGCCTATATAAAATTCATTGTAACTTTTAAGAATAGATAGAAAATCCTAATATTTTTTCATATTTGGATAGATTTTGGAATGAAGATATGATTTAATGTCTCATTTGACCCTCAATTAAGTCATAATGTTATCATAATGGCCTTCAAACTTAAAATTTAATTTTGCATATTATGACGTTTGCATATTTTGGGAAAATTGATTATATCTCTGTAAATATATAGTTGTTTTTCTTCCAAATTTTGATATGTTCTAGCTGAGATGATTTCCTACAAATGCAGTTACAACAATTTTCCAGTTTGACAAAGGTATCGTGGCATATTTTTGCGATTTAAGGAGGCATGTCAATTTTTCACATTTTGCGTGTATTGTCTATGGGACATGACTATTTCTCAAAACTGCATTCTACATTTCCGTCTTTCGCGAGCAACATCTCCGTTTTGTTAACTTTGTGTTCGGTGAGCTTCGGGTATGTTGTAGCTGAGACAATGAGCTATCCGAAATGTGTTCTTCATTTTTCGATCCTATGCCGGGATCATGCTCATATTTCACTTGCAAAGTAGGACTTCAGAATTCCATTTCCCGTTTACGTGTAATCGCTATGGGAGATGTTTTGGTATATCGGTAACGCACTTGACTTCCAACCTCGAGATCCCTGGTACGAGTCCGGGTGTCTCCAACAATTTTTTGCTTCACTTTTTTTTCCTTTTGACCTTCACTGTACCATCTCCTTTGATTATTTAAACACGCAGAATCGCAAATAATGTCATAAATAACCCTTTTTACCTTATTATTACCCTATTTTCACTTAATCCATTACTGTTTGCGTGTAATCCCTATGGGAGATGACTTTTTCTCAAATCTGGAGTCTACATTCCTGTCTTTTGCGAGCAATATCGCCATTAATTCTGCTTGGATTTTGGTGATTTTTAAGTATGTTGTAGCTGAGACTATATGCCATCTAAATCAACCCTCATTTTTTCAATAAGATATCAGGATCACGCTCATGGTCATGATCATCTTCATCATCATCATGATCATCATTATCATAATGATGATAATCATTTATCAATTACATTTTCGTTTCTTTGAATAAGATAAAATCGTCAAAAAGGTGTTCTTCATGATGTAAATTAGAGTCAAAGGTGTAACGGGTTACTGCATAGAGTCAATGGTCATATGTTGTTACAATCTATTTGTTACAATTTATCTTCCCTAGATCCATAATGATCAAGGGATCGTCACAATTTAAACTTGACATATGGATAGATCATAATGGGAAAAGTATTTTATAAAATAATATGATATCGTGTATTAAATGCATTCTTCGTTATGTAAACCAATATCATACGTATCACCTAATTCGTCTAAGTGACGAATTAAAGTCTAGTTATTATTTATTATTATTTATTATTATTCTTCCTCGAATTTGTTCGCAGGATATCTCAAGACTGAATGAAGCCATTGTTATGAATCTTTCAATAATGATAGATCTTAGTCTAACTAAGAACTGCGTGACTTTTCAAAGACTCAAAATTATCGTGACGTCATCCAGGCGCCATTTTGTGAAAATCAACAAATGATCATATCTTCATAACGGAAAAGTATTTCTCATTCATAATTATCACGATTAAGATCAATATCCGTCCGGTCAATTTCAGGTCAAAAAACGTGCGCAAATGCGCGCGTGCGCGCTCGTCCGCGCGTTTACGCGCGCGCAAAAATTTAAAATGCTCTAAATCATCCCAAATTTTTTTTGCATACGTTTCAGGCCATATAGAGCATTTGATAAAAAATCGCGCTCACGCGCATGCGCGCGCGTGTTTCGCGCGTACTAGCATTTTGCAACATAGAATCGCCGAATTTTCTTTATCATCATATTTGGCACATTTTTCCAAGCATTTTGATAACTTGTTCATCTTTTAATAACGCAATGAGCGTCCGCCAAAGTTGACAGCGCGCGCGGATCTGCGTTATCTTTATCCACAATATATGGGCAAAATCATGCATATACAAAATTCATTGTAACTCTTCAGAATAGATAGGAACTCCCAATATTTTTTTTCATATTTAGATAGATTATGAGTCGGAGATATGATTTCATGTCTCATTTGACCCTCAATTAAATCATGACGTCATCATAATGGCCTCCGAACTCAAAATTTTAATTTGCACATTATGATGTAAGCATATTTTTGGAAAACTGATTGTATCTCTGTAAATATTGATTGATTTTGTTTCAAATTTTGATATGTTCTAGCTGAGACAATTTTCTACAAATGCAGTGTCCACAATTTTTCATTTTGACAAAGGCATCATGGCGTATTTTTGCGATTAAAGGAGGCATGTCAATTTTTTACATTTTGCGTGTATTCTCTATGGGACATCACTTTTTCTCAAAACTGGATTCTACACTCCTGTCTTTCGCGAGCAAAATCTCCGTTGTCTTAGCTTATTTTTTGCTGAGCTTCGAATATGTTGTAGCTGAGACAATAATCTATCACACGTGTGCCTTTCATTTTTCGATCAGATGCCGGGATTATGCTCATATTTCACTTGCAAAGTAGGATTTGAGAATTCATTTCCCGTTTACGTGTAATCGCTATACGAAATGTTTTGGTATATCGGTAACGCACTTGACTTCCATCCTCGAGATCCATGGTTCGAGTCCGGGTGTCTCCAACAATATGTGTCTTCACTTTATTTTTTGACCTTTCACAGTACCATCTCCTTTGAGTATTAAAACACGTAGAATCGCAAATAATGTAATAAACAACCCTATTTTCTTTATTATTACCCTATTTTTCACTTAATCCATTACTTTTTGCGTTTAATCCCTATGGGAGATGACTTTTTCTCAAATCTGGATTCTACATTCCTGTGTTTTGAGCAATATCGCCGATATTTCTGCTTGGATTTTGTTGATTTTTGAGAATGTTGTAGCTGAGACAAGTTTCCACGAGATTTATGTAGACTATTTAACATTATCATGACGTTATCATAGTCAAAAATTCAATCATAGGTGACATGTCAATTATCATATATAACAACCTCAATCGGATACCTGAAGGGGGCGCTATACCACTTTCAATCATGGTCATCTGGAAGGCATTGTTCTCAATTGCATCTCTCTCTCCTCTCTCTTGCTCTTTACTTCTCCTCTCATGTTCTGCCCCTCTCCTTTTTTGGTCTGTCTCTACATCTATCTATCTCTCTTCTCTTTCACCCTCTCCCTCTCTCTCTCTCTCTTGCCTTGCGTCCCCCTTATTCTCTTGGTCTGTCTCCCTCTTGCCCTACAGTTGAAACTTGACTCATGGATAGACCATAATGGGAGTAGTAAACGAAATATGAAATCGTGAAAATGCGTTCTTCTTTATGTTACACATGAGCATACGTATCACCTAATTCGTCAAAGTAACGAATTAAAGTCTAGTATTTATTTTGTGTCTGTATAGAAGAAATTATTATTATTCTTCCTCAATTTCGTTCGCAAGATATCTCAAGAATGGCTAAAGCCATTTTCATGAAACTTGCCATGATGATAGATCTTAGTATAACTTAGAACTGCATGAATTTTCAAAGACACAAAATTATCGTGACGTCATCCAGGCGCCATTTTGTAAAAATCAACTTATGATCATATCTTCATAACGGAAAGTAATTTTTCATTCATATTTATCATGAATAAGATCAATATCCTTCCGGTCAATTTCAGATAAAAAAAACATGCGCAAATCCGCGCGTACGCGTTTCTGCGCGAGTTTACGTGCGCGCACAAATTTAAAATGCTCAAAATCATTCCCAATTTTGTTTGCATACGTTTCAAGCCATATGGAGCATTTGACAAAAAATCACTCAAACGCACATGCGCGCGCGTTTTTTGCGCGTTCTGGCATTTTGCAACATATAATCGCCAAATTTTCTTTGTCATCATGTTTGGCACATTCTTCCAAGCATTTTGATACCATGTTCATCTCTTTATCACTATTAATAACGGAATGAGCGTCCGTCCAAAATAAATATCCGCGCGCGCAAAGTCATGTATTACATAGCATATATGGGCAAAAATATGCCTATAAAAAGTCCATTGGGATGAATAAGGACTGCCAAGTTTTTTTCATATTTTGATAGAGTATGAGTCGGAGATATGATTTCATAGCTCATTTGGCCATTAAATACATCTTGACGTCATCATAATGGCCTTGGAAGTCAAAAATACAAAATTGCATATTATGACGTCATTATATTTTTTGAAAATTTAGTGTATTTCTCATAATATTGACTGATTTTCTTCCAAATTGCGGTATTTTGTAGTTGAGGCAATTGCCTTCAAGATAAATACACACTACTTTCTGTTGCATTGACGTCATCATAGTACAAAATTCAATTAAAGGCCACATTTTAGAATTTTCTTAATTTGCGTGTTATGCCTAAGGAAGGTGAATTTTGTTCACATCATGAATCTTTATGACATTGATCTTTGAGCACTATCTAGCTTATTGGTATTATACACAAATACACTTTGGGCGACCTTCCACGCAAGCCGCCGTAAGTGGCGCTACAGTTGGGGGGCAGCTGGGGGGCTTCTGGATAGCACCTGAATGGGAAAGTTGAATGAGCGAGAGCTCGTTCGTACTTAGGCCCGCATCTACTGGCGGTGTGGTGAGAGTGCCTCCGTACCGTAAGTTCGAACTCACAACTCTGCTCCAGCTAGCTAAAATTCCTTGAATTATTTATATTCTAACTCTAAATCATTCCGTCTCTCACTCTCTTCAATTCAATAAAATCATCTGCATGTTAACATACACGATAATGAATATGTGGGACACCGTTACAACGGCGTCTCCCAAACTTCGATTGCCGAAAACGCACGCAAAACTCGCCAATGACGGACATCATCTACCCATTCATCCATCGTAAATGAAATAAATTTAGACAAAATGAAGTTGAAATGTCCGAAAGCGGCAAGGAATAATAAGTGGTTTGTCTGTGAGAAAGCAATTATCGTTGCATGCAAGATGAAAGCGCAAGCTGATAGAAGCCCCCCAGCGTGTAATGATAAACGTAGAGGGCTCACATCCATGAAAATTCGCCCGTATCGGTGTATATGTCCTCCCATATTTTGATACGGTGTAGCTAATAAAATATCTACAATATTGACGTACATCATTTTTCATTTCGATGACATCATCATAGTGAAATTTTCAATTAAAGGTGACATGTCAGAATTTTCTTAGTTTGCGTGTTAGGCGACTTTTTCTGAAAACCTGATTCTACAAATCTCTATCGAATACCTGAAGGGGGCGCTATACCACTCTGAATCATGGTCTTTATCGTATTTATGATCATTATCATTAGATCATCATCGGCACACTTTCATGATAACAAAATAGCACGTATCACCTAATTCGTCAAAGTGACGAATTAAAGTCTAGTTATGTTTGAAAGTGTCAACACATTTCAATTCACGTATTTTACGAGGTATAGTACTCCATAAGCAAGGTCCATTCAATATTACTGTACGTTTATATGAAGTTGTATGTACAAATGGCAAGTGAAAATTCTAAGCATTTCTAGTACTATAGTGGTGTATATTACAATTTAGTATACAAAGTTTTAAAAATGATTTGGGAAGGATTTGTAAATAGCACTGGAACATTAATATTGCACATTGATGATTATACATATCAGTAAAATTCAATATTTTCATTTCTTTAAAAAGTGGATGTGAATGGGCAAGATAACAAGTATGACAAATAGTAAGAATTGCACGTTTTTGCAATTAAATTACTTTCCTAATATGGGTTTCATGTGCATTCCCCCATGCAAGTATTCCATAATACAAAAATGGTAATATCAAACTGTTATATATCATCTTCAATATACATTTAGGAAATGATCTTAATTTATACATAACACCAATATTTTTCGATAATACATTACAAACAGCATTTATATGATCAATCCATTTCAACTACTTATCAATGGTGATGCCAATGAATTTATGTGAAGAGATCTGTTTAATTTCTGTATTACACAAACAAATAATAATAGAATCAGTGTCACATTTTTATTTGTAAAAATCATAAAATGTGTCTTACTTATATTAAGTGACAGTTTTTTTTTTACAGAAAGCCATGTGTTTATGAACTTAATTTCTCGATTAAATATATCTTGAAGTGATTGTATATTTTGAATAAACAATTACCGGTAAGAGTAATCCTTAGCAGAATGTAATCAGTCTGTTTCTTTAAAAGCGCAATATATCGTCGCCTGCACCACGAACCGTCCTCTCTGCGCACTTTGATGCGAAAGTTAGTTTCGCAGAAAACGCATTTAAAGAAAAGCTTTTTTTAAACCGGCAATAATTATAACTAAAAGTAGAGCAAATTAAAAACCGATGACTTCATTCGATAGTTCAGGTCCCAAAGTTACATCCCATATCTTTATATTTTCTTGAACTTAATTATTTACGCCACAGCGAGCATTGTAACAGAGAGGACGGTTCGTGGAACAGATATAGTGCGCGATCGCGCCTCGCGTCTTTACCACGAACTGGCCGCTCTCCTGCGGACGGTTCGTGGAAAAGATGAAATGCACAATGCGCATTGCTATTTTCACCACGAACCGTCCGCTCCTATTACGCGCAACTGAAAACCGTACAAAATGAATGGAAGATGAAGTGACTGAGAATCGGAAAGTGTTGTTTACAGACATCGGTTTTCTAATTCACATTTTCAAACATTTTAGGGATGTTGAAATAATCCGGGTGATGATGAGAGTAAAGAATGACACATCTACTCTCACTCAATATCAATTCTTCAAAAATGATGAAATATTTTTTGTCCGTACTGCCTCATAAACAGAGAAGACGGTTCGTGAAAAAGATGAATTCCGTTACAACAGTAATCCATTTCACCACGAACCGTCCGCTCTTAACAAGATGTGTACAAACCGAATGAATATTTAAGAAAATCTCAATTAAAGTATGATCTGTGAGCATTCATAGTTATTTTAATTCAATATTGATTTTTTTTTTGTACTGAATAACAGGCAAAATTCGTTTATTGGAAATCAGTTCATTGCATGCAATAATTTGTCTTTTTCTTTTCTTTTTTCTTTTATTTGAAATTTATTAGTTAGTTTATTAGTATTGCTATCTTACTGGACGAAATCAAAATGCTCTTCTTTTAACATTGTCCAATTCTGGATTGATAGTAAATCTTGCTTTCTTTCTTTCTTTGCTTCTTCTTTCTTTGCTTCTTCTTTCTTTGTTTCTTTCTGCCTTCCTTCCTTCCTTTACTTTTTCTTCTGCCTTCCTTCCTTCTCTTTACATTTTCTTTCTTTCTTTCCTCCTTGCTTTCTTTACCAAATTTTCTTCCTTTCTTTCTTTATTTCTTCCGTTCTTTCTTCTTTTTTTAAATTTGTCTGCAGTAATTTCATAAGGCACTTTAAATTAAGAAAATCAGATAAATCAGACATGCATGGAAACAAAGGATTTAGATACACACGTCCATTGCCTGCTTCAAATATTAAAAAAAATAAACAAACATAGATTATTTATCAATTGTGTCTTTTTATCTTTTAATAATCATCATATTATTTCATTCCATAGTATTTGCAACATATTTAACAGAAATATTTACAGACAGAACAAAATCTGAAATAGGCAAGACGAATTACAATTCCTTTAAAAAAAAAATCACACACATTGACATTTTGGCATAATGTTTGTTTAGATCTCATTGAGACAAAAAAAGAATGGACAATGATGGAATGTTATTTCAATTTTTGTTTTTTTTTGTTTCTTCATATCCAGTCATCAAGAAGTCCTCGTGATTTGACTCTTTATATCAGTTGTATAAAGTAAAACCTTTGTCTCTATTAATGAAAAAGTGATATATTGGACATCAAATTAGAGGATTTTAATAATCCTATTCCTCACAACTCTGCATGAAATATATTCAATTATGCACATGTCTTAGGAATATTCAAAAGGATATATAACTTTTCCACATTCTATTCATTTTGATTTCCATAGAATCTTGTTAAACTTCATTGTTTGCAGATGGAAATATCAAAATTTCACCAAGATCTCTTTAGTCAGATTCATCACAATAATGAAATATTTAAAATTATGTATCACTTTTCTTCCATTCATGTAGTTATTCTATTTCCAATGTATACTTCATTGTTATTTTTTTAAACTACACTATTTACAGATAGAAACATTAAATTCTAGTCCTTGATACATCTCGTATTTTCCATTTCCAAGTTTACTTCATTATGTTATTTCTAAACTGCATTATTGACGGATATAAATATTAAATTTCAACACATCATTTAACAAATGCATTATTTATTTTTAATTATTGTAATTATTTCATATCCGTAGTAAATTCAGAGTTCTATTTAAACTGCATTATTTACAGATAAAAAAGGAATGAGCCAGATACATCTCATAGGAATGTATTATTCCAAAGAAAACATCATTTATCTTCAACACATGTTATCAAATCATTTCATCTTCATATAATTTTTTTCTCTTTAAAGCTGTATCATTTACAGATAAGAAATACCAATGTTCTGAAAGAGCCAGATACATCTCATAGAAATATAATATTGAAAAGAATGTATTATTTCTCATAAATTCATTTAATTATTTCAGTGTATTACATTTTGTTTTTAAACTGCATTATTTACAGATGGAAATGTTAAAATATCACTTGTCTTGAGTACAATAAGTATCATATTGACACAATATTCAAAAGAATTGATTATTTCTCGTCAATTCATTTAATTATTTCAGTGTATTACATTTTGTTTTTAAACTGCATTATTTACAGATGGAAATGGTAAAATATCACTTGTCTTGAGTACAATAAATATCATATTGACACAATATTCAAAAGAATTGATTATTTCTCGTCAATTCATTTGATAATTTCATCTCTATAGTCTATTCCTTATATTAAAACTTCAATATTTACAGATGAAAAAAAAAAAAAAAAATGAGCCAGCTTAATTTCGTAACTATGAATGTAATATCCCAAAGAATGCATCATTCAATACAAATCATTTAATTAATATGTCATTGATATATTATCTCTTGTGCTAGATACATCTCATACCAATGAAATAAGTAATTTTCGTTTCGATGTCATGCAAAAGTATTTTTTAGTCTCAATTGTGAATCATTTATAAACAAGTTCTTTTTTTTTTTTAGATTTGATTTTCAACAAAAATTCAAATCACTCATATGAAAATACGCAAAGTATCATAATGACAAACACAGCTTGTCACAATCTAGCAGATTCAACTGCATTATTTACAGATGGAAATGTTAAAATATCACTTGTCTTGAGTACAATAAGTATCATATTGACACAATATTCAAAAGAATTGATTATTTCTCGTCAATTCATTTAATTATTTCAGTGTATTACATTTTGTTTTTAAACTGCATTATTTACAGATGGAAATGGTAAAATATCACTTGTCTTGAGTACAATAAATATCATATTGACACAATATTCAAAAGAATTGATTATTTCTCGTCAATTCATTTGATAATTTCATCTCTATAGTCTATTCCTTATATTAAAACTTCAATATTTACAGATGAAAAAAATAAATAAATAAAATGAGCCAGCTTAATTTCGTAACTATGAATGTAATATCCCAAAGAATGCATCATTCAATACAAATCATTTAATTAATATGTCATTGATATATTATCTCTTGTGCTAGATACATCTCATACCAATGAAATAAGTAATTTTCGTTTCGATGTCATGCAAAAGTATTTTTTTAGTCTCAATTGTGAATCATTTATAAACAAGTTCTTTTTTTTTTAAGATTTGATTTTCAACAAAAATTGAAATCGCTCATATGAAAATACGCAAAGTATCATAATGACAAACACAGCTCGTCACAATCTAGCAGATTCAACTCTACATTTCAGATATGAACTGGTCAGTGATTACTTTTTATGGAAACAAAGAATATGAAAGCATTAATTAACTGATATCATTTGGGTAGCATAGTTTAGTAGTGAGGCAGCTTATCATAAAAAGCCTGGTGGAGTGGGTGCCAGACTGCAGGTGTAGTGCCGCTGCAGAGGGCCTTGAGATCCTGATATTTACCCAAAGATAACTTTGGTGGGCCATTCCTGTAGAGAGGCTCGGGTGTTACTTCAGTGACCTCTTCTACACCTCTCCGTGTCTGGTTTGTCCTGATCACATCAAATTCTTCATCAGTGTGAGAATACTTGAAGTACACGGAATCCACTTCACCTTTCACGACCTTCATAGCCATGAATTTCTTCCAGTCTACGGTTTGTCCACCCTCAGAGGTTTGGACTCGCAGAATACCTTTCTGTTGACCAACAGACTTCCAATCATCAATATCTCTTGATTGGACTTCTACTACATGATAAGGATGGGGGTGAAGACGAGCCATCGCACAAATGGTGCTCAATTGAGTCGGTACCATGACTTCTTTCACACGTCTAATGCTTCGTTCTATGACGCTGTGCATGGCATCACCCTCACTTTGTCCGTGGTTTGTAGGGAAGTAATTAACTGTGACCGATTCAACGGACTTAGCCTTTCCGATGAAATGTTGCAGCATTGTTGGGATGATAGAGTTCTTATTTTGACCGACACAGCCATCACAGTAGAACACTACTTGTTTCACACCCCTCTCATCTAGACTGTTAAGGTACCGATGGACGTGTGAGGCAATTTCACAGGATCCTCTTTTTGTTTCGCACTCGTGTGAAAGAAAGCACCATCCGTCCTTGCTTGCAAGTTCATATATCGTGAAGTTGTAGTTGCTGAGTCTACGTTTGTAGAAAATGTCAGATTGTGGGGACTTCGGCAAGTAAATGACCTGCTCCAGATCGAAAACTGCAGAGACAAATGTGTGGTCAACTGAAGCTCTTTCCTTAGCAAGACTCTTCAACTCTCTTACTTTTTCTTTTTCAGCAATGTGAACTTTGTATGCCCCTGCAATTTCTTCCCTCTCTTTGGGATTCCCACGTCTGTTGGTTTTCAAAGTTTCCTCTTCTTGATTCCATTAACGGCATAACCTCGTCTTCATTGTTCCTTTCTTCTTCGTTGGTGAGCCCTTGGTACTGTGATGCACTTGAACTGATGTCAAGTGGAATTTCACTGAGATTGAATGCAAGATTATGACAAAGGCAATCATCACGTAAGTTAAAATGAAGGAAGCATAAGAAACACAAGCACTCTGGACACGCTGCCCAAACTTCATCAGTACACATGAAATTGTCACATGTTTCAGGATTTCTCTGACCACACTGCATGTTTGGATGGAGCGGAGAATCTGGAGAAGATAAAAAGACAAAGGGAAAACAATGATAGTGAATGTAATGACATAATTTTCGGGACACAGGTAAAGTTATATTGAGCACAACAGAAACAATAAGTGTGATAATAATTGATCAGGATATTAAATAAATGAATAGAAAATCCTTTTTATATTCAGAACACGTACACAATCAATAAAATGAAGTGTGCTTTTTGTCCATTCTAACTGTATCAATATAATTTCACTTTAGTTATTATCATCAGTATAATTTCCTTGTACTGTGGACAGTCCTCTGATTTCTTTATGTTATTATGAATAGTCATGAACTATTATTGGAAGATATTTTTACCTGCATGGCTGTCAGACTGTGTTATCTGGTCACTTGCGATGGATATTGGTTCAGGCAATCCAGATCCACATCCTGTTGAATCTTCAGGAAGTGATGGCGATCGATGATACGGGTAGAGGACCAAGTTTTGCTTCTGGGGTAGGATTACAAAAATTGAATATAAACACTAGTTTTAAACTCTCCGAAGAAGATGCCCCTCCCAAAAAAAAATGAATAAGACTACAATAGTGAAATATACACACTAGTTCCAATGCCTCCCCCCCCCAAATAGAAGACTCATCCCAAACCTGCACCCACCCCTCCCCCCTAAAAAAAGATCTTACAAATGTAGAAGAATCCATTTATAATATTGAACATGCGCTTCGGTCTTTCCTCATTAAGATCTTGTAGGAAAGTTGGTCTAGATTGTTGTTGTTGTTATATTCTTGTACTTTCATAATGCAAACATTCTTATTCATAATTGTAATTAAGTTCATTTGTATATGCATATTCATTATTGTAAATATGGTCATTTTTTCATGCACAAATTCATTATTGTCAATATGTTCTTGTTGAGACTCTCATACTCCCGATCGGGGTTCGATAGAGTTTAATAAAATCTTATCTTATCTTATCTATCAAATTGGGAAAAGGAGTGTAATACCTGCATATTTGTCAGAAAGTCGTGCCAGGGGGATGTCAAATTCCTCATCAGACTGTGTTATCTGGTCACTTGCGATGGATATTGGTTCAGGCAATCCAGATCCACATCCTGTTGAATCTTCAGGAAGTGATGGCGATGATACGGGTAGAGGACCAAGTTTTGCTTCTGGGGTAGGATTACAAAAATTGAATATAAACACTAGTTTTAAACTCTCCGAAGAAGATGCCCCCCCCCCAAAAAAAAAAAAAAAAAAAAAAAAATGAATAAGACTACAATAGTGAAATATACACACTAGTTCCAATGCCTCCCCCCCCCCCCAAATAGAAGACTCATCCCAAACCTGCACCCACCCCTCCCCCCTAAAAAAAGATCTTACAAATGTAGAAGAATCCATTTATAATATTGAACATGCGCTTCGGTCTTTCCTCATTAAGATCTTGTAGGAAAGTTGGTCTAGATTGTTGTTGTTGTTATATTCTTGTACTTTCATAATGCAAACATTCTTATTCATAATTGTAATTACGTTCTTTTGTATATACATATTCATTATTGTAAATATGTTCATTTTTTCATGCACAAGTTCATTATTGTAAACATTTTCTTGACGAGACTCTCATACTCCCAAGAACTGGTTAACACTCAGATGATATCAAATTGGGAAAAAGAGGAAAAGGAGAGTAATACCTGCATATTTGTCAGAAAGTCGTGCCAGGGGGATGTCAAATTCCTCATCAGACGATTCTGAATCTTCAAGATATTCTGAATCGAGAACGATTCCTTGCCACAGAGTCCCTTCATAGTCCATGATCACCTCTTTCCCTTTTGTCATCTTCCCTGTCCACTGAAGGAGTGGTGAATGAACAATGTTGTTTGCACCATTCAAATGCCATTGCACCAAAACATCATAGCCTTTATCCGGTCTAAAAACGAATAAAAAAAAGAAAGAGAGATTTCAACAACCTTATTTTCATAACAATTTTGCATACCGGTATGTATTCGGTAATAAACATACATATTAAGCTGTTCCATGAGAGATGAACTGGTAAAGAAATTATAGCCTTATTTTTTATAATTCATGAAGAAATTATTATTCTGCATTAATATTGGCCCAACACTTGAAATTATAAAGTCAAAGACATCACCTATATATTGTTTTTTAACACCATTTCATTATTTATAAATATTTATTCTGGTAAACATAAGAATTCTTACCTTGATCCACTTTTCCCTTTGCTCTTCTTTGGTCTTGGCATACCTGCTTTGTTTTAGATATCTCCTTCTCTAAGTTGCACAGCCACATCTGCGATAATAAAAACAAGAAAAAAAATGAGACAAAATATTATAAAAGTCAATGATATACAAATCGGTTTCACAATGATTTGACACATAGGTAGAGATTAAAGTTACAATAATTTTACTACACCATGCATTCAAGTACATAAATAAAAATGTCAACAAGAACATGAACATGAATACCCTGGTCCCTGCCAATTTTTGGGACTGAATAAGACATTTTTTTTGTAATGAAAAAATGGTTAATCTAGATGAAGTCCAACTATTGTTCAGTACGTTAATTGTAACTATCTTGATTAGATTACATATAAAATAGAACTTTCAGTTTTGGTCCCCGAAATGGGCAGGGCACAAATGACTTAAGATCTGCTAATGGTGGAGCTCCTAGGTAAAACCTTAACTATCTAGTCCAAATGTTAGATCTAGATAAAATCTATAAGATAGGTTAGTTAGTAACATTATACATCTTAATAATAATACTAAAAAAAGTTAGGACTAGACCTAGACTCTAGTCTAGATCTACACTAAGACTAAGTTACATCTAGGTCTAATTTGTGTCTTTCTTTGATCAGAAATAGATCTGGTCTAGGCCTAAATCGTCGTCGTTAGTAATAGTATTGTAAGATAAAGACAAAGTAGATCCTAGGTCTAGGTCTAGATCTAGAGTTAGACCTAAATTACTAGTGTTGAATTGCTCTTGTTCTAGTTTTTCCTGTGTTTATCTAATCTACAGACAGTATTCATTAAATAATCTTAGAAAGCAGATATCTTCAGTAGATCTGAAGTTAGTTCTTATTATCAACAGTCAGACAGGATTTCGTGTTAGGTCCAACCAAAAACTGAATAGGCGGGACTGTAACATAATTTTTCGTGAGAATTTAATGATAAAATGAACTTTTTAGAAAAATACAATTGCTATAACCGAAGGAAGAATCTCTTATTGTTTTTTGAAAATATTTTATGTTTTAGAAAATAGATCTTAGAGCATATACTTACGAAATAATTGGATCCGGGCAAACTTTCCAGGGAAGCGGCCGCTTCGTGGTGCAGCAGACGGATCAATTTACGTCAAATTCTTCACCACGAAGTGTCCTGAGCGCGCGAGCGCGAGAGAGGACGGTTCGTGGTACAGAAATATCCAATTTATTGCAAGAGGACGCTTTACGATGACGTCGTTATTACGTAACCGCGCAATGTTAGACTCTGAAATTTTCACAAAATGTAGGTATTTATTAGTACATGAAAAAAATGCAAAAAAATAAAAATTGAAAAAAATGCCGAATTTGGCCAGAGAGGACGGTTCGTGAAACGGGTGACGATATGTTTGCGTGGCTAACAGAAGTTACGAGGTTCACTCAGGGACTTGATAGAGAAGGACTGGAATCAAGCTGGCGAAACCCTTGTAATTTATTCAACGCATTCGTGAGTTCTAAAGCGTAACAATGGGATGTGTAACATTCCACTTGGCTTTGAAGTTCCATGCTCCGAACCGCGCTTCCACTGCGGGGACTTTCGGAAGCCAGGCACCAGTTTTACATTTATTACAAAATATTAAATTACCAGCAACTTGAAATTTCAGTGTAAATCCAAAACTGTGTATGGGGATTGTATTGCGAATAGTGCATCAAACATATTTCTAAATTTAGAACTCCGTCCTTCCTATAATTTGTGTGCCAGAGTTGGTAAAAGAAAAATTACATCCTGACAAAAACTGAATAGTTTAGGATAATGCGCTAAGTCTTGCATGTTTTAATGTCACGTTATTTGATCCATCATTTACAATCTTCAATAGCATTAAGTTTGCTAATGCGTGTTTTTGTTCGCTTGTTCTACTCTTTCCACATTCAACAATGGATGAGAAACCATCGAAAGGGACAGCGAACAGTTGCTGTGATACCATTTTCTGATGTAGGAATTCTAAATCCTGAAATGCATGCGCTCTTTTATCTCACCACCTGGTCAGCAGTTGTAGATTATGCTAGGAGTCCACTGGGCCAGCGCCAGTTGGTGCCAGTTCGCGCCAAAGATTATGTGATTGGCGCGGTAGTGGCTCGCTGTGGCGCCGAATTAATGTCCGCTCGGCATGTGTCGCCAAGTGGAAAAAAACTGGGTGCCATATGGCGTGCGCCAAATGCCACCCGGCTTGCTCCAAAATGTTGCGCCAGTTTGCGCCAGTTCGCGCCATTACACGGCCATTTGATTCCAAAATTCACCCTGTTGGCGCCATTCGCGCCAATAGACGGCTACTTTGCACCACTTGGTGATTAGTTTGTGCCAAAGGTCGCCAAATTGGTTTGAACTTGCCGCCGCTTGGCGCTACTTGCCGACTATATAAATACCGGCCATCGGCTACCTGGTTCAGACCCTCCTCAGCTGCTGTATGAACAACATCTGTACTAAATATTTACAATTTTGATATGTCTGAGGCTTTTGATAATGTTGGAGTGATGATGCTGCTCCATCAGAAGATAATGAGAGATGCTGAGGTGGCCACTGCCTATTTGGCCATGTGGCGCGAAATCTCATTGGCGCAACTTGGCGCGCGCCATTACATTCCAGTGGATTCCATTAGGCGGATTGTTTGCGCCAAAGGGCGATATGTTCGCGCCATTTGGTGCCACTTGGCGGACACTTGGCGCTGATTGCTCGATGCAAGTGGCGCCACATTCAAAATTGGTGCCGTCATGCTAGGAGTCCACTGGGCCGGCGCCAGTTGGCGCCAGTTTGCGCCAAAGATTATGTGATTGGCGCGTAGTGGCTCGCTGTGGCGCCGAATTAATGTCCGCTCGGCATGTGTCGCCAAGTGGAATAAACTGGGTGCCATATGGCGTGCGCCAAATGCCACCCGGCTTGCTCCAAAATGTTGCGCCAGTTTGCGCCAGTTTGCGCCATTACACGGCCATTTGATTCCAAAATTCACCCTGTTGGCGCCATTCGCGCCAATAGACGGCTACTTTGCGCCACTTGGTGATTAGTTTGTGCCAAAGGTCGCCAAATTGGTTTGAACTTGCCGCCGCTTGGCGCTACTTGCCGACTATATAAATACCGGCCATCGGCTACCTGGTTCAGACCCTCCTCAGCTGCTGTATGAACAACATCTCTACTAAATATTTACAATTTTGATATGTCTGAGGCTTTTGATAATGTTGGAGTGATGATGCTGCTCCATCAGAAGAGGATGAGAGATGCTGAGGTGGCCACTGCCTATCAACTTATGCTGGCCAATCCTGAAGAAGAAGAGCCTCCTAAGAAGAAAGGGAAGCACAACTGGTGGTTTAGACCCATGCGCCACCCACAGTTGAGGGCCGAACGTGGACAGTACCACACTTTGATGGAAGAGCCGAGGGAGAATAACAGGAGGAAGTTCAAGAACTACACCAGGGTGTCCCCAGAGATGTTTGATGACCTGTTGGTCAGGCTTACACCCCACTTGCAGAAGAAGGACACCCACTTCAGGAAATCCATTCCCCCTGGTCTCAAGTTGTCCGTCTTCCTGTGCCATCTCGCCACTGGGGCCACCTCTGCCGAGCTGTCTTACAACTTCCGAGTGGGCAAGGAAACCATCCAGAAGTTTGTCCCTGGTGTGGCCAGAGCGATAGTGGATGAGTATGCTGCAGAAGTCATCTCCCTCCCCACAACCAATGAAGGCTGGCTTGAGGTTGCAGGTGATTTTGAAGCCAGAAGGAATCTTCCTTACTGTCTGGGAGCCTATGATGGAAAGCACTTCCATCTCCAGAAGCCCAACAAATCAGGCAGCCTTTACTTCAACTACAAGCAGTTCTTCTCGGTTGTCCTAATGGCTCTGGTAGATTCAAAGTACCAGTTCATGTGGATCGATGTGAGTGGAGTTGGCCATCAGTCTGATGCCCAGATCTACAACAACAGTGAACTGAAGGAGTGCATTGAAGCTGGCACTTTAGGCATCCCAGATCCAGCTCCTCTTCCCCATGATGATGAAGAGCACCCTATACCGTACCTCTTCGTGGGAGGACGTACATCATGAAGCCCTCTGGCCGTTGTAACATGGACCAACAGCAGAAGATCTTCAACTGGCTGTCCAGGGCAAGGCGTGTGGTTGAAAATGCCTTTGGCATTCTGGCTCTGTAGTTCCAGTGCTTCCTTAGCCAGATGAGACAGGAACCAGACACAGTCCGCCTGCTCGTTGAAGCTGCCGTGATGCTGCACAACCTCATCAGGAAGCGCTATCAGGCACCGGACGTCCGCATGTTGGACCAGGAGGATGCCCAGCACAACCTCATCCCTGGAGCTTGGAGAACTGCCGCCATCACTGTGAGGCGGCAAGTGGCGCCGAATGGTGGGCAACCAGGTGGCATTTGGCGTGAAGTAGTCACCAATCGGGTGCCGTTTGGCTCGCGTAGAGGCGCAAACGGGGCGCAAACAAGGTGCCCCTTGGCGCCAAGTGGCGCCATGTGGCGCGAAATCTCATTGGCGCAACTTGGCGCGCGCCATTACATTCCAGTGGATTCCAATAGGCGGATTGTTTGCGCCAAAGAGCGATATGTTCGCGCCATTTGGTGCCACTTGGCGGACACTTGGCGCTGATTGCTCGATGCAAGTGGCGCGACGAAAATTTCAAACATTTTGAAATTTTCTTGCCGCCACATTCCAATTTGGTGCCGTTACGGGCCACCACGAGCCAGTAGGGAGGCAGTTTGAGCCACTACACGCCACTAGGCACCTTATTGGCGACACTAGGCGCCACAGCAAATTGCATTGGCGCAAACTGGCGCAAAGTGGCGCCGGCCCAGTGGACTCCTAGCATCACGGGCCAACACGAGCCAGTTGGGAGGCAGTTTGAGCCACTACACGCCACTAGGCACATTATTGGCGACACTAGGTGCAACAGTAAATTGCATTGGCGCAAACTGGCACCAACTGGCGCTGGCCCAGTGGACTCCTAGCATTAGCGCATAACTTTTCGGCGGCTTGGAGCATGGGGTCGAAGGAGAGCGGCTTGATTCCAGTACTTCTCTATCACGTCCCTGGTTCACTAGATGACTATTTGGAAAGTGAGCGTTGTGTATTATAACCTTAAATATTAATGTTTACAAAAACGTTTCTACAGAGCTGTGACTGCCAACATACACAGATATATCCACCTCCGATAACGGGTATGATAATCTGTTATGGTTAACGGTATCATCGGATTATGGTGTGTTTCCACAGGAGTGTATAACGACAAATAATCCATTAGACCATTAGATAATTGTTCATATGGATGTGTATTTATTTTCTTTATTCCTTAGGAGATAGGAACAGACGGGACTGATAGCGGTAGAGGCGAAGGAGTCTCATTAAGTATTTGGGACTTTGCTGGACACGACATATACTACTCAACCCATCAGGTAAAATAACATTTTAAGAACTTTAAATTCCTTATAAAATCTACCGTGGTGCCATAAAAGCAAATTTGTAAAGTATTGTTAGATTCTGGTATTTGATAAAAATTAAAATTGTATTATCTTCCATACATTCATTATGGCATTTATGTGCTAAATATTTGATATTTCTCCTGCGATTTTTGTTTCTGATCAGTTTCAGTGTATAAATCTCATTCTCAAAGAAAGTAGAAATTGAGACTATTATTCCATTGTCTCAGTTCAATGATTCAGTTCAGGGCACGTAGATTCATGTACTTTTAATAAGTACAGCTGTTGGCCTACATATTAGTTTTTACCATACATTTTATAAAGGTGCATTAATGTGTGGTCCAGTCATAGATGCAATGTCATGCCCAGTGTCTAAATTATTGCTTCTTTGATATATTTGATATTCCACTGTAGGAGAACAGACTTCACATTAGTCAATAATTGCTAGCTTCTTGTGAACTGTAAAAACTCTAGAACTATGTCTTAATTTTGTAAAAAAAAATTCTTTGTCAACATAAGTTTGTTATTCCTTTGACCTGCAATTGTCACACACTTATCTTGGAATTGGTAGTGTATATGCAAGTAGTTGGTTTATCCTTATGTATCTTAGCACTGATACTCCCAAATTGACACCGGCTCTATATATGGAGCCAGTGGATCTACGTCAGTCAGTTTTATCCAAAGAACTTAATACATTTTTGGAAATTAATGCTTTGTCTTGAGTTTGAACAGAGATATCGCAATGTAGAGACCTCTTGCCCTTACTGATGAACTATACTCTCTATATTAATACAGTTAACAACTAAATAATGTTTCTTCAGAATGTGACATATTGAAGCTTGCATCAAAAAGTATATAACATAGGCCCTAATTTAACTAGCCCATCTTGTATTCATGGGTTACGAACAACTAAAACAAAAACATCAAATTTATGAATGCCTTAGTTGTTATTCATATATAATAATTAAAACAAAAATAATAGTTCAGTTCTTGTATAGCGCAGAATACGTTATGAAATAACATCTCTAAGTGCTTTCAAAGAGCTTTGGACTTTATCACCCTAGCTTTAGCTCCGGCAGCCTGATATAAATAATAGAACGTATATAAACAACATAGCATGGTAGTTATTAATACTTATGCATCATTTTTATTCCCTTCTCCTCTAGGTGTTTCTGACGTGGCGAGCTATTTATGTGATTGTCTTTGATCTCAGTAAAAGTTTGGGCTATGTCGTTCCCCCTGAATCCAGAGACAAGAAATCTGAAAAGGTATTTCTCTATTTCACTTCATACTGCTTGGCAAAAATTAATTATGCTTTACAGGGGATTGACAAATGTTAGAGAGTGTTGTGTTTTTTTTTTGCCAAAGATTACTTAAATTGCCAAAGTTATTTTGTAAAGTTTTAAATATTTGTATAATCCATTACTCGTACCAAATATTATGATAGCTCTTGTTCATGTTAACTATTTTAAAATGTAGATTCAACTACCTGTTGCCGTCTAGATTAATTCATGTGTAATTGTTGGTACAATTTAAACAGTGATATATTAACACACCTTTTCGTCTTTTATCAGAGCAGGGTGTACTGTGAGATTAAATAGCTGAAATCTCTATCTCTTTGAAAGTCCATCTCTGCTCAAAAATACACGTAGACCTATAAGGTCATCCTGCCGATCATGTCCGCACCTGTGCATGTCATTAAAGCGATTAACTTTTGAGAGAAAAAAAAATACCAATCATAATAGCTGGTAATGTTTTACCAAATAATTATCCAGGTGTACTGCTATTTCTCTTGATTATTAATTTACCATCTTCTCCAGTCATCTTTTCATACATGTTATTATTTAATCTCCATCCTTCATTGATTTCTATTTCTGTTAGATAGTATTTGACCTCAATATTCCTTTTTTTGTATACATTACTTTATATGGAGTTGCCGTACTTTAAGCTTAGTTTATGTTGCAATCCTTCTTAATGAATATTTTATGCTAATATTACAAAGTAAGTACATATTCATGATATTGTATTGATTATATGATTTGAATATCATGCTATCATCGGTTAGGTATTTTGAAAGACAATGAACATATATAAACCAATAGATCGTTCCAAAAAACTAACACAAAATACAAAAGAGTGGGATATGAGAATGATTACCAAGAATGGTGTTTTTGTGTGTTTTTATGCTTCCGCTACAACGTAGCCGGAGGCATGATGTTTTCTGGTTGTCCGTCCGTACGTCCGTACGTCCCGTTCTCGTGATTGCGTTATCTCAATAACCGATTGATGGATTACCTCTAAACCTGGGTCATGCATGTATCTTTCTAAGCCAATGAACTGATTGAAATATTAGGGTCACGAGGTTAAAGGTCAAAAGTCACAGGGGTTAATAATAATGCAAAAATAGCTTTTGATCGCGTTATCTCAAGAACCGATTAATGGATTCCTGCCAAACTTGGGGCATGTATCTTGCAGAGCCAATGGATTGACCAGATTTTGTTGTCACGAGGTCAAAGTTTGAAGGACACAGGGCTTATAATGTATACAAAATTAGCTTGTGATCGCGTTATCACTAGAACCGGTGGACGGATTACCATCAAACTCAGAACATGTATGTATCTTGCAGAGCCATGTATATGAAAAATAGCTTGTAATCACGATATTCTGAGAACCTGTGTATGGATTACAATCAAACTTGAATATTAAAGGTACTATGTCCCATTTGCAGGCCAAAAAGTGACAAGGTTAAATTCCAACGGCATTTGAAAGACCGTAATTTAGAACTTCCCTAAAAGAAGGGGGGCTTGAAAATGTCTTTAAGTGGGAAAATAACAACTATTATTTGTCGAATCGACTCAGGAGCTATAGAGCCATTTAGTAATAGTCTGACTTTTCAGACCATTATACCGAATGGATGTACGTTTTATGCTGCGCAAAGATTAAATCAGTTTAATTTTGGCCATCACAAGTAGTGGGTTATTGATGTAGACAAATGCTCATGTGCCCTTTACAGCTCATTATGTATGTTATTACCAAAGATTTTTAAAAAAGCAGTCAGTCACTCAATAATGTCTGACAGTATAGTCTAGCAAGTAAACGGGTTTCTTTGCATAATTTGAATATTATGACACTGCTAACGTTCAAATTTCACAGATCTATGAATATAGGACATACATGACTTATTCATAATTCCTGCAAAGTTCTACAGAATTTGATATTAGCTGCAAAAGGGACATAGTATCTTTAAAACTTGCTTCCGTTTTGGTTTGTAAAATCGCTCTAGGGCGGAGGCATCATTTTCGACTGCGCGCGGTCGAAGTTCCATCTAGTTATGATTTGGCCTTATCATATATACTTCTTTACAATTAAAACGCAGGTTAACGGAGGTGCCAAATCAGAACTGACATGGCTAGAGTTCATCAATTTTTGGTTGCATTCCATCTACGCCCATGCTGTGGCGCCGTCTTCAGTCATAAAAAAGAGTACGTCTAAAACCGCCCAGAAATCTCCACCAATATTCATCGTTGGAACGCATCGAGAAAGTGTGAAAGGAGATGCAAAAGAGAAAAAGGAAAAGGTAATAATGTATGATATACATGTTTGGTGATAATAAAATAAAAGTATAGTAATAAAGACTGCTTTGAGAGAAATAGTTGTGTTTATACGCGAGGCGTGCCGAGGGCAATACCACGATTGTAACCTCCCCGAGAGCGTATAAAAACAACTACTTCTCGAAAATTAAAGCAGTCATTATTTCTTGTATATACTGAGAAAAGGTCATCTTATGTCACCACCTTGGCTTTTCTCTAGTTTATCTGCACGGTTGTTTTTTATGAGTGTATCTTTGATAGTTAGACTAGTCTAGATCTTGTTCTAGGAATTTCCCCCATGGTCTAGGCCTTATTCCTCACAAATTTCGAAGCTGTTAAGTGTAATAACATCAATAAATACCTTGTCCTGAAGACCGAGAGGATCATCCAAATCAAGCGAACCTTGGATTTTGTCCATGTCTTCTGCTGAGATTGTTTATGAGTCACAAATCCCTTTCCTCCTTGTTTAATCATTGCTGAAAAACACTTAAAAACTCTCGTCGAATGGAAAAATCTTCATGCTTAAGTTATGCTGTCGACATTTTTATAATTGAGGAAATGACGCTGAAGTCCGAATCTGATAGTAAAAATTGGCTTAGATCTACGTTGTCCAGCTCCGAGTTTGAAAGTTTGTTTTAATACGCTATCGAGGTCTCTGTTGATAACTTACAGGTAGCCTAGATCTAGACCTAAAATATCTTTGAATATTTTTATGGAGAATTTCACGTACCCTGTTGGTGTTCTTGCTGTCAGCAGAATTAATCATGTCTTGCAATTGATCGTCATTAAGAAGTTGAAATCTAGAAAGAATTTTTTCAACCATTTTTGCCTTGTTTGGAAACTATAAGTAGAATCTAGGCCGGATTTAGTAGTACGATCGACATCGCCGGACGTCTTATTAAAAAATCTAAAAATTAAGCTACCAACCAATTCGCAAACACGATGTATGGTATCCACGCTCGCTCAAACCAGACACCAACACGTGAACCAATAGGTATTTCAGCAAGATTGAACTAGTTTTCCGGTGACTGGAATTTTGCCGGGATTTTACTGATTTACTCTTTAACTATACCATAGGTTTGGCATTTTTCTTTTATTTACGGGAATGGCTAAAACCACCACTGCAATTTCGACCAATCAGATAGCTGGATTTCTTAAGTGAGGTTTATAATTGTGTTTACCCCAGCTGTTCTTCTTGACGGTCCTGCAATTTTTCATATCGGGAATACCCCTCCCCCCCCCCCCCCCAATGCCCAGATGTGCGCCTCTACATACTTCCGGTGGACGTTGCATGCGTTGGGCATGTGCGCGGTACACATTCATGCATGCGCAATATACGTACCTGAAAGCTATTTCGATCGTGCAGTGATTTAAAACTTGTCTTGCCTTCGGAGAAACTTTTGCAGGTCGCGTGCGCTGTATAGGATATGTTGGACATTTTACCCAAGTTACATCTCTAATTCGGGGATATCTCTGAAGGATTTTCCTCTTTCTTTCGTGCGACATCACGCAGCAGATTACAGATACCCTTAATACTCCACTTACACCAACAAGACCGACACCAAAACGACAAAAAAGGGTCGAACAAAAACTACCATACCCTGATTTAGCCTGAAAGCTTCGGTTTCAGATATCGACGGTTGTTTCAATGTGATTTCAACTGGCCAGACCGACATACATAAGATGCTACAATTTATGTCACTGTTTACATATTCATATATCCCCTTTGGCTGCAATATTACACTCCCCGTTATTGTAAAAAATAACAAAAAATGAAAAATATATTTTGTCTTACGATAGCTTGCTCATTTTAATAGCTCCTAGATTAACTTTTAATTTTTAGAAAGACTTTCAGTTTAGCAGTAGTCTTTGTCAGTTTGTTTAAAGAATCCACCTTACCAGGCGCTTATTTCTGTCTAACCCTGAGCGGCCATTTCGTTCTTTATATAACTTTGCAACATTTGGATTTACACTTTCTTGTGAATGGAAGTTTTAAAGTAAAATTTCACCCTGGTATCAGTTATTTTGGTTTTGATAGTACTAGAAAATTAGATAAACGGATCACTTAACATTTTAGCAATATATAATTAAAAAGAATTAAATTTAAGCAAATTGAAGCAAATATTTATTTAATCTAAACAAAACTTTCAGTCATACGTGCATTCTAGATGTAATCAATCATTACAAATTTGTTTTTACACAGCCCCATTTCTTTATTAAATAAGCAAGAAAATGAATAATTATGAAATCTGCACTACCAAGCAAATGGGAGACGACCTCAACAGATGAGTTAAAGATTCGTGTTCAATTGGTTATAACTTCAAATTTTAATGACTTTCTTATTTCTAGACATATTTTGTTCAATTTACTGATCTGTTTCTCTAATATTTGTCCTTTTATTAAACTCAATGAGATATCAAGGTGGAATTTAATTGCATTTTGCTATCATATCGGTATTATTTTGTGTGCATAGATTATCATGTTTTCATCTAAAGTGAGGTATCCATGCATGATTACAATTTTGACTGTGTATTTTCTGTTCATTTCACTCTTTTTGTCTTCTAGCTTGAGCAGATCCATGAGAAGATCCGCGAATCTATCATGAGAATGCCGTTTGAATGCCATGTGGTCCCCAAGTATTATGCCATTGAAAACAGCTTAGAGGACAAAGATGAAGAGGTATATTTACACTAATGTGTCCGACCATTTACCAGTATTTCAGATAACGGCTAACCAAAACCTTAATCATAATACAAATAATAATAACTATTAACTGTTATCATGCCACAGGGCTAATTCCCATTGTGCCAAGTCCCAAATTCCTCAGTGACAAGTTTATATTGAGATAATCTGATTATCGCGATGGTTCTATGAATAGCGCGTGCAAAACACACAACACACTACAATGAGCATGAACAATGACTGCTACTATGAATGGTGTGCACGCACGCAGATGGCACCATAGCAGTGGTTTGCTCGCATGAACAAAGCACTATAGCGTGCATGCTGCAACATGGCTATGAGTTAATAAACAGAACCTAATTAATCTAGATAACACAGTGTGGGAAGATGTACACAATTGTTGAAATGCCGATGTAGCTAATCAACATTTCTTAAAACAATTTATGTCCAAATATTAAACAAAACTTTTTAGTACAAAATAATTCTTTAAAAAAACATGCAATTTGTAGAACACCTCTTATGACAAACAAATTGTAAAGATGGTAAATAAAAAGAACACAATGTAAAACTTATATTGTAAACATCCATCGAACATTAACAAGATGCGATATATCAAATGTCGAAATAGTGTAAATAAATGTCCAAAATAAGTTAAAAGATTACATTATTTTAATGACTTTAAAAAACATAAAAGTAATATAAAACAAAAATTGGGATGTCATTCGAGATATTCTAGGTAATCTGTAAATAAAACACCTGCTAGCTTCAATGTAGATGGTCGTGACATAAATGATAGTAAAGATATTTCTAATATATTCAATAATTTTTTTTTAATCAACATTGGTCCATCTTTGTCAAGTACTATTCCAGTTGATAGTGACATATCTTATCAATCTATTTTACCACCTCCCTGGGAAAAGGTCATAATATTTTAAAGCTGTTACTGAAAACGAATTAATCAATATTGTCAGTGGAATAAAGAAGAGTAAAAACACTAGTATGGATAACATAAGTTCCATTGTTGTAAAGAAAGTTATATTTTACATAACCAAACCGTTACTTTATATCTTCAATCTTTCACTATCAACTGGAATTTAAAAATTGCAAAGGTAATCCCAGTATACAAGAAGAGGGATAACCGCAATACACTGTTGGTCATAGTGGTGGAATATTTTTTTTTACCCCGATTTATGGAAAGATTTTAACAATGATTTATTCCTACTAGATCTAGATAATAGTATACATTCTCAGATTTTATTGAATAATAATTTGTGAGTGTACGTTTTGCATGACTGCTAAAGTATGTGCATGCTATTATGCTAATCTACTAGGGGACCTACGTCCTTAAGTCATAACTGACAGTAATGAGCAATAATGCCTTATAAAAGGGCACCAATAAAGCATATCGACACGGTTTTGATCCTGGGGGCTCACAATAAGGAGGCCATCGCTTAGCCACTGAATCATGACTGTACGCAGCGGGGGCTAGGGTACGTCGCCGCCCCCCAAAATACAAAAACACAAAGAAAATGCAATATTTGTTTTAATAATTCATTGCATTTTGCCCGACTAGGTTCCGTGATAGAAATCCTCAAATAATTCGTCACTGATTCTATGATAATTTCCAAAACACTCTTATGCTAGGACAAATTATTCATGAAAATAATATTTACTTTACTTTAATCTACTGCGCATAAACAAATTCGAATATGCAGAGAGTACATGTGGTTATACTGACACTGATTTGTATCCACTGTGCTTGACGAAAATCAATGGTATGCATTTACTTCCTAAATACAACTGGGATTGATTCATATAGTAGTTATTCTTCGTAGAAAACTTGACACAAATGTCATGCTTTAATTGCCTCTAGCAATATTACAACTCTACAAATATTTTTGAGAAGCCGCCTACTAAATGATGTATTTGGTGAATTATTATATATATTTTGACCTGATAGATATAACGCACGTGTCGCGCACGTGTGCGTAGTCCCATATACATTTTCATGTACAATGCGTACAGTGCTTGTAACTTTACCAAGACTGGGCCAAATTTCTTATCATTTTGATGATTCCAAAACCTTGCAGTACACACCAATACTTATATGCTAGATGATCAACCTTTGCTGATCGATTCCACAACGTTTCTTTCACAATGCGATCGCATGGCCATTACTGGTCTTTATCTTTATCATTCCTGAACATGCTCAATTAAATTTAACATTGAATATTTATATAAAATTTTGAGTGGCATACAAGAATATATTGCTCAAGCTATGACAATATTGGACGAGTCAAAGACGAGTCTAAAAGTGTCATAGCGAGCGCAATATATTCTTATATCACACAAAAACAACGCCATATTATATTATTATTATTATTATTATCTGTATTAAGCTGACTAGCGAAATAACAAAATTTTGACTTAATTACCTTGGTATATATGGCTTTGGCCCGAATTCACGAAGGATGTTTAACTTAACCAATGGTTTGAACCTTCAATTACATAACCCATTGTTTAACAAATAAGCGCAAAATAAGCGTATCCTGCATTGCGCGTGTCTGACTGTGTCGCGCTTATTTTTGCGCTAAGTTGAAGTTCCCGGATGACTGAGCAATACGAAAACAGTATTGGTCGGTCGTCCAGGTACTGCGCTAAAGATATTGTATACACTGATTTATTGTACCCCTTGGAAGCCTCATATAGATAATAATTATTGACATTACCTTAATTGTTTTGATACGCTGTAGTTATTTATCCACATCTTCATTGCATTTTTTCTAAATCTTTTCTAATATTGATGTGTGCCTGTGGTGGAATACCATTGTTATTTTGTTATATTGCTTTTGTATAATGATGTTTGTATTACAATGTAAATATCTGATTACTTTGTAAAACAGAAAATATCAGCCATGAGCTACATGTCACGTTTACAAGAAATAAAAATAAACCAACCAATAATTAATTTCCTTTGTAGCTGGTCGCGTTGAGGAGACATATTGAGAAAGTAGCGATGGAAGAGCCTTACATGGGAGAAGAGATTCCACTCAGATGGCTCTTGTTTGAGGAAGCTCTAGCTGTGGATAAAATCAATTACATGTCGTTAGATCAGGTAGGACTGCAACGTTTAATTCTTGCCATTTTCAAATAATTTGGGTATTGTAGTGGAAGAAAATTATAGAGCAATTTTATAAATATGCAGTTCATATTGGAACTTCAAGTTTTGAACGCCTAGTTGGGTTTTATTTCTTTAAACTTTCTTTTTTTCTTTCAAATTTGCCATTTTTCGGTACTGGATGTTCTAACAAAATGATTTGTATGTATTTTATTTTCAACGAAATTTTAGTTTAGTCCTTATTTCATTTCTACATAGTTACGTACAACTCTCCTGGTATTGTTGGAAATACGTAATGCTATATTATTTAAATGCATCCATCAATTATACCCTTTCAATGTTGTTTATGTCCGACTTTATGCCTGTCTCAATTAATAGATGTGCCTTTGCACATTTTGGCATAAGATTCAGGCTACATGTTGCCTTCTGTTAAAGTTTCGGTTCACTACTATATTCATATTATGTGTATGCATTGCGTAAATTAAATTTGATATTACTGATATAATATTTATTAATTTGATGGATACTTTTTTAGGTGTTTTTCACAAATCATATTATGATTTTGAAGCCATTTTGTTGCATTCTCCCAGACCAAAGAATTGACAGAGCCGGTCGGGATGGAATCGGAGCGTGAACTCCCCACGATGCTGAACTTTTACCACGACCTGGGTAATGTAGTCTACTACGGAGGCATTGAAGACCAGCAGTCTCTCCTGCGAGACATGGTTATCCTGAATCCTCAATGGCTAATTGATGTCTTCAAGCAGGTCATAACCATTCTGGATCCTGCAAAGAGGGTGAGAAATCTACTCTTTTAAAACTTCGTTTACTCTTGCTGCGGTGAGCTGCAGCGTTTTTTTTTTTTTTTAATTACGAAATGAATGGGAAGTGGGCATTCGAAACTAAGTGCGTACCACAAAGGTCCTATGCAGTCTGTCTGACAAGACATCGTAGTAGATGTGGCTAATCGATGTCTTCAAGCAGGTCAATACCATCTTGGGTTCTGCAGAAAGGGTGAGGAACCTTCTCCTCCATTTATAATAATATTCTGGGTTTATATAGAGCTTGATACATCAATAATGTATGTGATAGCTTTTATATGTATCATTACCCCCGGCAGTACTCTTAACAACATATTACGGTAACCTTCGACACTCTGACCTATGCGAAGAAGGCTGTAAATAAGTCGCCTGAAAGACAGAGTTTTAGAGTATTGATAACAATGATAGGACATATTATTTATGACATTGATGTAACAAAGCTCTCTCCTCACCATGTAGTAATGGTTAGCAATCTATACTCCTGTGTCCATTTATAACAACTGCCAATAAGTTGACTTTGTGTTTTAATTAAGGATGGGATCGTGAGTGATGCTTGGACCACTCTTGAGAAGGATGGTATCTTAGAGGATAGGTTGATTCAGCATATGTGGGAAGGCTTCTTGGAGAAGAAGGAGGCCTTAGTCGAGCTCATGGCTAAGTTTGATCTCATCTGTGAGGTTCCTGTAGAACGACTACAGCAAGATCAACAGGATGCAGTAGACACTGAGGTAAAATCTCCAGCTAAATAGTGCTCCTACCCGTTCTACCCCGGCAATGCCCAATATGTATTTTATCATAAGTATATGATTAGGTTTATAATTGTATTTGGGTTTCTCAGTCTAGGGTTAAGATTAGGGTATATTTGTGGGTTCATTGCTGACATTATACATTTAGTTAGGATGGGACATTAAAACAAAAGCAACTTTTCACCCTATCCTCAGTATTTCAGGTTAACCTCAAAATATTGTGACTAGAAGGAGGAATATAGGAGGAAACAAAGGACATGTACCAGCTTTTGTAAATTTAAATTATATGTGCAAATATTGACTCAGGGTTGAAAATGGGTACATAAAGTCCAAATTATAAATGTGCTTCATTTTGGATAATGTAATTTGTTTTATATTTGCATACATGTTCCTTAATATTACAAATAATTGTCTTGTGATGTGAAATGTAAAGATTATGGAGAGTTTTTAAAGCTTTTACAAATGGTACCAACAATTTATATTTCTGAAATTGGAAATCAGAATGGCTCAATGGGTCGATGTTGTTGTGAAACTTCCAAAAATTTAGTGGCAGGAGTTAGATGTGTGAAACTAAATGTTGAGTAGAATATGAATTGCTCTGTTTTTTGCTTAAACTTCTCGATATTTGTTTGGGTATCTTGCTATATTTTGTTTTGTATTTATGGTTTAAGTGTTTGGATATGGTTTTATATTTTAGGTATCAAATGAAGCAGAAAAGGTGCTACAGAAGCGGTACTATGTTCCTTCCAGACTGACGTCCCCTTGTCCCCCAAAAGAGAAGGCACAGATCAAATCTTCTACAGACTTGTATGTTGACTTCAGAGGCTTCTTACCAGGTGAGGATGAATTTATCATCTGTTTACAGCTAAAAGGGTGTTAACACGTGTACTGTATCATAGTGTTAATGACCTTCTTGCTCCAAAGAGACTATATGGCAATTAAATTGCAACAAGGTCTGTTTAAAGTCAAACCTGTCTAAGTGGCCACCTGTCCAGAAAGGATATATATTTTGTCTGCCTTGAGTAGGAAGATGGTAAGCTACAGACTATTTCTGATACTTTTTTTGTATCAAATTAAATCTACAATATTATTTTTATTTGCTTTAATTCTAACGATAATATCAATATTGTATGATTTCTAAGTGCACATATCCACCACGCAAGTTGCTCAATGTGCTCTAATATTACCCCAGCTCTTCTGGGCTACTTGTTGTAGGTTACCCCAGCAAATCAAGGGATTCCTTCCTGCCGGTACCCTTTTAACACCTGGGTGGAGAGTGGCAGATGTAGATTAATGTCCTGCCAAAGGACGTGTCAGGGCGGTCAGGTGTAAAAGCCACTAGACATAGGTATGACTATGTTGATAGTCGGAGTTAGGTCCATCTTGTTAGAAACTCGTGTTTTGTTTCTCAGAAATATATAATTGTCGTTAAGTATTATTGCAGCTAATATATCTTTTTGAGCTGGCTTTCAAAACATTACTAGCCATAATCTGTTCGTCACCTCTCTCATTTGTCATTTCTACAGATGGGCTGTTTCATCGGTTGATGGCGAGAGCAGTCAGATGGATGGGTGAAAGAGATGGAGAACCCGTCACTCTTTTCCATCGTCACATCAGTCTAATGGTTGATGGAGTGCACCATGCCTTAATAGAGATGTTAACTCCATGTGAAGCAACTATCAAGGTCTGAGTCAAGCGTTAGCGATACCTTTTTGTTATCATGGTGGAGATACTAAATTGTATGTAAAGTTTTTGAGGCCGTGCATCGGATACAAAGGCAACGAATAATCTCCGCCGGGCATTGTTATAGTCATTCTCCCAAAGAAAATAATACTGTCGATACGTAATGGACCAGTGCTCTTATTTCTCTGATATATATTTGCATTGTGTAACCTTTTAAATTGTACCTATAATTTAGTATCAAGGTTTGGTTCTTAGTGCTCTAATCTGAAAATGGAAGCTCATAATATCTCACCGTTTTTATTGGTTTTAAATACACATACATTCGTAGCTGATGTTGTTTTAAAGAGTTGATCAAAAGCAATATAATCGTTTTCATTTTCAACCTTTCTTTTTGTTCTTGTTTAGTTTTGTAATGTATGAAATATATTGTTATTCTATAATTGTTTTGTTTTACATTGTATTTTAATTGTATCAGGTAATACGTACTCTCTTGCAAATCAGTTAATGTGTGCTGAGGAACATGCTCTGTGGAACGAACACAATATTTAAAAATGTATAAATAAATTAATAAATAACCCTCACAAAACTGAGGGGAAATGCAAACAATTACACACCATCATATTAATAAAAATCTGTTTCCCTTTACATTTGATGCTGAACATGTCAGGTCATTGTATATCAAGGAGCGGTTGCTGGTTCTCATCATGATGGGGATAGTCACAAACCCCCTGCCCCAAGCGCTGTCAAAGAGGTAGGTAGCTCAAAAGGATGGTTTCAATTACTACACAATATAAATTAACAGAGAAAATTATGTTGTTGTTCGATTGGAAAACTGGTAGCTCGTTTGTGTCTGCCAGTACACATCTGAGAAAGGTCTCTGAAACATAGAATTGAAACTGTCACTGGTAAATAATTGTTTGAATGTGTCATGGAACATGTGTTTCTAGTTGCATAAGTCGAATCGGTTGATACCCAAATAGTTTGACTTAGTAAAAGTTCAACCTACGAAGAGTAAATAACACATGATTTGCATAGGTTTTTCAAGAAAATTGATTTAACTAATAACAACAATATGACTTGTACTTGAGTTATGCAAATATAACTGTAATTAACTTTACACTAACGGTCCCATGTCTTAAATTGTGGTGAAACTATGAGTCTTCTTAGATTAGAGGACAGTAAAGTTATACCAAATTGCACTTAAACTTGATTTAGAAATCAACTACAGTTAAAGGCAGGATTAACTCCAAATCTTTTCCTGAATGTATGATTAATTTAAGCCATATTCTACATCTAGTTTATGTCGTAATTCAGTTTAGTTATCAAACTGTGAAACTTTGTGCTTCATCAAAATGGGAGACCTTTCTGAAACCGTTCTGTGTCAGTAGGTTTATGGACAATTGTTAATGAACTTCCAAGAGAATATTAATAGTTCGACTAATTTGGATAGAGATATATTGGAAACAAACCTCAACATAAATGTACTGTTTGTGGATAAGGAAGATAAGAGGAACATTTTTCCCTCCACCCAAACCGGCAATACCTGTTCAAGTGTCTCTGCCGATTTTGTTAAGTTAAGAGAGAAAACAAGCCAATGTTACGTGCGATTCATGCACTTCCGAATGACAGTTTCATTGCAGATCCGTCTACTGCGAATTTAAATCAAAGTTAAATAACCTTGAAGCAGCCCCCCAAAATTCAAATATAATATCTGTATTGGGGCTGTTTGTGTATTTATGGCAGGTGATGGACTTTATAACCCAAACCCTTGATAGTCTCATTCAGCAGTGGGCTAGGATGATCAAGTATGATGTACTCTTTCTGTGCCCGAGCTGCAGTAAGAAGAAAATGCTTAAAGACTGCTTCAAAGGAATGTCACTCAAGTGTGGACTACATAACATCAATACAGCTGCAATCAAGTACAAGTTCGGTAGGTCTTTAAGAATTGGTACCCCACCAACAACTATTTTTGCTCTGTATTGAAACAAATCTCCCACACAGCAAACCGATGGTGCCATTATTTAATACCCCCTTGTCTCTTGGAGAGTCTTTGAGTGAGGGAAATGTAAGATAATAACTTTTTCCATATGGGTTGATTGGTGGAAAATGCAAATCATTATATATGGCCTGTTGGTCATAAAACTGAAAGGTATACCTGGTGATTCATAACACCTGTTATTGGTAAACACCCGAATGGTGACAATTTATCGATGAGAGCCCACTATAATATGCGTC
Organism: Strongylocentrotus purpuratus; assembly: GCF_000002235.5. Lineage (NCBI taxonomy): Eukaryota > Metazoa > Echinodermata > Echinoidea > Camarodonta > Strongylocentrotidae > Strongylocentrotus > Strongylocentrotus purpuratus. The sequence goes on along the minus strand of NW_022145606.1, from coordinate 5,248,142 downwards.
TTTAATATAAATAAAATGCACGCATGTGTAAACTAGTTGACACACTTGTATATATTGACATGGACTAGGTTCAACTTTAGTTTCGTTTGTTGAGGGGGGGGGGGGGTGGTATGTTATATTTAATTTTCTTTATACTCCTCAACTAATGATGCATAGAATGTCAGGTAAAATTGTGTTAAGTTTATTTTATACCTCCTCTCTGTACACACATAGGATTTTAGCTGATCGCCGCACTTTGGGGTTATTGGTGCAATTATTGGAATTCTGTGTATAAAGAGTTATTGGTACTCCCTGTGTTGTAAAAAGGCCCTGATTCTGTTTTAAATTGTTTTAATAATTCTAAAACATGCCATAATGATCTGGTGCACTTTTCACTTTGATCATACAAATTCCGATTTTCCACAAACGGTGAGATTGGAGATGTATTGGTTGTTCCTTTTACCCTCAAAAGGCCAGGCTATTTGAGGCCTTAATACGGCCGGGGGGGGGGGGGCATTATGCCCTTCCCCCTAAGATCTCGGCCTAGAAAGGTCCATTAATATGAAAATTAGAATGATGATATATTGTATAAGTATATCGAGTAAGACGGTGTTGTTTACTTACTTTTGTGTTTTCTTATTTATTTTATATTAATATTTGTATGACAATATGCACATTTTTTGGGGGAAATATACTTACATAGTTACATTTGTGAGAATTATTATATTGATAGCCATGTGATGATATTTGGTATCCTAACACCCGAATCATAGGTCCACTCATAATAAGTTAGGTATCACAATGTGCAAGAGACATGAGGGAAAAACTTATAAAATTTCAGCACCAAAAGTTCAGGGGTTTTGATGCAGCTGCAACAAATCGACAGGGGGCCATAATGGCCCCCGGCCTTATTAGGGTGAAAGCCCCACTGTTCTACTCGTAGCTACTTGCTCCCTCTATATAGAAAACTTCCCCGATCGGTGCCTGTTGGTCCCTCATGATCTTCTTTTTCTTATGTTAGTTGAGAGCTGAGTTAATGAGATAGCCACCTGTCAGTGACCTCGCTGTGTGGACTAATCCCTTCTGGCCCAGTAGTATTGACGGTCTTTAAATACCTTCATGCCTCACTTCATTCATATTCATTTTTATTTGATTGGTTGTGCTCATGAAGTTCTGTTTTTGGTTGGTATTTTTTCCCTTCCTTTTCTTTTGTTACTCATGTAAATTATAGAGAGACTAATATTATCTAGAATCATGGTGTCAGGAGTAGGGTTGTAAAATGTCATAATATGAATCTGGTGTGCCTATTAAATAAAGGGGCCCTGTGAACAAGCTTTTGATTTGATTATGGCTCCTAAGCTTTACTACTCTGTATATGATAACATTTTACATAAGATCTTTAACTGGTTGAATAAATTGAAATTGAAGTTGATATGAATCTCAAAAACACCTTACCATTTTATATAAATAGTATAGAATATTATGTCTTATTCAATTTGATGTCAGGTGTAGAATTTTGTTCACGTTTATTATACCTGAAGTGTTTAAGGCCAAATAATAATTGTCTTGTTATTTTAAAACCATCTCTAGATTGGCGTTAAGAAACTCCAAACTCACAAACCCCGAAAACGTAGATTTATGTCTTGCCAGTGAATAATATTGATGTGGCAGGGATTTGAACCCAATACATTGTGATCCACAGCACTCTGATTTATCCACTAGACCTCAACTCTTTTCTTAATTTGAATGTATTTCTTCATGTTTTTTATACAGGTATGAGTGAGGAAGGAGTGGAGTCAGGGAACGAAAGTAAGTATGCAGTCACTTCATCCTCTCATTCTCAACCTTTTTTTTTCTTTCTTGAATCATGTTGTAAGGATTTTCGTAGTTTGAATCTGGAGTGCCTAGTCAATAAGCTAACAAGTATCTTACCATTTTATATAATATATAAAATGGTAGTATTCTATACTAACATATATAAAATGGTAGTATTCTATACTAACATATATAAAATGGTAATATTCTATACTAACATATATAAAATGGTAGTATTCTATACTAACATATATAAAATGGTAGTATTCTATACTAACATATATAAAATGGTAGTATTCTATACTAACATATATAAAATGGTAGTATTCTATACTAACATATATAAAATGGTAGTATTCTATACTAACATATATAAAATGGTAGTATTCTATACTAACATATATAAAATGGTAGTATTTTATACTAACATATATAAAATGGTAGTATTCTATACTAACATATTATGTTAGTATAGAATATTATGTCGTGTGTCAATTAAGAGAGGGTTTACTATTATTCTCCCCTCACCGACTAAGACGGAGGGGAAACGCTACTGTATGTCCGTTCTTAAGAAATCTGGTTCCCGTTCGATAACTTAAGTAATGTTTCACGGATTTTGATGACATTTGATATGAAGGTACATGGTATCAAAAAATAGGAATAATTTGTAATGAGGCACTAAGCAAAGATTTGTGCATCAGGTGTGATTACATTACGAAAATGTACTATTCTGAAAAATTGTCATCCGTCTTTTTGTTTTGGTTCAGGTTCTTTAGATTCCAGAAAGAGTAGCTCTTTGAAAAGGAAGAATGAAGATGCAAGAAGAACTGTAGAATCGACACAAAGAAGCGCTCCATCGTACAAAACAAGCAGAAGTGCAACCAGTGGATCCTCTCAAGGACAGCCAAAGTTCTATGACATCTATCTTAAGTTTAGTCAAGACACGGATGATGTACATAAGGTGAAGGATATCATCCGCAGGAATGGCTGGACGATGATGACTGCTGCCGACAGCAGGCTTGGTGTCCCGAAAATGACCAGTATCGAGGACGCCCTGAAGACCTGTTCCCACGTGGTCCTTATAATCACGAAGGAGGATTGCGAGAAGAACGATCCATATCAGACCATGATGATGGGGATGGCATTTCAGTCGACGGTGGGCGGGAGTTTGAATGGCCGGGTGATTTCAATCCGATGCTGCGAGGAGAGTCATCTTCCGTTATCGCTTCAGAGTTTGGAAAATGCATGCATCAATGATCACTCTCTAGAGGACAAACTAAAGAGGACCATTGATGTTAGCATCAAGAAGAACAAAGAAAGATCATCAGTGGGTTAGTTTCATATGATTTAAAGATAAAGCTTCGTTTTGGGAATGCTAATCCACTGTGAAAGAAACTGAAAGCAATCAACAAAGTTTGCTTGTGTAGCAGATAAGTATTGGTATATACCTTTTCAGCCGCAACACCTTTCTTTTGAAATGGGCTACCTGACCAAATTTGGGAGCCTAATAGGTCACAATCATGGAGGGTTTCGCGGGGGCCTTAAAACGTATTTGTTTTTAAGGATTTCATGAGGCTGTTCTGCTTGTGGTTTTCTCTGGGTTTGTTGGGAGCTTGTTCCACCAGTCAAGTCACAAATACGTAATATATTGCTCCCACTATGTTATTAATATCTGGTTGAATAGTTCTTATACATCCATGTATTCTATGTTCAGCTACAATGTATGTTAATATATTCTTGTTTAACACAAAGTTAAGATAAATTTTACAAATTCTTATGAGCTTTATAAACACTCTCCATTAATATTACTATCATACTGTGAGGTTTTGGAATCCTGGAAATGATAAAGAACACATGCAATGTACACAGAAATGTGTATATGGGACTACAAATTTATTTTATGAATGAATCGTAGTTATGAGTTGAACGTTGTCTCCAAATTGCAGGTATAAAAAAGCACTAAAAATAGTGTAAGCCATGAATTTCCACAAAAGAGTATAACATGTAAATGTTTGTCATTATGACCTTTTATGACAGAAGCCTTCCGTCCTCAGCATCAATATCAGTATCAAAGTAAAAACGTTTCCACTTATGGGGTGTTACTGAGACTCTCTCCACCATACCGTACCGCTTTCTTTCTTCACCATTGCTTTCCATGGAACCTTCAGTCCCCATTTCCCTCTTAAGCCATCATAGAGTTCTATTTTGATATGATGTACTATGCAAACCATCTTTATATTTTTCTTTCTCCAAGGTACTAGCTCCACGTTGCCAATAGAAGGATCCATTGCACCTCCAGTGTCCTCTGACCTCACCACACAGCCTCTGGCAGCGGCACGGGTTGCATCAGAGGATGAGCGGATCTTCCCGCGAATCAACGATCGGCCAGCTGTTCCAAGCTCCTCGGTGAACATACATGGGAATGTTTTTAACATCGGCTCCATGTATGTTACAGGGAGACATGATCTTGTGCCGCCGCACCCAATGATTATCCCCCTTGTGGTACGGCACGAGCTGAGTAAACTGTTGAACGGTCCCCGTGTTACTCATGACGACTGGAAGGGACTTGCTAGTGCCTTGCGATTGGATGACTACATCGCTAGTCTGACCAACAAGCCAGACCCAACATCAGATCTGATTGACCTGGCGGAGAGACAGAAGAAGATTTGCAGCCTCGAGGATCTGAGGCTCACTCTGAAGCAGATGAAGCGCGATGATTGTGTGGATGTTCTTGATGCCGGAGCATCGGTAGAGTCAAACAGCCGTCTTATGATCAAAGATCGGGACAGAAGTAGCAGTTCTAGTGATGACAGTTACAATGAATAAGTCTCTGGATTGTGAACCACGTGGTATTGGCTTTGAATCCCTGCCACAGTATTAACGTCCTTTGGTAAGACGCTAATCTACATTTGCCACACTCAACCCAGGAGAGTTAATTAGGTTTTTTGTAGGTTTATTCCTTTAAATGTACTATCCGCTGATAACAGCTGCTGGAGCTAAGCCCAGGGTATATATTCCAAAGCTGTCTGAAAGCGCCTAGGACGTTTTAATTTGGTGTGCGCTTTACAAGAATGAAATATGAATATTAGCATTGTTTTGTTCAGGTACCGGAAACTAAGTACATTACATGGTTATTAAGGGAGCTTCGTGAAATGTATTGTCTTGGAAAGATGCACCTGAAACGCAAAAGGACTTACTTATATTATAGTTTGTCATGTCTGATAATGAATGACTTGATAGATTTATATGTTTTTATATACTGTATTTTACATTTGTAAAACATTGCCCAATTCGGCCTTGTAGGCCGCGATGCATTGTTGTTCTTTTATTCTCAATAAAACCATTATCTATCTATCTATCTATCTATATCAAGATAGTGCATGTGTAACAGTTTAAAGGCTTCATATCATAAAGATTTGATTCTACATCGGAGTGATAACATTACAAATTTTAACAACTAGACATATTGTGTCCCCCGTGCGGACTCGTCTTTCCTGCCCACTACATGAATCTAATGTACGATAGTGTGCACACTATCATAATTCAATTTTCACAGGTATCATGTATAGAAAAGTGCATTTACAAATAACCAGAAGTAGCTGCCTATATTTGATATTTGGAAAAAGTGATACCTATTTTTCGGACCTTCAAGCTACGTTTGCACAATTGATTTTCCTCTTTTTGTCTAAAACTTGTGTGTACAAAGTGTACAAATTACAATTGATTCCTAACTTTCCAATTTTTAGCTGTAACAAATTAGTAGGTAAGACATGAAATGATAGTTAACAGTTCATGTTTATTCTTTTGGATCTTATCATCGTAGATTAATCTGGGTTTAAATTTTTCTTTTAACTCAGAGATTGATTTGTTGATGTTGTATTGTGCTCAAAATAATTATGAAAATGTTATTGTATATATGTATGATATGTTGACGAGGGAAGCCGTGAATAACATGTTGCCAATGTTCTATTGAACTGCATTATCTTAGATGCTGCTTATAAGTATCGGCATGCACGGTGATGTCGATATACAGTGGGCTTGCGGTTGTGCCATGTGAGAGAGGGTGAGGATTGGAGCCATTCCTAAAGCCACTCTACCACCCATCCTCTCCAACCGGTGCTAAGGTCCTCATTGGAACTATCGCTAAGAAAGATAATCAACAGTCTTTTTCAAGAATATACCAACAGTCCATTTCAGGACTACACACACACTCGAGAAAGGAAGATTACCGAGAGTCCTTTTCAAGACTCCCCAATCCTCCCCTCCAAGTCCAAGTGAGCTTCCTTTTGTAATGCCCCCCTCTACTGCTGGGCTTTAGTCAAATTTTAGACCTTGATCAGATGACCATAAATATGTTAAAGCTGTTACTCAGTTTGGGGGCCTGGGCTTATTATCTAAAACGGGGTTTTTTATGAATAATAAAACGTGCTAATTGCGTAATAACTTTTTACATGAAAGTTGTATGAATTCAATCTTTTAAGAATTGTAATTTTGTATGAGTAATATTTTTGAACAATTGTGATATTTGTAAATATTTGAGCTTCCTGTTTACACCCTTTGGTAAAATTTGTGATATATTAAGTTCATGAATATATATTTTGTTAACTCGTTGTAAGACAGGGCCCTGGTATGTAGAACTAATATAAAATATTATATTTACATGTTGAGAGTCAGTTTTGATGAATAAATGTTGTATTTTGTGCTTGCACAAGTGATAAAGAATTCATGTGTTAGAGAATCATGCGATACATTTTCTTACGGGATTGAATGAATATTTAATGTATGATCTCAACAATGATATTTCATCTCGCTTTTATACTGATTGATGATATATGTAGAGAATTCAGAAGTTTCAGCATTCCACGGAGATATAAAAAAAATAATATGTTGTTATTGCAATGAAGTGGTTGCTAGTAGTGGAGTTATAATTGTCGTAGAGGGCGGCCGAATGTAAACAAACATGTAGAGATAGCTGCGCTCATGTGCACCGATTATCGATAAACTGTGCTGTTGGTAGGGATTTCTTTTGATTATCCTAGATGTTATAATAAGACACAAAGTAGTTGATTACGATTAAACAAATTATATGTTACTACATTTTTAGTATAAATGTCTTGAAGAAGTATTTTAGCAGTGCTTAACATTTTATTGAGTTTGAACTTAATTATATTGATAGGCCTATGTCATACTATATGGGTTATCAATATGACATGCAGATTATGCTGTCAGAATAGCCAGAAAAATGCATGGTCCTATTGATTATCGCTGGTATATGCTGGCTGTTGAGGCATCCTATCCAATGCCTACGTGTAGTGACTTGGCTGCTACTTGGTTTATTGGTTTTTCTGCAAATGTATAATTATGACGTGGTTTAATGCAGTAGTGTAAATGTATACTATATTTGAAATGTATTTCAGTACAAGAAATTACTTGGTCTTTTAGATATGCACCTTGCTTGTAAAATTGCTTTCTTTTGTATAATGCTTTGGTAATAAGAAATACTTCAGCATTTCAAAATGCACTTATGAAATTACTTCAGTTCATAGCCAGAATTTTAGTAAGACAAATTGTGTTTGATTGTGATCAAATGCTTTTAGATAATTGATTTTTGTTAACATTTCTATTCAAATTTATTTCCATTCGGAACTTAAGACATAGTTTATATTATCAGAGGGTAATGAGTAAAGTTTAGTTAGAATAGGGAAACAAATAAGGCGAGGCGTCAAAAATAAATATACCAGCCAGCGGCAGCTAACTGCACTTGTGCGTCCTGGCTGCATTTTTTAAATTAGCTCTGCCGGCTACCGCTGGCGGTAGGAAATGGCGTTCAAAAGCATACGCCGGCTGCCGCCTTTCGAATGGAAACCGAGCCTCAGATCCCAGCCTGGCGCAAGCCGGCTGGGCTAACAAAAGAAAAATAATTGCCCCAGCCAGGCTTCGGCCGTAATTGCAGCCTCGATGCGCCAATACGTGAGGCGGCAGCCTGCTGGTATCGATATTTTTGACGCCTCGCCTAAGGAGTGTTTGTACTTTGTACGTCATGTGTATATTGACATTGTTCCCATGAGGCCTCATAGTTGGAGGAATTTTACGGAATATGCAATTATATATGCATATTAAGTATTTTAAACTTGTCACCAATTCCAGCAGATGTGTGGGAATTATACTGAATCAATTTACCTGTATCAATCATTGTCTTATTAAAAGCAAGAGTGTTGTATATCTTGTTATTTTGATATGATATATGATCATATTGTATTATGATATACGACTGTCTTTTGCAGACATTTTGTATGTTATGTTTAATTTGAATATTTTCTCATTGTTTTTGTTATTCTTCTGCCTTTGCAGAATTTCGTTTTGTATTTTGTTAACGAATGGTAAATAAACGGGATAAACTACATTACATTGCACTACACCTTGTACGATTCGTTTATTGGATCACTCCAAATATTCCTGACTTATTAAGAACAACATATTTGAATAGACGAGAGCAGATATTTTAGTCACTCTGTGTGTTAAACCAAGTGGGCAAGTTGTACGGCACTATCATGTCACAGTGTCATAATAGATTGAGCCCATTTGAAGTGCCCATACATATTTAGGCCTAGATGAATTGCAATTAACTTTCATAAATTCATTACCTTTTTATTGTTGTCCAGTTCATTCAAAGTATTAGTTACCAGTCTACTTCTCGGAGGGAGCGAGCGAGAGAGAGAAAGAGAGATGGAGAGAGGGAGAGAGAGAGGGAGAGAGAGAGAGAGAGGGGGAGAGAGAGGGAGAGGGAAAGAGAGAGAGATAGAGAGATAGAGAGGGAGAGAGAGAGAGGGAGAGAGAGAGAGAGAGAGAGAGAGAGGGAGAGAGAGAGGGAGAGAGATAGAGAGATAGAGAGGGAGAGAGAGAGAGAGAGAGAGAGGGGGGGGGGAGAACAAGGTAACACAACCATGACTCAATCCTGCCACTAGCCTCCCTCCAAGGCAATGGAGACCAAGGATTAACTGCACGTCCTAGATATTTTTTGTTCACAAAACCCTCCTAATTATATCTCCGAGAGAGATCTTACCTTCCTAATCTAAATATAATATTCTGAAATAGCATGAATATTTATACGAAGGATGCTTAATAATCCTATGATTATTGTATATGGACAGGGAACAACTCTTTCCCAATACAATTATTGATTGGGGAGCCGATCCAGGGACCTTTTTTCACAAAGCCTTTTTTTCGATGACAAATGACAAAAATCAGTGATAAATCTGTTGATAACCAATTAGAAGCAAGGATTTCAGTTGCTTATAACAAAAAATATCATTTGTCACTGATGACAAGTTTTGTGAAATGCCCCCCAGAATTACCGGTTAGACTCTCCCAAAACTACGTAGGAAAGGGACTATACATAATTTGCAACCATCAATCTCATGAATATCGATGCTTGAATGCCTTTATAGACATTTGTCTATGGGAACGAGTGCATGTGTGTGATTAAATTATCATTTGTTTTCTCTTTCTAAATAATGAGTAATAAATAAAATACATAGTTATTTTAATATAATCACTGTAGACAGACTTTTAAATGGTGGGTCTTTCCTGTCTTGTCTCTAAAATATACTTTCATTAATGTATGTGTGAATTTGTTCATCTTTTTCTACTTCTTCTACTCTTCTCCGTTAATGTTATTTCCATGTTTTCTATTGATATCATGTTGTAGCTGTTATATGTTGTTTAGATTTGTATATTTCTTTAAAATAACAGTTTTGAATAACATGAACTGAATTGAAGTGTGCGTCATGACTTTAAGCTGCATTGAAAAAAAGCCCGTGCGCGGAGGGCAGAGAGAGGTGACGGGGGGGGGGGGGGGGGGGTCAACTGCCCCAGTACACCCACTGAACGCCAATGTCTGTGTGAAATATGACTTGGAAGCGAAATTATAAAACAAGCGAGGAACATCTGCGAGAAAATGGCGATTAGCTGCTTAATGCAAGTTTGATTTACACCTAACGTATACACGGCCCCAGGCAAGTCTGATTAATGGGGCTTCAATGGCTTTTTAAGTTCAAGTTCAAGTTCAAGTTCAAGTTCAAGTTTTATTTCAATTCAAGTCCATAAAAAACATATAAGATACAGATTATATACAATATAGAAAACACAAAATACACACAAAATGGAAACATGTCTACAAATATATCGGAATTATAAAAAGTTAAACAGCAATAGAAATGAATTGGGGAAACTGCAAATAAAACCATAAGGTTCTGTCGAGGCAGCTCCCTGTTATTAAAAGATACATATACAAGTTCCAACAATTGGCTATAAAAAGTATAACAATAACAAAACAGTGTACAAAACATAGGAGACGTATTAACATGCAAATATTATTATAGATTTAAAAACAGATGAAGTATTTTTTTAGTTTAGATTTAAAAGAGTTTAAGAAAGCAGTATCACGTATATCTTTGGGGAGAGAATTCCATATTTTCGGGCCAGTGTGTCTAAAAGTAAATAAGGAATTTGTTGATGGACATTTTTCAATAAAATAGTTATCAGGATTTCTAGTATTATAATTATGAACATATTTTTTACATTTCATCATAGTGGTAAGATTAATCGGCAGTTTATCAGTTTTATGTTTAAAAACCATGAGTGATATACAATATTGATTCAATTGAAAAATATTTAAAAACTGTAGTTGTTGAAATAATGGCATTGAATGGGCATCGAAATCAGACATAAGACATATTCTTACTATACGTTTTTGTAATATATGCAGTCGTTGTAATCTCGTTGGGTATGTGTTGCCCCATACAACATTACAATACATTAAATACGGTAAAACCATTGTATTATACAATAAAATCAAAATATTTTGTGGCAAGATATGACGTAATTTGCTGATGACACCAATATTTCTTGAAATTTTGTTTGAAATGGTAAGTATATGAGCATTCCAAGTTAAATTTTGGTCAATAATTACACCTAAAAAGCTAGTTGATTGCACTCGTTTTATCGGAACATCATTCATCTTTATATTTAATACATTCAATGAATCAGCTGAAATAATTTTTTGCTTATAATGAAAATATATAAAATTTGATTTAGATGTATTCAAAGACAATTTATTACTATTGAACCATTGCGATACATGCTGCAGCTCATTATTTAAAGTTTGACATAAAATATTAATATCTTTATGAGAATAGAGGATATTGGTGTCATCAGCAAAAAGGACAAATTTCAAAATGTTTGAACAATAATTTAAATCATTTATGTACAATAAAAATAAAAGAGGACCTAAAATTGAGCCCTGAGGGACTCCACACGTGACTTGCATTGGGTCAGATAAAACATTGTTATATACAACTATTTGGTGTCGATTATTCAAAAAAAATTTCAACCATGTGTAAGCAACACCTCTTATTCCATAGTAATTCAATTTATCTAACAAAATATTGTGATCTATAGAATCAAAGGCTTTGCTTAAATCTAAGAAAAGACCTACAGTGTGTAATTTATTACTTAAGGAAGATACTACTTAAAGTAGTTTAATGCTTGAAGCTGTGTCTTGCTAGACAAATTGCCCCTGCGCAACACGGCTATGGTACTGCCAACAGTCAGAAGATGTACGGTTAATCCGTTGACTTCTGAATTTCTCTCATTCCCATAGACTTAATACATAAACCACCCGGTTCCTCGATTCAATGGGTTAATAAATCTGAGCTGGTAGTCTGAGACCACTTTTTTTTTTTTTAAATCTCAGTTTCTATCTTCATTTCATCTCAATCTCTTACTTTTCGCGTGCCCATTACAGTCATAAGCACGATGTTATTGAACGTAAACATGATTGAACTGAAATTTTCTCAGAAGTTGACTTAAATGCAAGCGATTTAATCTCAAAATTGCGTATCATATCGCTGCACAATGATTAAACATCTTAAAATACTTTGTTTAGCTGTTTAAGGGGTTAGGCTCGACTAGCACATGTGCTATTATATGGCCCCTTTTACCAACCAATAGTTTCTCTTCTTGTATAATGTATTGCTGTTTGTAAATAAATAAAATGAAATAAAAACAAAAATAAAATAAAATAAAATGAAATCTTTATCAACAATGGCTATACTTATGAGAGTGTTAGAGCTTCCTTGGACCATCCTTTAGCACTACTCATAAATACGAGAACGAAATACACACGATGAAAAAACAGAAAGAACGATAATGAACAAAATTTAAGAGGCAGGAGAAAACAGAATACTGTGAACAAGCAACTGCATCGAACTTTCATCTCCGTGTTTCTTTCTTAATTAGTTTCGTGTATATAAATAGCTCTTTGTAACCCCATCCTCGCTGAGAGTACTCAACTCCTCCGCGATCAGCTCTATCATATCCGACCATCTTGATGCTCATTAAAGCCTCGTTCACATTTGACCCCGGCGGTTTCTTTCATTCATTTACACTAATAATAATTAAAAGCGAGGCAGCGGTTTATCACGTCATATCTGAACGAGGCTTAAGGTAATAAAAAAAAAACTCTCCTACTACTGCACGAAGTCAAATTATCATTTTATTTCATTTTATTTTATTCATTTTCCACTCAAATATCCACAAGTTTAAATGAAATATATAAACCATATAGTATTGCAATATATCAAAAAACAAGTGACTTTTAAAAGTAACAAAATACTGATAAGTATGTACGTAATAAAATAACTTAACATAGTACATGTAAGTTTGAGAATAAGACAAAATATTTTACATCGCCTGATTTAACTCAGAGGGGAAAAAAGGGAATCTCAAAAAACTAGGCTTGTTGAGCGAGATTCTAAGTATAAATTAAGTATTAGACCATCAACGACCTTTGTACAAAGGCCACACGTCTAAAGTTGTCACGTATATTCTTTTTCCCAGAAGGAAGACGGTATAGAACATTTGAGAAAGGCCACCTGTCTTGAATGATCACGTATATTATTTCAACTAATAAAGAAATATTTCAACTAATAAAGAAATAAAGTAATGTGTAGGCCCTGTTTACTAAAGAGTTTTGATTTATGCATGTTGCAACCCTTGCCTGCCAACCAACTATCTCTATAAATGGATTCATTTTGCATTCATTAGTTGTTGCTTTGTCGGAGAAGTCTCTGGCAAGCTTTTAAAACCTCAATAGAAACTTTTATTGAAAAGAATATGCATACATTAGTAAAATAAATATGTCTATTTCATGATCCAAAAGTATGATGATGTTGTTAAAAAATAATATTGCTTTTCTTGCATGGACGAATAAAGTCAAACCTTGATGGGTGTTTATATTGCGTGCGTGTGTGTGAGTGTGTGTGTGGGTGTGGATGTGGGTGTGTGTGTATGTGTGTGTTTGTGTGTGGGAAACCTTTTCCCAGAGCATTAGACCGACCGGGCAGGAAACACCCCTCAGCTCTGCGTGGTACGGGATATGGCTCATGAGATCTTTGCAGCTCGAAGGAAATCGTCCCATTTCCGAAGGCTCCTCCTAAAAACGCAATGAACTGGGTCTTATAAATGTAACCAAGGTTTCTGAATGTTCTACAATTAAAGACGCCTCTTAAATTTTCATGCTTGAGTTTATCTCATGATTTAATTTTAATTACCCTTAATAATCACCCTAAAATATTTAAGTACAAATATTGAATATGTATTTATGAATCATCATAAGTATTCATCTCTTAAACATTTTCGAATGAGGTTATCGCCACATATCACTTTTTCCTCGCAGTTAAAAGCGTTTTATCTGTGATGAAAGTCGATTTCAGAGAAAGAGAAAGAAAGATAGAAATAAAAATGGTTGTTGTGTTAGTTTGTTTTACCTGACTGCTGAAAAAGCATGTGCATGCTTGTTAGTAAGAAACTATGGGACTAACGTATCTTAGTCCTGTCCGAGGGACTTGGTATTGCAGATTAAAGCATTATAAAAGGGCACAAGCACGTCAACTTGGTTTAGAACCCAGGACCTCCCCGGTTACCAGACCACTGCTCTTTACCTGTCATAGAATGGCCATGAACGCTAATCAGCCCTCTGAAACTGGCTATAAAGATCTCCCGATGAAGGTTTTCTTAATTGCTCCCCCCAAAAAAATAAAAAAATAAAAATAAAATGGAAAGCTTTGGTCGATTATTACTTACATGTTAGACTCGTTCACACAATGTTGTTGCCATTAACCGAAAACAAAAATAAATGACACAAACATTTTGATTTCCCTTTCCTTTCGCTTGTCAGAAAATTAAGCTAAGGGGGCCCCTAGTCGCCCCTAAAAGAAATCACTGGAGCGGTAAGCCGCCCTCCATACTCATTTACATTTACAATTACGTGATTGGCAGGTACAGGCAAATACAGAAATAGGAAAACAAACTATAACATCTCTACGCAACACAGTTTGCTCTACGGGTACATTATGATTTCTGTGAAAGAATACACAGCATTGTGAGTAGAGTAATGGTGTGAGGAAAGAACACAGATTAAGAATCATGCAAAGACTATATCCCATTACCACGAGCTTAATGTGTATTTAGGGGACTTAGGGAGAAACACTCTCCAGTGTTATGAGGAGCTTTTGAAGAGGATCCGGCCAAACAAGCAGCTTCAAGTGCATCTCGTTTTACTCGATGATTATCATAATACTATCCATTCCTTCAAACTTCTCCTGCATAAATGTATGTTTTATAAGGAGAGCAATGTGTTACGCTGCTCTCTCCTCATCCCCTCACCCATTCCGTTCTTCGGACATCCCACCCCCTTTCTCTCCCATTCTATCTTTTTTCTTTCTTTTTTACTCTCCCTCTCCCCCTTCCCACTTTTCTCGATCTTTCTCTCTCTTCCACTCTCTTCCACTTCTCTCTATGTATATATATATATATATATCTAAGCAAGTTTAGTGAAACTGCAATTTCTGACAGTGCTCAACTGTAGGAGCAAATGTAGATATAGGAGTTGGAAGGTTACACTTTATTGGTACGAGTTATACAGACTGTTTCGCCAGAAGGCTCATCAGTAACTAAATACATAATACAATCATGGCGAAGTTAAAAACACTCATGTGCAGTCAGGCAAGAATACAAAAGAGACACAAATATATATATCTATATATATATATATATATCTCCCTATCTCTCTCTCTCTCTCTCTCTATATATATATATATACATATATCCCTATGTCTCTCTCTCTCTCTCTCTCTATCTCCTTCCTTTTCACCACAAGTACATGAAGAATGTATCTCTTTTCCCTTTTACTTTGTTTCTTTCTTGTCTCATATCGACATTTAGCTCAAACTTTCATTTCTCACTCGAATTTCACTTAAAGGAAACCTAGTCCCCTAATACTTTTTTTATTTACAGTGAGAGGTTTATTGTTTTCTTGCCCATTAATCTACAAGATTCCCCACCAAAGTGTATGAGAGATGTATATATATCAAGAATAATGTACAGTTTCTTAGCACGGCATGGGCATCGCCATTTTCTTGATAACGTATCTTATTGTGCGTAGGCGTCTACTAATTAAACGTATACAAATTCATGGATGCTTCCTTCTCAGGTGTGTGTGGTGATGAAGCATTTCATTCACCTCCTATTATACGCACATTGCATAAATAAGTTATTTCTCTTTTGGGGTGAGGGTTTCGCTTTAATGAAAAAGAGTTGTCAAGTGTTATATTTTTAAATAAAAGAGTTACAATTGCTTCGCTGCAATATGTTTTTCAACAAATACATTTGTTACCTTCTCAGGTATGATTTCCCCTCATTGAAAGGGATAACAGGTACGTCACATTATCAATAAAATGGCTGCGCCAAGAATATCATAATATATATATATTTACCGCTTATATACTTTGGTATTAAAGGTATATTGTACAGGAATGGGCAAGAACACATCTTATTTATCTTTATTATCAGAATACCATCATTAATGTTTGGGTGAGGTTCCCTTAAACACAAAAAGGCTATTAGGCGTGTGCGAGTGTTTGTATTTGTTTATAGCTACCGATTGTATATATATACACATAATATTTTATGTTATGCTTGTGAAGAAAGGATCGAAAGGCTAGAAACATTGACAAAATATTTGGAACAGCATGATCACCAAAGTTGATAGATAGCACCTAGAGAGATAGGCAGCTTCGTCTGAGTGTTATCCGTATAGAAATGCTTTCAGATCAGAGATTGTCAGAGCTAGGCTCGGCTTAAGGCCTTAAAGAATTGTGCTAAAGTGTCAAATTAGAGTCTGGGTGCTATTTCATAATTTTTTAAAATCAATAACAATGATTAATATCTATAACAAATTTCTTCAGCCAATCAAATGCGACGATTTCAGTAGCTTATAACATTTATTGTCACGTGTTACTGATACCGAGTTTTTTTTAACAGGGGTCTGTGCGTGTAGACTAAGGTTGATCTGCAGATTGTTACCAAGTTTTATGAAGCAGGGCCCTTTGCGTGCACTCTAAGCTTGATCTATAGATTGGTACACGTCTCCTGATTATTCTCAGCCTCCAGAAATAGGTTGGTTAATTTCAAAAGGATTACTTATACATTACAAGTCCCTTACGTTGATTGCAGCCACGTATTGACTCGTCTACATTAAACATCGAGCAGATCAAAATCTATTGCAGTAGCTAGCCGATGGGTCGTAAAAAAGTAAACCGAACAAAATCGAACGAAGCGTGTTAGGCGAGCGGTCATTGAATTATTCAAGGTTTCGTGTAACGTGTATTATATTTCTTGAATAATAAGGGATATCATGAATATATCATAGCACCATATTAAAAGGGTAAAATCCGTGGACAGTAGCCTTTTAAAAGAAAGAGGGAAAATGGCATTGGTAATACAAAGGGGGAGGGGACGGGTGTGTGTAATCATGTGTGTGTGTGTGTGTGTGTGTGTGTGTGTGTGTGTATGTGGGGGGGGTGGTGCGCGCGTTCGTGCATGAGGTTCGGGCTGGCGAAAAGGTGCGGTAATATTCCATACCTGCACTCGTGTGCCGTTTGGTCTCCGTAGTAGGGTGGGGTGGGGGATGAGCACCGGTACCACCCTTTGCCGATACATTACAGTAATCATCACGTTTCACTCTTCTTTCAATCCTCACCGCCTATCCATACATCCACTTTCTCTTTCTCTCTCTCTTTCATGATTTCTTTCTGGTTTAAACTTTCTTTACCCCTAAGTCTATCACCGTAATAGTTTATACAATCTATCAAATCATCAGAAATGAAGTCTTCAAGAAGATGATGGTCTAAATCTCGTCCTCATGTTAATTTGTCCGTCACTCCCTCTTTCTCTGTTAGCTTTTTTTGTCCCTATCCTCGCATTTGCAGTCTGTAAACATCAGTCATCGACTTTTAAAAAAAGGATAATCATGTTTTTTTTCTTCTAGTCATCACAAAAACAAAGAAAAAATGAAACAAGAAATATACATAGGCCTACGTACATACACCTAAACATACAGATGGTCTCTGAATACTCTTTCAATTCTTTTCAAACTTCATCAACCTTGGCTCTGTTTCATAAAACTTGTTATCAACATCAATAACAAATTTGATCACAGCCAATCAAATGCCACGATTTCAGTAGCTTATAACAGTTACCGTAATTTGTTATTGATAAAAAGTTTTAAGAAACAGGGGACTATTCTTTTAAAGAAATTTCTGCTGTTGAAACGATCAAACCTGTTACAAATCTTGGTTCCGTCCTTATACTTTGGCATTGTTTGTGCACGATTCATGTTTTCTTATCTTTCTCGATGAATGTTTTCTACAGGTGTTTCCATTGTGTTCCACACTCTATGCATATTACTCATTCCTGATCAGCCTTGAATCATAAACATTCTGTCGACCCCCATTGTCTGCGAAATTTCTAGGACAATATTCTCAAGATGTCAAGCGGGTCAAGATGCTCAGGGTCGACAGCTCATTTTATTTGTCATTGGCTCTAGTGCAACTATAGCGTGACTCAGCGGTGTTATGTAGACATGGGGAGTGTTTCACAAAGGCCAAGATCGACTTAAAGTTGTCCTTAACTGTGGCAGACCGTCCATGCCACTGTTTGCTCTCACCATTATGATATTTAGATAAACAATTTTCCTTCAATTATGAATTATCAAAATATGTGAATTATGTAGCTTGTCGACCATGATATGTACATCCCTTGATGGTGATAGAAAACCGTGGATGAACGGCTTGCCATAGTTAAGTCCCACTTAAAGTTGATGTTAGTCTTTGTGAAACTCCCCTCTGGCCTTGTATATTGTGGAAACAAATACATATATATGCAAACAAATCCTTACAAGACATCAAAGGGCAACTGTTGGAAGTATACCGAAACTTTGTAAATTTGTTATAAGTTATGAAATGTTTATGCAAATGTTTGATTATGTATATGTATCACCTGGAAGGCAAGTTTCTTCATTCTTCGGAAGAAGACAATAAAATTCTATACTATACTATACTACTATACTATTCTATACTTTGATCTGGTCGCTCACATTCTAAAGGAACGTCACAAAATGATTCGATCGTATTTGTTTAAAAGAGGCAAAACAGGTTTATGCATAAAGAAATTGGAAATAATTAAATTGAGTGAACTCAGAGAGACAATCGAAAAGACTAAAGGAAAATCATTGAGCTATTGTATAAACTGATCATCTGAAATTGTTTATAAGCGAAATAACACGATCTTGATATCTGGAAAATTGTTCATTTTGAAGTACGAGTTTACTGAGCTACGAAACCTTTGTATAACAGAATAAGTTCCCCGCAATGATGGTTAAATCTTGAGGTTTGGCTTAAAGAAATAGACCTTTACTTGGCCAGGCATCTTCTCATTATAAAAGACTTCTGTACGATGAGCCGTTTCTTTCATCCTCCCTTTCTGCTACTATAAACCAATTGCATTTGTCTCAGAGTAATTGGTTTTGAGAGTTTGGCAGACCCGGTTAGGATTTGGCACAATATGGCGAATACTGATTTTTAGGCAAACACAAAGAAAAGAAGTTCTGACAAATATGCAATGTTTTGACTATGTAAAAGCAAGCTGGTCGAACTCTATGTACTAATGGCTCTGTTTTCAATTTCAATTTCAATTTATTCATGTTTCCAACAAAACATTACAAATCAATTATAAGCATTTAAAACAAATGTAAGAAATAATTGTTGGAAACGGAGGGGTCCACTAAAAAGCAATGCCTATACAAGTGTGAACACCTCAAATGGTACTAAGGAATGATGAGTAATTAAATTAACTAATCCGTAACTACAAAAGAACTACGAAATAGGGGAAAGAAAATAGGGGGATGTCAACAGAGACGAGAAAGGGACAAGACAATGCTTTACACGACAAAGATAGAAGAACACGGTCATAATCACTATGCATATGACGGACAAAGAAAGAAGACAAAATATACAGTTCCTCAGGTAGACAAAGGGACATCACTTCACTTCTATTATGTAAAAATGTGTAAAACAGGTGTCCATGCATATTCACCTGTTCTACACATTTTTACGTAATAGCAGTGAAGGGATGTTCCTATGTCTACCTGAGGAACTGTATATTTTGTCCTCTTTCTTTGTCCGTCATATTCATAGTTAATACAAAGAGTAGCCAATGTCAGTCTGTCGCCCGCCCTCTCGCGGCATGACACCCCTTACTCTTTTGGCCCGATGGATTTTCGCAGGAGTAAAGGGGAAGGGTGTTGATGTATGCAGGAAAGAAGACGATTAGCAGGAAACCAAGTTTGGTCTTTGTTCATCCGTTTAGAATTATCTCTACTGACGTCTTCAATTAGTTTTCTTTAGAAAAGTTGCCAAAAGAAAAGTATATGTATCGTTTCTTGCCAGACATACATCGCAAAGAATTAGACTTTACAATGTGATTTGGTTTAAGCCCTTGATTTACCAGTTTCTCATGTTGTTCAATATGTTCAATATAAAAAAAGTAAACTCTTAACTCACTTGGTATTGCTCCGATTTATTTCAAACTTCTAACATTTGTTTCTGCTCTAATACAGTACACTCTTCTAAAACGTTAGACTGCCCACTAAACGAAGAGCTTAATTCCAAAAGGAGCTAAATTCACTTTTGATGAGATTGAGTTATTGATATCAAAACATTTTTAACTTAAGTACCCGTCTTTTAACAATATCATTTACCTAAATTTTTGGAGCAATTATGAAAAAATTCACCTTCCAATATTACTTTTCCATAGACGCCTGTACACAATCTGGTAAAAAACTTCTTTTTTCGCCGAAGTTACAAAATAGATCTAGCTCCTTTTGGAATTAAACTTTTCAGGATTAATAAAGATGAGGTTGTGCGATGCATACTACGGTGACAATATCTTCCTGGTCATTTGATTTTATTTATTTGTTTGTTTGTTAGTTTGTTTGCTTGTTTGTTTGTGTGTATGTTGTTACTGTTCGATTTGCAATGATCGAGATGTTGACTTTACCCCCACGAACCTTTCTTATAAACTAAGCTTTGTGTTAAGCCCCTATCAATTTCTATCACCATAAAAATAATAACCTTTCTTTGACAGTTAAGGACTGGAACAGTCTTTCTCCCTCAATTGTAGCCCAACCTTCCATAAATACTTTGAAATCTGCTTTTGAAACAAATTTAAAACCAATACCTTAAGTTGGTGGCCGCACACGACGACACACCTCCAGTTTAAACACCTTTACGGCGTTTTTTGGAGGAATCCTACAAAGTACCATAAAGAGTCCTGAATAAGATGTTGCATTTGGTTCAATTTCGGTCCCAATTTCTTTGCAATGTATAGTTTACCACCGAAGATGGCGGCATTTGCAATTAAAGATCCGAGTCATCAATACACAGAGTTTGGCCTTTTTGGTTTCAGTTGGTTACATCATGGCGTATGCTAGATTGTTTTGTGCTTGCCCACCGGCCAATTCCGTCATTATTATTATGCTAAACTCGAACCTGGTCGACCAAACTTTCCTAATCAATTGCCCTGTTGATTATTAATCATGCATTTTGATTTCCAAACTTTCAATCGTTTAATATTTCCAAAATGCATAAACAACTAGTCAATATCTTTTATTGTGAACCAAAATTACGAACACGAGCTCATCGAATACACTGTGCTTTTTTTTCTTCTTACCAACAGGTGGCGTATAAATCGAGTTTTGATGATGACCAACAACTCGTAACAGCAAGCACCGAAGTCTGCACATTACAGAGATGCGCATGCGCACTGTTTTTACTTCTGATTGGTCTAGGCTGCCTGATCGGTGCTGGTATCGGTCTCTACATTCATATTAATAACCAGACAGATCCTACTTTGATCATCACAGCAGTAGGCCACCCAGTAAGTCATACTTGGCTCTTCTCTAGGTCGATTGTCTATTTGTTTACTTTCAAGTGCATATTGAATAATATAATGATCATACAAAGGAAAAAACTTTACTGATAACAAGCCGATTATATGATATATATTTTCACAAAATGAAAGCAGAAAACTGCATCATAAGCCAATGACAGTTCACTTAAATTAAGACTTAGTAAGAACAAGAACGTTAGTATCTTAGTAAGAAAAAGAACCGTCGTTATAAATTTCACAATTTAAACGACAGAGGTAGTATCAGAAGATTATAATTTTGTATTTATTTATTCATTTTCTTTTGTTATATTTAGTCGGAGGTGTCGGAGGGGGGGGGGTGCTTGGAGTTTCGGGGGGGGGGGGTTGTTCTGTATTTGTTTTCTACATGTGCAGCTCTTAAATTAAATGCAAATCTCTTTTTTTGGGGGGGGGGAGGGTCAGTCTCCAAGGCCCCCCCCCCCCCCCTAGAACCGCTACTGGTAAAGGATAGCAAACAATTGCCCCTAACCAGCATCTCTTAGATGTGATATTCATATGCATTCTTTAGATATTCATTTTAACCGTTATTCCATAGCATAAATAACGCTTTTTATTTTCCCGAACCACTATTTTTCTTTTAGTATGGGAATGACGCCCTTTATCCGCCAGACTTCCACAGGCCATCTCGCTTCGGTGGCCACATGGATCGTCACATGCCTGAGATTCACCACGGGTCACGTGGTTTCGAGCCGATGCGACCACCACCACCACCACCTCACTTTCCCCACGGTCATCCTCCCATCATGGAACGCCCCTTTGGTAATGACGGTTTAGAACCCCCCTTCGGTCACGACGCGCTGGAACCTCCCGGCCCTGACGGTCCCCGGACTCGCTTACACGAGAGACCCCCTGCTCCACCGGGACCTCTCCCTGGTGGTCCCCCGCACGGCAGGCGGCCTGGATCAGAAGGTTCCCGTAGGCTCGGACCTGGGTACGACCTACACCACGGCGGACCCGTAGATCACGAGCACGCTAGACGACGGGGGAAAGTCAACAGAGCTTACTATCATAACAACCTACCATAATCGACACATCGTAAGAACGTAATTCTTATCATGCCACAGGGCTAATCCCCATTGTGCCAAGCCCCTAATACCTGCGTGCCAAGTTTATTTTGAGATAATCTGATTAACGCGCTGGTTCTATGAATAGCGCGTGCAAAACACACAGCACAGTCCAATGAGCATGAACAATAACTGGCATTACGAATGCGTGCAAGCATGCACAAGGCACTGAAGCAATGGCTCTCTCGTATGTACAAAGCACTATAACGGTAGCTTGTGTGCAGCCTTATGGCAAGCTTGGAGTCAAATACGCTGATTGATTAATTAGTTGATTTTATTTACCAAATGTAAAAGAGGACATACACGATGATACGACAAATTAATTTGGAAGGAAGACCCTAATAACTGACCAAGCCCTTTGAGGTTGATTCTATACATTGTAGGGATGCACATTTTGTTTATTTTCTTCGGGTTATCATTATACTTTAAAGAGTTAACAGTATTCCACATGCTCCAATGTTAAAAATGAAACTCGTTTAAGATTGATATTTGATCATTATTTTAATAACAAACTGAAATCAACCACAACTTATCATTATATTGTATTTACTATAAGGCTCTAGTGCATTTTGGCTAGCGTGATATCTTACACATAAAGCAGAGTTTATGTTTACATTATCAAAAACGACCTGATTTATAAGTTCAAGGGTAATCACTTTAACGAACATTTTAAATATCTTCCCATAATGCCATTTCCAACGTTTAAAATGCAACATATTATAATTTGCAAGAAAGATTCAAGAAAAGAAATCGTGAAAGCTTACAAATTAACCACCTCCCTCTTACTTCTTCTTCTTCTTCTTCTTCTCCTTCCTCCTCTTCTTTTTATTCCCCCATCTTTTTATTCCCCCATCTGTTTCTTATGCAGCTTAGATCTTGAAGATTGTCAGCTTTCTTATCGTGGAGGGCGCTCTTCAATCTTTCCTTTCTTCCGGTCACAGACAAGAGTTTATGGCTCCTCGTGACGTCACTTCACCACCACTCCACAGTATGGCGGTCTATACAGAGGGTTTGGCCAAATAAGTTTAAGTTGGATACAACATGGCGTCTATTCTTCTGTTTTGTGATTGTCCCACAGTACAGTATCCGCCTTATTGTGCCCGAATCATTGCGGGTTGGCCAAACTGTTCTAGTCAATGGCTCTGGTTACCGATATCATAGAGCGACCTCAACGGCCAGGGATGGGCGCACTGACATTACATTTTAATCACTAAGAAGTGCCTTGTATATTTGTTGTATATTACAGATTTCATTACAGTTTACAAATTTTAAACTTCTTTTTGGATTCGGGCTATCGTGTCTATGCCGATGACTTGGAAATTAGTTGTAGATACGAAAACTGCTGAACGTATAGTTACGAGGTTATTTCAGCATTTCCTTTTCCTTCCAAGCTTGTAATATGAAATTGAGTTTAAAAATAAATATTTCCTCCATTTTGTATGATGTATCTCATGCTATCGCTCATAAGAAAAAAAACAACACACAACATGATAAAGATTTAGTAGAGTTCTGGTCAAAAGATAATAATATTGTTAAAGAAACTGAAACTAATGAGGAAAAATGTATTGGTATATAAATGTGATGTTTAAGAATAACAAAAATGATTATAAATTAATTTATGCTCGCCGACATGGACATATAAATGTGTATATGAGACTACCCACTTTGGAGTGAATGTTTGGCCACATTTGCAGCTACTTCTCACCTTAAATATTATTAAAGTTTGTCTGGTTACAATAAATTTACATAATCTCTCTTTATATTTGTATACACAAACATAAATCTGACATATAAGTTAACCTTTAATAGAACGCAAACTTCTCTCACGCAAACTACTCCGGTTGACGTTCCGATGTAGATAACTCTAATTAGAAAGCAAGTCTGAATGTTCTGTTAACACAATTCTAAGGCTATTATTGGACAGACATAACTGCGATATTCGCATGAAAACTTGAAAGAATTATTTGGAAATACAGAGAATCGAGGGGGAACATAAAAACAACCTCGTAGGCCTATCATACGTGATCTCAAATCAGAATATTGGTCTGACTATCATTTTCATGTTGACCGTGCGTTCGGACCTCACACTCGTTATAATGACGTCATAAAGAGTAGAGGCAAAGCATTAGCGGAAATGGTAAAGACTTTCACGGGGGCAAAGTCATTCAAAAACATAATATTTTAAATAAAGAGTAAGAACGTATTAATTCCAAAATATTGTGCAATACATTACATATGATCTTGATCGATCACATATATATGACGTCATCCATGGTATAGTGCCATGGTATTTTACACTATACCATGGATGACGTCACGGTTACATCATAGCAATTTTATGTTTGGTCACATGATGCTATGTTGACCAATCACTGGAGAGAATTTCATTGGTCAAAAATATATTGTGCACTATATTACATATAATCGTATGTAAATGAATATGAATCCTTTCAGTTATTTGAATATAATGTACAGAAAGCATGAAATATAACATTGGTAAATTTCGTTGAATATTATTGCATGTGAAATGAAATATATATGTTGTACATACAGTAGGGCACTTTTAGCGATCATGTTATGATCAAACTCACGTAAGAGTTGATGCACCTTTTTTTTAAATGTAAATAGTCCCCCTCCAAAAAGTTAAGCGACTCTAGTTAAATTAATGATATTTCTCTTGTCATAAGATGATCATCACTTTGTTTGGGATTATTATAAACTATGCTTATTATATTTATAATAATGACACCATATTTGATAGGATTCTGCAGCCAAGGAATCAGCAGTATATCATAATAAGGGGGTAGTCAGAAATAATAATGACGTCACGAAGAGTAGAAGCAAAACACGTTGGCTGAAATGGTAAGATCTTTCTTAGGGGCAAAGTCATGCAAAAAAAATAAGATATTGAATAAAGGGTAAAAACATATTAATTCAAAAAATGTTGTGCAATATATTATTGATATTGTTGTATCGTGCACTACAGAGCAGCCGTACACTCGTCAAAGAAAGAATAATGCACAGCCAAACAATATTAGTGCATTCTGCTATGTTTTACTTTTAATCTCGCCCCTTATTTTGATGTAAAGCACATTCCATGATTACAAATCATAACAATTCAAGCAAGAATAACGAAACTTTTTAATAATACTTAAAGGGAGTATATCATGATGGGACTATGTGTCAACACACGCGAAACCGAAGCGTGAGTAGAACTTCGGTCCGTT
The DNA here is from genome assembly GCF_000002235.5 of Strongylocentrotus purpuratus. Classification (NCBI taxonomy): domain Eukaryota; kingdom Metazoa; phylum Echinodermata; class Echinoidea; order Camarodonta; family Strongylocentrotidae; genus Strongylocentrotus; species Strongylocentrotus purpuratus. The sequence goes on along the minus strand of NW_022145606.1, from coordinate 5,222,671 downwards.
TCGCGAACGCTAGCGCGCGCTGACCCAGTTAATCAAGTCCATTCGTTTACGTGTAGTTGTCCAAAAGAACACGTAGATGGCGTTAATCAGTATTTCCTATGATACACTCCCTTTAACGGTACGATGGTTATGGTTATGAAAGTGAGATATAATTAATCAAATTTGAGATTCCAAACTTTATTTGATGAATTTAGTTTATTCCACTGACTTAATTACATGCCGCATGAGTTGCATGGAAATGGAAAAACAGTAAGGATACAATCCCAGTTTAGCAGTTGTTCTTTGATCATTCTTAGAAACAGAAATTCCAATATCAATAATCATACAAGATCGTCTTTATTGTTTAATGTGCACATTATTATGTTATAGCGTGTAATTATATATGTTTCTTCTGTAGTTATTTAGCACGTAAATATTATTTCGGTAGTAGCTAATTTTTGTAAATAAAATGTCTTGATCTAAGAGAATTTATTAAATTGTACAAACAATCTATATACTCTTTGTTGGTTGTGTTTTTTAAAAATAAAAATGAGTCCTTTGTGGAATAAAGCAAATAGTACACATGCCATTTTCCGAGACAGAGAGAGAGAGAACAGAAAAATAATCAGCAAATAGGGTCGTCTAATATACCGAAGGGGGAAATAAGTGCAACATACAAATAATGGACAATGATAACAATTTCCAGAAGCAAAAACATGAATAAATCAATAAATGAGTGAATGAATAAATACAAATAAAAAAAATATGAGCCCCTCCACCCAACAAAAAAATAACTGCACTGAAAAATGAAAGCAAAGATATAACACTTTGCTTGTTCTAAAAATTTAACAAATTTACAATTTGCTTTGCTCACTAGGCAAATCGAAGTCAAATTTCCTCATCATTAATTTGATTCATATTCACTTTAATTTGGGCGTGTGCATATGAAGAGTTTCATTCCAAAAGGAGGTAAATAAACTTTGGGTACTTTTGAGTGAGTTTTTTTTGGTTATTTCTGCACTTTCCCTTTAGCCATGTAGCTTCACGTTGTTAGATATGTTAAAGGTGTCACCCTTGTTTCCTGTTTAGTAATTACATATAAGCGTAGTAGCATACACATGCTTTAGCAGTCACGCAAAACAAACACTGGCAAATTATTATTCAATAAAATCTGAGAATGTATACTATTATCTAGATCTATTAGGAATAAATCATTGTCAAAATAATTCCATACATTGGGGTAAACAAAAAATAGGCCTATTCCAACTTTTTGAGCAACAGTGTAAATGAAGACGTAACATTAGATATATTGATATATGTAACTACTATTAAGAATAAATCATTGTCAAAATAATTCCTTAAATTATGGTAAACAAAATATGCTAACTTTATGAGCAACAGTGTAAACTAAAAGACGTTAAATTAGATATATTGATATATGTAATTAATTACCAGGAAACAAAATGTATACATTTGTATGGTATGCACGAGCTATAATTGTCTACTTCACATAATACACATCTGTAATCTACTTTGTTCGAGGTCAAGTTGGTGGCCAGATGCTAATGATGAGTATTGATTGATTGCTGGATCGATAATTAACTGGTAATTCAACTAGTAAATCAATTGGTAAATCAACTGGTAAATCAACTGGAAATTCAACTGGTAAATCAACTGGTTAATCAACTGGTAAATCAACTGGTAAATCAACTGGTAAATCAACTGGTAATTCAAATGGTAAATCAACTGGTAAATCAACTGGTAAATCAATTGGTAAATCAATTGGTAAATCAAATGGTAAATCAAATGGTAAATCAAATGGTAAATCAACTGGTAAATCAACTGGTATATCAATTGGTAAATCTATTGGTAGATCAACTGCTAAATCAAATGGTAAATCAATTGGTAAATCAACTGGTTAATCAACTAGTAAATCAACTGGTAAATCAACTGGTAAATCAACTGGTAAATCAATTGGTAAATCAACTGGTAAATTAACTGGAAATTTAACTGGTAAATCAACTGGTAAATCAACTGGTTAATCAACTGGTAAATCAACTGGTAAATCAACTGGTAAATTAACTGGTAATTTAACTGGTAAATCAACTGGTAAATCAACTTGTAAATCATCTGGTCCTAGTTAGCGTTTTTTTTCAATTTCCATATTAAAAACCAGTTGAATGTACTGGTTTCAAAAGGTACCAGTTGACTAATGGTTTGAAGTGGTACCGGTTGCGTACTGGTTTCCAACTGGAATTCCGACCTGGGTAGTGACTTCCCGAATCAATGAGTCGCCTCCAACCGCACTACTGCCATCTACGTCTGTATAATGATACTCCTGGTCATGATAATGTGAGTAATTTCTTAACATTTTTAATATTGTGAACAAATACGCATTCAGGATAAAATATGAACAACAAAAGCTTTTTTTTTAAAAAGATGACTCTGATTATTATAAGTGGGTGATGTTGTGTAAAAGGTTTGCTTTATTATATATTCTTTTCTCACTTTCATCTTGTTTTTTCCACTTTAAACTCCCTTATATTCACTCTCCCTTTCTCGCTCATAATGTATTCTCATTATCATCAGTAGTATTAGTGGTAGCATTTATATTTAGTATTTTTTGTATTATCATCATCATCATTATCAGTATTATCATTATTAATAATAAGCCTATCTGTACAGCGCTTAGAAAGCGGCTAATTTCCATAAATGGAAAGTTTAGTTCCACGTAGCCCTATTAAAGTAATATTATGTTTATTCTTTTTTCTTTTTCTTCTTTGTAATCTGAGTAGTATTTTCCTATTAAACTTCACCCCACCCCAACACAAACATTCACATGTATCTTTACTTCAAAACTGTCTTCGCTGTCTATTTGACATGTGGTCACTCATATAACCTATTAATTTGGGAAATGGTAAACTTGTGTACCCTGTCTTTGTAAATGTTTTGCATTGGAGACAGGAATGAATCTCCCAAAGAAAACTCTCAGGCTGCCTCCGAACCGAATCCCCCGACACCCTTAAACCTACCCCCACCCCCAACAATCCGATAACGGAGGGACCGCATGCGTGTTTCCAAAATATCCGGCTCGTAACAAAGAAAACGATCTACCCGTATTGACTTTACATACCGGACTTATGCTGAAAAGGGAGGGGGCGGTGCTGGGACCACGCATACGCGTACCCTTAATAACATCAGGGCGATTTAGTAACGAGACGGAAGGCAAAGAGGACGGGATAATTCACTCAACCGAGATCAAATAATTTATGCATGCAGTTCGAATTCTGTCTATTGAAATACTATTATTCTTATCAGGTGAATGAAATAATTTGAATTAAGGCACTTCACAAAGACTTATACATTAAATTTGGTTACATTACGAAAATGGTCTATTGTACGGCGATACAACTCCTCCGTCGAGTTTAGGGAAAGAACGCTATTATGGCTGAGAACGGTCGTGAAAATCAACACAACGGAGACATTTCTGGTCCGCACATGCGCAGATTGATTATTTTGCTCGGTTACCCTCGTCTTTACCTTCCGCCATTTTCGTAATGTAACCAAATTGTATCATAAGTCTTTGTGAAGTGCTTCAATACAAATTTTGCCATTCACCTGATAAGAATAATAGTATTTCAATAGACAGAATCCGAACTGCATACATTATTTTGTACACATAAAGATGTATATGGGACTACACAAATGGTGTCGGGGCTACTATACCTTGATTTCCTTATCTTTCTTTGCTCATTACTCAGCCAGAATACATTTTCTTCCAAAATTGTTTGGCACATGATATATTTATTTATAATCTTGAACATTCTTAAGTTTCACTTGATTCTGTGATAATTCATTTTCTTTTTTAACCAGGACTCAAGTTAATCTTTAAATGTTTCTTTCATTTGAAAAACAAACTACTTGCAATGGTATAACCTCCAATTAAACACTGTGTAAATAAAGTTCTGGTTGATTGAGCGTCTCGCCGTCTCGTCTGTGGTGAATAGCGCTATAATGTCAATATTAAACCTGGCAAACCTATTGTCTAGAATTCCAGACGGCCTTGTTTTTTTTAATACCTGCTCGATGTAACAAAAGGTGTGCCTAAGCGCGGTGTTAGGGACTTTTAGATTTGCGTGAACTGATACGTGTGACGTCCATTCAAGGCAGTGCATTAAAAGGACGTCGATCGTAGCCATCCCCATTGTGTTCGTGCGAATCTAAAAGTCCCTGTTATTTGTCGTTATAATACCAGCCCGTCGTATCAAACTTATGAATAGCAAAACCAACAAAGAAATTTCAAAGGAACGAAAAATGAGATGCTCACTTGAGTTCAACCGTGAACTGAGTGACAAAGCATTTATTCTTGCTCTGAAATATGACATTCCATTACCTTTGTGTTGCTGACACAGAAGTATCCTGTGTGCATCGATCATAGAAAAACAGCACGTGTATAGTCTTGTACAGATGGAGAAAAGTTACCCTAGAGTAAAGGTAGTGTTAAGAGCTAGACAGGGTAAATATGGCGGCGTATATGGCGGGCCAAGCATGCCAATATCCGTACAACTGGGGAACTTTTCTCCGTCTGAACAAGACTAATGATCCTCGAGAATGACAAAACAGTACAAAGAAATTAAATCTTGCTTAGACAAATGAACATGAATGCTATTTATGGCCTGAGTTACACCAGCTTTGAGGTTATGTCATTTGAACCCTTTGAGAAGAGATAGAAATATTTGCCACTCATTTGCAAAATCATTGCCCAATTGAAAGCTTCTACGCGAACCATTGATATTATCTCATACAGACCTCTCAATGAATTTGGTCATATCACATACGTGTATTTCATGTATGTAAAGAGTATATCATGGGGCCAATGTTACTCCCATCCCCCTCCCCACCTCTCTCTCTCTCTCTCTTCTCTCTCTCTCTCTCTCTCTCTCTCTCTCTCTCTCTCTCTCTATATATATATATATATATTTCCCCCTCTCGCACTACTGTATCTATATGACTGCAGTTTATTTCCTCTCTCCAATTTCTTAGTCTTGTTATCCCCTTCTGGTTCGTGTGCTATCTTGTTAAGATTCATAACCACATCATTACATCTATTTCAAATGGTTCTTCTTTTTAGACTTCCAACATAGTTGTTCAGATAAGCTTTATTTTTCAACTCTCCATCTCTATCTTTATATATCTCTCTCTCCCTATCTCTCTCTTTATCGCTATTTCTCTCTATCTCTCTCTTTTTCTCTATCTCTCTCTTTCTATCTATCTCTCTCCATCTCTATTTCTCTATCTCTCTCTCTTTCTATCTCTCTATATATCTATATCTCTCTCTTTCTCTCTCTCTCTCTATCTCTCTCTATCTCTCTCTATATCTCTATATATCTCTATCTCTCTATCTCTCTATCTCTCCATCTCTCTCTTTCTCTCTCTATATCTCTCTCTCTATCTCTCTGTCCTTCAGATCTTTGTTCTAATTTTATATCATGTATACCTGTAATTAAACTTTCTTAATGATCTGTAAACACATTTAGCCAATTTTGCATGTTACTGCTATATTTGAATAGATTTAGTATAATTGTTCCTACTCTTTTCATCTATCCCCATCTATCTCCCTCGCCTTAAGAGAATATCAGTTGTAAGGCTGTATATTCGTTGATTACCAAACACACACACACGAGGCAATTATGTTATTGATATGCGTATGCCTGCCAGTTTCACAAGCTTTATTGTGCAAGTCACGAAGTTTGGTTATTTGCACTGTCGTTAATAGGTGCTAAACTAACTGTCATTTTAAAGGGATATTTGGGTTTTGGTATAGATGGTGCTACACAAAATAATTTTGTTCTGAGGTACTGACAAAACTAAGTTATAAATTTGAAATTAAAATACAATTTTAATGACATTTTCATATTTGTCTGATCAAAATCGTTTCAGAGACGGATTAATTATCCATAAATATAACCATTTCTTATATGTGTGGAGCCCCACAAATATTCCATAATTTTTAACGAGCCGTTGATAAAACTAGATAGCGCCTTATACGGTTTACTGGTCATAATAAGGGGACGTATGTAAAGCTTTTCAACCTCCTAATCCTAGGAAAATATAACAATTATAAACCATGTACATTTTTCAAAGTGATTTTTATATTTATTATAGCTTTTGTTTTCTTTTTCTTTTTAATAGAGCAATAGAATTTCTATTTTAAACGAAACAAATACACTCGAAGAAAAACTGTTTATACCTTCTGCCCTTTTCTATTATCGACCTATTTACTCAATATTTTTACAGAAAATTCATTTAATAAAAAGCTATATGACAATATATGCTTCATTGTCTTGCTTGCCGTTGACATGTTTGTTTTTATTATCTATTCAGTCCCCAAATAACTGATGGGGAGGTACGTTAGATTTATATTTTCTAAATTCTTCGAAAAACAAAGAACCCCTGATTTCTAGACTGAACTCTATCTTTCAAACGCAACTCATCAGAACATGACGGCGGCATATTATAATGTGATATAAATATTGTCTGTCTCGCTTCGACTTGACAAAGCTAATATTATCTCACTCACCTCGACTTGACAAAGATAACATTCTGGCAGGCATATTTAAAAACAGATCATTTTGGCGGGCATAGTTAAAATCACGACTTCACTTTCAACCAATCAGATGGCAGGATTAGGAAAAATTCTTAAGGTAAGGTATATAATAGGATTTATATCCTTGAAGCATAACAAAAATAAACACAAATATATGATTTGGTTATTATAAACAATAGGCGAGCCAGTAATTTAAAATGGCAAATCTTATATCGTTACCAATTTTTTTTTTTAATATGAAAATACAAGGCATCTAATCCATTTACAGGCAGGATGCATCTACATGAAGTGAGCCCACATATTATATCCACGGTACGACTGGTCTCTTTATTGAAAAAGACATATCAGAAAAGAATGACCACATATTTGTCTCTAGTGACAAGTTGTTATCGTTGTGTTGGGGTTTATAAGGCTGTCCAATCTGAAAAGATTACTTTCGCAAGGCTATACTGTTTTTTCGATTATTTATCAGGGATGATAAAATGGCGCTGTTTCTTTTGCTCTGACAAATTAGATTATGCTTTATGAAGATATCGTTTGGCAGGATGTGGCGGTGAACCAGGCGGCGGGTGGCTGGTTCAATCAGGCCGACGGGGGCCCAGGCGACCTCATTAAGAAGAGGCTCGGCTTACTGCCTTTGCAAGGTTTTGTTTTTTGATTTTATTTACGAATGGTGAATAAACGGGAAAAACTACTCTACACTGCACGATTCTTTTATTGTGTCACTCCAACTGCGACCTGCGACATTATCAATTAGATGACCGTAAGTCTGACGTGAGAAGAACTCTAGGCATTCTTACGAGCAAAAAAACAAGAAAAATTCATTGGCTACGGTCACAAAGGTTTGCACGGACAATGCGATCGTACGAATTCCATAGTTTGTAGAGATTCGCAAATGGGGCATAGTTTTTTCCGTCCTTTTTACGGATTTCGTACGAACGCCGTTTAATTTGTCTTTTGGGTTTTTTACGATGTTATTACTACGTTCGTACGGTCGCCTTACGAAGAAAGGGATTCGTACGAGCTTGGAAAAAACTTCGACAAAACCATCGACCAGTGTGCGAACTTACGAACAGTCTACGAACGGTCTATGAACGCTGGTATCGTACATCCTTCTTATGAAGATTTTACGAAATGGTCTTAAATCGTTCGTACGGCGTTTGTTGCCGTTCGTGATGGTATTTGTGACCGAGGCTTAACAAAAGTTTCCATTAAATTTTGGGTAGCCTTTTTGTGTTGATTGTAGTCAGCATTAGGATTTTCCAATGAGGGGAGGGGGCTGAAATTTGAAAATCTCGCAGAACGTTATTTCAACTTAAAGGGGGTATAGCATGGCGAATACTGTGTAACGCCATTTGCGATTTTGGGGGAAAACTGCACGTAAACAAATTGACTAGATTAACGGTCAGCGCGCTAGCGTTCGCGAAACAGACTGAAGTCCTCCTAACGCTTCTGTTTTGCGTTGCACGTGAAAACTGCGGTCGCGTCGTCCGTAATCGTATTATACCCGATTGGCCCCGAGTCAGGCCACGGGAAAAACACATAGTCTTGTCATGCTACACCCACTTTAAGCGATCATGATATTACATACCTTTCTAAGAGTCGATGCATCTTTCTTTTAAATGTAGATATTGCCCCCTACAAAAGCGTTAGGAAACTCCAGTTTTATCAATTATATATCTCTGGTCATGGGATATTTATCATTAGAAAGTATGACTACTAATTTCTAAAAATGGTATTTGTTATGAATCTGGAATTGGAAGTACATCAGAATAAAGCGCAAGGTCAAACAAATTGTTTTGTGTAGCGCCCTCTGCAACATAACTAAACTATCCCCTTAACACAACCCCTGTAAGGAATTTGCAGTGTATTTAAATCTTCGCCACTAAGAACGCCATACCGGTAGTTATGAATAACGATTAGTGGGGACAAAACAAGCAGATCTTGTATGCCTATTGATATTGGAATTTCTCTCTCTCTCTCTCTCTATTACAACCACACACACCCACACACAAACTCGCGCACACACAAAGATTTTCTCAGCCCATACATCCACATACACGTACTCTTCCACGTCCACACACATACATACTCTCTCTCTCTCCCCCGCACATATATGCACACGCTCAAATTGAAGAGAATATGAATCACATTTATGATGATGAAATTCGACTACGATTGACCTTGTATGCATAGCAAATTATTAATACGTTACACAAGAAAAGTGTTATATCTTTTCCTTCATTTGCTTAGTCTACTAGTCAACTTCTCTTGTTTTTCTGCTTTCTTTGAAGTCAGTTGTCTGTTATGGTTAGATGTTCCTGTACGTTTAGTGATGGTTTGGGAATTATAGTATATAAACAAAGAAAATTATAATAAACATGTTTGAAAAGAAAAGGGAAGAGATGGTCGGAGGCAAGGATAAGCAAATGAAGCTATATAGAACGAGACGATGAGAGGATCAACAATAAGTTCAGATTTGATATGAGGAACATAAAGAGATCATACATTACGATACGTACAATGCTTTCATAAAATGTGTGCAACTGTTATACAATTAACTCTGCCTGAGTGGAAGCGTGCGAGAGGTAGACTTGTAACTAATAGTTTGAATGAACTGGACAACAATAAAAAGGTAATGAATTCATGAAAGTTAATTGCACTTTCTCTAGGCCTAAATATGTATGGGCACTTCAAATGGGCTCAATCTATTATGACACTGTGACATGATAGTGCCGTACAACTTGCCCACTTGGTTGAACATACAGAGTGACTAAAATATCTGATCTCGTCTATTTAAATATTTTGGTCTGAATAATTCAGGAAAAATTGATTAAGTCGCAGTTGGATTGCCGTGACCAAATACAAAATCGTACAAGTTGTAATGCAATGTAATTCAGTTTATCCCGTTTATTCACCATTCGTTAACACAATCCAAAACGAAATTCAATAACGAAAGCAATAGGAACATGTTCAAAATTAAACATCACATACAAACTATCTACAGTTGTATATCATAATACAATGTGAACATAATTATGTCATATAAGAATAACAAGATATATAACACAATGACTTTAGGAAAATGATTAATGAATGTAAATAGATTCAGTATTATTTCCACACATGTGCTGTAATTGATGACAAGTTTACAATACTTAATACGTATACATCATTGCATATTGCGTAAAATGCCTCCAACTGTCAGGCCTCATGGGAACAATGCCAATCTCTAAATGACCTACAAAGTACAGACACTCCATATTTGTATCCCTATTCTAACGAAACTTCACTCATTACCCTCTGATAATATAAACTCTGTTTTAAGATCCGAATGGAAATTAATCTGAATAGAAATCCTAACAAGAATCAATTATCTAGTTAGTATATGATCACAATCAAACACAATTTGTCATACTAAAATCCTGGCTATGAGCTGAAGTAATCTCATCAGTGCACTTTGAAATGCTAATGTATTTCTTGTTACCTAAACATTATACGAAAAAAAAAGCAATTTTACAAGCAAGGTGCACATCTAAAAGACCAAGTAAATTCTTGTACTGAAATAAATTTCAAATTTGGTATACATTTGCACTACTGTATTAAACCACGTCATAATATAAATTTGCAGGAAGACTAGCGAACCATGTAGCAGCCAAGTCACCACACGTAGCCATTGAATAGAATACCTCAACAGCCAACATATACCAGCTATAATCAATAATAAAAACAATTAAAAAAAACATGCATTTCTTTACTGGCTATTCCGACAGCATAATCTGCATGTCATTTGGCATATCAATATAATTAAGTTCAAACTCAATGAAATATTCTGCACTGCTGAAGTACTTCTTCAATATATTAATAATACAAATTTTCGAAACACATCATTTCTTCAATCTTAATCAACTAATTTGTATCTTATTATAACATCTAGGACAATCGAAATGAATCCCTACCAACAGCACAGTTTATCGATAATCGATGCACATGGGCGCAGTTATCTCTAAAGTTTGTTTACATTCGGCCGCCCTGTACGACAATAATAACTGTACAACTAGCAACCACTTCATTGCAATAACAACATATTAATTCTTTCATATCTCCGTGGAACGCTGAAACTTCTTAATTCCCTACAAATATCACCGATCAGTATAAAAGTGAGATAAAATATTATTTCTGAGATCATACATTTAATATCAATTCAATCCCGTAAGAAAATGTATCGCATGATTCTCTAACACATGAATTCTTTATCACTTGTGCAAGCACAAAATACAACATTTATTCATCAAAACTGACTCTCAATATGTAAATATATTATTTAATATTAGTTCTACATACCAGGGCCCTGTCTTACAAAGAGTTGACAAAATATATATTCATGAACTTAACAGATCACAAATTTTACAAAAGGGAGTAAACAGGAAGCTCAAATGTTTACAAACATCACAATTGTTCAAAAATATTACTCATACAAAATTACTATTCTTTAAAAACATAATTCATACAACTTCCCGGTAAAGGTTGTTACGCAATTAGCACCTTTTATTATCCATAACAGCACTCCTTTCAGATAATAGGCCCAGTCCCCAAACTGAGTAACAGCTTTGACATATTTATGGTCATCTGATCGAGGTCTACAATTTGACTAAAGCCCAGCAGTAGAGGGAGGCATTACAAAAAGAAAGTCACTTGGACTTGGAGGGGGAGGATTCGGGAGTCTTGAAAAGGACTCTCGGTAATCTTTCTTTCTCGAGTATGTGTGTAGTCCTGAAAAAAGGACTGTTGGTATAGTCTTACAAAAGACTGTTGGTTATTTTTCTTAGCTTATAGTTCTAAGGAGAATTATAGCACCGGTAATTGGAGAGAATGGGTGGTAGGAGTGGCCCTAGGAGTTGCTTCAATCCTCACCCTCTCTCACATGGTGCAACCACAAGCCCTCTGTATTATCGACACCACCGTGTAAGCCAATACTTATAAGCAGCATCTAAGATAATGAATCCATCTCTGAGTTAAAAGCATAATGTAAACCATGATCACTCTACGCTGATGAGATCCAAAATAATAAACCCTAATCATTTACATGTCTTACCTACTAATGTTTTACAGCTAAAAATTGGAAAGTTAGGAATCAAATGTAATTTGTATACTTTTTACACAAAAATCTTCAGACAGAAATAGGGAAATGACCTGTGCAAAACATAGCTTGAAGGTACAAAAATAGGAATCACTCTTCCCACGTATCACAGATAGGCAGCTACTTCTGGCTATTTGTAAATACACTTTTCTATAAATGATACCTGTGAAAATGAATTATAAGAATGTGCACAATATCGTACATTAGATTCATGTAGTGGGCAGGAAAAACGGGTCCACACGTGGGACACAAAATGTCTAGTTGTTACACATTATAATGTTATCACTCAGATGTGGGACCACATCTTTATGATATGAAGCTTTTAAACACATGCACTATCTTGATATAAATCTATCTAGACTTTCATTATCAGACATGACAAACTATAATATAATTAAATCCTTCTGCGTTCCGGGTGCATCTTTCTAAGACAATACATTGCACGAAGCTCCATTAATAACCATTTAATGTACTTAATTTCCGGTACCTGAACAAAAAAATGATAATATTCATTTTTCATTATTGTAAAGCGCACACCACACTATAACGCCCGATGCGCTTTCAGACAGCTTTGGGATTGATATCCTCGGTTTAGCTCCAGCAGCTGTTATCAGCGGACAGTGCGTTTCAAGGAATAAACCTACTAGAAACATAATTAACTCTCCTGGGTTGAGTGTGGCAAATGTAGATTAGCGTCTAACCAAAGGACGTTAGTACTGTCACAGTGGCAGGGATTAAAACTCCATACCCCGTGGTTCAGTAACTGTCATCACTAGAACTGCTACTCCTGTCTCGATCTTTAATCATCAGACGGTTGTTTGACTTAACCGATGCTCCGGCATCAAGAACATCCACACAATCATCGCGCTTCATATGCTTCAGAATGAGCCTCAGATCCTCGAGGCTGCAAATCTTCTTCTGTCCCTCCGCCAGGTCAATCAGATCTGATGTTGGGTCTGGCTTGCAGGCCAGACTAGCGATGTAGTCATCCAAATCTAAGGCACTAGCAAGTCCCTTCCAGTCGTCATGAGTAACACGGGGACCGTTCAACAGTTTACTCATCTCGTGCCGTACCCCAAGGGGGATGATCATTGGGTGCGGCGGCACAAGATCATGTCTACCTGTAACATACATGGAGCCGATGTTATAAACATTCCCATGCATGTTCACCGAGGAGCTTGGAATAGCTGGCAGATCGTTGATTCGCGGTATGATCCGTACAACCTCTGAAGCAACCTGTGCCGCTGCCAGAGGCTGTGTGCCGAGGTCAGAGGACACTGAAGGTGCATTGGATCCTCCTGTTGGCAACGTGGAGCTAGTACCTTGGGGAAAGAAGAAAAAGGATGGTTTGCATAGCATATCATGTCAAAATAGAACTTTATGATGGCTTAAGAGGGAAAGGAAGACTGAAGGTTCCATGGAAAGAAATGGTGAAGAAAGAAAGCGGTAAGGTATGTATACATGAAGAGGATGCTTGAGACACGAAGAAATGGTGGAGAGAATCTCAGTAACACCTCATAAGATGAAACTGTTTGACTTTGATATGGATGATGATGAGGACGGAAACCCTCTGGCATAAAAAAGATATAATGACAAACATTTGCATTTTATACTCTTTTGTGGAATTTCATAGCTTACACTACTTGTATTGTTTATTTTGTTTTAATACCTGCAATGTGGAGACAACGTTCAAAGAAATTAGTGACACTATGACAAAACAACTCATTACTATGATTCATTCATAAAATAAGTTTGTAGTCCCATATACACATTTCTGTGTATATTGCATTTGTTTCCGTTATTTTCAAAACTTCACACTAAATATGAATGGAAAGTGCTTATATAGCTCATAAGAATTTGTAGAATTTCGCTTAACTTCTTGTTAAACAATAATATATTAACATACCTTACCTGAACATAGAATACATGGATGTAGTCCATGTCAACATGTACAAGTATGTCAACTAGTCTACACATGCGTGCCTTTTATCTATATTAATGACGCATTGTATAGTGGGTTCTCATGGACAATTTGACACCATTCGGGTGTTTACCCAATAGCAGGTGTTATGAATCAACAGGAATAGCCTTCAGTTTTATGACCAACAAGCCATATATAATGATTTGCGTTTTCCACCAATCAACCCATAATATATGGAAAAAGTTATTATCTTACATTTCCCTCACGCAAAGACTCTTTAAGAGACTAGGGGGTATTTAATAATGGCACCATCGGTTTGCTGAGCGGGAGATTTGTTTCAATACAGAGCAAAAAATAGTTGTTGGTGGAGCACCAAGTCTTATATACCTACCAAACTTGAACTTGATTGCAGCTGTACGGATGCTATGTAGTCCACACTTGAGTGACATTCCCTTGAAGCAGTCTTTAAGCAGTTTCTTCTTACTGCACCTCGGGCACAGAAAGAGTACATCATACTTGATCCTCCTAGCCCAGTGCTGAATAAGACTATCAAGGGTTTGCGTTATAAAGTCCATCACCTGCCATACATACACAAACAGCCCAAAGATATATATTATATTTTAATTTCTTTTTTGGACTGATTCATGCTTATTTAACTTTGATTTAAATTAACAACAGACGGATCTACAATGAGACTGTCATTCGGATAGTGCATGAATCGCACGTCACATTGGCTTATATTGTCTATTAACCTAACAAAGTTTGCCGAGACACATGAACAGGTATTGCCGATTTGGGTGGAGGGACAAAAATGGTCCTCTTATCTTCCTTATCCACAAACAGTACATTTATTGTGAGGTTTGTTTCCAATATATATCGACCCAAATTAGTAATAAACTATTGATATTTTCTTGGAAGTTCATTTACAAATTTCCATAAACCTAATGACGAAGCACCAAGTTTCATAATTTGATAGCTGAACTGAGTTACCACATAAACTAGATGTATAATATGGATTAAATTAACCAGACTTTAAGAAATAGAATTGGAGTTAATCCTGCCTTCAACTGTAGATGATTTCTAAGTCAAGTTTAAGTGCCATTTGGTCTAAATTTACTGTCCTCCAATCTAACAGGACTCAAAGTTTCACCACACTTTAGTTCATGGAATCGTTTGTGTGAAAGCAATGACAGTTAACTCTGCATAGCTCAAGTACAAGTCGTATGTTCTTGTAAGTTAAATCATTTTCAATCTTGAAAAACTTATGCAAATCATTTGTTATTTCCACTTCTTAAGTCTAACTATTTTGTGCGGTCTTAACCGATTCGACCTATGCAGAGTTAACAGTACTTTATATTATAAACATATGTTATATGACACATCCGAAACTTTTTTACCGGTGACAACTTCAATTCTATAGTTCAGATACTTTTCTTAGATGTTTACTGGCAGCTAAACTCAAGCACGCTACCAGTTTTCCAATCGAACCAAAAAATGACGCCTTCTTTTCTGTTTATTTATATTGTGTAGTAATTGAAACCATCCTGTTGAGCTACCTACCTCTTTGACGACACTTGGGACTGGAGGTGTATTGCTATCCCCATCATTATCAGGATCTGCAACCGGTCCTTGATATACAATGACCTGACATGTTCAGCATCAAAGGTAAAGGGAAAAATATTACGAAATAGAACAACACAAAAGATGTGTTATTGTTTTCAGTTCCCTCAGTTTTGTGAGGATTGTTTATTAAATAATTAATACATTTATTATTTTTGTATTCGTTTTACAGAGTATGTTCCTCAGCACACATAAACTGATTTGCAAGAGAGTACTTTTAACATTATACAATTCAAATACAATGTTAAAAGAAACAGTCAAAGAATAACAAATATTGCAAATACGTTACAAAACAAAACAAGAACAAAACGATAGGTTAAACATAAAAACAACTATAGGGCTTGCGATCACATCTTAAATACATTTATCAGCTAAGACTGTATGTGCATTTGAAAATAAAAATAAAAATAACACTAACGGTGAAATAGTATGAGGTTCTGTTTTTCAGATAAGAGCAGTACGAACCAGACCTTGATACTGAATTATAGGTAAAGTTTTCAGGGTTACATAATGCAATTCTTTCAAATAAATAAGAGGCATGAAGAGCATTTGGTTCTATAGGTATCGACAGTAAGATCGTCTTCAGTAGATTGACTATAACATTGCCAGGCGAAGGAAATTCATTGCCTTTGAAGGGATCCGATGCGCGGCCTCAAAACGTTACCTACAACTCAGTATCTCCACCATTAAAAAAGGTAATGCTGAACTTGACTCAGACCTTGATAGTTGCTTCACAAGGAGGTAACATCTCTATTAAGGCATGATGCACTCCATCAACCATTAGACTGATGTGACGATGGAAAAGAGTGACTGGTTCTCCATCTCTTTCACGTATCCATCTGACTGTTCTCGCCATCAACCGATGAAACAGCCCATCTGTGGAAATGGCAAACAAGAGAGATGACCAACAGATTATGGCTAGTGCCGTTTTGAAAGCAAGCTCAAAAAGATGTATTAACTGCAATAATACTTAAAGACAATTATATATTTCTGAGAAACAAAACACGAGTTTCTAACAAGATGGACTAAACTCCGACTATCAACATAGCCATAACAATGTATAGTGGCTTTTACAGCTGAACACCCTGACACGTCCTTTGGCAGGACATTAATCTACATTTACCACCCTCTACCCAGGGGTTAAAAAGGTACCGGCAGGGAGGAATTCCTTGATTTGCTGGGGGCAACCTACACCAATTAGCCCAGAAGAGCCGGGGTAATATAAGAGCACATTGAGCAACTTGCGAGGTGGATATGTGCACTGTGAAATAATTAAATATTGATATTATCATTAGAATTAAAGCAAATAAAACGAATATTGTAGACTAATCTGATACAAGAAATCATCAAAAATAGTCTGTAGCTTACCATCTTTCTTCTCAATGTTAAAGCCAATCCTAGAATTTTCAAGCTATCCGTGAGTTGTACATAGTGAACTTCTTGTTTACTTATTAAGGTCAGTCAAACTTGTCTATTGAGGCTATTCAAGGAAAATAGAGCAAGTGGCCACTGTAGACAGTTGGTCTTTCACGACACACATTTCTTTCTCAAGGGAGACAAAAAATGTTTGGCCTTCCCGGACAGGTGGCCACTTAGACAGGTTTGACTTTATACCCACATTGTTGCAATCTAATTACAATATAGTTTCTTTGGAGCGAGAGGGGCATTAACTTTACGATACTTTACACGTGTTGACACCCTTCTGGCTGTAACAGATGATATATTCATCCTTACCTGGTAAGAAGCCTCTGAAGTCCAAATAAAAGTCTGTAGAAGATTTGATCTGTCCAATCTCTTCTGGGGGGCAAGGGGACGTAAGTCTGGAAGGCACATAATAGTGCTTTTGTACCACCTTCTCTGTTTCCTTTGATACCTAAAATATAAAAACATATATCCAAACACTTAAACCATCAATACAAATTATACAAGAAACTTTTTTTTTTCTCAAGAAATTTAAGCAAAAAACAAAAGCAATTCATATTTCACTCGTCAAAAAGTTTCCCACATCCCACTCTGGCCACTAAAATGTGGCAAGTTTCCGAAGAACATCGACATATTGAGCAATTTTTAGTTCAATTTTCAGGAATATACATGCAAATATAAAAAAATATGTTATCTAACCGAAAGCATATTTAAAATATGGACATTATGTACCCTTTTTCAACCCTAAGTCAATATTTGCACACATACATATATATTTATATTTACCAAAGCTGGTACATGTCCCTTGTTTGCTCCTATATTGTTTGTTTATTTCTAGTCACAATATTCTGAGATTAACGTGAAACACCGAGGTTAAGATGAAACACTGAGGATAACGTGAAACAAGATGTTTATCAACTGCAATAATTGATTTGGATGTAATTTCCTACCCTAACCTAATTTCTAACCTATTAGGTGCAGCAATGGACCAAAACATATGTCCTAACCCTAACCTTAAACCAAATACCCAATTATAACCATAAGCCTGAGCCTATAGTTATGATAAAATAAAACCCGGGTCATTGCTGGGGGAACACGGGACGGAGCACCATTTAGCTGGATATTTTACCAGAGTGTCTACTCCATCCTGCCGGAGTCGTTCTACAGGAGCCTCACAGATGAGATCAAACTTGGCCATGAGCTCGACTAAGGCCTCCTTCTTCTCCAAAAAGCCTTGCCACATATGCTGAATCAACCTATCCTCTAAGATACCATCCTTCTCAAGCCTGGCAAAAGCAGCACTCACGATCCCATCCTGGAATTAAAACACAATGTCAACTTAATGGCAGTCGGAATAACTGGACATATGCGTATAGATTGTAAACCATTTGATAATGACCTGCTCAATACATCAATTAGCCACATGTTCTCCTACGATGTCTTGTGTGACAGACTGCATAGGACCTTTGTGATACGCGATTACTTTTGAATGCCCAATTCCCATGCATTTCGTCATATTAAAAAAATGTTGCAGCTTACTGCAGCACGAGTGAATGAGTTTGTAAAGGAGGAAGTTTCTCACCCTCTTTGCGGGATGTAGAATGGTTATGACCTGCTTGAAGACATCGATTAGCCATTGAGGATTCAGAATCACCATGTCTCGTAGGAGAGAATGCTGGTCTTCGATGCCTCCGTAGTAGACTACATTACCCAGGTCGTGGTAAAAGGTCAGCATCGTGAGAAGTTCATGCTCCAACTCCATCCCGACTGACTGCGTCAGTTCCTTGGTCTGGAAGAATGCAAAAAATAGTTTCAAAATCATCATATGATTGGTGACAAACATCACAAAAAGTAGCTATTAAATGAATAAATATCGTAACAGTAACATTTCATTCAATTTACACAGGGCATACACAGAATGTAAATACATTAATCAAGCAAATCTGTTACAGAATGCAACACGAAGCCTGAATCTCATGCCATTTTTTGTATTGAAACACGCATTAAGTGGGCAATTTACAAAATTAAAAGTGTATCACTGATGGATGCATTTAAATAATGTAGCATTACATATTCCCAACAATACCAGGAGAGTTGTAAGTAGCTATAAAGAAATGAAATAAGGACTTAACTTAATTTTCCTTGAAAAAGAAATATATACAGAAATATTTGTTAGAAAATTCAGTACCAACAAATGGAAAATTTGAAAGAAAAACAACTTTTAAAGGAATGAAACCAAACTAGGCATTTAAAACTTGAAGTTCAAATATGAACTGCAAATATACAATTGATCTCGAATTTTCTACCACTACAATACCCGAACGCAAATTACATGAGAATGACAAGAATTAACGTTGCAGTCCTACCTGATCTAACGACATGTAATTGATTTCATGTGCAGCTAGAGCTTCCTCAAATAAGAGCCATCTAAGTGGAATCTCTTCTCCCATGTAAGGCTCTGTCATTGCTACTCTCTCAATGTGTCTCCTCAACGCAACCAGCTACAAAGGAACGTAATTATTGGTGTGTTTTTTTTAACGTGACATGCAGCTCAAGATATTTACATCTTAATAACAACTTCTTGGGAACTTGCATGAAAGTGTTTTGGAAATTATCATGGAATCATATTGAGATTAGATGTCAAAAGGCATACACACCTAGTTTTAGAGTTAGCAGCTTTTAACAATTTTGTAAAAAAATCAGATACTAACAGATGGCTATGTCAGTTCTTTGTGTATGAAAGAGCATCTTAATATATGCCATAGTTAAACGATTGGGGCAACATTCAAGGCCATAAATAACCCTGAGTCTAAAATTCATCACATTTCGCCCCATGGCTCCAAGCTGTTGTATGTATTTTGTTACAGAACAATGGACTGCATTAGCTTAACATTTTGAAGTGATATATAATTGTTGAGGTGGTCCAAAGATGTGGAGCAATTTAAGCAGCACTTTATAACTGCAAGGAAAAGTAATATTACATTTTGGATTGGATGTAACTCGATTGGATAAATAATCAGTAATACTCTTTTGTTACAGGTTACTATAAATTATGAAAGTTGATGATTATTTATGATGTACCATATCGTCTTTGTCCTCTAAGCTGTTTTCAATGGCATAATACTCGGGGACCACATGGCATTGAAATGGCCTCTCCATGATAGATTCGCGGATCTTCTTAAAGGCAGAGCCAATCTAGAAGACCAAAAAAGTGAAATGAACAGAAAATACACATCTTAATCATAATGTCAAACATGCATGAATACCTCACTTTAGATGAGAACACGATCATCTATGCACCATTAGATAATGCCGAATAGAACGGATATGAAATAGCATAACGAAATTAAAGTACACCATGATATCTCATTGGTTTTAATACAAGGGAAAAAATGCGAGAAACAGATCAGTGAAGAATTGAACAAAATCTGTATACGAATAAGAAAGTCATTACATTCTGAAGTTATAATCAATGCAACCCAATTTGGCAAATCTGTGACTTATCTAATGAGGTGGTCTTCCATTTGCTTTGTAGTGCACTTTTAATAATGTCTTATTTTCTAGCTTATATAATGAAGAAATGGGGCGGTGTAAAAACATATTCGTAATGATTGATTACATGTAGCATGCACGTACGACTGAATAATTTGTTCAGGTAAAATAAGTGCTCGTTTAAATTTATTACCCTTTAATCAGATATTGCTCAAATTGTCAGTGATCCGTTTCTCTAATTTTCTTGTACTATCAAAACCAAGATAATTACCAGGGTGAGATTTGTATTTTAAAACGTCCATTCACAAGAAAGTGTAAATCCAAATTTTGCAAAGTTTTATTTTGTCAAGTTGTTCTAATGCCACAGCACAATCTCACTGCCAAACTGACTCCTATATGAATCCAAATGACCAATGTAATGGCCGCTCAGGTTTAGACAGAAATAACTGTCTGGTAAGGGGAATTCTTAAAAAAAAACTGACATTTGTCAACCTGACAATGACTCCTGTTGACGAAAAGTTTTTTCTCAAAATTAAAAGTTAATTTAGGAACTAATATAATAAGCAAACTATCGTTAAGGCCCGGTCACACACAGACGACGCATGGAGGACGCACGGCCGGCGCATTGAAAATTTGCAATTTTGGTCAGTATGTTGTCGTGCGCCCAACTTTTGTCGAAGCTACAGGAAGCTGACACCAAGTGCGTAGCGTGTTGCTAGCGCGCTGGGCGCATACAGGGCGCATACAGTGCGCATACAGACCGTTTAAAGAGCGCACATGTTAAAAACTTCCACGAATGCACAGCGTGTTGCTAGCGCGCTGGACGAATGGTCCACGTATGCACCGCGTTCTCAACGCACAGCCAGCGCGCGAACGACAGAGGTTGGTTTGGTTTTAAATTCCGTATACAAATTCAAATACATGCAATAATACAATTTACAGATATCATTATTAGTAGTTATATTATTTATTTGATCAATCGTAAAACATACAATGAATATAGCAATCAGATAATACATAGATATTTCATCATACATACAAACATCTTTAGGAAAGTGGAGAAGGGAGAGAGAAGGATACAATCTGCTGGTCAGGGGTTACAAAAGCAATTGAAATTGCTATAATACAAATCAAGGATTAAAAACGGTTAAAAATGACTCCACGTTGTTAAAAAGGAAGGTGGTTTATAATTTTGTTTAACTTTAAGACAATTTTTGTTGTGTTTCCCATTTTTAAATGCATATGGATTGTGCAATGGAAAAGAAAGTTGTAAAAAGTTGTAAAAAAGGAAGGTTGGTTATGTCATGTGTTTAATGTTAAAACGAGGTGTTTTGTTTATACTCATTTTACATGTATACGGACTGTGTTGTTGTAAAACGAGTTATCAAGAGTTAACATTACTTTTAAACAATACGTTTGTATTTGCCCATTCTATATAGTTATACAAAAATGTAAACAAGTTTTTAGAAAAAAGATCGTGTTGTATTTTTTTTGTTTGAACTTTAAAACAATGTATTTTTGTTTTCCTATTTAACATGTTATTGAGAGAGAGAGAGAGAGAGAGAGAGAAAGAGAAAGAAAGAAGAAGAGGGAGAAAGAAAGATAGAGATAGAAAAATAGAAAGAGAAAGAGAGAGAGAGAAAGAGAGAGAAAGGGGTGATAGTATTGTACATGCACATAATGATGAAGACAATGTTTATAAACCCCTCACAATTTTGTTGTGCTTTCATATCTCTCTTTATCTCGCGTTCATATTTCTCTTCATTCTTCATTATTACCCTACATGAATTTGTTATCACCGGAGAGCGCGTTTATGCCCTATTGTAATGATTGTGTCATAATGAATTGTGCATAATACCTGAATAAGGGGCCAAGTCAAAATCGAAATGTTGCAAATTTTCATAAAAGAAAAGGAGAATGAACCAATGACATTCCTGCATGACCGCCTTAATGACCATCTGCATGACCGCCATGTCGACTTAAAACATTATATCGATCCTCCAAATGAAAGGAGAATTTACTATTCATGTTGTTGAGATTTAAAAAAAATATCAAATTGTATGCATTTTGCAATATTTTGTTTTTTGGATTTCTTTCGTGCAGTACCCTCTATATCCAAACTCAACTATCCCTTTAAGTGAATTCAACAAAGTACTATGATTTTAGAAGAGTACGAATTTATTCTAGACAAGATCAGTAAGAACCTCTGTCATCACATGAGGGTCGGAGGAGAAGTGGTGAGGAGGTGGGGCGGAACCCGTTTATATACCCTTTGGATACACGCTACGTACACGCCAGGTATACGCTTGGAACAAGCCAGGTATACGCTAGGAACACGCAAGAATAAAGTTGGGTGCGCTAGAGACACGTTCAGCACGCGTTCAGCACGCTCATATTCGCTGCATGTTCGCTGGACATGCGTTTGAAACGCGCTAGGTATGCGCTAGGTGTGCGCTTGGCGTTCGCTAGACGTCGGCCGGCGAACTCACAACGAATGCACAGCGTGTGCTCAGCGCATGTCTGGCGTTGGTCTAGCGCGCTCTGCGCGTTTTTGGCGTCCTTCTGGCGAGTACAGTCATGCGTCGAGCTCCGCGCACATTTTTGAGCAAGCACAAAAAATACCGACGCACAACAGCGAATGACGGCGAACTCATAGCGTTGGTCCCGCGCGCTCGACGATCGACTAACAAATGATGACGCACGCCTAGCGAACGACAACGCACTGGCCAAAATTGCAAATTTTCAATGCGCCGGCCTTGCGTTCCCCATGCGTCGTCTGTGTGTGACCGGGCCTTAACCTTTGTCATGATTTTGGAAAAGCTAGCGAGCTGACACAAAATGCACAGCGTGTAGCTAGCGCGCTGAGCGTATACAGGGCGTGTGCTCCGCGTGTGTCTGGCGCTGGTCTAGCGCGCTCTACGCGTGTCTGGCGTGCTTTTGGCGTGTACATTTATGCGTTGATCTCCGCGCATACTTTTGAGCAAGATCAACAAATCCCGACGCACACAGCGAATGACGGCGAACGCATAGCGTTGGTCCAGCGCGCTCGACGATCGACTAACGAATGATGACGCACGCCTAGCGAACGACAACGCACTGGCCAAAATTGCAAATTTTCAATGCGCCGACCGTGCGTCCCCCATGCGTCGTCTGTATGTGACCGGGCCTTAAGTCAAAGTATATTTCTCATTTTTTATTTTGTTTAAATAACGGGGGCTGTAATATTCCAGCCAAAGTGGATATATGAATATGTAAAGAGTGACACAAAATTGTAGCATCTCATTCATGACGGGCTGGCCAGATGTAGTCACAGCGGAACAACCGTCGATATCAGAGACCGAAGCTTTCAGTCTAACTCAGACTATAGTACTTTTTGTTCGATCTTATTTTGTCGTTTTGGTGTCGGTCTTGTTGGTGTAAGTGGAGTATTGAGGGTATCTGTGAATCTGCTCCATGATGGTCGCGCGAAAAAAAGGAAAAAAACGTTCAGAGATATCCCTGAATGAGAGATGTGACTTGGGAAAAATTTCCAAAACATCCTACACAGAAAGTGTGACCTGGAAAAGTTCCTCCGAAAAGGTGCTCTGAAGGCAAGACAAGTTTAAAATCACTGCACGATCGAATTAGCTTTCAGATACGTATACTGCGCTTGCATAATACCACGAAGTAAGTAAGTAAGTCCCCGAAATAGCTCGAAATTAAGTACCAAATGCGCACATCTTGGCATGTGGGGGTATTGCCGATATCAAGAATTGCAGGACCTTCAAGAAGTACAGCTGGGGTAAACAAAAATATTACTTTATTATAAACAAACGTTTATACCATACACCTTTACCTTTTCCTTTTTCTCCTTCGCATCTCCTTTCACACTTTCTCGATGCGTTCCAACGATGAATATTGGTGGAGATTTCTGGGCGGTTTTAGACGTATTCTTATTTATGACTGAAGACGGCGCCACAGCATGGGCGTAGATGGAATACAACCAGAAATTGATGAACTCTAGACATGTCAGTTCTGATTTGGCACCTCCTTTAACCTGCGTTTTAATTGTAAAGAAGTATGTATGAAAAGGCCAAATGATAACTAGATGCAACTTCGACTGCGCGCAGTCGAAATTGATGTCTCCGCCATAGAGCGATTTTCCAAACCAAAACAGAAGCAAGTTTTAATATTCAAGTTTGATTGTAATCCGTTAACAGGTTCTCGAAATATTGTGATTACAAGCTATTTTTCATATACATGGCTCTGCAAGATAAATAGGCCTACATGTCCTGAGTTTGAAAATACATGATGTGCCCCATGACATTTGACCTTTGACCTCATGATCCTAACATCTAATAAGTTCATTGCTCTGCAAGATACATAACATGTCTTGAGTTTGTTGGTAATCTGTCTATAGGTTCTCAAGATAATGCAATCACAAGCTATTTTTGAATACATAATAAGCCCTACGACTTTTTACCTTTGACCTCATGACCATGAAATCTTATTGTCAGTTCATTGGCTCTGCAAGATACATACATGTTTTGAGTTTGATGGTAAGCTTTCCACCAGTTCTAGTAATGACGCGATCACAAGCTAATTTTGTATACATAATAAGCCCTGTGACCTTTGACCTTTAACCTCGTGACCTCAACATTTCAATCTGTTCGTTGGCTTTCATAGCGAGATACATGCATGACTCGGGTTTGGCGGTAATTAATCAATCTGTTATTGAGATAACGCAATCACGAGAACGGGACGTACGAACGTACGGACGGACAACCAGAAAACATCATGCTTCAGGCTACGTGGTAGCGGAGGCATACAAACACACAGGAACACCATCATTCTCATATCCCACTCTTTACGTCCATATAAATTTCTTTTTTGGGGAATGATTTGTTTATTTATGTTCATTGTCTTCCAACATACCAAACTGATTACAGCATGACATTCAAATCATATAATTAATACATTATCATGATTATGTACTTACTTTGTAATATTAGCATAAAACAATCATAAACTAGGATTGCAACACGAACTAAGCTTAAGCATGGCAGCTACATATAAAGTTTTTTATTTAAAAAAAAAGGAATATTGAGGACAAATACTTTGTGCTATATTAACAAAAATAAAAATCAATAAAGGATGGAGATTAAATAATAACATGTATGAAAAGATATCTGAAGGAGATGGTAAATTAATAATCAAGAAAAATGGCAGTACTCCTTGATATTCATTTTGGTAAAACCTTACCAGCTATTATGATTGGTAATTTTTTCTCTCAAAAGTTGATCGCTTTAATGACCTGCCCAAGTGTGGCCGGATGACCTTTTAGGCCTACGTGTATTTTCGAGCAGAGATGGACTTTCAAAGTGATAGGCATTTTAGCTATATAATCACCCTCTATAAGTACACCCTCCTGTGAAAAAAGACGAAAAGGGGGTTAATATATCACGGATTTAATCGTACCAACATTTACACATGTATTAATCTAGACGGAAACAGGTAGTTGAATCTACATTTTAAAATAGTCATCATGAACAAGAGCTATCATAATATTTTGTATGAGTAATGTATGATAAAAACAAGAAAAACAAAATACAAAATAACTTTGGCAAAATAAGTAATGTTTGGCAAAGAAAACATGTTATCTATCCTCTGTAAAGCATAATTTATTTTTGCCAAGCAGTATAAAGTAAAGTAAAGAAATACCATTTCATAATTCTTGTCTCTGGATTCAGGGGGAACGACAGAATCCAAACTTCTACTGAGATCAAAGACAATCACATAAATAGCTCGCCACGTCAGAAACACCTAGAGGAAAAGGGAATAAAAAATGATGCATAAGTAATAACTACCATTCTATGTTGTTTCTATACGCCCTATTATTTATATAATACCGAGGGACCTCAGGCTGCCGGAGCTAAAGCTATAGGGTAATAAAGTCCCAAGCTTTTTGGAAGCGCATAGAGATGTTATTTCATAACGTATTATACGCTATTAAATAACTGAACTATTATTATTATTATTATTATATACGAATAACAACTAAAGCATTCATACCCTTGTAAATTTGATGTTTTTGTTTTTGTTGTTCGTAACCCATGGATACAAGATGGGCTAGTTAAATTAGGGCCTATGTTATATACTTTTTGATGCAAGCTTCAATATGTCACATTCTGAAGAAACATAATTTAGTTGTTAACTGTATTAATATAGAGAATATAGTTCAGCAGTAAGGGCAAGAGGTCTCTACATTGCGATATCTCTGTTCAAACTCAAGACAAAGCATTCATTTCCAAAAATGTATTAAGTTCTTTGGATAAACATGACTGACGTAGATCCTCTGGCTCCATATTTAGAGCCGGTATCAATTTTGGAGTATCTGTGCTAAGATACATAATGATAAACCAACTACTTGCATATACACTATCATTTCCTAGATACGTCTGTGACAATTGCAGGTCAAAGGAATAAGAAACTTATGTTGAAAAAGAAACAAATATTACAAACTTAAGACATAGTTCTAGAGTTTTTACAGTTCACAGCACTTTTCTTCACTTCATGAGATGTCAAGAAGCTAGCAATTATTGACTAATGTGAAGTCTCTTCTCCTACAGTGGAATACCAAATAAATAAAATAAGCAATAATTTAAACACTTGGCATGACTTTGCATCTATGACTGGACCACACACTAATGCAGCTATATAAAACGTCACTATATGGTAAAACCTATATGTAGGCCAACAGCTGTGTTTATTAAAAGTACAAGAATCCATGTGCCCTGAACTGAATCATTAAATTGAGACAATGGAATAATACTCTCAATTTCGAATTTCTTTGAAAATGAGATTTCTACACTGAAACTGATCAGAACAAAATTACAAGAAAAATATCAAATATTTAGAACATGAATGCCATAATGAATGTATGAAAGACTGTAGTCAATACCTTATATATTAATTTTTTTATCAAATACCATAATCTAACAATACTTTACAAATTTGCTTTTATGGCACCACGGTAGAATTTATAAAGACTTTATAGTTCTTAAAATGTTATTTTACCTGATGGGTTGAGTAGTATATGTCGTGTCCAGCAAAGTCCCAAATACTTAGTGAGACTCCTTCTCCTCTACCGCTATCAGTCCCGGCTGTTCCTATCTCCTGGGGAATAAAGAAAATAAATACACATTCATATGAACAATTATCTAATGGTCTAATGGATTATCTGCCGTTATACAATCCTGTGGAAACACACCATAATTATGTTAAACAACGCTCACTTTCCAGACAATCATCTAGTGAACCTGGTAACTTATGTTAGCCACGCAAACAGATATTGCGCTTCTAAAGAAACAGACTTATTACATCCTGATAAGGGTTACTCTTACCAGTAATTGTTTATTTTAGGTACACACTTTTCATATTTCTGGGTCACCTGTGGTAGCACACGGAATGATTATGCATGCAATGGTATACATCCTTTAACAACATGAAACAAAGAAGTGGAAGATTCTAGGATAAAACAAAAGCATTGTAGAAAATCTTGTACATATTATACCACATAAAGATACAAGGTTAAGAATTGAATTGTACCTTTAGGCAAACCTGTTCCTTAAGCATTTTCTCCACCAGACTTGCTATTTGAGTCGGTATATTGCCACCCTTCTCTTTAGCCTTGGGCGCTTCCACATTATCCAAGACAAATTTGTCTGTAAGAAAGAAGAAATATATCTATGTTTTTGTAGGATATATACATTCATAATAAATCTACATCTGCTACTCCGCCCAGGTGTTAAATGGGTACCAAGAATGATGCGAATATGAGTGGTTGGATTGTGACTATTTTTTATCATAATCATTAATGACCAAATACGAACTGAAAAATGAAATGGATGGATATACATCAAATGAAAGCTTATAAGTATTACAATATAAATATTACAATAATATCAATTATATGCTATTTCAGTGTCTGTCAGAGGAGTTTCAGCTCTCTGCAAACTCCAAATGTAAAGCTTTGTAAATTTGAAGTTGTCGACCTAAAAACGTGCTATCGACTTTATGACATCATCTTCTTTTTTTTTAAATTTTTCGTTATCATAACCCTTTTGTTTTCTTTCTCTCTGAAGGAAATTTAAGAGGATAAACAAAATATTGAGGAAATAGTACAAACTATATTTGCGATTTGTTTAAAATATGAAAATATAATTTTGGTTATGTAAATTTTGTTTCATCTGTAAATGTGTAACTTTATTTTTAACCTTGTATGGAAATGTAAAAGTTCACTTCCAAATTTATTTAGACGTATGAAAAGAATATTTTGTTGTTTTGTATACAATGTTAAACATTATGTACAATTTTCTTTATGAGAGGAATGAATAAAAACCTTTGGAAAACAAATCATATATTACGTGGAGTCTGCATATTCACAATGACTTTGCATTACTCAAGCACGGCCCATCACCTCAGCTATAAAGGTAAACCGATGGGGTCCACATGTTATGTCGTCAATGTAACCTCGGGAA
Organism: Strongylocentrotus purpuratus; assembly: GCF_000002235.5. NCBI lineage: Eukaryota > Metazoa > Echinodermata > Echinoidea > Camarodonta > Strongylocentrotidae > Strongylocentrotus > Strongylocentrotus purpuratus. The sequence goes on along the minus strand of NW_022145606.1, from coordinate 5,193,971 downwards.
ATCTAACCCCCTGTTGACCCGTAATTTGGAGGGGTACGGAAAATAAGGATTTAATTTGCTGTTGTGCCATAATGAAAGGGTAAAGGTTTTTTTTTTATTTTTTTTTATTTCTGTGTTCTACATTCATTCAGGTTTCCCTTTATATTAAGTCGTATTTTCATTGGATAGGGTATTACATATTTTGAGAATATTACATATAACTGACATTTAACTAGTCAGAATCGATTGCAGTGTAATTTGATCAGTGGGTTATACATTTGTTTTCTGTGAGAACATTTTAAAGGGAGTTTTAACAAGAAAATACTTACTTGTTGGTAATTTTTGTTGATTCTTTATATTTTATGGACGATGAATTAAGGATTGATCGAATAGTAAAAAGCAAACGAACAAAGAACACATGCCAACTACAAACCCCCCCCCCCGAAAAAAACACAAACAAACAAACCTGCTTTTACAGGATTCAGGCCGCTGCTGAGAGGAGTATCACTGCGTGATTCTAAACTGTCTTGATCCTGTACACAAAATAAACCAGAATTTAGATTGTCATCGAGCAGCATGCACTAACCGCATTGCAATTAACAACTAGAACTACTTTTGTTTTTAAAGAGAAGGTTAAATTCTGGGAAGAGGTGAAAAATAATTTGTGAGCGTTATCATTGTTATTATGCAAGTGTGGAAGAACATAAGATAAAACATGTTCCCTGAAAAGCATGGCTCTTCAAACGCCTTCCCATTTTAAACATGTCGTGTAACATCGTAACAATCCAGGGTATGATTTTTACGCCACATGTTCGTGTAGTCCCATATACATCTCTCTGTGTACAGTGTTTGTAACTTTACCAAGACTTGGCCAAATTTCTTTTCATTTTGATGATTCCAGAACCTTGCAATACACACAAATTCTTATATCCTAAAATAAGTGGTTGATGAGACGGTTACTCTCAACCTGTCTTGCATTTACACTGTCATTCTGGACTGGTCTAGAATAATTCATTGTGTCATTGCATGACAGACTAAACCACATAAAGATACAAGGTTAAAAACAGGAAGTTTACCTTTATGTGAACCTTCTTCTTAAGCATTTTCCGCACCAGATTTGCTATTCGATTCGGCATATTGTTACCCTTCACTTTAGCCTTGGGCGCCCTCACACTATCGAAGACAGATTTGTCTGTAAGAAAGAAGAAATACATATATGTTTTTGTAGGACATATATATTCATAATTAATCTACATCTGCCACTCCTCCCAGGTGTTAAAAGGGTACCAAGAAGGATGCGAACGTTAGAGTGGTTGGATTGGCATGTGTGCGTTTGTAATGCTAGGAGTCCACTGGGCCAGCGCCAGTTGGTGCCAGGTCGCGCCAAAGATTATGTGATTGGCGCGTAGTGGCTCGCTGTGGCGCCGAATTAATGTCCGCTCGGCATGTGTCGCCAAGTGGAATAAACTGGGTGCCATATGGCGTGCGCCAAATGCCACCCGGCTTGCTCCAAAATGTTGCGCCAGTTTGAGCCAGTTCGCGCCATTACACGGCCATTTGATTCCAAAATTCACCCTGTTGGCGCCATTCGCGCCAATAGACGGTTACTTTGCGCCACTTGGTGATTAGTTTGTGCCAAAGGTCGCCAAATTGGTTTGAACTTGCCGCCGCTTGGCGCTACTTGCCGACTATATAAATACCGGCCATCGGCTACCTGGTTCAGACTCTCCTCAGCTGCTGTATGAACAACATCTCTACTAAATATTTACAATTTTGATATGTCTGAGGCTTTTGACAATGTTGGAGTGATGATGCTGCTCCATCAGAAGATGATGAGAGATGCTGAGGTGGCCACTGCCTAGTGGCGCCAAATTTCATTGGCGCAACTTGGCGCGCGCCATTACATTCCAGTGGATTCCAACAGGCGGATTGTTTGCGCCAAAGGGCGATATGTTCGCGCCATTTGGTGCCACTTGCCGGACACTTGGCGCTGATTGCTCGATGCAAGTGGCGCCACATTCACATTTGGTGCCTTTACGGGCCACCACGAGCCAGTTGTGAGGCAGTTTGAGCCACTACACGCCACAAGGCACATTTTTGGCGCCACTAGGCGCCACAGTAAATTGCATTAGCGCAAACTGGCACCAACTGGCGCTGTCCCAGTGGACTCCTAGCATAAAATGGCGCCTGGTCAATTGAGCATGTGCATTATCATGCTACCACCTAAAAATGGCCTTCAAAAGTTCGAATGTGACTATTTTTATCATAATCATTAAAGACTATATCCGAACTGAAAAAATAAACCGGTAGTGTACCTTAGTGGATGAATCTTAAGGATAACTTCAGGCCCATAGCATGCCTTCCACTTATGTGGAAACTGTTGAATGAAGCTATTTTTCATCTGCTTGATACCTTTGTCAATATAGTCTTATGAAGATCGGAAAGACAATATCCCTCAGGCAAGGAGTCTGAGACTCTCATTCACTTGATGTCCATGGTTGACATAAAGCTCGACGGGAAGAATGAAGGGGAGGTGGACTCACTAGTGAACATAATCCATGTGTTCAGTGATGACATTGGAATGGAGTTTGGACTCAAGAAGTGTGCTATTCTCATAGTAAAGAGAGTGAGGGTTGAGAAGAATGATGGAATCACCTTGCCTCATGGACGCATTGCCTCATGAAATCATTGGAAGAAGATGGCTGCAAATATATTGGTGTACTGGAATAGGACACCTATTACATGGACGTATGAAGGATGTCTTAAGAATTGGAAGGCTAAGCCACTACATGGTCAGTTGATGACAGTATGACAGGTCCTGGGACTGGACGAAGAAGGGATACCAGAAGGAATAATAATAATAATAATATTATATTTTGTTTACCCAGGGAAGCCTAATCAGTATTCATACTGTTCTCCATGAGGGCCCTGCGTTCAGAAAGAGACAGAAGGTATTATCACTGCGGCTCAAGATCAAGCACTGAGGACAAATGCATTCAAGGCGAAGGTTAAGAAAAATATGTGTGCTGCTCTGAAGAATATGTGGAACAAAGGAAGGGACAGCAGGTCAACTGAACAGTAAATGCAGTAAAATGGCGCGGGTTGAGGACCTCCAACGACACAACAATGCATCCAGATTTATACACTGGATCATTGTCAACAATTGACTTGAAGCTACAGACAAGTGGTATGATAATGAGCCAGGGAAGATGGTAAAGACATGCTGAAAAAAATTGCTCTGGGGTTTTAACATCTAGACAGATCAATATATCCTAGTGGTGGACAGAAGAGTCAATGCATCGTAATTGATAAAGCTGCGCGTGGTGATGCTAAGATTACTGAGAAAGAGAAGGAACAGATTGAAATCAAGACCTAGGAGGAGAACTGGTAAGCTGTGAAATACCAAGAAATGGTGGTGGTTGGGCCATCGGTGTAGATTTAGCTGCGCCTGGTGATGCTAGGATTACTGAGAAAGCAATCTTCCTAAGCATCTGAATAAGATTGGGGTTACCTCAAAGATAAAATTTCTGCAGGAAGCAGGTCTGCTTGGTACCGATACTCCTCAGGGAGTGGAACATGTGCACTGTCGTTCTACCATATATCGGCCTACAAATGTGACTATTATAATTATTATCATTATTGCTATGATAATATTTCATGTAGCTTATTTCTTATTAGGTCAAAATTGGTAGCAGTTTAAATTGCGCACTGAATTATGAAAACATATTATGTGATAACACTTAAACAGGAGTAAATACTTATTTGTCATCAATTTTTATATCATACTAATACTTTATATATTATGGACGATAATATAAGAATTGATCTCTAGAGTTAAGAAAACAAACACACAACACAAACAAATCAATGCTAACCAAAAACATATACACAAACCTGCTTCTTCAGGATTTAGACCTCTGCTGTGTGGTTCAAAACGTCCTTCATCCTTTACACAAAATAAATCAGTCAAGAGTGTAATCATGGAGCTTGCACTAGCCGCATCACAAATAGCAAGTAGGATTTATTTGTTTAAGTAATTAATGAGATAATCCCATTATTTATTGGTTTACATTGTCATTCTAGACTGGTCGAGAGCAATTTATTGTTTAATTGTATGATTGACTGAACTACTTGACACACAAGATGCAAACAAACAGCTAATACATGTGCTAGAGTATGCGAATACTGCAATGTACTAATACAAATAATCAAAATATATCATCATGAATGAAATGCAAAGGAAATAGCAACCTCGATATACTATTGTGCATTGTAATCTAGGACAGCCCATATAATTATCGTTCTTTACATACTACTCAGGTATATTGATATCATATTTATTTAACACAATTGTGGAAATCATTTTTTTCTTTGGATGATCATCATTAATATAATATTTTTATTCTGGCTAAATCCACTTCTCCATCATAATCATAACTCACTACTACATTGACTTGTATAGAATTGTTATTCGGACTAACAAGTACGATAGACACCTAATTCTCTCTAACGGATTTACCTCAAATCAGAAGAAGAAAAAAATACCTGGATGGAGATGATTACCTGTTGTGGGTTTACGGTCAGCCTCTTTGCTATGTCATCCGCAAGGGCTTTTTTGTATTCATCCTCTGTGAAAGTAAATGATCTTATATCATATTCTACTATTGTATCATGTATTAAATTGTAATATTAGATTGATTAACTTTAGAATAATTTAAATTATACGATTTTAATGAACGATTTTATGTGCAATTCTGTCATTATAGGAAGTTACAAATTACCAGATAGTTCGAAATTTGATGTGATGTGATGCAACTCCTTCAATTTTAGTAATATATACATCTTGACTGAAATATAATTAGATGTTGCTTGTAAGTGTCGGCTTGCATGGTGATGTAGATTATAATTGTCTTCAAAACTCAAGGCTGAAAAGGATATGTTTCGGTGAATTCTAAGATCATGCTATCCATAATAAGAATAACAAGACAAATGCGACTGCGTCTCCAATATGCATCCACCCTAAATTAAGTATACAAAATGGATGGAATTATGTGTGACATATCACAATGTAAAAAATGCCTATCTCTTGTGGTTCTTGAGATATCGCAATAGCAAGGCTAAAATCTGTAATTTCAAAAATTGACCTCTGTGACCTTTCACCTTTCCTTTTTTTTTTACCCGAAATCCGATGAGATTGTCTTCCTATGGTAATACATATTATTCCCAAGTTTGAGCCTATTATAATATCTCTAGTGGTTCTAGAAATGTTGCAATAACAAGGCTGATAGCCGAAATTACATAAGTTGACCTCTGTGACCTTTGACCTCTGAACTAGTTACACAAAAATCTACTGTTATCGTCTTCCTACGGTGATACACATTATCGCTAAGTTTGAGCCTCAATTCTCAAGTGGTTCTTAAGATGTCGCATTATTCAATTCAATTCTTTTATCCTTAAAACCAATGCAAGAATTATAACTTAGTAATTGCTATGTCAGGAAATGTTTCAGACAGTATTAATGATAACAATAATGATGATAATAAATATTAAAATATTGATAACTGTAATAACAACCACAAAAAATTAATAATAATGATAGTAATAATAATAATGATGCTAATACTAACAATAACAATGCCATATAAGAAGAACGACAAACATAAACGACATTTATAAACCAAAGTTTACATGTGCTTACGAAAAGTAACATTAAGACATTAAAATGAAAAGATACGTTTTAAGTTTTGATTCAAAAGTGTTTTCTATCCTCATTTGTCACCAACAGTTTGAACAATTTATGATATCAGAAAGAAAGATATAATTATGCATATAATTTATTGTTGTTTCTTATAGTAAAGGTAAAATCTTTGTTCAAATTTTACTTACCTTTGTTATCTTCATTCTCATGTCCTTTCTTGTGAATTGACCACATTTTCTCGCAAGTCTTTACAACCTCGATGCTAATTTCACAAGCGTCTGTTGTTTCTACACCGTCCGTTATTGCCTCATTTTTATCAAATCTGAACCAATAATACAATTAGAATAATGACAATAATAATAATAATAACATTAATATTATTGAACATGATATATACACGTTTTTATTCCGATTCACAGAAGTAAAAGCTATACGCAAGGTATTCAAAACGTTCAACAAGCTGAATTGGGTAAAGTCAGACAAATCCGAGTACAATGAACAAATCCCAAAAGAAAATGTTGAATTATAAATTTGTCGAGGTTAAAATCATTTAATCTATGCGAATCTCCGATTGGTGAATTAGTGAATTCATATTGTGAAATAATTTGTGACGTAATTTGAGATGAAGAGCTCTCCCATATATCGCCACGTACAAATATGATAAATATTAGTTCTGACAATGAAGCACCTTGTCCCATGGTATGTACTTCAAATTAAAAAAAGGAGGGAGAGAGATCATATCCAGTGTATATGTACATCTATACTATTCTTATCTTGTTCAAGTGTGTGCTTTATTTTCTTGATACTGCTTATAATAATGTGCACCTTTATATCTGTAACTTTGATAATGTATTTCGTCTGTATCCAGGAACAATTATCATCTATATTAAAACAGATTTCACCAATGTTTATTACTGTTTACAGTACCTCACATATTCAAGTTGTTGTGTGTACACACGGCTTATTGTCGTGAAAAATGTCTAATAAACCATTATTTAAAGGCCCGGTCCCACTGCACTTACGGATGCAAAGAGGATGTAAAACGTAAAAAAATCTTGCCATCCGTTGGAAAACGCTATGCATCCGTTGTGTACTCATTGCATACGTGTTTCATACGCTCTATCCATCGAGCATCCATCCATTGTGATTTCATCCGCGCAAAAAGTTTTGAGCTGCACAAAACTTTTAAAACGGATGAACTTCCGCCGTTAAGGCCCGGTCCCACTGCACTTACGGATGCAAAGAGGATGTAAAGCGTAACAAAATCTTGCCATCCGTTGGAAAACGCTATGCATCCGTTGTGTACTCATTGCATACGTGTTTCATACGCTCTATCCATCGAGCATCCGTCCACTGTGATTTCATCCGCGCAAAAAGTTTTGAGCTGCACAAAACCTTTAGACCGGATGAACTTCCGCCGTGTACGATGTAAATCCGCGACAAATACGAGCAACAAACGTTCTATGTCCGTTATCATCCGTTAAACGTCCGCTGTATCCTCTTTGCATCCTCTGGGCATCCTCGCAACTCACATCCGCTGCAGCTGAAAACGGAAAGAGGGAGGAAAGGTAAGGTACACGGAACGTCTATACATCGTTAGTAGCACGGAAATAGAAAGGATGTAAAAGCGTATGCATCTCGTATATAACATTTTCAAAGCTGTCATCCACTTCCATCCGCTTTCATTCGCTAGGCTTCCGATGAACATCCGTTTAACATCCCCGCTACATACTACCCACGTCCGTTATTTTCCGTTCTGTTTTCGCAAATTTTCGCAAATTTTGTCCATTTCTGGAGCGGATGAAAACGGATGGAGCCGCCCGCGAAATGTTGCTCGTCCGCTGTGTCCTTTATGCATACGTGTTGTGTCCATCGGCCAGTGGGACCGGGCCATTACGATGTAAATCCGCGACAAATACGAGTAACAAACGTTCTATGTCCGTTAACATCCGTTAAACGTCCGCTGTACCCTCTCTGCATCCTCTGGGCATCCTCGCAACTCACATCCGCTGCAGCCGAAAACGGAAAGAGGGCGGAAAGTTAAGGTACATGGAACGTCTATACATCGTTAGTAGCACGGAAATAGAAAGGATGTAAGCGTATGCATCTCGTATATAAAGTATTCAAAGCTGTCATCAACTTCCATCCGCTTTCATCCGCTAGGCTTCCGATGAACATCCGTTTAACATCCCCGCTACATACTACCCAAGTCCGTTATTTTCCGTTCTGTTTTCGCAAATTTTTGCCAATTTTGTCCATTTCTGGAGCGGATGAAAACGGATGGAGCCACTCCCGAAATTTTGCTCGTCCGCTGTGTCCTTCATGCATACGTTTTGTGTCCATCGGCCAGTGGGACCGGGCCATAATTGAATCGAATTTCATATTGGCAAATTATATCACTTTTTTTGTACCATAATAGAGTAGTTGCCGTAATCAACACCACACGACATTACGACTTTCGAAACGTCATACCTCTCTCAATGTTTACCGGTTTGATTCAAACTTTCACCAATAGGTTTGTCTTTTTTTCTGCTTTCCTTCAAAGCAACTTGCTATAAAGATTGGATAGCCCCTCAAAGGAGGCACGGGTACATCATTATTAAAAATATTATTACGTTGTATACTTTTTAAACTATTTATTTCCTTCAAATCAGAAAAGAAAAAGAAAACATTATGACGTCTTTACAATATAAAGTGATGTCCTCCATTAACATCTAACATAAATATTCATTGTCAAGTCCGAGTGTTGGAATAAAAGATTAGAAATATTTCAAAGTTTGAAATGTTTTCAAGTTGTTATTCTTTATTTTCTCATTTATGTCCAGTTAGAACAAAATATTGATACCTGTGTCAACGATGTTTAATAATTTCAATACCTTTCAATTATAAAATGAATCCGGAAAAGTTTTACATTTAGATTCCAGTAGTTAATTATTTTGCACAATGTTTTGATGTGTCATCTTACTTCTTCCTCAAGTGATCAGCAAGTAATATGAATATAGACATTGCAGCACGATTATAAACATTTTAGACATGGTGTACAAATCACATTTATCACATTATTGTATACATAATTTGCAGTGTTTATTTTTTTGCACATTCACACATGTTATTACAAACGACTACTATGACAGTGTACAACACATGTACATGTTCACTGATTAGAAATGATTCTATTACCAACAAAAGAGAAATAAGAGATAAATGCGATTAAAAAAGGACAAGTAATGACAAAGGGAATTATTTCATTATCGAAACAACAGAACAACCCTGATCAAAGTCATCTTGCTCCCTGACCCCTTATTACGTTGAGAAAAAAAGTTCGTGCATCCAAAAAAAAAGTGCCAACATGACTGGAATTAAAGTTGTATTTTTTTCTTCTCAACTGAATGGAAAAAATAAATAATACAAAGACAGAACTGATAAAAAAAAAAAAAGGAATAATAGAGACAGAGACACAGAGAGACAGACAGAACAGAATGTAAACAAATAAAGGGATAAAAAAAAGAGATTACCCTTGTCTTGTAAGAGTTTTCTTTAGACTTGTCTTTCCAACACGTTCTTGTCCCACAAGCATCAGGCGAGTTCGGAATACTTTCTTCTTGCCAGCTTTAGCTGCTTCGGCATACGCTTGCTGTGCTCTCGGCCCCCGAGCCAGGATCTCGGGGGGTGCCGAAAGGCCACCGTAGGAATTATCATCCCGATTGCTCCCCGAGTTATGTTTAAGAAATGGCAGGTAGTCGTAGTTTCCCTCGACTTTATTAGTATAATATTTAATGATAAAGATCAAGAATAACACAACATATATGCAGGATAAAAACAAAAATTTGGCCTGCCACAGAAAGAAAAAACTTTCTAAACTCTAACAAAACATGAAAAAAGCAAGGAGAACCTTCATGATAAAAAAAAAACAGTTTTGGTTTTGACATGACTGTATCACTCTGTATCACCTTTATCAAATTGCCGAAACGGGCTCCACATCAACTCAAAACTGACCAATTTTGGGCCGGTTGGGGGAGGGGGGAGGGGCTGTTATCGGTCTGGTGTCGGTCTTGTTCGTGTGAATGAGTTATTGTATTTAGAAGATACACTACGTCTTCTAAGCAAAGCCCCCTGAAATAGACACAGTGGTTGACCTGGACTTTGTCTCGTAAGTCCTCCAAACAAATCAACCGCAGACTTGTGATCGATTTGAATCGATAGTTACTCTTTATGAGATGGGCCCATGGTTATTTGAAAAAAGTCAATAGTAAAAAGGTGTAGTACATATTAACACTTGAGGCATATGCTCAAATATCATCATATCACTTTCCGCTGTTCTTACATACTTATTTGTAGAATGTTAGATAATACGCTGAAAACAATTAAACGTGTCTTGGACACCGGGTGAAACTTTTGAAGACAAACAAATATATATTTGTAAGTTATTTTTATCTACCCCATTTTTAGGGCCTAAGTAAACAAAGAATGAAAAGTAAAACCTCTTTCAACACATAAGTTTCCTTGAACTTCAATGTTCCTTCCCTGTTTTATGTTCTTTCTTTCGCTCGTTTGTGCTCTCTCAAACACAAACACACACTCACATAATGGATTAAAACAGAGTTTAGAATGTTTACGAACAGTTTCATTAGAAACAATCGTCTAAATCCCTGGGTTTGTGTGTATAAAAGAAAAATACCCATGCCCGGCTATCTCCGGCAGCCAAGGTTCATGCTGCTTCTTCGTCGGGTGGGGGGGGGGGGGGGTTGCTCCCTTGATAAATAATTTCTAGCTGACTACGCCACTGGCTAAAATGAGCTCAGATTTATTTGTATATGAACCAATGGAACGCTACTGGATAAGGTAAAGTCAATGATATTGAGACTTGGATTTTAAACATGTGGAAAGCGCAATTTCTTCGACGGTTAAATTAATATGGGCGGTAAATTATTACATAAAGACCATTGACCGAAAAACTCTCATAGGCATGAAATACTATGTATAATTAGGGGCAGAGTTGTTTTTTGAGACATGGAATGTTGTAAAAGGTAGGTGGGTATCAACGTATTCATGGCACCTCCCTGCACAATTGATACATTGAAATGATGCTGCTGAAATAAAATGGCCGCCATATATAACTACTGTTGAATGGTTTTGGAGATTACTTTTTAATGGAACCTCATTTTACCATATGTTAGATGTCACATAGCAGGATGTTAAATTGTCATCAAGATGATATCACATTTAACAGGTTTGAGGATAATTTGCAATTTCGAGCAAAATGTTGTATTTTTTTCCATTTTCTTTAGAAAAGTATGAATAGCCCCTTAATACATATTTCTCCACATATAGTTTCGACGATTTGTTTAAATTTCTATTTCTTTTGAAATAACCGGGTCTGGAGGAAAGACTACGCTCTATACCCATGTTATTCCACAGGAATGAGATGGTGAGGTCTTAGTTTGAAGGTTTTTAATTTTTTTGAAATAACCGGGTCTGGAGTAAAGACTGCGCGCTATACCCATGCTTTATTACAGGGTTTTAGTTTTGAACGAATTCGACAAAATATCACTTCAAATTTATTACATTTGTGGGTAAAGTCATTATTACATTTGTGGGTGATTCGAAATCATTACATTTGTGGGTAAAGTAGTTATTACATTTGTAGGTGAAATTATTACATTTGTGGGTAAAGTGTTATTACATTTGTGGGTGTTATTACATTTGTGGGTAAAGTGTTATTACATTTGTGGGCGTTATTACATTTGTGGGCGTTATTACATTTGTGGGTGTAACATCCCCATTTGTGGTTGATTCAAAATTATTCCATTTGTGGGTAAAGTGGTTATTACATTTGTGGGTAAAGTGTTATTACATTTGTGGGTGTTATTACATTTGTGGGTAAAGTGTTATTTCATTTGTGGGCGTTATTACATTTATGGGTGTAACACCCCCCCCCCCCCATCCTCTCTCTCTCTCACTCTGTTTCAATCTCTGTTTCTCAATCTTTCCCTCTCTTTTGATCCCCTCCTCCATCTCTCTAAATCTGTACTTCCACCCCTCTTTTCTACCTTCTACCTAGCCTATCCGATATGCGTCGGGCTTTATATAATTATGGCAAATATACTGATCGCGTTATGGAGACTGACATCGGCGCGGGCGTCAGCCCGAGCGCCTATCATCACTGGTCAACTCATCATTATTCATATAATGTGTATCGTATGTGTGACGAGCGTATTCTCATGCATGATTCATAAGACTAACCTTATTTGGTGATCGATCACTTTGATTCAACCAATCAAATATCATCTCCAGGTTCCTCATCGCTCATTGGCCTATTTTGGTCCATGCTACATAAATATTCATGAAAGAGCTACACAGGGGGTTCGTAGATTTTCTACGAACGAAACATGGTACATAAAAGAAAATAAAACTTTTCGCATTTACCAGTGATGATAGGCGCTCGGGCTGACGCCCGCGCCGATGTCACTCTCCAAATAAACGCAATTAGTATACTTGTAAAGCCCGACGCATATCGGATAGGCTACCTTCTACCTAGTTCTTTTTATCTATTCAGCACAGCTACATGAATCACTTTGTATCGCTCTATATAACATTTCCTCCTATCTTCTGATCGTACATCTTTTTTTCACTGTCATCCCCAACATCATGTTTTTTTTCTTCTGAAACAATAAGTTCAATATAGGATTACCCTACTTCAAGCTTGGCTAATGTGCCAATCTGTCTTCATTATTATATTATGTTAGTATCACAATGTAATTATTTAACGTTGAAGATGTATTAAATTGTTTATCATCTTGATTCATTTTATAATCAGTTTGAAATTGTTGAGAAAAAAACATGAAGAAAAACAATCAAAGTGTCCCCTCCTATCTTGTTTATTGAAGAGGACACAAAAAGCGTACATACTAAAAGTGGTGCATGTTAAATCAACAAAATATTTTACAACATCAGTTTCATCGCCTCTAAACTATCTTTAATGGTTGATATTTTAATAATTACTTTATCACGTAAGAAAGGGTAGAGGGGAAGGACGACAAATGATTAAATAGAAGTTATAATCAACTTTCGATGGATACTTACCCGCTATGAACGAAGCCAAAGGGTAGAGGGAAATAGATACATATTAGAATACAGTTTAGATTACAATGATACTCATCTTTTTAATTTCACTGTTTGTATGGGATATAAGGAGATTATCGTTGAAAGCCTTCAAGACAAATGTCATGCCTTTCATGAATATCCCTGCATATTGGAGGAATACAACACTATAGCATTAAAGTAGGAAAAAAACATCAACAAAAAAATACAATCCGTGACTTTATAAAATATGAAAAATTAAAGATGAATTTTTAAACCAATGTCAGAATTGATTACGGACAAGTGACAGCATTTCTACAACAACCTAGCATTCTCTGGCGGCTAGCTTTGAAAAAGCCTAAAATGTGACTACAAATCGAAATATTAAGAAGGACGACAAATGATTATCCCCCTGTCCACACACAACATTTTCCGTGATTAGGCGTGATTCTTTATAGAGTTTCGCGATAGTGATACCGTTTCGCGATAGTTTTACGATGAAAATTGTAGGTGTGGACGCTCACTAACGATACGTCGTATAACGAAACTAGTCTAACGAAACGCAGGTTTGGGCATCGTTTCGAACTGAAACTCTATAAAGAATCACGCCTAATCACGGAAAATGTTGTGTGTGGACAGGGGGAGTGTAACTAGTGTAACTAACTGGGCGGGGCTTAACGTGACCTCGAGCGAAATGAGATCAGACCTCATACGACGTATCGTTAGTGAGCGTCCACACCTACAATTTTCATCGTAAAACTATCGCGAAACGGTATCACGCCTAATCACGGAAAATATTGTGTGTGGACAGGGGGCACTTTATACGATGATTCTTTAGTGACGACGTTTCTTGTGTGTGGACATCCTGGAATTTATACGATGATACTTTACACGACGTATCGTTATAGAGTTTCGGGATAAATTGTTTTGTGTGTGGACACGCTGTATACAGAAGCGATAATTAAATTTGGATGGATACTTACGCACTAAGAACGTAGCCAAAGGATAAAGAAACAACGATAAAGATACATATTAGATTACAGTTTATATTAAAATGATACTTATCTTTTTCATTTCTCTTTTTTATGGGAAATATGGAGATCATCAATTGGAAGTCTAAAGAACAATTTTAATGCCATGAATTATAAATGGCATATATGGTTACAATGGTTTAGAAATATATCTTTATCATTGTGCACGAATATCACTTCTTACCGAAGGATTACAACATAAGTTCATTAAAGTAAGAACAAACATAAGATAAACATACAATCCGTGATTTTATAAAAAATGAAAAATGAGAATTTCTAAACCAATGTCAGAATTGATTACGGACAAGTGATAGCATTTCTACAACACCCAATCATTATAACGTGATGAGCTGAACAAAAGCGTAGAAGTGAAAAGACGAACAAGATTTTTAAAAAGGACTAGAACATATAAAAAAAGATATTTTGAATTTAGATGGATACTTACTGTCTATAAACAAAGGACGAGGGTAAAAGGAACACAAATACAGATGATATTAGATTACACTTAATATACAAGTGATACTCATCTTTTTTTTCATTTCTCTCTCTTTAAGGGGAAGAAGGAACTCATCATTTGGAAGTCTAAAAGAAAATGTCTTGCCATCATTTTTAAGTGGCATTCATGGTTACAATGGTTTAGGAAACATTTCTTTATCATGGTGCACACATATCACTTCTTACCAAAGGATTACAACACCAGTTCATTTAAGTAAGAACAAAGATGAGATAATCATACAATACAAGACTTTCTAAAAGACTAACAATTTGAATGTTTAAACCGATGGTTAGAGGTGGTTATGGAAAAGTGGAATCATTTCTAAAACAACCTATCATTCTCTCGTGTTGAGCTTTAAAACAGCCTTGAAAGCGACCACGAATCGAAATATCAAGAAAGACGACAAATGATTATAAAGAAGTTAAAATCAAATTTAGATGTATACTTACTCACTATGAACGTAGACAAAGGTTAAAGGGAAATAGATCAAGATATATATTAGAATACAGTTTATATACAAGTGATACTCATCTTTTTTCATTTCTCTCTCTTTATGGGAAAGAAGGATATCATCAATTCGAAGCCTAAAAGATAATGTCGTGCCTTTATTTTAAGTGGCATTCACATGGTTACAATGGTTTAAGAATCATATCTTTATCATTGTGCACGAATATCCCTTCTTACCGAAGGATTACAACACCAGTTCATTTAAGTAACACAAAAGATAAGATAATCATATAATACGTGACTTTCTGAAAGACGTAACAATTTAAATTGTTAAACTGATGGTTAGAAGTGATCATGGAAAAAGTGGAATAATTTCTACAACACCCAATCATTCTAACTTAAGGAGCTAAACAAAAGCGTAGAAGTGAAAAGATGAACAAGATTTCGAAAAAGGACCAGAACATATACAAAAGATATATTTGAATTTAGATGGATACTTACTGTCTATAAACAAAGGACGAGGGTAAAAGGAACACAAATACAAATGATATTAGATTACACTTAATATACAAGTGATACTCATCTTTTTCAATTCTCTTTTGTATGGGAAAGAAGGGGATCATCATTAGGAAGCCTAAAAGATAATGCCGTGCCTTCATTGTTAAGTGGCATTCACGGTTACAATGGTTTCGGAAACATATCTTTATCATTGTGCACGAATATCCCTTCTTACCGAAGGATTACAACACCAGTTCATTTAAGTAAGACAAAAGATAAGATAATCATAGAATACATGACTTTCTGAAAAACGAACAATTTGAATGTTTAAAACGATGGTTAGAAGTGGTTATGGAAAAGTGGTAGTATTTTTAAAACAACCTAGCATTCTCTCGTGGTGAGCTTTAAAACAGCCTTAAAAGTGACCACGAATAGAAATATCAAGAAGGACGACAAATGATTATAAAGAAGTTATAATCAAATTTAAATGTATACTTACACACTATGAACAAAGACAAAGGTTAAAGGGAAATAGATCAAGATATATATTAGAATATAGTATAGTATTAATGACTGCTTTGAGAGAAATAGTTGTTTTATTACGCTCAAGGGAAGGTTAGAATTGTGCTATTCCCCGAGGCTTGCCGAGGGGAATAGCCCAATTCTAACCTTCCCGAGAGCGTATGAAAACAACTATTTCTCGAATATTAAAGCAGTCATTAATACTTTTATATGCCGAAAAAAAATAGACTAAAAAATAAAAAATTAAAAATACTTTTTTTTTTTGTCGAAGGTGAGAGTCGAACTCTTGCGTACAATGTGTGATGAATCCTTCACCAACGCCTTACACCACTCGGCCATCGCGCGCTGTTCACATGCTTGGCAGTTTTGTACAATATATACATTAAAATGGATTGAAACCGGCTTCGGCGTGATGAATGCTTCGCAAAAGCACCCTTCTTTTACTTTTGCAATGCATATTGGCACGAACTTAGATCTAGATCTATCGGCAGATGTTGTTTTTTTGTTTTTGGAAGTTTATTTTCGTCTTCATGTCAACAATGCAAGATAAAATTGTCGGTAAGATCGATCGAGATTCAATTGTATTGAAATTACCGACCAATCCTTCGCACACATACGGTATCCTCGATCGCTCAAACCATTTTTTAACATGTAAACCTATGGGGTAACCATGGAGACTGACCTATTTTTTTAATAACCATGGTTATTAAAAATATTAAATGTTTTATGCATGGTTACCGGGAATTTTACAGGAACAGTTGAAGTTTATGAATGCAATTCGACCAATCAGATGGCTGGATTACTTAAGTGAGGTATATAATTCATATTAAAATGATACTCATCTTTTTCATTTCTCTTTTGTATGGGAAAGAAGGGGATCATCGTTTGGAAGCCTAAAAGATAATGTCGTGCCTTCATTTTTAAGTGGCATTCACATGGTTACAATGGTTTCGGAAACATATCTTTATCATTGTGCACGAATATCACTTCTTACAGAAGGATTACAACACCAGTTCATTTAAGTAAGAAAAAACATGAGATAAACATACAATACGTGACTTTATAAAAAAAGAACAATTTTAATTTTTAAACCGATGGTTAGAAGTGGTTATGGACAAGTGGTAGTATTTCTAAAACAACCTAGCATTCTCTCGTAGTGAGCTTTAACACAGTCTAATATGTGACTACGAATCGAAATATCAAGAAAGACGACAAATGATTATAAAGAAGTTATAATCAAATTAAGATGGATACTTACACGCTGTGCGGAACGAAGCCAAAGGTTAAAGGGAAATAGATCAAGATATATATATATATTAGAATACAGTTTATATTAAAATGATACTCATCTTTTTCATTTTTTTAATGGAAAAGAAGGAGCTCATCAGTTGAAAACCTAAGAGAAAATGTCGTGTCTTTATTTTTAAGTGGCATTCATGGTTACAATGGTTTAGGAAACATATCTTTATCATTGTGCACGAATATCACTTCTTACCGAAGGATTACAACACCAGTTCATTTAAGTAAGAACAAAGATAAGATAAACATACAATCCGTGACTTGATGAAACACAAACAATATTATTTTTTAAACCGATGGTTAGAAGTGGTTATAGACAAGTGGTAGCATTTCTTAAACAATCTAGCATTCTTTTGTGGGGAGCTAAAACAAGCCTAAAACGTGACTACAAATCGAAATATTAAGAAGGACGACAAATGATTATAAAAAAGGGATGATTAAATTTAGATGGATACTTACGTTCTATGAACATAGCCAAAGGGTAAAGGGACATAGATAAAGATACATATTATATTACAGTTTATATTAAAATAATAATCATCTTTTTCATTTCTCTTTTTTTATTGGAAATATGGAGATCTTAATTTGGAAGTCTAAGAGACAATTTTAATGCCATATTGTATAAATGGCATATATGGTTACAATGGTTTCGGAATATATCTTTATCATTGTGCACGAATATCCCTTCTTACCAAAGGATTACACAACCGGTTCATTTAAGTAAGAAAAAAGACGAGATAATCATACAATACGTGACTTTCTGAAAGACGATAAATTGAATTTTTAAACTGATGGTTAGTAGTGATCATGGAAAAGTGGTATTATTTCTTAACACCCAATCATTATAACGTGATGAGCTGAACAAAGGCGTAGAAGTGAAAAGATGAACAAAATTTTGAAAAAGGACCAGAGCATATAAAAAAGATATATTTGAATTTAGATGGATACTTACCGTCTATAAACAAAGGATGAGGGTAAAAGGAACACAAATACAGATGATATTAGATTACACTTAATATACAAGTGATACTCTTTTTTTTCCTTCATTTCTCTCTCTTTATGGGGAAGAATGATATCATCATTTGGAAGCCTAGAAGATAATGTCGTGCCTTTATTTTTAAGTGGCATTCATGGTTACAATGGTTTAAGAAACATATCTTTATCAATGTGCACGAATATCCCTTCTTACCGAAGGATTACAACGCCAGTTCATTTAAGTAAGACAAAAAATAAGATAATCATATAATACGTGACTTTCTGAAAGACAAAACATTTGAATTGTTAAACTGATGGTACTTCCCGCACGTCACTCTTCATTTTTACCTTCTACCTAATTCTCTTTATCTATTCAGTACAGCTTCATGAATCACTTTTTATCGCTTTATATAAAATCTCCTCCTATCTTCTGATCGTACATCTTTTTTTCACTGTCATCCCCAACATCATGTTTTTTTTCTTATAAAACAATACGTTCAATATTGGTTTACCACTACTTCAAGCTTAACTTATGTGCCAATCTGTCTTCATGATTATATTATGTTAGTATCACAATGTAATTATTTAACGTTGAAGATGTATTAATTTGTTTGTCATCTTGATTCATGTTATAATTAGTTTGAAATTGTTGAGAAAAAAACATGAAGAAAAAAAATCAAAGTGTCCCCTCCTATTTTGTTTATTGAAGAGGACACCAAAAGCGTACATACTAAAAATTGTGCATGTTAATTCAACAAAATATTGTACAACATCAGTTTCATCGCCTCTAAACTATCTTTAATGGTTCATATTTTAATAATTACTTTATCACGTAAGAAAGGGTAGAGGGGAAGGATGACAAATTATTAAATAGAAGTTATAATCAAATTTCGATGGATACTTACCCGCTACGAACAAAGCCAAAAGGTAGAGGGAAATAGATACATATTAGAATACAGTTTATATTACAATGATACTCATCTTTTTAATTTCACTGTTTTCATGGGATATAAGGAGATTATCGTTGAAAGCCTTCAAGACAAATGTCATGCCTTTCATGAATATCCCTGCATATTGGAGGAATACAACACTATAGCATTAAAGGGATCGTTTAACAATGTTAAATCTGAGATACACGGCCCTACGTGTCATCAGTGTCTGTGATATGGTGTAATATTGAAGCCCTAAAAAAATTGCGCTTCAAAATGATCAAGAAGTGCCTCAAAAAAGTAAAAATCTTTGAGTGACCGGTTTTACCATACTCGTTTTCCCCAATAGACTGTAGTGTTATGAAAACCGTCAGGCGAACGGTTTTCAAAATTTGTATTTCCAATCATAAATATCTTGATAATCAGACAGGCGATCGGCTTGTAAACGTCATGGGGTTCCTGACTGACCTAAAGGTTTATAATTATCATTGCATCATGAGCCAAATCCAGAATTTTGTTTCAGAATCTGAGACAAAGTTACCGGATCCCTTTAAAGTAGGAAATAACATCGAAAAAATACAATCCGTGACTTTATAAAAGATGTAAAATTAAAGATGAATTTTTAAATCAATGTCAGAATTGATTACGGACAAGTGATAGCATTTCTACAACAACCTAGCATTCTCTCGCGGTGAGCTTTAAAAAAGCCTAATATTTGACTACAAATCGAAACATTAAGAAGGACGACAAATGATTATAAAGAAGTGATAATTCAATTTGGATGGGTACTTACGCACTAACAACGTAGCCAAAGGGTAAAGAAACATAGATAAAGATACATATTAGATAACTGTTTCATTAACATGATACTTATCTTTTTTCATTTCTCTTTTTTTATGGGAAATATGGAGATCATCGATTGGAAGTCTAAGAGACAATTTTAATGCCATAAATTATAAATGGCATATATGGTTATAATGGTTTAGAAATATATCTTTATCATTGTGCACGAATATCACTTCTTACCGAAGGATTACAACACAAGTTCATTAAAGTAACAACAAACATAAGATAAACATACAATCCGTGATTTTATAAAAAACAAACAATTTTAATTTTTAAACCGATGGTTAGAAGTGGTTATGGACAAGTGGTAGTATTTCTAAAACAACCTAGCATTCTCTCGTGGTGAGCTTTAACACAGCCTAATATGTGACTACGAATCGAAATATCAAGAAAGATGACAAATGATTATAGAGAAGTTATAATCAAATTAAGATGGATACTTACACGCTGTGCGGAACGAAGCCAAAGGTTAAAGGGAAATAGATCAAGATATATATATATTAGAATACAGTTTATATTAAAATGATACTCATCTTTTTCATTTTTTTTAATGGAAAAGAAGGAGCTCATCAGTTGAAAACCTAAGAGAAAATGTCGTGTCTTTATTTTTAAGTGGCATTCATGGTTACAATGGTTTAGGAAACATATCTTTATCATTGTGCACGAATATCACTTCTTACCGAAGGATTACAACACCAGTTCATTTAAGTAAGAACAAAGATAAGATAAACATACAATCCGTGACTTGATGAAACACAAACAATATGAATTTTTAAACCGATGGTTAGAAGTGGTTATGGACAAGTGGTAGCATTTCTTAAACAATCTAGCATTCTCTCGTGGGGAGCTAAAACAAGCCTAAAACGTGACTACAAATCGAAATATTAAGAAGGACGACAAATGATTATTAAAAAGGGATGATTAAATTTAGATGGATACTTACGTTCTATGAACATAGCCAAAGGGTAAAGGGACATAGATAAAGATACATATTAGATTACAGTTTATATTAAAATGATAATCATCTTTTTCATTTCTCTTTTTTTATTGGAAATATGGAGATCTTAATTTGGAAGTCTAAGAGACAATTTTAATGCCATATTGTATAAATGGCATATATGGTTACAATGGTTTCGGAATATATCTTTATCATTGTGCACGAATATCCCTTCTTACCGAAGGATTACACAACCGGTTCATTTAAGCAAGAAAAAAGACGAGATAATCATACAATACGTGACTTTCTGAAAGACGATAAATCGAATTTTTAAACTGATGGTTAGTAGTGATCATGGAAAAGTGGTATTATTTCTTAACACCCAATCATTATAACGTGATGAGCTGAACAAAAGCGTAGAAGTGAAAAGATGAACAAAATTTTGAAAAAGGACCAGAGCATATAAAAAAGATGTATTTGAATTTAGATGGATACTTACCGTCTATAAACAAAGGATGAGGGTAAAAGGAACACAAATACAGATGATATTAGATTACAATTAATATAAAATTGATACTCTTTTTTTTCCTTCATGTCTCTCTCTTTATGGGGAAGAATGATATCATCATTTGGAAGCCTAGAAGATAATGTCGTGCCTTTATTTTTAAGTGGCATTCATGGTTACAATGGTTTAAGAAACATATCTTTATCAATATGCACGAATATCCCTTCTTACCGAAGGATTACAACGCCAGTTCATTTAAGTAAGACAAAAAATAAGATAATCATATATACGTGACTTTCTGAAAGACAAAACATTTGAATTGTTAAACTGATGGTACTTCCCGCACGTCACTCTTCATTTTTACCTTCTACCTAATTCTCTTTATCTATTCAGTACAGCTTCATGAATCACTTTTTATCGCTTTATATCAAATCTCCTCCTATCTTCTGATCGTACATCTTTTTTTCACTGTCATCCCCAACATCATGTTTTTTTTCTTATAAAACAATACGTTCAATATTGGTTTACCACTACTTCAAGCTTAACTTATATGCCAATCTGTCTTCATGATTATATTATGTTAGTATCACAATGTAATTATTTAACGTTGAAGATGTATTAATTTGTTTGTCATCTTGATTCATGTTATAATAAGTTTGAAATTGTTGAGAAAAAAACATGAAGAAAAAAAATCAAAGTGTCCCCTCCTATTTTGTTTATTGAAGAGGACACCAAAAGCGTACATACTAAAAATTGTGCACGTTAATTCAACAAAATATTGTACAACATCAGTTTCATCGCCTCTAAACTATCTTTAATGGTTCATATTTTAATAATTACTTTATCACGTAAGAAAGGGTAGAGGGGAAGGATGACAAATTATTAAATAGAAGTTATAATCAAATTTCGATGGATACTTACCCGCTACGAACAAAGCCAAAGGGTAGAGGGAAATAGATACATATTAGAATACAGTTTATATTACAATGATACTCATCTTTTTAATTTCACTGTTTTCATGGGATATAAGGAGATTATCGTTGAAAGCCTTCAAGACAAATGTCATGCCTTTCATGAATATCCCTGCATATTGGAGGAATACAACACTATAGCATTAAAGTAGGAAATAACATCGAAAAAATACAATCCGTGACTTTATAAAAGATGTAAAATTAAAGATGAATTTTTAAATCAATGTCAGAATTGATTACGGACAAGTGATAGCATTTCTACAAAAACCTAGCATTCTCTCGCGGTGAGCTTTAAAAAAGCCTAATATTTGACTACAAATCGAAATATTAAGAAGGAAGACAAGTGATTATAAAGAAGTGATAATTCAATTTGGATGGGTACTTACGCACTAACAACGTAGCCAAAGGGTAAAGAAACATAGATAAAGATACATATTAGATAACTGTTTTATTAACATGATACTTATCTTTTTTCATTTCTCTTTTTTTATGGGAAATATGGAGATCATCGATTGGAAGTCTATGAGACAATTTTAATGCCATAAATTATAAATGGCATATATGGTTATAATGGTTTATAAATATATCTTTATCATTGTGCACGAATATCACTTCTTACCGAAGGATTACAACACAAGTTCATTAAAGTAACAACAAACATAAGATAAACATACAATCCGTGATTTTATAAAAAACGAACAATTTTAATTTTTAAACCGATGGTTAGAAGTGGTTATGGACAAGTGGTAGTATTTCTAAAACAACCTTGCATTCTCTCGTGGTGAGCTTTAACACAGCCTAATATGTGACTACGAATCGAAATATAAAGAAAGATGACAAATGATTATAAAGAAGTTATAATCAAATTAAGATGGATACTTACACGCTGTGCGGAACGAAGCCAAAGGTTAAAGGGAAATAGATCAAGATATGTATATATTAGAATACAGTTTATATTAAAATGATACTCATCTTTTTCATTTTTTTTAATGGAAAAGAAGGAGCTCATCAGTTGAAAACCTAAGAGAAAATGTCGTGTCTTTATTTTTAATTGGCATTCATGGTTACAATGGTTTAGGAAACATATCTTTATCATTGTGCACGAATATCACTTCTTACCGAAGGATTACAACACCAGTTCATTTAAGTAAGAACAAAGATAAGATAAACATACAATCCGTGACTTGATGAAACACAAACAATATGAATTTTTAAACCGATGGTTAGAAGTGGTTATGGACAAGTGGTAGCATTTCTTAAACAATCTAGCATTCTCTCGTGGGGAGCTAAAACAAGCCTAAAACGTGACTACAAATCGAAATATTAAGAAGGACGACAAATGATTATTAAAAAGGGATGATTAAATTTAGATGGATACTTACGTTCTATGAACATAGCCAAAGGGTAAAGGGACATAGATAAAGATACATATTAGCTTACAGTTTATATTAAAATGATAATCATCTTTTTCATTTCTCTTTTTTTATTGGAAATATGGAGATCTTAATTTGGAAGTCTAAGAGACAATTTTAATGCCATATTGTATAAATGGCATATATGGTTACAATGGTTTCGGAATATATCTTTATCATTGTGCACGAATATCCCTTCTTACCGAAGGATTACACAACCGGTTCATTTAAGCAAGAAAAAAGACGAGATAATCATACAATACGTGACTTTCTGAAAGACGATAAATCGAATTTTTAAACTGATGGTTAGTAGTGATCATGGAAAAGTGGTATTATTTCTTAACACCCAATCATTATAACGTGATGAGCTGAACAAAAGCGTAGAAGTGAAAAGATGAACAAAATTTTGAAAAAGGGCCAGAGCATATAAAAAAGATGTATTTGAATTTAGATGGATACTTACCGTCTATAAACAAAGGATGAGGGTAAAAGGAACACAAATACAGATGATATTAGATTACAATTAATATAAAATTGATACTCTTTTTTTTCCTTCATGTCTCTCTCTTTATGGGGAAGAATGATATCATCATTTGGAAGCCTAGAAGATAATGTCGTGCGTTTATTTTTAAGTGGCATTCATGGTTACAATGTTTTAAGAAACATATCTTTATCAATGTGCACGAATATCCCTTCTTACCGAAGGATTACAACGCCAGTTCATTTAAGTAAGACAAAAAATAAGATAATCATATAATACGTGACTTTCTGAAAGACAAAACATTTGAATTGTTAAACTGATGGTACTTCCCGCACGTCACTCTTCATTTTTACCTTCTACCTAATTCTCTTTATCTATTCAGTACAGCTTCATGAATCACTTTTTATCGCTTTATATCAAATCTCCTCCTATCTTCTGATCGTACATCTTTTTTTCACTGTCATCCCCAACATCATGTTTTTTTTCTTATAAAACAATACGTTCAATATTGGTTTACCACTACTTCAAGCTTAACTTATATGCCAATCTGTCTTCATGATTATATTATGTTAGTATCACAATGTAATTATTTAACGTTGAAGATGTATTAATTTGTTTGTCATCTTGATTCATGTTATAATTAGTTTGAAATTGTTGAGAAAAAAACATGAAGAAAAAAATCAAAGTGTCCCCTCCTATTTTGTTTATTGAATAGGACACCAAAAGCGTACATACTAAAAATTGTGCACGTTAATTCAACAAAATATTGTACAACATCAGTTTCATCGCCTCTAAACTATCTTTAATGGTTCATATTTTAATGATTACTTTATCACGTAAGAAAGGGTAGAGGGGAAGGATGACAAATTATTAAATAGAAGTTATAATCAAATTTCGATGGATACTTACCCGCTACGAACAAAGCCAAAAGGTAGAGGGAAATAGATACATATTAGAATACAGTTTATATTACAATGATACTCATCTTTTTAATTTCACTGTTTTCATGGGATATAAGGAGATTATCGTTGAAAGCCTTCAAGACAAATGTCATGCCTTTCATGAATATCCCTGCATATTGGAGGAATACAACACTATAGCATTAAAGTAGGAAATAACATCGAAAAAATACAATCCGTGACTTTATAAAAGATGAAAAATTAAAGATGAATTTTTAAATCAATGTCAGAATTGATTACGGACAAGTGATAGCATTTCTACAACAACCTAGCATTCTCTCGCGGTGAGCTTTAAAAAAGCCTAATATTTGACTACAAATCGAAACATTAAGAAGGACGACAAATGATTATAAAGAAGTGATAATTCAATTTGGATGGGTACTTACGCACTAACAACGTAGCCAAAGGGTAAAGAAACATAGATAAAGATACATATTAGATAACTGTTTTATTAACATGATACTTATCTTTTTTCATTTCTCTTTTTTTTATGGGAAATATGGAGATCATCGATTGGAAGTCTAAGAGACAATTTTAATGCCATAAATTATAAATGGCATATATGGTTATAATGGTTTAGAAATGTATCTTTATCATTGTGCACGAATATCACTTCTTACCGAAGGATTACAACACAAGTTCATTAAAGTAACAACAAACATAAGATAAACATACAATCCGTGATTTTATAAAAAACGAACAATTTTAATTTTTAAACCGATGGTTAGAAGTGGTTATGGACAAGTGGTAGTATTTCTAAAACAACCTAGCATTCTCTCGTGGTGAGCTTTAACACAGCCTAATATGTGACTACGAATCGAAATATCAAGAAAGATGACAAATGATTATAGAGAAGTTATAATCAAATTAAGATGGATACTTACACGCTGTGCGGAACGAAGCCAAAGGTTAAAGCGAAATAGATCAAGATATATATATATTAGAATACAGTTTATATTAAAATGATACTCATCTTTTTCATTTTTTTTAATGGAAAAGAAGGAGCTCATCAGTTGAAAACCTAAGAGAAAATGTCGTGTCTTTATTTTTAATTGGCATTCATGGTTACAATGGTTTAGGAAACATATCTTTATCATTGTGCACGAATATCACTTCTTACCGAAGGATTACAACACCAGTTCATTTAAGTAAGAACAAAGATAAGATAAACATACAATCCGTGACTTGATGAAACACAAACAATATGAATTTTTAAACCGATGGTTAGAAGTGGTTATGGACAAGTGGTAGCATTTCTTAAACAATCTAGCATTCTCTCGTGGGGAGCTAAAACAAGCCTAAAACGTGACTACAAATCGAAATATTAAGAAGGACGACAAATGATTATTAAAAAGGGATGATTAAATTTAGATGGATACTTACGTTCTATGAACATAGCCAAAGGGTAAAGGGACATAGATAAAGATACATATTAGATTACAGTTTATATTAAAATGATAATCATCTTTTTCATTTCTCTTTTTTTATTGGAAATATGGAGATCTTAATTTGGAAGTCTAAGAGACAATTTTAATGCCATATTGTATAAATGGCATATATGGTTACAATGGTTTCGGAATATATCTTTATCATTGTGCACGAATATCCCTTCTTACCGAAGGATTACAACACCAGTTCATTTAAGTAAGAAAAAACATAAGATAAACATACAATCCGTGACTTGATGAAAGTCGAACAATTTGAATTTTTAAACCGATGGTTACAAGTGGTTATGGACAATTGGTAGCATTTCTTAAACAACCTAGCATTCTCTCGTGGGGAGCTTAAAAATATCATCAATTGGAAGCCTAGAAGATAATGTCGTGCCTTCATTTTTAAGTGGCATTCACATAGTTGCAATGGCTTAGGAAACATATCTTTATCATTGTGCACGAATATCACTTTTTACCGAAGGATTACAACACCAGTTCTTTTAAGTAAGAAAAAAGTTAAGATAATCATACAATACGTGACTTTCTGAAAGACGAAAAATTTAATTTTTAAACTGATGGTTAGAAGTGATCAAGGAAAAGTGGTATTATTTCTACAACACCCAATCATTCTCACGTGATGAGCTAAACAAAAGCGTAGGAGTGAAAAGATGAAAACGATTTGGAAAAAGGACCAGAACATATTTTTAAAAAAGATATATTTGAATTTAGATGGATACTTACCGTCTTTTTATCAAAGGATGAGGGTAAAAGGAACACAAATACAAATTATATTAGATTACACTTAATATACAAGTGATACTCATCTTTTTTTAATTTCTCTCTCTTTATGGGGAAAAAGGATATCATCGATTGGAAGCATAGAAGACAATGTCGTGCCTTCATTTTTAAGTGGCATTCACATGGTTGCAATGGTTTAGGAAACATATCTTTATCATTGTGCACGAATATCACTTTTTACCGAAGGATTACAACACCAGTGCATTTAAGTAAGAAAAAAGATAAGATAATCATACAATACATGACTTTCTGAAAGACGAACAATTTGAATGTTTAAACCGATGGTTAAAAAGGTTATGGAAAAATTGTAGCATTTTTTAAACAACCTAGCATTCTCTCTTTGGGAGCTAAAACAAAAGCCTAAAACGGGACTACGAATCGAAATATTAAGAAGGACGACAAATTATTATGAAAAAGGGATGATTACATTTAGATGGATACTTACGTCCTATGAACGTACCTAAAGGGTAAAGGAACATAGATACAGATATATATTAGAATACAGTTCATTTTAAAATGATTCTCATCTTTTTCATTTCTCTTTTTTATGGGAAATATGGATATCATCATTTGGAAGTCTAAGAGACAATTTTAATGCCATATTTTATAAATGGCATATATGATTACAATGGTTTTGTAATATATCATAATCATTGTGCACGAATATCCCTTTTTACCGAAGGATTACCACACCAGTCCATTTAAGTAAGAAAAAAGTTAAGATAATCATACAATACGTGACTTTCTGAAAGACGAAAAATTTAATTTTTAAACTGATGGTTAGAAGTGATCAAGGAAAAGT
The DNA here is from genome assembly GCF_000002235.5 of Strongylocentrotus purpuratus. Lineage (NCBI taxonomy): Eukaryota > Metazoa > Echinodermata > Echinoidea > Camarodonta > Strongylocentrotidae > Strongylocentrotus > Strongylocentrotus purpuratus. Next base: position 5,165,873 of record NW_022145606.1, on the reverse strand, counting down.
GGTATTATTTCTACAACACCCAATCATTCTAACGTGATGAGCTAAACAAAAGCGTAGAAGTGAAAAGATGAACAAGATTTGGAAAAAGGACCAGAACATATTAAAAAAAATATATATATTTGAATTTAGATGGATACTTACTGCCTATAAACAAAGGATGAGGGTAAAAGGAACACAAATACAGATTATATTAGATTACACTTAATATACAAGTGATACTCATCTTTTTTTAATTTCTCTCTCTTTATGGGGAAAAAGGATATCATCAATTGGAAGCCTAGAAGATAATGTCGTGCCTTCATTTTTAAGTGGCATTCACATGGTTGCAATTGTTTAGGAAACATATCTTTATCATTGTGCACGAATATTACTTTTTACCGAAGGATTACAACACCAGGGAGGTGTTTCACAAAGAGTCGCACTTAGTAAGTCGCACTTAGCGTTAATCTCACTAAGTGTGACTTACCCTAAGTTTGACTCTCACGGAGAAGCAAAGTCTGTTTCACTAAGTCGTACTTAGGCTAAGTGCGACTCATATTGCTTCAATATTAAACGGACGAGCCTGAATCATTTGCATACTCATGCATATTCATGTAAACAGAGAAAAAGTGTCTGCCGAGATTTACCGCGCTCATCTCTCTAAATCTTGTCGTCTGTTTTGGGTAAGTTATCGCTAGTAATTTATATTTTTCTCTAGTAGTTCTGTCTTATCACTTTTCATCTGTTATGTTTTTGAATTCATGATGTAAGGCCATTCGAGCCAGAGTATTAGTTTTCTATTAGGTTAAATTATAGCATAGAAATCTCGAAGGATATTGCAGTCAAAGAACGGTACGTACTCACCCAGCTTTGCACCCGGTCCCGCGTGTGAATATCTGTGTGTGTATCACGATTCGTGAATCGTCGTGATGTGAATTCGTGATACGTTTCACTAGATTACTTGCAGTTGCAGACATGAGACGATGATTTAGATTATATTATTAGAACGAACTACGACTACCATTACTGCCTGACCTTAGTCAGTAAAAGGTAATAATACTTGTCTAGATGAATGTTCGCATGTCTTTCTTAGTTACTTATTTACTAGATATTTTTCTGTTTCCTGTCTGTTGTCTAATGTAGTAGTACTATGACTGTGACTGAGTATAAGTATGAGTATGATGGTGAGCTCATCTGCGTTTGCTACTCCGTGGGGAATATTATTACATTCATGTAGATAACTAGATCCATGGATCATGTAGTCTAGATGTAGATCTAGATGTAGATGTTTATTTATTATTTAATATTTGTAGGTCTACATAACATTACAATAATTAACGATAATAAAACTTGTAAGAGTAATTAAGACTAAGAAAGAGTACTAAGAATCGTTTGCACCCCCCCCCCCCCCTTCTCCCACGAAATTGAAGAAAAAATAATGGGTATGAACTATGACTGAGTATGATTTTATAATAGGATATATAAACAATAATAGTATTAGACTATATCTAAATCTACTTTCCTTTTCTTTTTTCAGACTTGAAGAGAGCAGGGATAGCTAGCACAGGAACATGGCTTCTCCTATTCCGAAGGTAAATTAAGATGAAGATCCTAGATCTGTTCAATTACAATGAGTTATATTAAATTTAAGTTTTCAATTATTTGCCAGAATTTGTGTTATTATATCTTCTTCTTCTTCCGATTAAGTACAGACCGCTGTTGGCGTATTATCGTACTTGTGTTTGTCGAGTGCTGTCGACTGAAGCTCAATTTCAGGCTTTTCTTCTTCTTCGCTATAAGTACAGGCCACCGTTGGGTGTATTCTCGTACTGATGTACATTAAATATAATAGTTCAATCCTAAATAAGTTTGTGATGCATGTAGTTGGATGGCTACTGGAAAGAATGACAGAGCTTTATATTGAACATAAGTATAAAGGTTCACACTGCAGTACAGAGCTTTCAATTCCAGTGGTTTTCTTTGTTGTTTCATGGTGAATAGGGGGTTAATTGTCTTAATTGAAATTGATTTAAAGTTTTTCAACCTGTTCAATACTTTCGCAGTTGATTATTTTCTGAACTGAATAGTAAATGACTTTTACTGTTGAGAGGTGAGCTTCTTGTTTTATAAAAGATCAGTACAATGTAAGAACTCTGGTAATTTAACGAGCTTCAAAGAGTCACACACTACTACGATTATTTCCACATCATATTTTTTTCGCTGATTGGCATAGTTTATTTCTCAACGTACATTACAGCGGGAGGAAAGATTTTTTTTCCTTCACAATTGTTTGTTCATACATGGTACAGACTGGAATTAGCTGCAACAATCTACTGCTAGATCTCGACCAGGAGACCGACACGACAACCTACACTTCCATAGAGATGACGATAAGGATAATGATGAATTTGATGAAGAAATTAGATTATTTTATTTAATCTAATAAATCAACTGAATTATGATTTAATGTAATCTGCCTTCTAATAAGTGATATTTTTATTCTTTACAGAAAAGAGAAAGGAAAGCCAACTTTTCTACAGAAGAACAGTATGCGATGGTGACATTCGTCAGCCAAAATACACAGGCCCTGTTCGGAAAGGCAGGATTTTGTGGGAAACGGGTTAGTATTTGTTAACTTAAAAGGCAGTGTATAGTTCGAGTAATTAAAACAATTTTGTTTATCTTACTATTTATAGGAATATATGTAATATGAATTGGCACTCCGTGATGATTCCATATTAAAGATATCAACACAAATGAAATACTCTTAGGTGCTTTGGGGATTTTATCAGCGTTTTTCCAAACTTAATTTTAAAATTCCATACATTTCTTTATAGGAAACTAATAGTTGTATTTAATGATTTGTTGTTAATTTGTAAAAATGGACCATTTTAAATAAAATTGGTACTGGAGGCTCATTCATGGAACCCATTGATATGTCACTTCTATTATTCTCATTTAAATGCAAAATATATGTGTATGATTAAATCATATGCATTAAGTACATAGAGAACATGTCATTCTTTTATAGGTTAATTATATCATTCTTTTGTCCGTTAATCTATTTTGAACCGTCCAGGTGGAGGAACGGAAGCAGAAGGCATGGGAGCAGTGCGAGGCCTTGTTGAGAGCTGCTGGTGGATGCCAGCGTGAATGGAAGGACGTCCGTAAAAAATGGCAGGAGCTGAAGACCAGGGCCCTGGCATGCAGGTCGAAGTCCAAAATGACAGGTATTATTTTAATTTGCGATCATTTACTGCCTGTGCATCAAGATTGTGGAATGGTCTTCCCCAAATTCTGTGCCCTTGTCACAAGCTTTCCACTGTCAGGACTCAACTAAAGACATTCAGATTGCTTACAATTAGTCACTGCTTTGTTTGTCTTTCTCATTTAGAATCATCAATAGACATTTTTCAGTCTCATCAGCGCCTTTGATTAGGCAACTAGATATTGGCGCTTTATAAATTCCTGGATTGGATTGGATGTGTGGGCACTAAATGAGATTAACCTAACATAACATTTATCTTTGACCAAATAAACAATTCAGAGCCCTATTTGTACTGAGTTTAATTCTCAAGTAATATTTCATGATAATTCAAACTCATGGAGATTAATACATGCTGACAATCGGAGAATGCCGGTTTCAGCTTTCCTTATCAAATTTGATATTATATGAATAACCAACAAGGATTACGGATTAAATTTTGAATTCATTTGGTCAAGGCTCGACAATTACTTTTTAAGAACTGCTCACGTTCCCATTTACTTGGGTATATGGATAATGTTCGTTATAGGAAAATAAATAGGTACCCTATACAACATGTCATACTGTTTTGATTTAAAAAAAAAAAAACTGTTGCTTATATCTTTCAGGAGGAGGACCAGCACCTCATATGACGGTCGTTTTTGAAAGGGTGTTGGAGGTGCTGGCCCCCCAGTGCAAAGATGGGATCTGTGGGTCCGAGGATGTGGCCGGCGTAGATGTGAGTATTACACTACATATCGTGATATAATTAGGGTGTTAACTTTGTGTGGTCAAACAGTATGAATTCCATAATCATCGATAATGTTTTTGTGTCTCTGTTGTGAGGACCCTACATCACAAAAAAATGTTGCGCAATTCATTGTGGGGGAGAACCGGCTCGATCATTAACTTGTTTTTTGCTCATTAAAAAAATTATTAAAAATAAGTTTGAGCACCATTTTCCAAAACCAAGTTAGATTTGGGCTTTTTAGGTTTTGTCTACCGGTATCTAATCAGCTCAACATTTCAGTGGAGTGGCCTTGTACTTAAGTTAATATTTTTAAAACAAAATGATGAATCTATTGATACCACAATATAAACAATTCTTGCAAGTAATCATCTGTTTTCTTTTGGTTTTCTTTACAGGACAGCCAGGAATTTCCAGAAATTGACCCCGAAATAGACATAGATCTCCTGGCAGGAGCCATCCAGGATGCTGATGATGAGGCAGGTTCCAGTGATAGAGTGATGAGGGCTGGACCAAGTGTTTTTATTCCTCCATCAACCCCTCTACCATCAATCACTCTACCACAGGAACCACCTCCTCATCAGCATCCTGGGTGCTTGCCCTGCCAGTCCCACCAGAACAAAATGCTGGAGACAATTTCAATTCAACTAGAAATTATTATTTCTCTCCTCAAAAAAAAGGAAGAGTAATTATTTTCTATTTTCCATTTTTTATTTTGTTTTGACTTTATTAAATCACTTGTTCTTCTTTCAAAAATTAAAAACATCCGCATTTTGGGTTTCCATAAATTATTCCATTCTCTGATTAAACAAAGAGATTTGGAGAATACTATATATTTGGAATATTTGGAATAGTTAAATAATTTTCTTGAATGTAAATTTTCTCCAGCATTTTGTTCTTCTAAAGACCTGGTTACCTTTTGTATCCTTTTATTGTTTGTTAAATTATTATATAATTATGAGGGTGCAAAAGTGCTAACCAGGCTTTATTAGGGAATCATAAAAATATAACTACCGTTTCAATGTCATCGTTGTTCAAGACCGGCCTCATCTTAGATTATTCAATTCCCTCTAAATACATCTTTGGTGTATTTAAAGTTTTATCTGTCATTTTTGGACTTGGACATGCATGCAAGTTCCTTGGTCTTCGACTCCTGCCATTTCTTCCGTACATCTTTTCACTCGCGCTGGCATCCACCAGCAGCTCTTAGCAAGGCCTCGCACTCCTCTCATGCCTTCTGCTTCCGTTCCTCCACCTCACCACCGAAAGGAAATGATATGTTCTCATTTTTACATTATTAGTAGGTGACTGTGCCATCTGAAATTAGTATGATAGAAAGTGTCATTGGAACAGTGACAAGTTTTTTTTTCTTCACCTATACGTTTTGAAAGGACTGAATGTATTATAAACTCTTTCAATTATTTGCTCTGAAATGTGCAAGATGGGTTAGGAAACCTCATAGATTTAAATATATCAATAATATAGACGTTCAGAGCATAACATTATAAGGTTTGAATTATTTCATTGGTTCATATTGAAAAAAGATAGTATATCTAATGAACTTTTTAAATTGGATTGGATTTAATATTTTAAGAATGTAAATAGCTTTATATTGTAGCTTTTTTGGAAACACGATTTCACCACATTCCTACATTGTATTATATCTGATAGGATTGTTTCATTTTTTTAGTTTTGTACATATAAGTGTAAATTATTCAAAATTATTGATGACTATTTATCTAATTTATCAGCATAACTTATTAAAGTTTCTTGAAGAAATGTATAGCATCGTCTAAGGAAATGTGTTGCTTCTTACCCATGGAATTTTATTGAAATCGATAAGGGTGTGTAAATGAAGACTACTAGCTTTAAGACAAGCGGATATTGAAAATAGGACAGCTAGAACTCATGAAGTGAGATATATTACAGTTTTATTTACAATTTATTTACAATTCAGCCAACAAAGGTTGAATGAAACATGCTTTTCGATAAAACATGCTTTAGCAATGAAGCAAATCATTTGCAATGTCAGGAGCACAGTTACGATGCCATTAACACATTAATTAGCATGGTGTTGGTAGATTTCAAATACAGAGGTGGTCATATGCATATTGAAATAATTATCTTGAAAACTGCATATTATTTTAAGAGAAAAACTCATGGCCTCTATATTTACGGTATTGTAAATAGTGTAAATAAACAGAAACTGTATACTTGAGCTAGTCGAGAGAGGACTGACAAAGTAAAGATGCGAGAGAGATAGAATGAAAATAAATGCACGGATATATAGAGAAACCCTGAAAATCTGAGATAGAGCTAGAGTGAGTGAGAAAAAAAGTATATATGTAATGGTCAAAATGAATTAAACAAAAAAGTTGTTTATTATATGTGATCGAGCAGCTTGACCCCCAATGTTATATTCTGCACCGTGAAAGGCATCATCAGCCTCATCAATGACTTGGATGTCGTCCTCCACATCAGGTTCTCGCAGCTTCTTAGAAATGTTGAACAGAATGCAACACGCGTTGATCACGTCGCATGCTCTCTTTGGCTTCATGGCTAAGCCGTGGCCGATGAGACACCGGAATTTATTCTTGAGCTGGCCATTCAACATTTCTATTTTTACCCTCGTCTTCACATGGGCACTGCAGGAAATGACAATTGTATACAAGAAAATAATAGTAAAATATGTGCAGCATCAGCATGTTTTGGGACGATGGGGTGGATAGAGAGAGACGGTTTAGTGTTGACACTTTTTTCTGTTTAAATTTTGAAAGAATGGAAGTTAAGTTAAGTTAATTCATCATCAATTTAAAAGAAGAAGAAGTAACCCTCAATTTCACACCCACCCAATCGTAGGCAAAGTAATAACCCTCTAAAAAAATTAGGCAGGTAGTTTTCAAAAGAGAAATAGATAGATTACATTTCTTATTATTTTCTTTGAGGTTTGATAACTATACCTCCATGAACCACTGGTCCCTTTTCTCTAAAAAAAAAATTGAAGAGGGTTGCCTACGAGCTTCTACCCATGGTATTTCATCAAAATTGAAGAGGGGGTGAAAAAAGGGCGATTAAAAGCTATACATAGATGAATATATATATATTAGCCTACACACTTTCAACAGTTTATAAGGAATCACTTTTTTGTTTTTATTTATGCAGTGTATTATTAGAGGTCCTAAGGCAGTGTTATTTGGGCTTGTGTCGTATATCATTATGCATCTTTGGCCGATTTCATATTATAACGATTGGGTGGTTTAATCTGTACATACTTGTTGTAGGATTTCTCCTGGTCGGTTGAGGGATTCAACACCGGGGTCATCAGCCACTCAAGAAGGGGGTATCAGGAGTCTCCCAGCAAAATTCCTTTGTACTCTCTCTGCTCGAACTTCCTCGCGAGTCTGCTCATTTGTAGTATTCTACTGTCGTGGGTCGATCCTGGCCACCTTCATTGAATACGAGTTATAAAAAATAAGATTAGTTCATGTTATTTCACTTTATATAATATTAATGATAACCATGCAAATAACAGCAATATATGAATGTGCTTGGGACAAGGAAGAAAAAAATGTCAAGTCTTTTAGGGAACTAATCCCTAACGTTGATCATTCTATAAGACATTTAGGAGGGTCATCGGTCCCCTCCCCATCCCTATAGGAAAAAGAAGAAATAAATAACTAATTTCTATAACAGGCACATCGTGCCCCTTTGCAAAAAAAATAATAAATAAAAATCACGTACACACAACCAGTACCGGCCCATCCCTTCCCCCTAAAAAGAATAGTTTATTGACCTGTTATTTATATCTAAATTTGAGGTACTATGAACAACATCAAAGGAAACAATGGCAGTTTTTAATTTGCAAGAGGGCAGGATCGAGTGCCCTTTTATAGAGCCGAAATTACCCTTTCTATGGTAATTGGCCTTGTTACAGGTAGTAGCCCTTACTTGCACACCCTCCCCAATTTCGATGTTATTCCATGGATATCGGAGCTCTTAATAGGCATGATAATAAATTTATTATCATGCCTATTATTATTAAATTTAAGGTACTTTATAAAGTACCTTAATTTTCAAATACCAGAGCAAAATAGGACGGATAGTTTTCAAATGAGAAGTGAATAGATTTTTTTAATATACCATACCCCAGTCGAAATAACCTTTTAAACAGACAATATTGCTTGACACTTTACAGAGCTCTATTTCGTTTATCCAGATACAGAACTTCTTATCCATTCATTAATCAATTCTCCCATTTCATTGATAGTTGGGTACTGACCTAATTAACTAGCATGAGCAATTAATATTTTACTCCCACTTCTACTTAAATAAACTGAATTGAATTGAATTGAAATATAATGTACAGATTGCCCCAATATTTTAATCAGCTTGAATTCCGAAAATCAATCTCTATCTCTCTCTCTCTCTCTCTCTCTCTCTCTCTCTCTTTCTTTCTATCTCTCTCTTTCTCTTACTCTATCAATATTTCTAATCTCAGTTTGGCCCTTTCTTTCCCTCTTTTTTTTTGGACAGATCTGAGAAGGTGTTTAACATCCCCCCTCTGTTTACCCCATCGCCTTATTATGGTTGGGTTTTTTTTTCTTCACCTTGCCACCACATTTGAGATGAGGAAATCAGGCCCACAGATCAGCTGGACGTTGATGCTGTGGCGGTTCTTCCTGTTCACGTATAGGTGTTATATGGGCTTCAGCTTGCTGCCATGTAGATGTACGTGCGTGCAGTCTATTACCCCTACCACCTTTGGGAAACCTGCAACCGCGAAGAATTGCTCCTGAATATGGAGGACATCCCTCTCGCTCTTCGGAAATTTGATGAACTGATATAAGAAAGAGTGGGCAGTGCCAAAGAGTGCAAATACGAGGTGACGATAGCTATAATTGCTCTGTTTTTGCAATTTGGATTGCGTTCAATAATTGTTGATAAATAACATTAGTCATGACACAATTTAACATGCATGGGACTGACTTTGCAAGTTTTCTAATTTTAGCGACCGAAACTACAGTTGCTACGGCGTAAGTTACAAAATAGAGCTAAATTAAATGAATACGTCATCCCATTATAGCTTAGTATCACATTGTAATTATTGTGCTTGTCTTATCAGGCTGTAAATACAGTAAATTATAGCTAGCTAAGGTGCTAAATTTGTTCTCGTAGGCTAGTCTGATCAAGCCAGGGCTAGCTAGCTTAGCCTTAGCCGCTAGCGTAGCGTAGACCCACCGTATACGGTACGACAATTAACTGCAATAAGTGCAAGCAAACTAAGGAAAAATGGAGTAAATTCTACTTCTAGATTATGATCTACCTTTTGTTATCATCAAATAGACTTTCAGAAATCAGAATATGTTATCTAATCATGCTAATGCTCCTAAAAACTGCTAAAATTTGAAAATCAAAATGTATAAATTATGAAAATAAAATAAAAATCAGTGACTGCTAAAGAACTTGTCTAAATTGAAATTAAAGCAACACATTGAATTGTTTGGATACTTCTAAAAACTAAGTTAAAAAAATGTCTACTCACTTGATTTCTTCTACGGAATAGGGCCTTGGTGACCCGTCGTATGGCCCTTGAAGTCGAGGCAATGCTGATCCAATGCATTGTCCCAACAGTCGTCAAGAGGGCCCCCGAAGCAAAAAATGCTAGCGCTAGAAATATCTGCAATGAAGCAGGGAGGGCCCTCGATCTTCCTGTTGGGTGTTCGAGATCAATACGGAGGAGATGTATGAGGTAGATGCATCCCCGGCGAGAGAACCGATACCTCTTACGGAGCTCTGTGTCGCAATAGGCGTCTAAGGGGTTGGTTCGATCCCTAAAAACTCTCTCTCGCCGGAGAGCTCTACCGACAGCTTCCTCCACCATGGCAGCCATTTTACATGTAGATTTACGCATGACTTAAGCAGAATTACGCAGGGTCTGGACCCTGCGTAATTCTAAGCATGACTTAGTGCAGTTACGTATGACCTAAACCTTTGTGAAACATAATATACTTATGACCTAGAATCTACGCATGACTTAGCCACTTACGTAGGACTTTGGGCTTTACGCAGGACTTTATGCAGGACTTAACTCTTTGTGAAACACCTCCCAGTTCTTTTAAGCAAGAAACAAGTTAAGATAATCATACAATACGTGACTTTCTGAAAGACGAAAAATTTAATTTTTAAACTGATGGTTAGAAGTGATCAAGGAAAAGTGGTATTATTTCTACAACACCCAATCATTCTAACGTGATGAGCTAAACAAAAGCGTAGAAGTGAAAAGATGAACAAGATTTGGAAAAAGGACCAGAACATATTTTAAAAAATATATATATTTGAATTTAGATGAATACTTACCGCCTATGAACAAAGGATGAGGGTAAAAGGAACACAAATACAGATTATATTAGATTACACTTAATATACAAGTGATACTCATCTTTTTTTCATTTCTCTCTCTTTATGGGGAAAAAGGATATCATCAATTGGAAGCATAGAAGATAATGTCGTGCCTTCATTTTTAAGTGGCATTCACATGGTTGCAATGGCTTAGGAAACATATCTTTATCATTGTGCACGAATATCACTTTTTACCGAAGGACTACAACACCAGTTCTTTTAAGTAAGAAAAAAGTGAAGATAATCATACAATACGTGACTTTCTGAAAGACGAAAAATTTAATGTTTAAACTGATGGTTAGAAGTGATCAAGGAAAAGTGGTATTATTTCTACAACACCCAATCATTCTAACGTGATGAGCTAAACAAAAGCGTAGAAGTGAAAAGATGAACAAGATTTGGAAAAAGGACCAGAACATATTTTAAAAAAAGATATATTTAAATTTAGATGGATACTTACCGTCTTTTTATCAAAGGATGAGGGTAAAAGGAACACAAATACAGATTATATTAGATTACACTTAATATACAAGTGATACTCATCTTTTTTTCATTTCTCTCTCTTTATGGGGAAAAAGGATATCATCAATTGGAAGCCTAGAAGATAATGTCGTGCCTTCATTTTTAAGTGGCATTCACATGGTTGCAATGGCTTAGGAAACATATCTTTATCATTGTGCACGAATATCACTTTTTACCGAAGGACTACAACACCAGTTCTTTTTAAGTAAGAAAAAAGTGAAGATAATCATACAATACGTGACTTTCTGAAAGACGAAAAATTTAATTTTTAAACTGATGGTTAGAAGTGATCAAGGAAAAGTGGTATTATTTCTACAACACCCAATCATTCTAACGTGATGAGCTAAACAAAAGCGTAGAAGTGAAAAGATGAAAAAGATTTGGAAAAAGGACCAGAACATATTTTTAAAAAATATATATTTGAATTTAGATGGATACTTACCGTCTTTTTATCAAAGGATGAGGGTAAAAGGAACACAAATACAAGTTATATTAGATTACACTTAATATACAAGTGATACTCATCTTTTTTCATTTATCTCTCTTTATGGGGAAAAAGGATATCATCAATTGGAAGCCTAGAAGATAATGTCGTGCCTTCATTTTTAAGTGGCATTCACATGGTTGCAATGGCTTAGGAAACATATCTTTATCATTGTGCACGAATATCACTTTTTACCGAAGGACTACAACACCAGTTCTTTTAAGTAAGAAAAAAGTGAAGATAATCATACAATACGTGACTTTCTGAAAGACGAAAAATTTAATTTTTAAACTGATGGTTAGAAGTGATCAAGGAAAAGTGGTATTATTTCTACCGAAGGACTACAACACCAGTTCTTTTTAAGTAAGAAAAAAGTGAAGATAATCATATAATACGTGACTTTCTGAAAGACGAAAAATTTAATTTTTAAACTGATGGTTAGAAGTGATCAAGGAAAAGTGGTATTATTTCTACAATACCCAATCATTCTAACGTGATGAGCTAAACAAAAGCGTAGAAGTGAAAAGATGAACACGATTTGGAAAAAGGACCAGAACATATTAAAACAAATATATATATTTCAATTTAGATGGATACGTACCACCTATAAACAAAGGATGAGGGTAAAAGGAACACAAATACAGATTATATTAGATTACACTTAATATACAAGTGATACTCATCTTTTTTCATTTATCTCTCTTTATGGGGAAAAAGGATATCATCAATTGGAAGCCTAGAAGATAATGTCGTGCCTTCATTTTTAAGTGGCATTCACATGGTTGCAATGGCTTAGGAAACATATCTTTATCATTGTGCACGAATATCACTTTTTACCGAAGGACTACAACACCAGTTCTTTTAAGTAAGAAAAAAGTGAAGATAATCATACAATACGTGACTTTCTGAAAGACGAAAAATTTAATTTTTAAACTGATGGTTAGAAGTGATCAAGGAAAAGTGGTATTATTTCTACAACACCCAATCATTCTAACGTGATGAGCTAAAAAAAAAGCGTAGAAGTGAAAAGATGAAAAAGATTTGGAAAAAGGACCAGAACATATTTTTAAAAAAAATATATTTGAATTTAGATGGATACTTACCGTCTTTTTATCAAAGGATGAGGGTAAAAGGAACACACATACAAGTTATATTAGATTACACTTAATATACAAGTGATACTCATCTTTTTTTTAATTTCTCTCTCTTTATGGGGAAAAAGGATATCATCGATTGGAAGCATAGAAGATAACGTCGTGCCTTCATTTTTAAGTGGCATTCACATGGTTGCAATGGTTTAGGAAACATATCTTTATCATTGTGCACGAATATCACTTTTTACCGAAGGATTACAACACCAGTGCATTTAAGTAAGAAAAAAGATAAGATAATCATACAATACATGACTTTCTGAAAGACAAACAATTTGAATGTTTAAACCGATGGTTAAAAAGGTTATGGAAAATGGTAGCATTTCTTAAACAACCTAGCATTCTCTCTTTGGGAGCTAAAAAAAAAGCCTAAAACGGGACTACGAATCGAAATATTAAGAAGGACGACAAATTATTATGAAAAAGGGATGACTACATTTAGATGGATACTTACGTCTTATGAACGTATCTAAAGGGTAAAGGAACATAGATAAAGATATATATTAGAATACAGTTTATTTTAAAATGATTCTCATCTTTTTCATTTCTATTTTTTTATAGGAAAGAAGGAGATCATCAGTTGAAAGCCTAAAAGATAATGTCGTGCCTTTTTGTTAAGTGGCATTCATTGTTTCAATGGTTTAGGAAACATATCTTTATCATTGTGCACGAATATCTCTTCTTACCGAAGGATTACAACACCAGTTCATTTAAGCAAGAAAAAAGATAAGATAATCATTCAATACGTGACTTTCTGTAAAAAGAACAATTTGAATTGTTAAATTGATGGTTAGAAGAGATCATGGACAAGTGGTAGCATTTCTTAAACAACCTAGCATTCTCTCTTTGGGAGCTAAAAAAAAGCCTAAAACGGGACTACGAATCGAAATATTAAGAAGGACGACAAATGATTATAAAGAAGTTAGAATCAAATTTAGATGGATACTTACGTCCTATGAACGTAGCCAAAGGGTAAAGGAACATAGATAAAGATACATATTATACAACAGTTTATATTAAAATGATAATCATGTTTTTCATTTCTCTTTTTTATGGGAAATATGGATATCATCATTTGGAAGTCTAAGAGACAATTTTAATGCCATATTTTATAAATCGCATATATGATTACAATGGTTTTGTAATATATCATAATCATTGTGCACGAATATCCCTTGTTACCGAAGGATTACCACACCAGTCCATTTAAGTAAGAAAAAAGTTAAGATAATCATACAATCCGTGACTTTCTGAAAGACGAAAAATTTAATTTTTAAACTGATGGTTAGAAGTGATCAAGGAAAAGTGGTATTATTTCTACAACACCCAATCATTCTAACGTGATGAGCTAAACAAAAGCGTAGAAGTGAAAAGATGAACAAGATTTTGAAAAAGGACCAGAAAATATTAAAACAAATATATATATTTGAATTTAGATGGATACTTACCGCCTATAAACAAAGGATGAGGGTAAAAGGAACACAAATACAGATTATATTAGATTACACTTAATATACAAGTGATACTCATCTTTTTTTCATTTCTCTCTCTTTATGGGGAAAAAGGATATCATCAATTGGAAGCCTAGAAGATAATGTCGTGCCTTCATTTTTAAGTGGCATTCACATGGTTGCAATTGTTTAGGAAACATATCTTTATCATTGTGCACGAATATTACTTTTTACCGAAGGATTACAACACCAGTTCTTTTAAGTAAGAAACAAGTTAAGATAATCATACAATACGTGACTTTCTGAAAGACGAAAAATTTAATTTTTAAACTGATGGTTAGAAGTGATCAAGGAAAAGTGGTATTATTTCTACAACACCCAATCATTCTAACGTGATGAGCTAAACAAAAGCGTAGAAGTGAAAAGATGAACAAGATTTTGAAAAAGGACCAGAACATATTTAAAAAAAATATATATTTGAATTTAGATGGATACTTACCGTCTATAAACAAAGGATGAGGGTAAAAGGAACACAAATACAGATTATATTAGATTACACTTAATATACAAGTGATACTCATCTTTTTTTCATTTCTCTCTCTTTATGGGGAAAAAGGTTATCATCGATTGGAAGCCTAGAAGATAATGTCGTGCCTTCATTTTTAAGTGGCATTCACATGGTTGCAATGGTTTAGGAAACATATCTTTATCATTTTGCACGAATATCACTTTTTACTGAAGGATTACAACACCAGTTCATTTAAGTAAGAAAAAAAGATAAGATAATCATACAATACATGACTTTCTGGAAGACGAAACATTTGAATGTTTAAACCGATGGTTAAAAAGGTTATGGAAAAATGGTAGCATTTCTAAAACAACCTAGCATTTTCTCGTGGTGAGCATTAAAACAGCCTTAAAAATGACCACGAATCAAAATATCAAGAAGGACGTCAAATGAATTTAAAGAAGTTATAATCAAATTTAGATGGATACTTACACGCTATGAACGAAGATAAAGGTTAAAGGGAAATAGATCAAGATATATATTAGAATACAGTTTATTTTAAAATGATTCTCATCTTTTTCATTTCTATTTTTTATAGGAAAGAAGGAGATCATCAGTTGAAAGCCTAAAAGATAATGTCGTGCCTTTTTTTAAGTGGCATTCATGGTTTCAATGGTTTAGGAAACGTATCTTTATCATTGTGCACGAATATCTCTTCTTACCGAAGGATTACAATACCAGTTCATTTAAGCAAGAAAAAAGATAAGATAATCATTCAATACGTGACTTTCTGTAAAACGAACAATTTGAATTGTTAAATTGATGGTTAGAAGAGATCATGGACAAGTGGTAGCATTTCTTAAACAACCTAGCATTCTCTCTTTGGGAGCTAAAAAAAAGCCTAAAACGGGACTACGAATCGAAATATTAAGAAGGACGACAAATTATTATGAAAAAGGGATGATTACATTTAGATGGATACTAACGTCCTATGAACGTAGCCAAAGGGTAAAGGAACATAGATAAAGATACATATTATACAACAGTTTATATTAAAATGATAATCATGTTTTTCATTTCTCTTTTTTATGGGAAATATGGATATCATCATTTGGAAGTCTAAGAGACAATTTTAATGCCATATTTTATAAATGGCATATATGATTACAATGGTATTTGAATATATCTTTATCATTGTTCACGAATATCCCTTCTTACCGAAGGATTACCACACCAGTCCATTTAAGTAAGAAAAAAGTTAAGATAATCATACAATACGTGACTTTCTGAAAGACGAAAAATTTAATTTTTAAACTGATGGTTAGAAGTGATCAAGGAAAAGTGGTATTATTTCTACAACACCCAATCATTCTAACGTGATGAGCTAAACAAAAGCGTAGAAGTGAAAAA
Organism: Strongylocentrotus purpuratus; assembly: GCF_000002235.5. NCBI lineage: Eukaryota > Metazoa > Echinodermata > Echinoidea > Camarodonta > Strongylocentrotidae > Strongylocentrotus > Strongylocentrotus purpuratus. The sequence goes on along the minus strand of NW_022145606.1, from coordinate 5,149,977 downwards.
GATGAACAAGATTTGGAAAAAGGACCAGAACATATTAAAAAAAATATATATATTTGAATTTAGATGGATACTTACTGCCTATAAACAAAGGATGAGGGTAAAAGGAAAACAAATACAGATTATATTAGATTACACTTAATATACAAGTGATACTCATCTTTTTTTCATTTCTCTCTCTTTATGGGGAAAAAGGATATCATCAATTGGAAGCCTAGAAGATAATGTCGTGCCTTCATTTTTAAGTGGCATTCACATGGTTGCAATTGTTTAGGAAACATATCTTTATCATTGTGCACGAATATTACTTTTTACCGAAGGATTACAACACCAGTTCTTTTAAGTAAGAAACAAGTTAAGATAATCATACAATACGTGACTTTCTGAAAGACGAAAAATTTAATTTTTAAACTGATGGTTAGAAGTGATCAAGGAAAAGTGGTATTATTTCTACAACACCCAATCATTCTAACGTGATGAGCTAAACAAAAGCGTAGAAGTGAAAAGATGAACAAGATTTGGAAAAAGGACCAGAACATATTTAAAAAAAATATATATTTGAATTTAGATGGATACTTACCGTCTATAAACAAAGGATGAGGGTAAAAGGAACACAAATACAGATTATATTAGATTACACTTAATATACAAGTGATACTCATCTTTTTTTCATTTCTCTCTCTTTATGGGGAAAAAGGTTATCATCGATTGGAAGCCTAGAAGATAATGTCGTGCCTTCATTTTTAAGTGGCATTCACATGGTTGCAATGGTTTAGGAAACATATCTTTATCATTTTGCACGAATATCACTTTTTACCGAAGGATTACAACACCAGTTCATTTAAGTAAGAAAAAAGATAAGATAATCATACAATACATGACTTTCTGAAAGACGAAACATTTGAATGTTTAAACCGATGGTTAAAAAGGTTATGGAAAAATGGTAGCATTTCTAAAACAACCTAGCATTTTTTCGTGGTGAGCATTAAAACAGCCTTAAAAATGACCACGAATCGAAATATCAAGAAGGACGTCAAATGAATTTAAAGAAGTTATAATCAAATTTAGATGGATACTTACACGCTATGAACGAAGATAAAGGTTAAAGGGAAATAGATCAAGATATATATTAGAATACAGTTTATTTTAAAATGATTCTCATCTTTTTCATTTCTATTTTTTATAGGAAAGAAGGAGATCATCAGTTGAAAGCCTAAAAGATAATGTCGTGCCTTTTTTTAAGTGGCATTCATGGTTTCAATGGTTTAGGAAACATATCTTTATCATTGTGCACGAATATCTCTTCTTACCGAAGGATTACAACACCAGTTCATTTAAGCAAGAAAAAAGATAAGATAATCATTCAATACGTGACTTTCTGTAAAACGAACAATTTGAATTGTTAAATTGATGGTTAGAAGAGATCATGGACAAGTGGTAGCATTTCTTAAACAACCTAGCATTCTCTCTTTGGGAGCTAAAAAAAAACCTAAAACGGGACTACGAATCGAAATATTAAGAAGGACGACAAATTATTATGAAAGAGGGATGATTACATTTAGATGGATACTTACGTCCTATAAACGTATCCAAATGGTATAGGAACATAGATAAAGATACATATTATACAACAGTTTATATTAAAATGATAATCATGTTTTTCATTTCTCTTTTTTATGGGAAATATGGATATCATCATTTGGAAGTCTAAGAGACAATTTTAATGCCATATTTTATAAATGGCATATATGATTACAAAGGTTTTGGAATATATCATAATCATTGTGCACGAATATCCCTTTTTACCGAAGGATTACAACACCAGTTCATTTAAGTAAGAAAAAACATAAGATAAACATACAATCCGTGACTTGATGAAAGTCGAACAATTTGAATTTTTAAACCGATGGTTACAAGTGGTTATGGACAATGGGTAGCATTTCTTAAACAACCTAGCATTCTCTCGTGGGGAGCTTAACAAAAACCTAAAACGTGACTACGACTCGAAATATTAAGAAGGACGACAAATGATTATAAAGAAGGGATGATTAAATTTAGATGGATACTTACGTCCTATTAACGTAATCAAAGGGTAAAGGAACATAGATAAAGATACATATTAGATTACAGTTTATATTAAAAAAATAATCATCTTTTTCATTTCTCTTTTTTATGGGAAATATGGAGATCATCATTTGGAAGTCTAAGAGACAATTTTAATGCCATATTTTATAATTTGCATATATGGTTACAATGGTTTTGGAATATATCTTTATCATTGTTCACGAATATCCCTTCTTACCGAAGGATTACCACACCAGTCCAATTAAGTTAGACAAAACATAATATAAACATACACTACGTGCCTTTATGAAAGACAAACACTGAGAATCTTTTAACCGATGGTTAGAAGTGGTAAAGAACAAGTGGAGGCATTTCTAAAACAACTTAGCATTCTCTCGTGCTGAGCTACAAAAAAGCCTAAAACGGGACTACGAATCGAAATATTAAGAAGGACGACAAATTATTATGAAAAAGGGATGATTACATTTAGATGGATACTTACGTCCTATGAACGTCGCCAAAGGGTAAAGGAACATAGATAAAGATACATATTATACAACAGTTTATATTAAAATGATAATCATGTTTTTCATTTCTCTTTTTTATGGGAAATATGGATATCATCATTTGGAAGTCTAAGAGACAATTTTAATGCCATATTATGATAAATGGCATATATGATTACAATCGTTTTGGAATATATCATAATCATTGTGCACGAATATCCCTTCTTACCGAAGGATTACCACACCAGGGCCCCGTATTATAAAGATTTATAATCAAGCGGAAGTTGAATAAATCAAGCGGAAGTTGGATAAATCCAGCGCATCTTTGACAAATCCAGCGGATCTCTTTAAATCAAGCGGAAGTTTGATAACCCGTATTATAAAGATTCATGATCAAGCGGAACTTTGACAAATCAAGCGGATCTTTGACAAATCCAGCGGATCTTTTTAAATCAAGCGGAAGTTTGATAACACGTATTATAAAGAAAGTTCCGCTTGATATCAAGCGGAAAATCCAGCGGATCTTTGATAATTCATTGTAACTTTCCGCTGGATTTTTATCAAGTGGTAAGTTACAATTGAAGATGGCAGCAATACTGCAAGTTCTGCAGGAAGAGGCCGGTAGGCAACTACGGAGGGAATGAGTCTTCCGAGACAGAGTAGACCCTCTGGATAGGTCCGACAGTGAAATCTGGCGGAAATACAGGTTCACAAGGGCTGGCCTACTCTGTCTCGTGGATCAACTTGCCCCTGCATTAAGTCATCCCACTACCAGGAATTGTAGTTTAACAGTCATACCAACGGTAACATTTACCGCAGCTCCTTGAGGTGCAGTAAATGTTGTTATTGCTTTGTTTTTCCATAGACCTGTGTCCAAAGAAAGCAATTTTTTTAATCTCCCATAGGCTGGTGTACAAATTCAGTATATTCTGCCATTCTTTTCACTAACTTCACATTATTCAACATCCATGCCATTCAAACCTCAATCCGACAATACAGGGAAACATTCCCTATGTCATTAAGTTCACATCAATCTATCTTGCTTCTCTCCTTGAAAATCAGCCTTCATGTCCAGTGAAGATGGACACCTCACTTGCATTGTACATGGAAATATCCATTCACTGATCTCCACACAAAGAACTATCCTGAAATGATGACAATAATTAACAGATCAATTCATTAGTAATTAAGTTAGGATTTTAATTCATTTGATCCCTTGCTCGAAGGGTTTACAGGAGAGCAGAGGGGGAGGGGGGTTGCAGCTTGAGGTTCTTGAGGTTTCTTATCAAATTTAGAACCTTAACTGTACCTTAAGGCTAATACCAGTTACATAAATCAATGCTTCATCAAGTGTTTATTACGATTTGTTCAAAATGGCTGGTCGAGTTTTGTGCAGTAGTGCTTCAATCCATTAATTTAGTACATGTATAATGCAAGTAGTCCACAGTCAGGAGGGTCACAGACTCCTCTACCTCCACTGTCTTATCTTGATTCCTGAAGAGCCATGTGTCTGATTACAGATGAACTTGAGAGAGGTATCCACATTGTTTTGGAGTTGCACGCTCCTTCTGCTGACTGCTCCTCTTTAGCCACTACTGAAGACAAGTCCACTTGCATCTTTGTAACCAATTCTGACAAGCTGGCTGTTTATGAACAAAATATTAGTGAAAAGAAGAAAAAAAAACATTTTCAAATATTTTACAAGCACTTTAAGATGTAAAGCTGACATCATCAGTGTATTTCTTCTCCTTTTTTTCTTCTACTTATTCTAGTAATCTTCAAAAGGCTATTAGTTTCAAATAATGTTGCAAAATTGTTTTTGAGTTTCTGATAGTATAATTATCAAATAAACATTTACTTTACTTGTATTAAAGAGATCTGTTGCAGAGCTAGAGCCATGAGCGCCCCGGAGTGTGTGTGCGCTCTATAAATTTACACTATTATTATTATTATGATCATTAACATACCGTTTGCTTGACAGGAGTACATTCCTTTTTTTTTCATGCTTTGTTTTGTGCCGGTAAACAAACATATTTGTTATTTATTACACTTCTGGGGCGAATACCTCCAGGATATAGCCACATGCGATAATAAGGCCTTGTATTGCTAGGCTGACCACCCCCCCCCCCCCTCCCCCCCCCCCAAAAAAAAAAATAATAATAATAATAATAATAATAATGATAATAATAATAATTATAATAATCAAAATATAAATAAATATTTTAATCAATAACCATTTTAATTCTAAAAAATCATCAACAAAAATTCCTATATATTTAAAGGAGATTAAATCATTACTAAAGCAAATGTTGAATGTAGACCGTTACTGTTGGGACTGTTGTGAAAGTGGGATGGGTTGGTTGACGATTGCAACTGAAATTTCATGCTCTTCTATTGGGCAACTTACATGTACTTCAGACTCTGTCATCTGGCCTCTGAGCTTAAGACAGCAAGGTCCTCGTTGTGTCTACCATATCATCATGAGCTTCTGCATTACATGTACAGGCACCTGTTTGTATAATGACATACAATGAATTCGCTTTTATGGCATGTTCCTGAAAGCACTGTAAGATAATAATTATAAAGTGAACAGCAGGGTATGTTTTTGCAGAAATTTTAGAACTTTAAGTAAGGGTGTAATAAAAATAAAATATCAACTTTGAACAACACCAGTACAGTATGTAGAAAGGGATTTAGCGTTGAATACCTAACTTTGGGTCTGGCAATGTTTTAAAACATTTATGTTTTGCAATAGATCCAGAATTAAGGTGAATTAATTTTAGTGTTACAGCATAACCAGTAAACAATTGCCAATGTCGTAAAAATTGCATACATTTTTTAATTGGTATTATCTCTATATCTTTCCCAGATTGGTTAAACAACGTGTACAAATGTAATATTGATTATGAATTACCAGTCCATTGTGCTTTGCTCCTACAAGAGGCCATCGTTTTGAGGTAAAGGGCAGACATTCAAGGCTGGAACCTCAAGGCACCCCATGATCTCTCGACAGGAAGCCGTCCTTCTCAATTCCTGGAACAGAATTATAAACATTTCAATAAATATTGACAATACATGTAAGAAAATACAAAACGAAATAGTATAGTATTAATGACTGCTTTGAGAGAAATAGTTGTTTTATTACGCTCAAGGGAAGGTTAGAATTGTGCTATTCCCCGAGGCTTGCCGAGGGGAATAGCCCAATTGTAACCTTCCCGAGAGCGTATGAAAACAACTATTTCTCGAATATTAAAGCAGTCATTAATACTTTTATATGCCGAAAAAAAATAGACTAAAAAATAAAAAATAAAAAATACTTTATTTTTTTGGTCGAAGATGAGATTCGAACTCTTGCGTACAAAAGGTGATGTATCTAAAGTCAGCGCCTCAGACCTCTCGGCCATGGCGCGCTATTAATCTGCTTGGCAGTTTTGTACGATATATACATTAAAATGGATTGAAACCGGCTTCGCGTGTGATGAATGCTTCGCAAAAGCTCCATATACGGACTCTTCTTTTACTTTTGCAATGCATATTGGCACGAACTTAGATCAAGATCTATCGGCAGATGTTGTTTTTTTGTTTTTGGAAGTTTATTTTCGTCTTCATGTCAACAATGCAAGATAAAATTGTCGGTAAGATCGATCGAGATTCAATTGTATTGAAATTACCGACCAATCCTTCGCACACATACGGCATCCTCCATCGCTCAAACCATTTTTTAACATGTAAACCTATGGGGTAACCATGGAGGCTGACCAACTTTTTTTAATAACCATGGTTATTAAAAATATTGAAATGTTTTATGCATGGTTACCGAGAATTTTACAGGAACAGTTGAAGTTTATGAATGCAATTCGACCAATCAGATGGCTGGATTTCTTAAGTGAGGTATATAACATTATTTAATATTTTAGTTTTCTTCAATGTATACTTTTTTTAGCAAAATTCAAAGGTCAGTTATGTATTCTTTTTGCTTGTCATTCCTTTCCATGTATTGGATTTCCCTCCCCCTTTCTACATGAGCTACAAATGTTAATTCTAAAAAGAGATATATTTGAAATAAACACTACAGCAACTTGTTAGTAGACATCTATACTTCTTGATGCATACCGGCACATAGACACAGTGGCGGATCAAGGCCCCCCCCCCCCGCTCAAGGGGGGGGGGGTGCAATTTTTCAAATTTACGAGGGGCCCCCAAAAAAATATTAGTGCTCACTACCCCACCCCCCACTGAGCGAATTATCGACCGGCGCGATTTCCAATTTTAGAAGAAAAAAAATTAGTGCTCACTACCCCCCCCCCCCCCGCCCCCCCCCCCCCCCCCCCCCCCCCTCGAGCGAAATATTTGCCGGCACGATTTTCAATTTCAGCACACTAAATTTCAAATTGATTTCAAATTTGGCCCCCCCCCCAAGAAATCCTGGATCCGCGCCTGCATAGACACCCCCCTGAAAGGATCTTCTCAAACCAGCCCTTTGCACCCCCCTCCAACTTGGCCTTGACCTCCCTCATTTCAAAATTTTCTTTTACTTGACAAAACTATACAGATCAAGTTATAAGATCAAAGATAAATATATTTACCTTCTCTCATGGTGCATGGTGGTCTGTTCTCTCCAGGACATTTTTTGTTTCAAGCACATTCTCAAAGAAGGCAAGCATTTGGTATGGCAACAAGTCTCTCTGTACATTTTCCTGTTAAAGTGAGTGGGGGAGGGGAGTGCTAATTCTTAGAATTAAAAAATAAGCATGATCTTGGCATTGATGAGCATTTTCAAAAAAATTGTTTTAAAAGATGTGTAAGACTCGAAAGAAAAAAAGTCATGCAAGGAAAACTTTATATCTACATGTAAATTACTACAGGGGGAGGGGGTCAAATTGACCCCACTTAACATAGGGTTACGACACCTGGGAGCATCACAGTGAGTTTTGTTTCAAGCACATAGGGTCTACTCAAAGAAGGCAAGCATTTGGTACTGCAACAAGTTTCTCTGTACATTTTCCTGTAAAAGTGAATGAGGGGGGGGGTGGGGGTTAATTCTTAGAATTAAAAAATGAGCATTTTCAAAAAAATGTTTTAGAAGATGTGTAAGACTCAAAAGAAAAAAAGTCACGAAAGGAAAACTTTATATCTGCCGCGGTTCCGGAGTAGTAATAACTAATAGTACAGGGGGGGGGTCAAATTGACCCCCCCCCCCCCCAGTTAACATAGGGTTAAGACAGCTGCGAGTATCACAGTGAGTTAGGCCTAGATCTAGATCTAGTCCATGCAATTACTGTCTGATTTTGTAATCAAATCTGGTCACTTTGTCACAAAATCAGTACTTGGACTAACTGTTTACTTCAGGTGGGGGGTTTATCGGGTACTGGGCACTGAGGGAGAGGGCGAATCACTTGAGACATTCAAATTCAAGGGCAGGCCGGCCTGGTTGCAAAATAGCAAGGTTCAGTTACTGACAACAAAAGTCAGTAAGTACGCCTAGATCTATGTTTGCACAAGACTACGCAAAAAATAAAGATCTAGACTAGACCTAGGCCTAGTTAGAGTCTAACTTAGTCTAGATCACTCCAGCAAAGGCAAAGCTAAGTATTATAGTCTAGACTAGGCCTAGACTAGGTTCCTAATAATCTAGGGTCTAGTCTAGGACTAGATCGAGGCCTACATATTTATTTTTTACGTAGGCCTAGATCTAGATCTAGACGAGTCTAACTTTAGTTTAGAAGTCTAGACCCTAGACTAGTCGACGATCGACTTTATTTTTTTAGTAACTTTATTAAAGTTTAAGTTTCGCCATGCAAAGTGTGACTTCTAATGTCGATTTCTATTTAATAATTTATAGATCTAGATTAGACTAACTAGAGTCTAGTGAAATCTAGACACTATTTTGGTTCTTGCAATTTATTGCAGGAGTTGCTGTTTTGATAGTTAGGTTGCAATAAAACTGGATTTTCGGTTCTAAATTAATTAAACCGACAGCCAACTCCGGATAATTACAGCATCGGATGACAGTAGTGACTGATGCCAAAGTGCCCGGCACTAGGCCGGGCGCTACACGCAGCTTCCGCTGTCGACTCTTGCCCACTGCATGCCGCACGAAACTGGTCAATCACTCGCACACGAGCTATCATAATCTATCTTTGTTTAACCGCCAGAAAAGTATTGACAAATAAAAAAAGCACATAGATGTCGAGTTATGAAATTAATTCTTCGTATTGGGTAATAAATATGACTTGTACTTACGGAATTGCTACGAAAAACAATGTCAAGCTCAGAAATTGGGTTCATTGGGGTTCATTGTTGCGCTGACGATGGTAGACGACACTGAAAGCAAAATAGTGCAACTGCGCATGAGCCAAGTCGTAGCCTTGCCGCTAGTCGCCTCTTTAATTATAAACTATAGTTTTTTAACCGCGAATCCATTGTAACTCACGCTTGATTTCCAAGGGCGTTTATAATACGGAAATCGGCTATTGAGTTACAGTTGATTGTGAGATACGCTGGATTATAATGATGAATCCAACTTACGCTGAATCTTTATAATACGGGGCCCTGTCCATTTAAGTAAGAAAAAAGTTAAGATAATCATACAATACGTGACTTTCTAAAAGACGAAAAATTTGAATTGTTAAATTGATGGTTAGAAGAGATCATGGACAAGTGGTAGCATTTCTTAAACAACCTAGCATTCTCTCTTTGGGAGCTAAAAAAAAAAGCCTAAAACGGGACTACGAATCGAAATATTAAGAAGGACGACAAATGATTATAAAGAAGTTAGAATCAAATTTAGATGGATACTTACGCACTATGAACGAAGACAAAGGGTAAAGGGAAATAGATCAAGATATATATTAGAATATAGTTTATATTAAAATGATACTCATCTTTTTCATTTCTCTCCCTTTATGGGGAAAAAGGATATCATCAATTGGAAGCCTAGAAGATAATGTCGTGCCTTCATTTTTAAGTGGCATTCACATGGTTGCAATGGTTTAGGAAACATATCTTTATCATTGTGCACGAATATCACTTTTTACCGAAGGATTACAACACCAGTTCATTTAAGTAAGAAAAAAGATAAGATAATCATACAATACGTGACTTTCTGAAAGACGAAAAATTTGAATTGTTAAATTGATGGTTAGAAGAGATCATGGACAAGTGGTAGCATTTCTTAAACAACCTAGCATTCTCTCTTTGGGAGCTAAAAAAAAAAAAGCCTAAAACGGGACTACGAATCGAAATATTAAGAAGGACGACAAATGATTATAAAGAAGTTAGAATCAAATTTAGATGGATACTTACGCACTATGAACGAAGACAAAGGGTAAAGGAACATAGATAAAGATACATATTATACAACAGTTTATATTAAAATGATAATCATGTTTTTCATTTCTCTTTGTTATGGGAAATATGGATATCATCATTTGGAAGTCTAAGAGACAATTTTAATGCCATATTTTATAAATGGCATATATGATTACAATGGTTTTGGAATATATCATAATCATTGTGCACGAATATCCCTTCTTACCGAAGGATTACCACACCAGTCCATTTAAGTAAGAAAAAAGTTAAGATAATCATACAATACGTGACTTTCTGAAAGACGAAAAATTTAATTTTTAAACTGATGGTTAGAAGTGATCAAGGAAAAGTGGTATTATTTCTACAACACCCAATCATTCTAACGTGATGAGCTAAACAAAAGCGTAGAAGTGAAAAGATGAACAAGATTTGGAAAAAGGACCAGAACATATTAAAACAAATATATATATTTCAATTTAGATGGATACGTACCACCTATAAACAAAGGATGAGGGTAAAAGGAACACAAATACAGATTATATTAGATTACACTTAATATACAAGTGATACTCATCTTTTTTTCATTTCTCTCTCTTTATGGGGAAAAAGGATATCATCAATTGGAAGCCTAGAAGATAAGGTCGTGCCTTCATTTTTAAGTGGCATTCACATGGTTGCAATGGTTTAGGAGACATATCTTTATCGTTGTGCACGAATATCACTTTTTTACCGAGGGATTACAACACCAGTTCTTTTAAGTAAGAAAAAAGTTAAGATAATCATACAATACGTGACTTTCTGAAAGACGAAAAATTTAATTTTTAAACTGATGGTTAGAAGTGATCAAGGAAAAGCGGTATTATTTCTACAACACCCAATCATTCTAACGTGATGAGCTAAACAAAAGCGTAGAAGTGAAAAGATGAACAAGATTTTGAAAAAGGACCAGAACATATTTTAAAAAAAGATTTTTTTGAATTTAGATGGATACGTACCGTCTATAAACAAAGGATGAGGGTAAAAGGAACACAAATACAGATTATATTAGATTACACTTATTATACAAGTGATACTCATCTTTTTTTCGTTTCTCTCTCTTTATGGGGAAAAAGGATATCATCAATTGGAAGCCTAGAAGATAAGGTCGTGCCTTCATTTTTAAGTGGCATTCACATGGTTGCAATGGTTTAGGAAACATATCTTTATCATTGTGCACGAATATCACTTTTTACCGAGGGATTACAACACCAGTTCTTTTAAGTATAAAAAAAGTTAAGATAATCATACAATACGTGACTTTCTGAAAGACGAAAAATTTAATTTTTAAACTGATGTATTAGAAGTGATCAAGAAAAAGTGGTATTATTTCTACAACACCCAATCATTCTAACGTGATGAGCTAAACAAAAGCGTAGAAGTGAAAAGATGAACAAGATTTTGAAAAAGGACCAGAACATATTTTTAAAAAAAAGATATATTTGAATAAAGATGGATACTTACCGTCTATAAACAAAGGATGAGGGTAAAAGGAACACAAATACAGATTATATTAGATTACACTTAATAAACAAGTGATACTCATCTTTTTTTAATTTCTCTCTCCTTATGGGGAAAAAGGATATCATCGATTGGAAGCCTAGAAGATAAGGTCGTGCCTTCATTTTTAAGTGGCATTCACATGGTTGCAATGGTTTAGGAAAAATATCTTTATCATTGTGCACGAATATCACTTTTTACCGAAGGATTACAACACCAGTTCATTTAAGTAAGAAAAAAGATAAGATAATCATACAATACATGACTTTCTGAAAGACGAACAATTTGAATGTTTAAACCGATGGTTAAAAAGGTTATGGAAAAATGGTAGCATTTCTAAAACAACCTAGCATTCTCTCGTGGTGAGCATTAAAACAGCCTTAAAAATGACCACGAATCGAAATATCAAGAAGGACGTCAAATGAATTTAAAGAATTTATAATCAAATTTAGATGGATACTTACACGCTATGAACGAAGATAAAGGTTAAAGGAAAAAAGATCAAGATATATATTAGAATACAGTTTATTTTAAAATGATTCTCATCTTTTTCATTTCTATTTTTTATAGGAAAGAAGGAGATCATCAGTTGAAAGCCTAAAAGATAATGTTGTGCCCTTTTTTAAGGGGCATTCATGGTTTCAAGGGTTTAGGAAAAATATCTTTATCATTGTGCACGAATATCACTTTTTACCGAAGGATTACAACACCAGTGCATTTAAGTAAGAAAAAAGATAAGATAATCATACAATACATGACTTTCTGAAAGACGAACAATTTGAATGTTTAAACCGATGGTTAAAAAGGTTATGGAAAAATGGTAGCATTTCTAAAACAACCTAGCATTCTCTCGTGGTGAGCATTAAAACAGCCTTAAAAATGACCACAAATCGAAATATCAAGAAGGACGTCAAATGAATTTAAAGAATTTATAATCAAATTTAGATGGATACTTACACGCTATGAACGAAGATAAAGGTTAAAGGGAAAAAGATCAAGATATATATTAGAATACAGTTTATTTTAAAATGATTCTCATCTTTTTCATTTCTATTTTTTATAGGAAAGAAGGAGATCATCAGTTGAAAGCCTAAAAGATAATGTTGTGCCCTTTTTTAAGTGGCATTCATGGTTTCAAGGGTTTAGGAAACATATCTTTATCATTTTGCACGAATATCTCTTCTTACCGAAGGATTACAACACCAGTTCATTTAAGCAAGAAAAAAGATAAGATAATCATTCAATACGTGACTTTCTGTAAAACGAACAATTTGAATTGTTAAATTGATGGTTAGAAAAGATCATGGACAAGTGGTAGCATTTCTTAAACAACCTAGCATCCTCTCTTTGGGAGCTAAAAAAAAAAAACCTAAAACGGAACTACGGATCGAAATATTAAGAAGGACGACAAATTATTATGAAAAAGGGATGATTACATTTAGATGGATACTTACGTCCTATGAACGTCGCCAAAGGGTAAAGGAACATAGATAAAGATACATATTATACAACAGTTTATATTAAAATGATAATCATGTTTTTCATTTCTCTTTTTTATGGGAAATATGGAGATCATCATTTGGAAGTCTAAGAGACAATTTTAATGCCATATTATGATAAATGGCATATATGATTACAATGGTTTTGGAATATATCATAATCATTGTGCACGAATATCCCTTCTTACCGAAAGATTACAACACCAGTTCATTTAAGTAAGAAAAAACATAAGATAAACATACAATCCGTGACTTGATGAAAGTCGAACAATTTGATTTTTTAAACCGATGGTTACAAGTGGTTATGGACAATTGGTAGCATTTCTTAAACAACCTAGCATTCTCTCGTGGGGAGTTAAAAAAAAAAACCTAAAACGTGACTACGACTCGAAATATTAAAAAGGACGACAAATGATTATAAAGAAGGGATGATTAAATTTAGATGGATACTTACGTCCTATTAACGTAATCAAAGGGTAAAGGAACATAGATAAAGATACATATTAGATTACAGTTTATATTAAAAAAATAATCATCTTTTTCATTTCTCTTTTTTATGGGAAATATGGTTTTATAAATGGCATATATGATTACAATAGTATTGGAATATATCTTTATCATTGTTCACGAATATCCCTTCTTACCGAAAGATTACCACACCAGTCCATTTAAGTAAGAAAAAACATAATATAAACATACACTACATGCCTTTCTGTAAAACGAACAATTTGAATTGTTAAAATGATGGTTAGAAAAGATCATGGACAAGTGGTTGCATTTCTTAAACAACCTAGCATCCTCTCTTTGGGAGCTAAAAAAAAAGCCTAAAACGGAACTACGAATCGAAATATTAAGAAGGACGACAAATTATTATGAAAAAGGGATGATTACATTTAGATGGATACTTACGTCCTATGAACGTCGCCAAAGGGTAAAGGAACATAGATAAAGATACATATTATACAACAGTTTATATTAAAATGATAATCATGTTTTTCATTTCTCTTTTTTATGGGAAATATGGATATCATCATTTGGAAGTCTAAGAGACAATTTTAATGCCATATTATAATAAATGGCATATATGATTACAATGGTTTTGGAATATATCATAATCATTGTGCACGAATATCCCTTCTTACCGAAGGATTACAACACCAGTTCATTTAAGTAAGAAAAAACATAAGATAAACATACAATCCGTGACTTGATGAAAGTCGAACAATTTGAATTTTTAAACCGATGGTTACAAGTGGTTATAAACAATGGGTAGCATTTCTTAAACAACCTAGCATTCTCTCGTGGGGAGCTTAACAAAAACCTAAAACGTGACTACGACTCGAAATATTAAGAAGGACGAAAAATTATTATGAAAAAGGGATGATTACATTTAGATGGATACTTACGTTCTATGAACGTAGCCAAAGGGTAAAGGAACATAGAGAAAGATACATATTAGATTACAGTTTATATTAAAATAATAATCATCTTTTTCATTTCTCTTTTTTATGGGAAATATGGAGATTATCATTTGGAAGTCTAAGAGACAATTTTAATGCCATATTTTATAAATTGCATCTATGGTTACAATGGTATTGGAATATATCTTTATCATTGTTCACGAATATCCCTTCTTACCGAAGGATTACCACACCAGTCCAATTAAGTAAGAAAAAAGTTAAGATAATCATACAATACGTGACTTTCTGAAAGACGAAAAATTTAATTTTTAAACTGATGGTTAGAAGTGATCAAGGAAAAGTGGTATTATTTCTACAACACCCAATCATTCTAACGTGATGAGCTAAACAAAAGCGTAGAAGTGAAAAGATGAACAAGATTTGGAAAAAGGACCAGAACATATTTAAAAAGATATATATATTTGAATTTAGATGGATACTTACCGCCTATAAACAAAGGATGAGGGTAAAAGGAACACAAATACAGATTATATTAGATTACACTTAATATACAAGTGATACTCATATTTTTTTCATTTCTCTCTCTTTATGGGGAAAAAGGATATCATCAATTGGAAGCCTAGAAGATAATGTCGTGCCTTCATTTTTAAGTGGCATTCACATGGTTGCAATGGTTTAGGAAACATATCTTTATCATTGTGCAAGAATATCACTTTTTACCGAAGGATTACAACACCAGTTCTTTCAAGTAAGAAAAAAGTTAAGATAATCATACAATACGTGACTTTCTGAAAGATGAAAAATTTAATTTTTAAACTGATGGTTAGAAGTGATCAAGGAAAAGTGGTATTATTTCTACAACACCCTATCATTCTAACGTGATGAGCTAAACAAAAGCGTAGAAGTGAAAAGATGAACAAGATTTTGAAAAAGGACCAGAACATATTTAAAAAAAAGATATATTTGAATTTAGATGGATACTTACCGTCTACAAACAAAGGATGAGGGTAAAAGGAACACAAATACAGATTATATTAGATTACACTTAATATACAAGTGATACTCATCTTTTTTTCATTTCTCTCTTTTTATGGGAAAAAAGGATATCATCAATTGGAAGCCTAGAAGATAATGTCGTGCCTTCATTTTTAAGTGGCATTCACATGGTTGCAATGGTTTAGGAAACATATCTTTATCATTGTGCACGAATATCACTTTTTACCGAAGGATTACAACACCAGTTCATTTAAGTAAGAAAAAAAGATAAGATAATCATACAATACATGACTTTCTGAAAGACGAAAAATTTGAATGTTTAAACCGATGGTTAAAAAGGTTATGGAAAAAGGGTAGCATTTCTAAAACAACCTATCATTCTAACGTGATGAGCTAAACAAAAGCGTAGAAGTGAAAAGATGAACAAGATTTTGAAAAAGGACCAGAACATATTTTAAAAAAAGATATATTTGAATTTAGATGGATACTTACCGTCTACAAACAAAGGATGAGGGTAAAAGGAACACAAATACAGATTATATTATATTACACTTAATATACAAGTGATACTCATCTTTTTTTCATTTCTCTCTTTTTATGGGAAAAAAGGATATCATCAATTGGAAGCCTAGAAGATAATGTCGTGCCTTCATTTTTAAGTGGCATTCACATGGTTGCAATGGTTTAGGAAACATATCTTTATCATTGTGCACGAATATCACTTTTTACCGAAGGATTACAACACCAGTTCATTTAAGTAAGAAAAAAAGATAAGATAATCATACAATACATGACTTTCTGAAAGACGAAAAATTTGAATGTTTAAACCGATGGTTAAAAAGGTTATGGAAAAAGGGTAGCATTTCTAAAACAACCTAGCATTCTCTCGTGGTGAGCATTAAAACAGCCTTAAAAATGACCACGAATCGAAATATCAAGAAGGACGTCAAATGAATTTAAAGAAGTTATAATCAAATCTAGATGGATACTTACACGCTATGAACGAAGATAAAGGTTAAAGGGAAATAGATCAAGATATATATTAGAATACAGTTTATTTTAAAATGATTCTCATCTTTTTCATTTCTATTTTTTATAGGAAAGAAGGATATCATCAATTAGAAGCCTGAAAAATAATGCCGTGACTTTTTTTTTAAGTGGCATTCATGGTTACAATTGTTTTAGAAACATATCTTTATCATTGTGAACGAATATCCCTTCTTACCGAAGGATTACAACACCAGTTCATTTAAGTAAGAAAAAAAGATAAGATAATCAAATTATACGTGATTTTCTGAAAGATGAACAATTTGAATTTTAAACTGATGGTAAGAAGTGGTTATGTACAAGTGGTAGCATTTCTAAAACAACCTACACCGTCGCTCATAAAGTATGAATATTTTAGTTCTACCCCAATTTATGGAATTATTTCCAAAAAAAAATTAAAAAATAGTTCTAGATAATAGTATACATTCTCAGATTTTATTGAACAATAATTTGCCAATGTGTGTTTTGCTTCTAAAGCATGTGTATGCTACTATGCTAATCAACTAGGGAACCTACGCCCTCAAGTCTTTAATGACAGTAATGAGAATTAATGCCCCACAAAAGGGCACTAATATAGCAAACCGACACGGTTTTGATCCTGGTGTCTCACAGTTACGAGACCATTGCTTTGTTACTGAACCATGACTGTAGGCAGCGGGGGCTAGGGTAGGGGGCAGTTTCCATAAATAAACAAAAACACAGAAAATGCAATAAATTTTCAATAATTTATTGCATTTTACCCCGGTCCCCAACATAAAAAAATCCTCTAGACGGCCATGCATTATGGCCCAGGGCATGGGCACCAGAGGATTTGTTATGTCGGGAACCGGGGTAAAATGCAATAAATTATTGAAATTTTTTGCATTTTCTGTGTTTTATTTTTATTTTTGGAAACTGCCCCCTACCCAATCCCCCCCCCCTGCGTACAGTCATGGTTCATTGACAGAGCAATGGCCTCGTAACTGTCAGGCCCCAGGATCGAAGCCGTGTCGATGTGCTATATTAGTGCCCTTTTGTGGGGCATTAATTCTCATTACTGTCATTTATGACTTAAGGGCGTAGGTCTCCTAGTTGATAGGCATAGTAGCATACACATGCTTTAGCAGTCACGCAAACACAAATTATTATTCAATAAAATCTGAGAATGTATACTATTATCTAGATCTATTATTTTTAAATTATTTTTTACAATATTTCCATAAATTGGGGTAAAAAAAAAAATATTCCACCTTTTTGGGCGACGGTGTAGCATTCTTTCGTGGGGAGCTACATAAAAACCTAAAACGTGACTACGAATCGAAATATCAAGAAGGATGACAAATGATTATAAAAAAGTTATAACCAAATTTAAATGGATATTTACAAACTATGAACGAAGCCAAAGGTTAAAGGGAAATAGATCAAGTTATATACCTCACTTAAGAAATCCAGCCATCTGATTGGTCGAAATTGCATTCATAAACTTTAACTATTCCTGTAAAATTCCCGGTAAAATTCCAAACCCATGTAATAGTTCTAAAATAATAGTTCTAAAATCCCGGCAAAATTCCAGAAAGTCGGGAAAATATTTCAGTCTTGGTGAAATACCCATAGGTTCACATGTTAAAAACTGGTTTGAGCGATCGCGGAAAACGTACGTGTGCGAAGAATTGGTCGGTATTTTAGCACAGCGCACCGTACGGCAAATAAGGCAAAAATGGCTGAAGAAACTCTCCCAAGATTTCAACTTCTTGATGATGATCATATGCAAGACTTGCTGACAGCAAGAACACCAAAAAGGGTACGTGAAATTGTCCATATACATATTCAAAATAGATCTAATAGATCTAGTGCTAAAAATAAAATCCTTCTCATAGAGATTACACATCTCTATGCATTGCGCACTGCCACTGGTCGATGCTTTGGTCGATGTTTCAATTACCAAAATGAGATTCAAACTAATATTGCTCGTGATCCTGAAGGTGATACTCGTTAAGTGAGGTGTCATATGAAAGCGCAGGTTCTTCTCCATATTCCCCACTGGGCCGGCCCACCCCCAAAATTGTAAAAATATCTTGCTTAGACTAGAATCCAGATCTAGTCTACTCTCACAGATACACTCATAAAAAAAACCGTGTAGATAAACTAGAGAAAGGCCAAGGTGGTGTCATAAGTTGACTCTGTTTTTTTCGGCATATAAAAGTATTAATGACTGCTTTAATATTGGAGAAATAGTTGTTTTTATACGCTCTCGGGAAGGTTATAATTGGGCTATTTCCCTCGGCACGCCTCGGGCAATAGCACAATTATAACCTTCCATTCCCTGCTGGAAAGAACACACTCATTCACACTCATTCACAGTGTGAACACACAGTTCACACTGTGAACGGAGTGTTTTCACAGTGTGGACACCGTCACAATGTGGTAAACCACACAGTATTCACATTGTGAAATTCGATTTCACAGTGTGAATGTACCCGCTCACAGTGTGAAAATGATTTCACAGTGTGACCAAACTGTGAAAAATATTTCACACTGTGATAAATAGATTTTCACAGTGTGAATACCTTACGACATACATTTCACAGTGTGAACAGTAAATTTCACAGTGTGGCCACTCTGTGAAAAATACTTCACATTGTGAAAAATAGAATTCACAGTGTGGCCGCCCTTTGGAAAATATTTCACAGTGTGAACTTTAAAATACACAATGTGGCCGCTCTGTGAAAAATATTTCACAGTGTGAAAAAAAAAATTCACATTGTGACCGCCCTGAGGACAATATTTCACAGTGTGAAAAGTAAAATTCACAGTGTGGCCGCCCTGTACAAATTTCACAGTATGGCCACTCTAGCTGTGACAAATATTTCACAGTGTGAGCGGTATCATTCATAATGTGGCCGCTCTTTGAAAACTATTTCACAGTGTGAAACAGTAGATTTACATAGTGTGGTCAGTGTTATAAATACAGTACACATAATGAATTCCTCATTCACATTGGGAATCCTGATCATTAACAGTTTTGTTTTGCATATGTATTTGCTCAAAGGCCATACCGTACCACGCGTAGCATACTGTTGTGTACGCATGGGCGTAAATCATTACGTAATACCTATTGTTCAGGGGGGGGGGTGAATGAATAGATCATCCCCCCCCCCCTGAACAATAGGTATTACGTAAGGATTTACGCCCATGTGTGTACGTATACACTGACCTCTAACCGTATAGCGTACAATACATACTACGTGCGCGTGCATGCAGCTGTCTTCGTTTTCAAGAATGTGGCAGGAATGTGGTCCTCGATCGTGCTCGTAATTTGTCTTGTTCCGGTATAGTTTTAAATAAGATGACAACAACTGAAGAAAAAAAAAATCGAATTCTCGTGTATTGGATCGAGGCCAAACAAGTTTCCGTGATATCAGACGAATATGTACAACTACAAAGACATGTTGACGGATGAGAACATAATTGGAATGGCGGACATGGCCTGCATGGTGAAGTTTCCCAACGGCTAGGATAGCTATCAGGCGAGGGTGCTGACGGGCTGCTTCCGTGCTGCTGCGTGGCTGTCATTGAATGGTGAGTATCATCTTTGCTATACGTACTTCGCTCAGGGGAACGCTAGGAAGACACTTTTTCAAACATTTTTGGACATTATAATTGTGCACGTTAAACACCCAAACTGTTAAGTAGTGTATATCGGCCATTTTAGGCCCGGGAGGGGGGGGGGGGGGGTACTCAGATTATAGTCGGACGGGGGTGTGCGGCTGAGACCTCCGAACCCATACCCACATCCAAGGGTCCTTTTGCTGTAAATAGGTACCCATGTCTAAGGATTTTTTGTGAAAAATGGACCCATGTCTAAGGATTTCAAATTTCAAATTTCAAATATTACATTTTTTAAGCTGTAATAATACACTCTAGCAAAGCATATAGAGAGTTAACGCTAATGCGTATTGACCTTTAGCACTGCACTACGCGTTAATAGGCAGCATTTAAATACATTAATAGTCAATACACTCATAACACACAGATGCACACAATTATGCCGATGCGGCTGATCGGCAAGTTTGACAGTGGACTCACAATTTGATTTTTTTGTATTATTCCTTCTAACATCAGAAAGTTGAAAAAATGTATCTTACTGCTATTTAGGTGTCATCAATTGTCACTAAAGTACCGATTTTTAGAGAAATCGGTTGAGTTTTGTACAGTGGTGTTTGAAATGTTGAGAATCAATAGCACAGCCCCAGCTTTTAATACACAGCCAAGATAGTAATGCACCTATGTGTGTAATAACACAATGGCCAATAATTTTGCAGTTTCTTGATGAAATTCTTTATTAGTAAACTGTACCATACTACATGTAGTTTACAAGTAGCTGAAGTAGGCTACACATATTAAAGATGAAAACACCATGCAACATAATTATACTGCGCTGGCACCTCTAGCATCTGTTTTAATTGAAGGACTTTGCCTGTTTTAATTAACGTACCCGTACACGAGCTCTCAAGCATCGGCTATATAGCTCCCTGCTTGAGCCCCGCTGCTGCCCGGCTGCTGGGCAGAGGGTACGCAGGGTATAGCTGCCGATCATATCATTTTCAGCGCGCGAAGCGCTACAAGTTCCCGGGGGTACGACCCCTATACGGGCGGATACCATACCTAGCGCGCATTATGCCATATGAGTACCCGGTATAGGGCCCATGGGGTCCTGATATATGTGGTACCCCGGGGTCTAGTTGAGTTTACGAGCTACGTACACCTCGTACACTGGAAATGCAATCACAGAAGGATTCCCCGGCATTGTTTAGGCCCAGGATTTATTTAGAGATGGGAGAGATTTAGGCATTTACAATGTAGGCTCGAGTATTTAGGAGCAAATCCCAAAATCCCGGAGAAAATGAGGGAGAAAAGAGGGGAAAGGAATAAATGAAAAAGAGGACCCATGTCTAAGGATTTTTTTATGAAAAGGGAACCCATATCTAAGGAACTTTCCTGAAAAAGTCACCCTTCCGAGCAGGACATCCCCGTATACCCAATATACGTGAGTACCCCCCCCCCCCCCCCGGCATTTAGGCTCTGGACTAGACCCTATATCACAAAACTCTGCCGAGAAAAGTGCAGATATTTCCAATTTGTTTGCATATCTGAACCAAATCAACCCTAGATTCTAAAGAGAATGATCCCATATTCCGAGTCATGTAAAAATTCAGGTAAGAAACAAATGTTGCTACAATTTATTTCATGTTTTCTGTCGGCAAAAGATAGTCGGACGAAAATGCATAAAAATAAGATATAGGCCTAGCTCACTAGAAATGACATATGTTCAATAATAATGTCCAAAAATGTATGAAAATGTGTCTGTCTAGCGTTTCCTTGAGCTAGGAGTAGTATGAATACTGTTTGGATGTGAACTGTGTCGTACTACAACTTTCACACTCGATCTGCGTAGGGTTGCGAAGTGTGGCATACCGAGTATGTCAAATTTAGGCTGCGTATGTCTGATTATTTTATTTAAATCTGTAAACGTGCTTTTCTTTTCAGTAATACTTGACATTTCTTTTCTGTTCCACAGTTCCATACATGAGGTTCGGACATACTTGACCCAAGTGCAGCTGGGAATGCTGGAGCTACACAAGCAATCCTGGTCATGTGCTGTTCTTGCACTAATGGGTATGCTCTTTACCTATGAGGAGATGGCAGACAGCATAGTTTCAGCATTTAGATTAAAGGAGGAGAATAAGGGAAGCAGTTGCTTGACCAAGACAAGGTGGATGCCATCATTGGTGAGGCATTTTACTATAAAATATACTGACAGTGCCTCTTGGCTCATAGTACTAACAATGCTAATGGGAAATTGCTTTTGATTAGAAAAAGCATAATAAATTGCTGAATGTATGTCGTTTTTAAAGTTTTCTTTTTAAATTCAGTTGATTTCAGACTTTGACTAATTATATGTAGACCAAAATATGAAACTATAACCTTTAATCTGGTATCTAAGCAATATTTTCTCATATTCGATGCTATACAGCATGTTTATTTGCAAATTTAGAATTTACGAACCTATACTTTTACTCAAGCATATCTTTAACAACTGTTTACAATGTATGTTAGTTTACCTAGCATCTTGTTAACAAGAAAGCGAATAATTTGTAATGTCTGGGAGGGCAAAATGTAATTTAGGAAAACATTTACTTTATGATATTTCTTTTCAGGTAATGTAGGGTGGATATGCAGATGTTTACATGTTTTGTATTCATCACCTATCATTGTTAATGATTACAAGTTCATGCTAGCAGTTGAATTAGAAGTTGTAACATTTCTCTCATTTATTTTTATTTTTTTCTTCATGATAGAATATGCTATGGGAAGATTGCTAGGAGTGACCTCCGCAGAAAAAAGAGGAAGATGGGCCAAAAACTGAAGGACACCAGGGTACCACGCAGGAGAAATCCTTAATGGTCATACAGCATCCAAGGGCAACTTCTTGAAACTGGAAACTGCTAAATATCTTGATGTTCACCTCAAGAGCAACCTGAATTGGACAGATCACATAAAGACAACAACAAATAAAGCCAGCTCTGTCGGTGCATTTTTGCAGTGGAACATTAGGCCTTGCCTAAGAGAGACGAAAACGTTGCGCTTCTTTGCTCTTGTTCGCCCAATCCTGGAGTATGCGTGCACAGTGTGGGATCCTCACACCCAGGACAACATACACAGGCTGGAAATGGTACAGCTCCGCAACGCCCGGTTTGTCACTGGGCATTACCATCATACCAGCAGCATCGTACCAATGCTGCAACATCTCAAATGGCCATCTCTCCGAGAACGCAGGGTTTAAGATGGTTTAAGATGGTGATGGTGTACGGGACTGTCAACCTGCACTCAGAGTTTCTCAAAATCTACCTTCTATCGGTGTTAACATCCAACCATGGTCATACCCAGCAATTCCAAATACAATTTACAAGGACTCCCTGATTTCATCATGCTTTGGAACTTGCTACCTGCTGGATTTGTCAACTGTACCTTCGCTAAAGCTTTTAAGCAAGAGGTACAAAATGTCCATCTCCGTTAGAAGGGGAAGAAGAATTTTTAACTGCACATAGAATATTATAGAAAGTTTTAAATTTGCACTGTATATTCGCGACACCAGACCTGACGTACATGATACACCATACGGTGGAATGAAGTGATATCTCAAGATCTGGGGGATGAAAATTCGGGCTTTAACAAATTGCATGATAGTGGAGGTACTATTTTTGACTACACAGTCGGAAGTTCCATCTAGTTATAATATCCTAACATCAGTATAGTATCACTAGAACAAAACAAAAAAAATCATAAGTTACTTATGTAGTCTAGGAAGTTATTAGGAAGTACATATATTTATGTATGCCATTCTGCTCTTTTTCTGTGCCACCGTATATAGAGTGTATGGTTATTTATTTGTACAAAAATGAGCAAAAGCTATTTTTTCTCATCTTCAGGTATTGATTAGTATTAGTTGTAAAGATTTATGTAGCCATAAAAGTAAAACGTGTCTGCCTAAATTAGATATGTTTTCAACTTTTTTCAAGATGTATTGACAGAGATATTTTGAAACTTTTTATCATCTTAATAGGTTTATGAAGAACCTGTATGTGCCAAAGATTTTCTGATACATTGCAATTGCCAAAGTTACATATCATGTGTGGATATTTTATACTAGCCATAAAATTTATGTTCATAAATTTAATATACCTACAAAACTGTTTAAGATATATTGCCAGAGACGCTCTAAAACTATTTTGTTTACTGCTGTAACATGCTAATGTGCTTTTATTATGTTTTACGAGTGTCTTTACACCTTTAAAATACATTTTCAGGGAAATATTGATGATATGTGCTAATTTGTTGCCGTCTCTGTAATTTATGCCTCAATGTTATACAGTGGAACCTCTATAACGTGTTTAGGAGGTACCTGATACGGCAAGGTTTTTTTTCACCATTCCATGTTTTTGTGTAATGCATTGTTTTAAACCCTAGTACAATGAGATATCTGATATAAAGAGGTCAATTCAGTGGACACCAATGTGCTTATTATAATGAGATTTCACTGTAGATATCAAGTTCTCTTTTCAGAAGTATCTCTACTATCTAATGTAAACTGTTTGGATTCATTTGTCTTTGTTTTCATTCTGGTTTACATTATGTTGGCATTCACAGAGTAAAATTTGTTTATCTGTAAGTATAGTATTACTACAATATTTGTATACTTAAAAGGATGTATGTTCATAAGTCCTTTTAGCGAAAATAAATATAAGCTTTTGAAATACATGTATATGTTTAGATTATTGTATTAGTTTCAGATGTTTCAGGGATATATTTCTATTAAAGTTGAGTTTATAAGTGAGACATTGATTATAAACCTTTTCTCCTACGTATTTATACGTACTAAGCTCTACACGACTACATTGTCATAATTTAAAATATTTCACATAGAATTCAAAAACTAAACTTGTATCACAATGTGGTGGGCGTTTCACAGTGTGATAATTTCATACAATATAATGTGTCACAATGTGAAAACGCCCCAAATTAACATTGTGCGCGTTTCACAGTGTGTTTGGTGTTTCACAGTGTGGTGGGCATTTCACTGTGTGAGTGCTCACAATGTTAAATTGGGGTGCTTTGACATTGTGAATAACGATAGATTCACAGTGTGGTCACATTGTGAATTTCACAGTGTG
This sequence comes from Strongylocentrotus purpuratus, assembly GCF_000002235.5. NCBI lineage: Eukaryota > Metazoa > Echinodermata > Echinoidea > Camarodonta > Strongylocentrotidae > Strongylocentrotus > Strongylocentrotus purpuratus. The sequence continues at coordinate 5,124,889 of NW_022145606.1, read as the reverse complement.
AATTACATTGTGAATCATAGTGTGCTACACAATGTTAAATTGGGGCGTTTTCACATTGTGAATAACGATAGATTCACAGTGTGCTCCACAATGTTAAATTGGGGCGTTTTCACATTGTGAATAACGATAGATTCACAGTGTGCTCCACAATGTAAAATTGGGGCGTTTTCACATTGTGAATAACTATAGATTCACAGTGTGCTCCACAATGTTAAATTGGGCCGTTTTCACAATTTAACATTGTGGAGCACAGTGTGAAAACGGCCCAATTTCACATTGTGGAGCACAGTGTGAAGCGCCCAATTTAACATTGTGGAGCACAGTGTGAAGCGCGCAATTTAACATTGTGGAGCACAGTGTGAAGCGCCCAATTTAACATTGTGGAGCACAGTGTGAAAACGGCCCAATTTAACATTGTGGAGCACAGTGTGAAGCGCCCAATTTAACATTGTGGAGCACAGTGTGAAAACGGCCCAATTTAACATTGTGGAGCACAGTGTGAAGCGCCCAATTTAACATTGTGGAGCACAGTGTGAAAACGGCCCAATTTAACATTGTGGAGCACAGTGTGAAGCGCCCAATTTAACATTGTGTAGCACAGTGTGAAAACGGCCCAATTTAACATTGTGGAGCACAGTGTGAAGCGCCCAATTTAACATTGTGGAGCACAGTGTGAAGCGCGCAATTTAACATTGTGGAGCACAGTGTGAAGCGCCCAATTTAACATTGTGGAGCACAGTGTGAAAACGGCCCAATTTAACATTGTGGAGCACAGTGTGAAGCGCCCAATTTAACATTGTGGAGCACAGTGTGAAAACGGCCCAATTTAACATTGTGGAGCACAGTGTGAAGCGCCCAATTTAACATTGTGGAGCACAGTGTGAAAACGGCCCAATTTAACATTGTAGAGCACAGTGTGAAGCGCCCAATTTAACATTGTGCAGCACAGTGTGAAGCGCCCAAGTTAACATTGTGGAGCACAGTGTGAAACGCCAAATTTAACATTGTGCAGCACAGTGTGAAGCGCCCAATTTAACATTGTGGAGCACAGTGTGAAGCGCCCAATTTAACATTGTGGAGCACAGTGTGAAACGCCAAATTTAACATTGTGCAGCACAGTGTGAAGCGCCCAATTTAACATTGTGGAGCACAGTGTGAAGCGCCCAATTTAACATTGTGGAGCACAGTGTGAAGCGCCCAATTTAACATTGTGGATCACAGTGTGAAGCGCCCAATTTAACATTGTGGATCACAGTGTAAAGCGCCTAATTTAACATTGTGGAGCACACTGTGAAGCGCCCAATTAAACATTGTGGAGCACAGTGTGAAGCGCCCAATTTATCATTGTGGAGCACAGTGTGAAAACGGCCCAATTTAACATTGTGAAGCACACTATGATTCACAGTGTGAAACACAGTGTGATTCACACTGTGAATGAGTGTGAATTAGTGTGTTCTTTCCAGCAGGGTTGTGCGTATAAAAAAAACTATTTCTCTCAAAGCAGTCATTAATACTATAATATATCTTAGAATACAGTTTATATAAAAATGATACTCATCTTTTTTTTCTTTTTTTTTTAATGTGAAATATGGAGATCATCAATTGGAAGTCTAAGAGAAAATTTTAATGCCATAATTTATGAATGGCATATATGGTTACAATGGTTTTGGAATGTATCTTTATCATTGTGCACGAATATCCCTTCTTACTAAAGGATTACAACACCAGTTCATTTAAGTAAGAAAAAAACATTAAAAAGCCTTAAAAATGAATACAAGTTTAAAAAACAAAGTCGACCAGAGATATATAAGAAGTTGTAATTAAATTTACATGAATACTTATGAACTATAAACGAAGCCCAAGCGTAAAGGCAAATAGATACAGCAACAAAATTCATCTTTTTGATAGATGGAGATCATTAATTGATGCTTTACATTCAGTTTTCATGACGTATTTGTAGTGGCTTTTATGGTTAAAATGGTTTGGGTCACTTATTTCTATCATTTTGTATGACTTCTCCTTCTTACCGAAGGATTACAAGACTACTTCACACAATATAAAACCTACATGCCGTGAATTGAATAAAGATGAACGACAACAATTTCGAAACCTTTAGTTTGAAGTTATCATAATGTGTGAGAGCATTTCTACAACGCCCAAGCATTCTAACGTGGTAAGCTTTACCAAAAAGCGTAGAAGTGAATACATGAACAAGATTCTGAAAAATGACCACAAAATATAACAAAGATATATTAATATTGTCATAGATACTCACCATCTATTAACAAAGAAAAAGGGGAAATTAAAAAAGTACAGATGATATTAGATTACATTTTATATACAAATGATGCTTTAAATTCAAGAGATACATTTATATTCAGAAATGCAGGAATTTAGTAGTAAGTTTCATAGGTTTTGAAACGTTCATTTGCAAAATCAGACATATAGAATTGGTAATTGCTAAACAAAAGCACAAAGAAAACATGCACTATAGAAAATGGTCCCCTATTGAGAATTTATTCTAATTATCCCTAATTATATTTTGATAATGATATAGTTCAAACCACCCGAGACTGATTTTTTAGTTTTTACATCAGGTCTGTTTGTTTGTTTGTTTGATTGTTGTTGTTTTTTTGGGGTAATTGTTACAGTGATTCGTATTTGATTATTGTTCTTTTAATGTTATACAATTATTTAATTCTTGTATGATTGTTGTTTTTGTAATGTTACAAAAAATTTCGAAAATCAATAAAAAGTTGAAAAAAAAAAAAAAAATGATGCTTTAAATTCTATCGTGGTGAGCCTAAACAAAAACCTTACAAAAAGAATACAGGTTGAAATATTCAAAAAGAGAACCAGAACTTTATAAGGAGGTTATCATTGAAATTAGATTAAAAATTATGCTCTATGAACGAAGCCAAAGGGTAGAAGAAAAATAAATATTAGAATACACTTATAAGATTGTCCACAATTTAACTCCAGATTATATGCGAAATAATCTCTGTTTACAAAGAAATTAATTATGCCCTAGGTAATGTCGATAACTTAATCTTGCCCAAACCGAAAACTAATTATTGTAAACGAACATTCTTTTATCGCGGATCTTAATTGTAGAATGAATTACCAATTAACTTACGTAGACAAAACTCACTCAATCGATTTCGGCATGGCCTAAATGAATGGATACTAGATTTTGATGTATAAACTTTTGGTGTGAACGGGGAGGGGTAAGGGATGGTAATAGTTGTATTCATAATTTGTTATAGAGCGTTTGGGAGGGGGTCGTACATAATGCGTTTGTAATGTTTTATTTTCGTAATATTTTGTGTGTTATTTCTATGTTTAATTATTTCTGGATTTCTAGGAAGAACAGAGCCATTTTGATAATGGCTCTGAATAGAGCATTTCAGCCGTTTTTAATTCATGATTTGTATTATATTTCTAAATTATATTCTTGTATGTATTTAAATTTTTATTCGGAAAATAATCAACCAACCAACTAATGATACTCATCTTTTTCATTCATGATTCTTAATGGACAAGATGAAGATCTGCAGTAAAAAGCTTTACAGACAGTTTTCAGGCCGTAATTTTAGTGGCATTTATGGTTACAATGGTTAAGGACACTAATTTATATCATAGTGTACGAATATCTCTTCTTACCTATGGATTACAACACCAGTTCATTTAAGTAAGACAAACACAATATAAGCCTTCAACCTGTGACTTCATACAGTCACGCTACTTACCCGCTATGAACGAAGCCAAAGGGTAGAGCAAAAAGATAAAAATACATTTTAGAATACACCTATATAAAGATGATATTCAGCTCAAACATTACTCTTTTATTTTGTAAACCGATGGTTAAAAGTGAGCATGGACGAGTGGTAGCATTTTTACAACAACCTAGCATTATATCGGTGCGAGCATAAAACAAAAGCCTTAACAAAGAATACAAGTTATATAAATATTCAAAATACATACTTTGGCATTCATGGTTACAATAGTTCGTTCGTTTTAACAGATAAGAATGTATTATTTAAAAAAAAACGATGGATAGAAGTGATCATGGACAAGTGGTAGCAATTCTACAACAACCTAGCATTCTCTCGTGGTGAACTTTAAAAGAGCCTTATTAAAAGTAAATACAAATAAACAGATTCAGAAAGATGACCGGGATGTATAAGAAAGTTATAATTAAATTCAGATGGATACTTACCTGCTCTGGACGAAGCTAAAAGGTAGAGGAAAATAGATAAAGATTAATTCTAGAATCAACCTATATATATACAAATGATATTCAGCTCAATCATTCCTCTTTCTAAATAAGCAGGTGTTCATCAGTTGAAAGCCATCAAGACAGTTTTCATGCCATTATTTTTAAATGACTTTTATGGTAACAGTGGTGTAGGAAACTTTATCATTGTGCACTAAAATTCTTTCTTTCCGAAGGATTACAACTCCAGTTCATTCAAGCAAGGCAAACACACAATATAAACATCCAATCTAGGACTTTATTCCAGATGAAAAATGAAAAATTTCGAACCTATAGTTGGAAGTTATCATAAATAGGTGGCAATATTTCTACAACACCCAAGCATTCTAACGTGGTTAGCTTTAACAAAAAAGCGTAAAAGGGAATACATGAACAAGATTCTGAAAAATGACCAGAACATTTATTAAAGATACATTTGAATCGTTATGGATACTTACAATCTATAAACAAGGACAAAGAGGATAGGAAAACAAATGCAGATGATATTAGCTTACACTTAATATACAAATGATAATGATCTTTTAAATTTCTCTGTCTTTATGGGAAACATGGAGATCATCAGTTGAAAGCCTTACAGACAGTTTTCATGCCATAAGAGGAACTTATGGTTACAATGGTTTGGGACACATATTTGTATCATTGCGTACGAATATTCTTACTGAAGGGATACAAGAAAAGTGTATTTAAAGAAGCTGAGCGAAGGTTTCGAAAGGCTTTTAACCTTAATAATGTTGGTATCATTGCAAAGTTAATGTTACAATCTTTCTAATGGTTCATATTTAGTTTTCAAAAATTGTTACAGATTTGACTTATCTGCTTTTAAAAGTGGTGAAATTACTACCCGATTATTCCGCCCTTGATCGGCCCGCTATTGTGACGTACGATTTGTGACGTAGGAGGTTGGGCACATGAGCGAGAGTGCGATCCTCAAGCTCTCACACAACTCTCGCCTGCATGCGTTATACGTATACAAACGCCACTCGAACGCTAAATATCTGATCAAAATGTCCGAGCTCGAAGAAGAGGTTTTACTCGATTTAGAATTCGAAGTTGATGAGCACAGCTCCACAACAGTGGTACTGGTAGTGATAGTGATGATGATGATGATGATTGGGATGTAAGGGAGATGGAAGAAAGAGAACAGTTCGGAGAAGACGGCGTCGATGCTGGTGCAGGTCAAGTGATAGCATATCAGCGCGAGCTGGCTGAGCTGCCAGCTGCCGCTCAGCTCCCCCGGCCCCGCTCAACTGGCGATCGATCTGTCATGACTGGGCGAGACATTTTCTAATTTTTCGGGATGTGTGGGGCTTTTTGGCAAATTTCACGGATAATAAAACAAAGATGATTAGATGTGAGATTATATTTGGCGAAAATCAATTACAAATATGCACCATTCAGAAATAGAACTGCAGCTGCAGGACATCATACAAATGCAAAAGGACGCTCGCGATTCACTCATCATGGTCTCCGTATATAATCAACAGCAATCACTATCACGCCAAGGCATGATGACCGAACAAATGATCTCAGCAAATTACACAGAATGGAAGGGTATTTGGACAAATCGAATTGCATGATTCACCCCTCGTATTATATTACATAAATTTGCTTAATATTATATGTATTTACATGATTTCTAGAGATTGTTATTCCACTTTCTGGTCAGGATATGAAGCATGCGAAGTCTGGATAATGTATACGTATAGCTATGCAAAATACCGCACGCGAGCTGTGCGAGAGGCGAGCTTGAGGCCTAGAATTGCGATCGTGCCCAACCAGGGACGTCATAATCGGCCTACTGCGCGAACAAAATGTTCAAGCCAGGAATTTAAGTTCTGAAAAGTTTCTTGGAAAAAGCTTCTTACCGCGTTTCATTTATATTTACAAGACTTTAGAGCAGAATGTGTGTCTTTATATTGTTCTACGCTATCCGGACATGTATAATTTGCCCATTTTGAGTGAATATGTGAAATTTCTTCGCCGAGCTACTTTAAGTAAGACAAACAAACAAGATAAACGTACAGTCCGTGACTTCATAAGAGATGAACAAATGAAAGTTTCGCAACCTATGGTTGGCACTTTTCATGAATAAGGGGTAGCATTTTTACAACACCCAAGCATTATATCGTGGTGAGCTAAAAAAAAAAAGCACTAAAGTTAATACAACTAAAAATGACATTTCAGAAAGATGACCAGAACAAAGTAAAATTTATGAATGAATTAAGAATTATGAACAAAGAATAAAGTTAGAAGAAAGAAATTAAAGACGAATACATTACATATACTAATGACACTCATTTTTTTTTCATTTCTTTTTCTTAATGAGGAAGCAGGAGATCATCAGTTGTTAGCCTTACATACAATGTTCAGACCTTTATTTTAATGGACTATTTATGGGGGAAATGGTTTAGGAAACATATATTTATTCATGAAAACAAATATCCATTCTCACCGAATGCTTATTGTAAAACAGACATATAAAATAAAAAAGAAATCCGTGCCTTTATAAAAGATTAAAACGAAAATTTCAAAACTAATGCCCAAAATAGATAGGTAATAGTATGTGCACAACAGCTAATCCTTATATCGTAGCACGCTTAATAAACAAATAACAGTGAATAATAGATAAAGATTCAGAAAGATGACCGGAATATAGAAAGAAGTTATAATTAAATTTAGATTAATACTTACCCACTATGAACGAAGCCAAACGGAAGAGAGAAATAGATTAAGATAAATATAAGAAACAACTTGTATATACATATGATTCTCATCTTTTTAATCTTCATTTTTAGGGGGAAGAAGGAGATCATCAATTGGAAGCCTTAAAGACAGTTTCCATGCCTTTATTTTTCAATTACATCTTGGGTTTGAATGGTTGGGAAACATACCTTCATCATTGTTTACGAATATTCCTTCTTACCGAAGGACTATAATACTAGTTCATTTAAGGCGAGGCGTCAAAAATATCGATACCAGCAGGCTGCCGCCTCACGTATTGGCGCATCGAGGCTGCAATTACGGCCGAAGCCTGGCTGGGGCAATTATTTTTCACTTATTAGCCCAGCCGGCTTGCGCCAGGCTGGGATCTGAGGCTCGGTTTCCATTCGAAAGGCGGCAGCCGGCGCATGCTTTTGTTCGGAGACCATTATGATGACATCATGAGTTAATTGAGGGTCCTACCGCCAGCGGTAGCCGGCTGAGCTAATTTAAAAAATGCAGCCAGGACGCACAAGTGCAGTTAGCTGCCGCTGGCTGGTATATTTATTTTTGACGCCTCGCCTAAGTAAGGCAAACTCACGACATTAACATCAGTCTGTAAAAGTAAGTTAAACTAAAGCTATGGTCACAACTCAGAGCGGCGACCCACCGATTTGTAGCCTGCTCGGTCGCCTGGAATTTAGGCATCGCCCAACAACTTTTGGAAACGTCGAGCAGGCTGTAGAGCCCCAGTGATGTGGGCGATGCCGTCGCCGGTCGATTTAAGGTCAAAACTGGGCAAAATCGGGGAGCTTCTCCGGGCGGCGTCCCGGCAGTGACCGACTGATGACCCACCGATTCCAGAGCGGACTCCCGGCTGATTTTAGGGAAATTGCCCGGAGGCCGGCCGATGATCGGCGGGCCACCAAAATACGCTCGGTGGCCGCCCGGGCGCGAAATTTTTATTCCCAAACAGGTTTGCAATTTCTTAAAAAGTCAAAATCTAATTGTTTGTGACCTCTTTCCAAGCTGCTAATGACGGAGAACATATTGAGGAGAACGGAAATATAAGAAATTGCAAACCTGTTTGGGAATAAAAATTTCGCGCCCGGGCTACCTTTTGGTGTTGTGACCATAGCTTAACACACAATACACGCATACCATCCGTGACTTTATTAATGATTAAAAATAAAGTTTCAAAACCTATGAGTTGAAGTTATCATGGATAGGTGGTATAAAATATATAACACCTAAGCATTATAACGTGGTGAGCTGAACAAAAGCGAATTCGTGAATACATGGACAAGATTCCGAAAAAAATGACCAGAACATATAACAAAGATATATTGGGAATATGTATGGATACTTACTTCCTATGAAAGAAGACCAAGGGCAGAGGAAAAAAGATATATATCAATATAATTATATTAGAAAACATGTTTTGAAAATTAAAATTTCAAAACCGATGCTCAGAAATTATCATAGATAGGTGATAGCATTTCCAAAACACCCAATCATTCTATCGTGGTGAGCTTACAAAATACTAAAATGAATACAAAGAAAAATATTCAGAAAGATGACCAAAATATTTGATGCGACAATGGGAAATAAAGGTAAACAGAGGTACTCATCAAACGGCTGTTAAACAGAAAGGAAAACGGGCACTTATCAGATGGGAAAAGGACAATTATTACATAGGGAAAAAGGGCAAGTGTGAAACAAAAAGGCACTTATCAGCAGTAAAAAGGGGCATTTCTCGCACGTATAAAGGGGCACTCATCGAATGTGAAATGGAGCACCAATGGGAAGGGAAAGGGTCCTTTGTTACAAAGGGGCACTTCGTGGTGCTTGAAAAGGTGTATATGCTGCTCTGGTAGAGTTAGCTGTGCACCTAGTTGTGTCAATGCCAGAAGCTTTAAGGACCGCCCTGACTCATCTAACAAATGTGTATGTGCTTGCTCACTTGTGAGGCTTTCGATAGGTGACAGACATATATCTCTCTGTCTTTCTAATATCCGTAGTCCTACGGATGTATTGTCTTAAGGAGTGCACACCACAAACGAAATTGTCTTGCGTATAGGCCCAACTTTCAAGTTTGGTCATTTTCAAGTGCTCCATAATGCAAAGGCCCATATTATGCAGCAGGGTAGGTGGATACTAATTTTCCAATTATTCTCGCCACTTCGCTTATAGATGGGGCCCTCATTCTGAGCAAACCATACGAGCATCTCTGATGACTTGGCTCTTGTTTTCTGGTAGAGTGATGGTCATCTCAAGTGTAATGAGCTTGAAACCTAGAAATACAACTTCAATGCTGGTAGTTTAAACAGTAAGTTTACAACTGGCTGTCGTAAACTAACCCAAGATAACGTGAATAGACTTAAGTATTCACTAAGTACGACCGATTGGTGTATAATTTTCACATCAGAAGATGTAAATATTCTCTTTGATTGAGATGATATTCATTACAAAATAAATCATAATTTGTACATGAGGAATGTAAGGTAAATCAGGTATTATGATAACTTTTCTGGGGAACCTAGATAACACTCGGCTTTTTGCATCACTACATGTCTGTGGGATTCCTCCTGTCATGAAAAGTGAAAAGTACCCTCCCTCTTCACTTTCCGTGACAAATATGTACCCATTCTACGACCTTCTGACTACTATTGTACATCTAACAGTCGGTAATGAAATTACAAGTTGCCATCTAGTGATTTCAATTACATTTTACATCAACTCTAAATTTTGCAAGATATTTAGTTCCAAACGAATACTAGTTGTTTATAAGTTACATCTAATGTAGTTTAAGTTGACATAGAGACCTTTTAGTTACCAACTAGGCTGTATAAATAGGGCAGAGGCTGCTATTTTTTTGTTGGTAAAGTTGTATGAATACATATTGCCTAGTGAAGCTTAAGACATATTGCCTAGTAAAGCTTAGTTGACATCTTGGTTTGGTTTGGTTTGGTTTTATTTTCCGTATAAAAATTCAATACATACAAGAATACAATTTACAAATAATACAAATCAAGAATTAAAAAACGGCTGGAAAGCTCTATTCAGAGCCATTATTAAAATGGCTCTGTTCTTCCTAGAGGTTACCACCCCTTCTAAAGATACAGTGTTTCCACATATACTGGTAATATTTATAGTAAATGAAGAGACCTACAGGCAGTGTTTTTGTTATGACACGAAAATATTTTAATATATCAAAACCTAGATAACTAGCAATACATGTACACACGAAATCAAACTGAAATGTCAAATTACATGTAGTTTGACGCATATATTTGTATACGTTCAAATACAAATGTGTGGTATTCACATAATTCAAATGTGAAACGGCCATGGTGGTCACATCCACAACCAACGTTATGGCAAAACCAGCAGATTATGATAAATGATGGTTCTAGACAACAGTATTAATCATTTGGCATTGTTTGTTATTCTGAATTGATTGTCTATTTGTGTAACAAACTCTGACATATAGGCCGTGTTTTATATCCTAAGTAGATCTCACTTTCATGTTTCATTGTGTCATACATATGTGTGCAATAACAAACAATTAAAATGTATACTAGACATGTTATTACCTCGAACTAATAATAAACATTATATCAATTGAAGGGTCTTTTTTCAGTTAATATATATTCGGTCAACAAATAACAAATTCAAGATTGCTGACACTATTTCGAACTTTGGGCCGAAAGGGACATGTTTGGGTAAAGAATGGACATGGCAGGCATCCTTATCCTATTCCTCGATATTTTGCAAGAGTTTTAGCATGGGTGCGATGCATTATCCCAAAATTCCGTTCAGTGTTTATTCAAATAGCACATCTATATATTTATCAACTATTCCCATATTCAATAAGTCATCTTCACTTATAGTCCCGTATGCACTATTTGTGTCTTTACTACCAGATAGAATAGTGATGACTCTGACATCTCAATTTCATGCTGCCAATACTTTTGTTGTGCTGCTGTTTTTGTACAACATAATCTGTTTGAAAGCCCGATAAATATTTCCCCCTTTTTAAACATTAGGTAATGTTCACATGCCTCTATTGTGGCATACACATACATTGAAATGAGTCGTGACATGGGTTTACAAATCGTTATATTAACCGACACAAACCCCACCTTGTTTGCAACGCATCACGGTGCGGGAATGGAACTAGTGGGCCTATGACAAACATTCTGCTTGTGAACAAATTTGGTATCTACAAGAAGACCATTAGGGATATCGTTTGCCAAAACTGATACGTAGCTTCATGTATAAATAACAATGTTAACCACACAATGCCTTTTGAGTGATAATAAGTTCTTTCAATTCGTAAACATCAATGGTGATATTTCATTATTCTTACGTATGGTCATACTTCACACGATCCGTGTACACAGCTAGTCTGAATACTTTACGCACAATGCTGCTAGCTATTTTTAGTTTGACAAACACGCTGTATTTCTTTAATCCGTTAGGACTATTTTTGAGGATATTCTGGAATATTCTTGAATTATGAAGACTATTTCGGAAGGTACTTAACTTACACGAGTATTTCATTTTAGATATACAGATGTTCTCCGTATATACATTGCTTCAATTCGGGGCTGTTGTGCGTGTAGCTCGCGTGCATAACGTTCAGCGCGGATGTATATCACTACAAACTGTTCACGAAATTGAAAGAAAAATAGGCCCGGCCCACACCCATAATACACACACGGATATAGGTCTACTGTAGCAGTGTTATATCTTGCACTCGGAGTGTTGCAAAGGAGGAAGCAATAAGATCAAATATAGTTGTGATGACAAATGTACGAAAAACAACAACAACAACAACAATAATGTGTTCAAACATATCCACCTAACTTTGTTCTAAACGTTCATGTAGCATTTTGCCTACCTTAAATATTGGGCCCTCTCGAAGTGGCGCTTGTAGACCCACTGTGTTGTTATAATGTACAGATTATAATTATGGCATAGAGCTATTATGGGAAATGTCGTCACAATTGTCATGATTGAGCGCACACAGTCTTTAATTAAGACCGCATTGTTGAAGGAAGGTTCAATTGCTATTCTGGAGCAGACGAAATACATATAATAAATTTTTAAAATATTATGGTTATTTACGTAGCGCCGGTATCCGTCAGGGTCTGGCGCTCATGACGCTTTACACATATTACCCTGGTCGTAGCCGATCGAGCTGCCAAAGTAACTAGCGCTCAAGCATATCAGGTACCCATTTACACCTGGGGGGAGAGTGGCAAATGTAGATCAATGTCTTGCCAAAGGACATTAGTGCTGCGGCGGGACTTGAACCCCGTACCTTGTGATCTGCAGTCGGGTGACTTGTCCACTAGTCCACAACACCTCTACATACATTGAAACGGGCTTCAGTGAATTGAAAATCTTGAGGATTTTGGTTTTATTCAACTGATTTGATTGTTATGTATACATGTATTTTGTTTAATTTACGAAATATTACATAAACACCTGGAAAGAGATAAGAAATGGTCCACATATTTTCAAAAGTTAAAACATTCCGACCGAATTTTCTCCTTATGAATACAGAAAATGTAGGTATAAAATTAATATGCTTAGTTAATACATAATATATATATATAATCACTTTGAAACATGTACATGGTTTATAATGGTTATGTTTTCCTAAAAATAGGAGGTTGAAAAGCAGTACATACATCCTCTTATTATGGTCAATAATGGTTTAAGTAACTTGTGTTTATAACATTATGGATTTATACTTAAATGTCAATTGTGAGAACTACTATTCAATGTTATTTGACAACATGTCATGTCAATTTTCCACCCTCTCCACCACCACTACCACCATTGGGTATGCGGAATTGGCCTCGGCGGTGGAGACCCGGGGATCTGGCGCGGGCAGGTGAATTCGCGCGTCTTGGGTCTCTCTGGACTCTGGGAGCAGGCATGTGCAGGATTTGATGCACGCAGACCATGGTCTAGTTCTTAATGCATACTGGGATCACGCTCAACAAGCCTAGCTTTTCTGAGATTCCCTTGTTCCCCTCTCAGATATAACGCACTAAGGTATGCTAAGTTGTATCTAGTAGGGAGCGACAAGAAACAGTTATATGACCGATTATAGCTGATAAATGTGCTGCTATATGTGCTGCTAATCCAAATCTTGCCTGCTACGCTCGCTAGCATTTAAAGTGCATCTCATTAAGTAGCCTATGGAGGTTCTTCTTGGTTTCATTATGAGATTTTGATTTAAAAACCCATCAGGACCGGTTATTACATGTAATATTGAGAACTAACGGTCCTAATGTGACCACAATTTTATTTGGAACAATTCCTTGCTCGTTTGGCTCGCTTGCAAATGAACATTTAGAACACCACACACAGCAGCAGAGCATCGTGCTAAACCACTATCTCGGACTACGAAAAGATGAATATTTGAAGATCATCCCTAATAATGCATTTCTCATATGTTTACAGTGACACTCATCAGAGAAGAAAGGTTGCTCTTCCTATGAGGTAAACTTCACTTATTACAAAGGAAAACGGATACTTGTCAAAGTAAAAAGGGGCACCTATCAGATTGGATAGGGCTCTCATTAGAGGTGGAAAGGGGGCATTTATAGAAATGCGGAATGGTATTTATTATAGAAGAAAAAGGGGCAGTTATCAAAAGGGAAAGGCTCACGTATTTAGAAAGGAAAAGTGGCACGTGTCAAACTAAAGGAGGCACTTATTAGAAGGGAAGATGACTCTTATTAGAAAGGAAAATGTTTAATTGTCGAAGGAGCACTATTTTTTTCTCCAATTCGTGAGAAAATATTTAGCGGCGAATCAGCCAGCCGGTAAATAAGCGAGGGGGGGGGGGGTATAAAGAAGCACTAAATGTTGTTGTTGTAGTTGTTCGTGGTGGTCCCCCTTCTTTTCTGACAAAACATGGGGGACATTTAATATGATATCCCCCCTAGGAAAAATCGGGGGGGCGTCTCCCCTGCCCCCCCCCCTGATTGACGCCCCTGCTACACTATCAAATAGCGGGCACAATACAAAAATCAAAATTATTTTCGATACATTGCGTTCCATCAAGGGAAAGAACAAAGGCACAATCCTGTTTTATTATTCTGTTTACTCTTCACTGGCTTTCCTAAGTATTCTTCATTTATCGGGAATTTTACGGCGATTGCCCTCATTTGTTAACACACTTAGAAAAAACGGAATTAAATATCACCAAATTGCTTGCATACAATATGCTGAAGTATAGAATAATGTAATGCGACATACCACTTTCTTTGACTGCAGTAAAACGTCAAAGCGCAACATCAGGAACATCAACCATTCCTCAAGCCCCTCCTCCAACCCCTCTCTCACACCCATACACACACATATACACACACACACGAGGAACATCAACCATTCCTCAAGCCCCCCCCCCTCCACCCCCTCTCTCACAGACATACGCACACACACACGAGGAACATCAACCATTCCTCCAGCCCTCCTTTACCTCCCTCTCTCACACACATACTTTTCTAAAGTTGGTACTCGCCCCCCCCCCCCCTATCTTGACATAGATGTAACATACTTCACCATGAAAATGATAGTATTACACATTTGTATTCTATATGAACTACCTGCCAACCCAACAAATATATTTCGCCATTCTAAATCTTTAATTTCATCTAACTCAAAAAGTTGAACTAAAGCCTGCTATATCCTTTGAACGCTCCCGCAAGATAAAAATAAATGCTTGTATGTTTCTTTTTCCTGCTTACAAAACGAACATAAATTATCACCAACGTAACCAAATCTATGAAGATGCTCATTAGTATATGTGGCTCCATGCAATAATTTAAATTGAAATTCTCGTTGCTTTCTAATGAGTATAGTAATACTTGGTCTAACAAATATTTCGTTTAATTCTTTATCTATAAAATCACAATAATTTTGCCCATATCCCTTACCTGCAAATCATACGTTTGCTGCATTGCTTTGATAAAATAATCTTGAATTGTTCTTGAACCCACATCCAATTTTTTTTTTTTTTTTACCTGAAATATGAAAATAAGTATTAAAGCTTATTAAATCAACGTCGAGGAATTTTATTAACCCTGAATCATCCTTCCATAACCTGGGTATCGCATCATAAATATCAATAATCATAAGCAAATTATTACCTTTCATACCGAGGTTAATAAAATATTTAACAGACTTAACATGGCCTTTCTCAACCAAGTAATTCAGTTGAACAATCCCTCTTTCAGACAAGTATCTATTAAATATACTTTTTCCATTTATACATATATTCCGATTATTAAAAATATTTATATTATTATTAAATAATTGAATTAATATAACCCTCCAAATATCTTAAATTACTTTTCTCTTGCCATGCTTGCAACATTTCCATATAGTATGTGGAATATCTAAAACGAGTTAAATCTTTTTAAAATCATAATCACATTAAAAAGAAAATCTACCACCCACAAACTGTAAGCAATGATAAAAAAACAATTTCCATCCCAATTTTTTCTCTCCATTTAAAAGACGTTTTATCCACATTATGCGCTGTATAAATTTAAATGAACTTTCTGAAACTTCTTTGTATACCCAATGAGGGACAATAACGAGAGATTAAATATAATTTGATTTTGAAAGCGCATACTTAAACAAAATATATATTTTACCCATAATAGTTAAATCCCTTTTTTTCCACCATATAAGCATTTTTTTTTTTTTTACTTAGAATTTCTTTATAATTCAAATCATCTTTTAATATTCGATCAAATGAATAACTAACCCCTTAAATGTGTGTAACCTTAACCAAATGTCCAAATAAAGGCCCACATACGCACACACACACATACACACACACACATGTATTTACGACTACGCAGGCTACACCTTAGGTAAGAGGAAAACAGTGCCTTTTGCGAAGGCGCAATGACAAACCCGATGAACATAATTATGAAAATAAGTACTTTAGGCCCATGAGGTTTGCAGTAATTTGGTTCCGTGTAGTTTATCCTTTCAGTCTCTATACGCCTACATCTAGCATGGATCGACTGAAAACATCTTTGATTTAAATGCCAGGCATTTTATTCAGAGTGGAAGGAATTGTTAGAGCGCTTTGTATTTATCTCCTTAATTTTATTTTTAATGTGGAGTTATATAACTACGTGTGGATTCGAGTCTCAAATACATATTGTATGTTCTTTCGAGTCTGGAATAAGACTAACACAAAGGCTGCACACAACC
Source organism: Strongylocentrotus purpuratus (assembly GCF_000002235.5). Lineage (NCBI taxonomy): Eukaryota > Metazoa > Echinodermata > Echinoidea > Camarodonta > Strongylocentrotidae > Strongylocentrotus > Strongylocentrotus purpuratus. The sequence continues at coordinate 5,108,655 of NW_022145606.1, read as the reverse complement.
GCGGCCAATCGAGGACGCTCTTTCTAAAGGAACAATTCGCAATTCACAATTGCTTTGTGTAATGATTGTCGCTTGAAGGCTTTGTTATCATGGTGTCAGGAAAGAGGAACCATTTCTTTAAAATTATGATTCAAAGTGGAAAATGTATTTTTAGAAAGCAAGATGGATTCGGCACAATGTTTGATCATGCACATGTTTTGCTCCATTATCAAGGTATTCGTAGTAGTAGTTGTTGTTGAAGTAGTAGTAGGACTATACGTTGTTGTTGTAGTAGTAGTAGTATTAGTTGTTGTTGAAGTAGTAGTAGGACTATAAGTTGTAGTAGTAGTAGTAGTAGTAGTAGTTTTTGAAGTGGTAGTAGGACTATAAGTTGTAGTAGGAGTAGTTGTAGTAGTTTTTGAAGTGGTAGTAGGACTATAAGTTGTAGTAGTAGTAGTAGTAGTAGTTTTTGAAGTGGTAGTAGGACTATAAGTTGTAGTAGTAGTAGTAGTAGTTGTTGTTAAAGTAGTAATAGGACTATAAGTTGTAATAGTAGTAGTTGTTGAAGTAGTAGTAGGACTATAAGTTGTAGTAGTAAAAGTAGTAGTAGTAGTAGTAGTTGTTTAAGTAGTAGTAGAACTAAAGGTTGTTGTAGTAGTAGTAGTTGTTGAAGTAGTAGTATGACTATAAGTTGTAGTAGTAGTAGTAGTAGTAGTAGTTTTTGAAGTAGTAGTAGGACTATAAGTTGTAGTAGCAGTAGTAGTAGTAGTAGTTTTTGAAGTAGTAGTAGGACTATAAGTTGTAGTAGTAGTAGTAGTAGTTGTTGAAGTAGTAGTAGGACTATAAGTTGTAGTAGTTGTAGTAGTAGTAGTAGTAGTAGTAGTAGTAGTTTTTGAAGTAGTAGTAGGACTATAAGTTGTAGTAGTAGTAGTAGTTGTTGTTGTTGAAGTAGAAGTAGGACTATAAGTTGTTGTAGTAGTAGTAGTTGTTGAAGTAGTAGTAGGACTTGTAGTAGAAGTAGTAGTAGTAGTTGAAGTAGTAATATGGATATGAGTTTAAGTAGTAGTAGTAGTAGTAGTAGTAATAGTAGAAGTTGTTGTAGTAGTAGTAGGACTATAAGTTCCAGTAGTAGTTGTTGTAGTAGTAGTAGTAGGACTATAAGTAGTAGTAGTAGTAGTAGTAGTAGTAGTAGTTGTTGAAGTAGTAGCATGGATATAAGTTTTAGTAGTAGTAGTAGTAATAGTAGAAGTTGTTGTAGTAGTAGTAGGACTATAATTTGTAGTAGTAGTTGTTGTAGTAGTAGTAGTAGTAGGACTATAAGTTGTAGTAGTAGTAGTAGTAGTAGTAGTAGTTGTTGAAGTAGTAGTATGGATATAAGTTTTAGTAGAAGTAGTAGTATTAGTAAATGATGTAGTAGTAGTAGGACTATAAGTTGTAGTAGTAGTAGTAGTAGTAGTAGTAGTAGTAGTTGTTGTAGTTGTAGGACTATAAGTTGTAGTAGTAGTAGTAGGAATATAAGTTGTAGTAGTAGTAGTAGTAGTAGTTAGTAGTAGTAGTAGTATTTGTTGTTGTAGTAGTAGTAGGAATATAAGTTGTAGTAGTAGTAGTAGTTGTTGTTGTAGTAGTAGTATGACTATAAGTTGTAGTAGTAGTAGTAGTAGTTGTTGTTGTTGCAGTAGTGGTAGTAGTAGTAATAGTTGTAGTAGTAGTAGGACTACAAGTTGTAGTAGTAGTAGTAGTAGTAGTTGTAGGACTATAAGTTATAGTAGTAATAGTAGTAGTAGTAGTAGTA